>NW_027226473.1:628102-1256204 GCF_022539635.2 Chironomus tepperi
ATCTTAAGTATTCAGTCCGCAGTTTTGAGTCCTCAATCCTCAGTGTCAGTCTTAATCTCGGTCTCAGTATCAGTATCAGTCTCAGTCTCGGTCACAGTCTCAGTTTCAGACTCAGACTCAGTCTCAGTCTCAGTATCGGTCTAAGTCTTTGTATTAGTCTTAGTCTCAATCTCAGTGTCAGTCTCAATCTCATTTTCAGTTTCAGTCTTAGTTTCATTCTAAGTTTCGGTATAAGCCTCAATCTCAGTCTCGGTCAGGTCTCGGTTATGACGTCAGCTTCGGTATTCTGTCTCGGTCTTTGTTCCCGGTCTCGATCTCCCTCCAGGTCTAAGTCTCTTAATAGCTGCATCAAAAATCACACTTAAACTCCCATACGGTCCACTTTATTCTCCCATAACCTCCAATTTCCCAAACAATAACACCCTCAAATTTGCCGACTTCCATTCTCATCATATAAACTCAACAATTCATGACATCATTTAATGCACACAGACGCAGTTACAACAGCAACAAAAAAAATCCTCATAAAACTACAAAACTCATTGCAAATCAAGGAGCAAGGAAAGTAAAAAAAGGAAATGAAATTGTCTCGTTTTCATTTTCATTTTTTTATTATTTTATATCCTAAAAAAGCATAATAATCAGCTATGTGAAAATAAAATAAAAAAAAAAAATTGCGAAAGCATAAGCAAAATCACCAACTAAATTTATAGCATCATAAACTTATGAAAGTAAATTTTGCTTACTTTTCTTTCGGTTCATCAGCCGCTAAAAGTGCGTAAAAATATATATAAGGATGTAACGTTGAAGACGATGGGGATGAGAAAGAGAAGAAAAAAAAATACAGAGACGTAAAATAAGAGACTGAACATGCTACATTACAATTTTATTTTTTGTGTATATATCAGAGAAGTTTCTTATTACTTTATTGCGTTTTCTTCGTGGTTTCTTTTGCTAAACGAAGGTGGATGTCAGGGTGTGGAATGGAAGAAGTGAACATTTGTGATTGACGTAACTTGCTTTTGAGTGATTCTTAAAGCTGGTTTGAAAGGAAATTCACTTAAAGGCTTAGAATTGGATTTAAAATCAGATTCATGTCGTCGGGTATTAAATTGACGATCATATAGCAGATTGACATTAATATTTTGTCAAATCCAATGGTAAACTACCCTAAATATCTGCACAAAATGGCTAATCGATCTGAAATTCTGCACCAAGCCGACATGACTATGACAGACACCATGTCCGGCGTATCTAAAGCAGACACCATGCCAGATTCATGTCTGCTTGATGTTGGAGTTAAAATGAATAATTCATCAATTCGTAGCAAACACCATGCCGATGTGACTGTAGCAGACACCAGGCTGGCGTGGTTGTGACAAACACCAGGCTGGCGTGACTAAAGCAGACACTACTCCGGCAACACTGTGACAGACATCAAACATACGTGATTGTGACAGGCACTAGGTCGGCGTGACTGTGACAATCATCATGCTTTCGTAACTGTGACCAACATCATGCCACGTCGTTGTCACGTCGTTCTATTGACTAATTTACACTAAATTTGTGACCAAGAAAGAGTCGCGCCTGCCTGTCGAGGATCGGATTCAATGATATTCTGTGAACTTTAAGGATAAAATGATCCATTCAAGAAGTGATAAACCGGATTTTAGGTCAATATACCGATTTGTGCTATTTGGGTACTCAATTGCATTTTAAAAAGTAATTCTAAATTTACACATATCCGAAATCTGAGCTTTCATGTTTATTTATGAAAAATTAACAGAGAACCGTCCTGTTCGACAAACAACTGCAAGTATACGTAACTCAAAAGCAAGAAATGCAAACATTGAGCTTTTAACAATCATCTAAACCCTAAAAATCTTCCATACCCTGACTCACCATTCTCCCCCTAAAGTATCATCATAAGTGTGCAACATGACAGGTGCTCTAAAAGAGTAAAATGATGATATCATTTTGCAGCAAGATACGAGCTCATTATTTTAAGTGGTAGGCATTAAATGTATGAAGTATCTCTTGATCCTCATTCAATTTGCTCCTTTTTTGCGAGCATTTCAAATGTAATTTTTGCGCAAATTTCATGACTCACAAATGTGCATATTTATGGTTGATCGGGAGACATTTGCGATAAATTTTTATTTGCCTGAATGATGCATCCGAGTGATACAATTGGGGAAGGGTCTGTCAGGGATCATTTGAGGTTGCGTCATGGACACATCAATGCCAAATGACCTCGGGCTACTAGGGCTTAAAAATCTGTCATATGACAGATACAAGAATTTTCCTTGTTGCTTCCAAATGTTTGTCACGTGAATACATCGCATGTGACCATGTGACATGTAGTATATGATCATGTGACACATGTAGTCAAGTGAAATATGACCATGAAGCCATATGATATATATCCATGTATCCATGTGACTCATGACCATGTAACCATATGACATATGACCATGTAACCATGTGACATGTGACAAAAATCGGAAAGTTCTTTGAAGCCGGAGTCAATTTGACGTTAGTTAATATGTCCATGATAAAAAAGTATTGACGGACACTTCTCACATGTATTACTCGGGATTGTGACAGATTATGAACAAATTGATTGATGTGAGGTTTTGGAGAAGCTTATATGGCTATAAACCCCAAAACTCCCAAAGAATATGCTCCCTAACCACCTCAACCAGAACATCAAAGCTGTTGTGCTTCAATTTATTCCAGAAATTCCTCAACTTTACTTTCGGGACTAACAAAAAATCTGCATTTTTATAAAAAGTTCTTTCATGAAAATCTTTTACGAGCTCTTCAAGCCCACCACATGAAAGCTATAAAAAATATTTTTGTGTTGTAACTTCTTTAAGGGCTGTAAAAAAAACTATGCAAAACAAGTATAATCCACAAATTAGAACAGAACATGAATCGTAAATGAAAATTATGAGAAAAAAAGTTTTTCTTTTCTTTTTTATTAATGCATAGCACAAACTAATTTCCTTAATGGATTCATCAAAAAAAAACTTTTTGATAAACAAAGAAATATTTTGCAAAGTTTTCAGGCTGGTCTTCTTATTGACTCGCTAATTTTTCAAGTTCAATGTCAAAGATTGAGTCATTTGACAAGTTAATGGAAACTTTTTTGTAATAAATGTGATAATTGACGAGAATAATAAGATGCAAATTATGGTCAGTAAAATGAATAATGGTAATTAGGAGGCACTTTTTGAACGATACGAATGACATTTGACAGACGTTATGAATAATGTGATTTTTGATGGTTTTTCTGAAGTAGACAACAGTCACACAATGTAGTCAGAGTGCGGCTAAGTCACTGAGTTTATGTCATAACGTGAAGGTCCACTGACGGCTCCAAGGAGGATGATTTTGGTGGATTAAAGGGTACATGGCCCGATTCAAGTCAACTAAACTCTATTCAAAATTTAAGTCGACTTCAAGCTCTGAGTCAAGCAATCCGAGCAGTGAAATGTGGCTAACTCCATTTTTAGCCGTAAAATGAATCAAAATTCGCGATTACGATGCCTTCAGGACAACTCCACAGGGAAGTAGTCAGAAAGGACTTTTCCTCCAAACATTCCTCCTTTCTGAATACCTTACTGCCATTAATACACCGACGCAACTGTGCCCCAGCAAACATGTTGCAACTGTTCAGCCCTAATAACTTAAATTAAGAAATTTGCCAACAAAATTTATTATTTTCATTTAAATGATCTTAATTTCAAGATAGATAAATGCTCTTAATTTAAGTCACGATTTACAAAATTAATTCTCATATTAAAGAAATGCAAAGATTTATCACAATAAAAAATCAAGTGCTTAAATTACTCAACAACCACAAAAAAATGTGCCATAACAAGAGTCGAGTCGTAAAATGCAATTAAGATGTTCATGTGAATTACTTTATTATACTTTGTAATCCTTATACCGAGTGACACAAATCATAAAAATGAGGATGGCGCTGTTGAAGGTCATTTATGAAAATTAATTTAGTGCTGCCTTAAACAAGCAAATTGACCGCTTTTAGGTACCGAATTCTGTACCATGAAATCACGCATTATGTCTGCTAGGGTAGATTCGTATAGCATCCATATGGCTGTCAAATATAGCCAGCTTCTAGGACCTTTAGCACAGCCTTTTGAAGCTCCCTGACAGACATTGTCACTCGGTATTAAAAGTGTCGCGTGGCATGTACAGTAACAACAAAGCAATTATAATAATTGATTATCTTATAAACATGGGCATATAATAATGAGCGAATAAAAAAGGTTTTTTGTAACAACAGCTGCACAAAAATTATGATTATGACTAAAGATTTGAAGATGATTAATTCTTTAATTGTATAATTTAATTGAGTCATAAGTTTGTGAGTCATTAAGAGGATTTGCTGATTTGAGCTGATTTGTTTTGGCAATAATTAGAATTATAATTGTAATTTGGCATTGTGGGTCAAGTTTGCTGACGTTATGAGGAGATATAGAGGATCTGAATAGCAGATTAATAGGCAAAGAGACTGCTTTTAGGTACCGTAGTGGTATTACTGTGCCATGAAAGCGTGATCTTTGTCTGTTAGGGGCACAAAATGGTCAATCGATCCTGAATTGGGTAACAGGCCGTCAAGCGGTAACTCTGGCATTTATATGGAAGCTGACACTAGGTCGGTCGAGATGATTTTGCCATTTAAATCGAATCCGGTCCCAGACTGGCATTAATTCCTAAACTAACCCTAACAGCTATGTCTGGAGAGTTTGCTCAACCTAATAAGATCATGAGCATTCCTATCAGCTTACTAAGCTCTTGAAAGCACGACTCTTTGCCTGCTAGGGTAATTCTGAGTCACGCCGACCTGTCATTGAGCTTTTGATCGATTTACCGATTCCTGCTATTCTCATACGTCCTTTAAATCATCAAAATGTTTAAAATACACATAAAATTCTTCAGAATCAAGAAAAACCTTCTCTGAATTCGCAATAATACCTCAATTCTCAAGGATACTTAACGTTAAATGTCATAGAACTTGTAAAGAACCTTTAAATCATTCCAAATATTTACATTCGATATTCAATGACATTTTCCGATGAAAATTTGCTCATGAAATCATGAATAAATTTCCTAGGAAAAAGAACTTTTATCGCATAAAATGGAAATTCTTGGAAAATTTTCATTTCCTTCGCTCGTTCAACAGAAAAAAAAAAATAAAACATTGAAAGAAAATCTCTAAAGAGGATTAAAAATTGTTTGAGTTGCACAGATTCTTTTGTCATTTGCAAGGTGAATTATCTTTTGTTGTGCTTTAGTCTCTCAAGAGTATTTAAGGACACAGCAAAATTGTGAAATCTTCTTTGGACGTAAAGCTTATGGTAAATAAGAAACTTCTTTTATTATAATGCAACGTTTAGCAAAATCTTTGAGTGAAAACCTTGTTTTTAACGATGAAATTTAATAAAAATTTATAGAGTTTTTGAGCTTGTTTGATAAGAGCTTTTCGTGAGTGGTCTATAAATGTGGATGAATATTCAGAAAAAGTGATTTTAGGAAATTTATGACAACTATAAATTTGGATGGAAATGATTTTTTGATGCAGTTTTCTTTTGCAGGAATCATAAAATTATCAGAATCAGATGAGTCTTGATTGAATCACTTAAATCAGGTTGGAATCAGGTAAGTGTCTTTCTTTGCAGCAATTTAAAATTGATTTTGATGGAATTTGTAAGGAAAATTGGCCGGAAATCGCTCATAACTACACAACAATGGTCGGAATTTGAAAACTTTCCTACCAATTTATTCCCATTTCCAAGATTATTTCTGAATATCATTCCATCATCCTAGACCACCTACCTTATCAATCAAACAACCTCTCAACTCCATCATAATATATCATAATTAATTAATTAAGTTTTCTAATTAAAATAAACACAAAAAGATTCAAAAATAACTTACGGCTAAAATTCAAATTGATTGATGCTGCAACCTCTCCAGATGTATTACGTGCAACAATACGATATAATCCCGCATCAGTTTCAACAACATCATCAAGTGTCAATGAAACATTATAAGAATTTGTCTCGCTACTTGGTGCAATTTTAAAGAACGTACGTCCATCAGATTCATTCAATTGCTCATCACCGCGCCACCATTCAATTGATGGTTGTGGTGAGGCAGCAAGTGAACATTCAAAAATTAACTTATTGCCATCATCAGCTTGTCGAAGCTGAGGCTTTTGCTTAAAAGCTGGTGCAAAATCACCATTTGCTGCTGGTGTAACCACCATTTTAATTCACTTTTGTTAAGCCACTTGATTCCACTTTACAAAAATTTTGATATTTTTTTTGATAATTTTTTTTTAATTAATTTAAAATAATAATAAATAAGTTATTGTTCCACAAAAGAGTGGCAAACGTTATGTCACTTTTTGGGTTTTTATAGATTTTTAATTTTTTTTTGTCACACACTTTAATAATTTTTTTTCTAATTCTGTTGTATTATTTTTTAATGATTAATGATTCCTAACATGATCTCACCAGCTGTCTGTCCCCTACGGCACAGCTGGGGTCGTTGATCTTTCGATGTGATTTATGTCAAGATCGGTTTAGTAATCGTGAATTTTTATTTGGTTGTTTGATCCTTCGTTTCGATGGACTTTTTTACTTCCTCCTGTTTAATGGTTAGGAATTGCTTCTTATTTTAATTTTTCATCCACTTGACGCCCGCAATAAAAAGATTTTTTATTTTCTTCTTTTATATTCTCCTCAAAATTTACTTCTTTTTTCTGGTACGTTGAGAATTAAATATTTATTTTTTAATGAGGGTATGTGCGAATAAAAAATTGTTTTAATTTTCACAAAGTTGTTGATTGGCTCGTTTGCTCGAATTCTTTTTTTCTTTTCTTATTTTTTTAGATCCTGCATTTGAAAAAAAATTTTGTTTTTCATTAAATTAGAATTTATTTTTTTTATTGTATATAATTATAAGACGGGTAGTGTTGTTCATAAATGACGTCGATTAGAGAGTTGGATTTTGTGAAAGTCGTGATTTTCTGCTCTTTATACATCTTTAAGAGAATCAATCTGAGCTTCATTTGGGGTGCAATCTAAACAGCATGCGGAGGTAAACCTCATCATGCCATTAGGCCATCAAAATCGGTCAAAAATAGCCTTAACGGGTCTACTAAGGTGATTCTACCTCAGTTAGATATTTCATTGTCAACATGGTAGCATAGCAGTACTTGCTCGTACACATAATTCCTATTAAAAAGGTTCAAGTGTTAACTTTACTGAGACCATGGATCACAATTAATCTGGACGGTCATCGAATTAAGTTAATAAGTTAGTCTTAAATTTAAAATTCCTGTTCATTCATTTAACACACCTAAGAATAACTTTTGAGCATGTTAAAATGAAGCTTCAGACACATTATCAAAATAAAGATTCATGAAAAAGGATCGAAATCCTAAATTTGACAAAGTCGAGACATAAGATGTCTTTAATTGATTGCCGTGCTCAAATCTTGTGCAAAATAGTCGACTTGAATTCGATTTCTGGATTTAATTATCCTTAAATGTCATTTCATACACTTATCTGTGGAATATTTTGCATAGGAGAAGTAGAGCAGAGCCACAAAGACATACATGCAGAAAAAGCAGTTTAAGCCAGCATTAGAAGCATGATAAACCGCCATAATAGCACCATTTGATTTACAGTGAATCTATAGCAACTAATCATCACTAAAGAAGTAAATTTATGGAAGTCTAATCATTGGGAATAAGAATTCTCTAGACCGAGACTGAAATGTCTCGCATTTGAGACTTCTGGAAGCCCTATTCACGATCTCTTTAGTTATAGAGATCAAAAGCTAGCTCACAGCTATATATAAACTTCTTAACCTCCTCAACACTCAAACGTCATTTATGATCAACCCTTAACTAAGTCACACGGAGTCACACATCTTGCAAATCGAATCGAATCGAGAATGAAATGTCAGATTACAAATCAATCAACTGAGGAATTTAGTTCACGCATAAAATGTAAGATATTATTTGTGTACACAATGTTTGTAGTGCCAAGTTCTCAAATTAAATTGTTAATTGTTTAAGCTCTTGGCTTATTATTAAGTTTTGTGCTATAAATAAATTTTAAAATTTTTTATATTATTCTTGAATTTTTGCCATTTCCTGGCTTTTGAGTAAAGAGATACTCAATTTACACTTTATTATGTTTGACTGACTCTTGCGAATTAAGTAGATTCGAGTCATTTCCTTAATGTGCTCCTTGAAAATTTTTTTGTATTAATTACAAAAAAGTTATTTTTTTAAGAAAAAAATAAAAGGAAATTAGATCTTGTGCTTAATTTGATCGTCAGTTTATCTTAGATTTAATTTGCATCATTTTGTTGGAATGTAGCTGAGTTTTGGGTATTTTAATTTTCTTTAAAATTGAATGAGAAGTTTGTTTGTGTTGGCTTTAGTACAGAATTAACGTAAATTAATCGAAAAGTTAAATGATTTTTTTGAGAAAATTTAATTTAAAAAAGTTTTTTATTGATGGTTGTAAATTATGTTTATGCAATGATTCAAGCTGAACTGTCAGCGATTAAATTTCAGTTTTAGCCGTCAACTGAGAGTGGTCATGGAAGAATACAGCTGATTTGTACGGCTAGAAAATCAAGTAAGTAAGTATTGATTTTAATAAATGAATTTTAAAAATTGAAACATATTGAAATCAAATTTCTAATTATTTGGAATTCTAAAGAAAAATTCTTAATTTTTAAAGGTGATTGAATATGTTTTCTGGTTGAAAATTTTGAAATCTTATTGAAAATTTGCCATAAATTTAGAAATATCTTGAAATTTGAATTAAAAACAAATTGAAGAGTTTTATTAATGAAAAGTTTAATCATTAAAGACTGTTTTTGCTTTTGGATATTCTACAAAATAATTATTTTGTTTGTAAAATTCTTAAATTTTACAATTTTCTTAAAGTTTGAGTTCATAAATTTGAAATTTGATTCTGAATTTTGATTTCTTAAATTCTTAAAATTCTTAAATTTTGAATTCTAAAAGTTTTAATTTTTGAATTCTCAAACTTTGTTGTTTTAACCAAGTTTTAACGTATATTTCTGTCAAATTTTAAATTCGAATTCAATTGCATTCTAAAAATGTGCTCCTAATTTTTCATTCTTATATTCAGAAATTCTTATATTCTCAAAATTTGACATTAAAATTGTAAAATTGAAAAAAAAATCAAGTTTTGAATTTTAAAATTCTTAAATCGAAAAATTCTGAAATTTAATAAAATTCAAAATATTATTCTTTGAAATTACTTTCACATCGATTTTCTCAACCAATTTCAAATGATTTTCTCAAAATTCGATCACATTTTTATGATTGAAGTTCAAAATAATTCGCAAAAATTATTCACAGTCTCGTGACATCTTTAATGTCTTCTTCTTTTCATTTTCCATCATATTTTTCAAAAGAACATTTCAAAGACAAACAAATTCTTCTCTTTATGATCTTATTTATTTGTCTCTAGTAAAGTAAAGGAATCATTGTCATTAGCATGAAGCTTAAAGAACCACTTTTCCACTTTTCTACTACACAACAATGCTACATCTTGCACAAAAGTAAGTTTTTTTGATAAATAATGAGGAAAAAGTTTTAATTGAATTTCTTTTGAAGTTCTTTCGGAAGTTGAAACAAGAAGAATTTTAAAATCAAAAAAATACTTTTATATTTTTGACTTGAAACAAGACAAAGTTACTTGATAATCTGTTCTGTTGGAACAATTTTTTATGACTTCTCTTCTTTGCAGCATTAATTTCAGTTTTATTGCTGCTGAAAATGCAATTTATGAGGTCGACTGTGTAGCATTTTGTTGTGTCTGCTTATCGATCGTTTTTGAGTTGCTCGTGTTTCTTGAAGAATTTTATGAGAAATTTAATGCTTTTTTGGATATTTAATTTGATATTTTTTAGGTTAAAGAAAATAAGATCAAATTCTGTTGGATATAAAAGATTGAAAAAGTACTGAATTTTGGGACATTAAAAGTTGAGATTTGATAGGGTTGAATGAGTTCTCTTTGTGGGAATTCTAATTTTATGTTAGAAATACAGAAGAATTTTTAAATTGCAATTTGAATTTTTTGAAGTTTTTGCAATTATTTATCGATATTTTGTGGAAAACTTTTAATTAAAATTGTTGAAGTTTCTTAAAAAATCTTTTCGACATTTTAATTGATAATTTATAAAGTTTTGAACGTAATTTGTTAAAAATTCAATTAAAATTGTTTAAGATAATAAACTATTGCTTATCAAAAATCTGACCACAAAACAGAGTTTAGTTTAACCAGAGTCACACCAGCCTGGTGCAGAATTTTGGATCAATAAGCCATCTTGCGTGGATATTCAAATATCCATTTATTTGAAAAAATCTTCAAAATTCATCATTTCCAAAACTTTTCAATTTATCTTCAAAACTCTACAAAAAGGTTTTCATTCAATATCATATTGGATTCAATATCATAAATTCAATATTTCACAACTTTTCATCCTCTATAAATTCCAAAATTTTCCTTCATATTTATAATATGTGAACGGATATAAACCACTATTTCCTCTCCTTTTTCCCCTTCTCGATAGCATAAATAACAGCTCACTACATTATTTACTTGTATCTTCAGAAAACTAAGATGTTATGCCTCATTTTATAAGAAAATGAATTTCTTCAACTTGATTAATTTAATAAGTGTAAAAACATTTTCAACAAGACTTCAAAGTGAATGATTATAATGAGAAGAGTAATGTGGGAATTTCAAGAAATATTTAAGAAATTAAGGTCCATAAATTTAAAGCAAAAGTTGTTATTGTTTTGATTTGTTTTATTTCATTTTGCAACATTAGAGTGAAACGAGTTTTGATTAACAGTTTTATGTCTTGTTCTTAGGACAACTAATGGTATCTAAATATAATTTGCTTTTTTTGGAATTAGACACTTAAATAGTCAACTGAAAACTTGTCTTCTTGGGAACGTTTAAATGAAAAATTTAGTTGGACAAAAAATTGAATGAAGTAAACAAATATTTATAAATCTGACTAGAACGGCCAAAGAACTCATAGAAAAAAGCTGTTGATAGAGAAAATATTTCATTTGGTATTGAAAATTGGCATAGAGTGGCTAAGAGATCAATAGACATCAGTACAAACTACAAAATGCTTAAAAAACAACAATATTTTCTTAATTTTTGAATTGACTTAAATTTAAAAATGTCATCAACATGAAATTTACTTGATTTTTGTAGAGTTTTTCTTAGAATTTAGTGGAAATTATTAAAATAAATCATAATTTTAAAATGTAAATTTGAACTTTTCAGATTTAAATTTAAATTCTAAATCAAATAAAATCAGAAATTGTTTAAAAACTAAACTAGCAAACTTCTTTGAAACTTCAATAAAATGTATCAAAACTTGTAAATGTCATAGTTAAAATGTAAATAAAAAACTTGAAAGAGATTTGATAAAACTTCAAATTTTAGACATTTTAAAAGTCAAATTCACAATTTTCACTCCTCAATCAATTCAATTCAAGTTTTCCTGTAATATCAACCAACACAAAACTCTCATAACAGCTAATATTCCTTGATCCACCGAATCCGGTTCGGTCAATTCTGTGTTTTTTTGTAGTCTACAATAAACACTCGAGGCTTATTATTGATTATGTTTCACATATTTTCATCATTCGTTCATGATATAATATTTTTTATATTTCATCACATCACATCACGATGAGTATCTTTCTCCTGTTCTTACAATTATTATTTCAATTCCTATTTTTAAACCTCACAGCATTTTATTTTTTTACTTTTCTTTCTTTTCGAGATGAAAACTCGAAATTTTTTTTTCTCTTTCTTTTTTTGCGATTTCACAACGTTTAATTTAAATATATACATTTTTTTTCTATTTTTCTTTCTTTCTTCTTTTTTCATGATGATTAAGAAGAAATTTCATTTTTTTTTCTTTTATTTTTATCTCGCGTTCATGGTACAAAAATAACATTTTTTTTTATTTCCAATTCAACTTGCACAAAATGAAGTTTTTATTTTTTTTGGAGTTTCACAATTTTGTAAACTTTTTTTTTTAAATTTTTTTCTTTTGTTTTTTTGATTTGAAAAACTTGTTTTTTAAAATTTTCATTCGATTCGCAAAATGTGTGACCTTAATTTTGACGCTTCTCACCTTTTACACTAAGAAAACAGAGGCGAATTTTTAATTGCAAAAAATAGCGCTTCACTCACAAAAAAATATGATTTGAAATTTCTTCTTCTTTTTACTCTTTTTTTTTTCTTTCTTTTTTTGCTTTTCTTTGCTCTCACTTTTTTTTATATCCCCGGAAAATTAAAATAGCTTGAGCAGAAAATTTATCACTTGATGGTATAACTAAACAAAAAAAAAAGATTGAGAAGATTTAAAAAAATTATTAATTTATATGAGAATTTTTTTTTTTTGTTGAATTATTTTTCCATGAAGGCACTTCTAATTGAAGAGTTTTTTTTGTTGTTTTGTTTTTTTTTGGAAGTGCAGGCTTTTCTGTGGATGAGGTTCAACAGTTTTTTGTGGCAATTTTTGATGCGGTTTTTATGTTTTTTAATTGATTTTTTTTTTTGTTTTTTGAAAATTTTATGGAATTTTTAATTGAATTTAAATTTAAATTTTTTAAATTTTTAATTGAATTTAAATTTAAATTTTTTAAATTTTTTGATACTTTTACTAAGTATTTTGAGATTTTTTTGGAATTTTTCGAATTAAAATTTTGAAATTTTGTAATTTTATTAAATATTTAATGCAGTTTAAAAGTCTAGTGGCGATTTTAATGCAACTTAATGCAATTTAATTGCACTTTTTTAAAAAATTTGAATTATTTTAATTTTTTTGAGTTTTTAAAAGTTTAAAAATTGTAATTTGATTTGATTTTAATGCAGTAAAAGCGATTTTCTTGCAATTTAATTGAAGATATTTCAAAATTTTCTCAATTTTAGAACATTTTTCCAAAAAAATATTCAAAAATTCCAAAAAAATCTAAATTAAAGTCTCGAAATCATAATCTTGTTATTGTTTTCAACCACAACACCCTACTTAATCCATTCATAACCCCCATCCCACCCATATTACTCAAATCCCTTCCACCTGTTGATCCATTCTATTAATAATTTTTTTCATATTTTAATTTTATTTTCCACTAAGAAGATGAGAAGAAAACCTTCCATTGCGGTCATAACTTGTAGCTTAATCCCACTTCACTCACTATTATCGCCTACGCATTTGTCTCACTTTCAGCATTCATAGCGCAGTTTTTGAAAAAAAGTGGATTTTTTTTGTATATTTTAAAAAAATTATGATGTGAAGTTTCTAGAAAATGTTTCTGTTTAATTGATTTTTTGAAAATTTTTAAAGGATTTGATTTGAATTTTAGATTAGATTAACGTTCTAGAATTATTGAAATTGATTATTATTATTTTGATAAGGAAGTTGAGAAATTTTTCAAATTCAATTAAAATTCAATTACAGATTGTAAAGAACAACAATTGAAAATTCTAGACTTTTTTGAAAGCTATTGATTGATTTTTGAAGATTTTGGTAAAATTCAACTAATTTAAATTTAAAATCATCGATTTTAACGCCAATTTAGCAAATTATATTTTACCTTTAAATTTGAATGAATAAAAAATTAGAAATTTAAACTTTTTTTTAAAAAAATTTGAAAGTTTAAAGTTTTTAATTAAAACTTTGAAAAAAATTTATTTGAAATTTTAGAAAATTTGAATTTTTTAACTGAACTTTGAAGATTGAAGATTTTGAAAACTTTGAAAATTCAATTAAAAATGGACATTTTTGAATATTTTGAAAATGTTAGAATTTTAAAACTCTCCAAAAAGTTTAAAATCTTTGAAATTCATAAAGAATTAAAATTTTAGAAATTTTTGAAAACTCAAAAAAATTGTTGAAATTTTTCAAATTAATTTTCATAAAATTGAGTCATGAGTTTCAAGAACTAGAAATTTTCTGAATTGAATCTACCTTTGGAGCAGAGTTTGAAGTCGAATTAACTCAAATTAACTCTAATCCATACAAAATTTGAGTCAACTTTGACCTCTGCTTTGA
Source organism: Chironomus tepperi (assembly GCF_022539635.2). NCBI lineage: Eukaryota > Metazoa > Arthropoda > Insecta > Diptera > Chironomidae > Chironomus > Chironomus tepperi. The sequence goes on from NW_027226473.1 coordinate 642,281, forward strand.
ACTTTTCCTACGTATTAAATGAGTCCAAATGCCAGGAAGTGTGAAAATCAAACCTTTTTTTTTATAAAAATTCGATTAAAATTTCATTTTCAAAATTCCAAAAATTCCATCAATTTTTTTTTTGAAAAACTTCTTTCCACAGTCTAGATTATTCCGACAAATTCCTTGATATCTTCTTGATTTTTCATAATTTTTCAAAAATTTTCATCACTTCTGAATTTAATTTTATCTTCATCTTCTTTATTTTTGTCACTACTCTGAACCAGTTTTCATTCAGTCACTCACGCAATGTTACACAACTGAAAATTTTTGAATTTATTTTTTTTTTCAAATTTATTTTTAACTTTTGTTGAAATTCTTGCACTTTTTATGAATTTTTCAAATTTTTAAATTATTTTTTTAAATTTTAATTTCATTTAAATTTCCATAAATCTGCATAAAAAATCATTTCTAAAATTGCCATCACTGTTGAACATCCCCCGCAGAAAAAAATTTCTTCATGTCTTCGTAACACATCCGCGAAAATATTCATAAATATGAAGAAAATCTTTTTCAATTCCAATAAATGATCATTAAATTTCTTTGTATGTATGTGTGTGTGTATTGCACTTTTTTTTGTTTAAAATTCACTGGAATTATTGAATTTTATTTTTCACAATTTATTTTCCATTCACAGTTTTTTTTTTTAAATTTTAATTTTTTTTTAATTTCTTTTTTGCTTCGAAAATAAAAAAAAATCATTCGACACCGATTGCGACTACACACTTTTTTTCACATTCTCGAAGCAGAAATTTTTTTTTTATTTTTCTTCTTTTTGTGACTTTTTCACACCGAAAGTTACGTAATTGAAATTTAAAAAAAAAAATAATTTTTTCACTTTAAAATCCTCAATTGGATGTCACAAAATTTCTTCATTTTTTTTTGGAATGCACTTTTTTATTTTTTAAATAATTCTAAATTCGGGATAATTACATTCAAAAAAAGGGTAATCCTCAGTTGAAATTCCGAGCAGCTAAATCTCTAAGAAAAAAAATATAAAATATACAATTTTAAAGCAACTGGTTTTCTTAGGGGCAATTGTTGCAACTCGCCGATGTCAAAATTAAAACTGAACTGAAAAAATTTTCAATTTCTCGACTCACAAGCGAGAATGCTGTGTGTGTTTTTTTTCTTTTCTTTTCCTTTAATTCAGTCACGTAAAAGCGAGAAAATGAAAATTCGGGCACCGCTCTATTAAATGTTTTAGTTGAGTCCGTCCGTGCCGAATCTAAGAAGTAGCAAAAAAAAAAAAAAAACAAAATTCAAGAAAAGAATAAGAAAAGTATTCGATCGTATTTTTAGAAATACGCGTCGGCGTCGAATACTGCTGATCTTCACGATCGCTTTTCTTACTCACATGCCTTCTTTACTTCTCGCGCTGCTCTTTCTCTACATCCGTGGATCGTCTTTTTGAACACTTTCAAGATTTTTTTTCTTTTTTGTTGCTTTCTATTCGTTGTGATTTAAATGCTAAACACTCCTTGGTATTGAATTTCCAAGTACTTTTTCTTGAAGTTTCCTGCTGTCCATTCAGACATGTTACGTTGCCTTGAGGACTTTCTAGAAATTTTTTTTATCTCTAACTGTGTGACTTATTTTGGAATGCAACAGGTTTGAGTTTTTCAGTTTTTAAATTTTTTTGGAAGGTTTGGATGATTTTTGTGAATAAGAAGATTATGAAATTCGGGAGGATGAAATGACAAATTTTGTACTTGTTGAAATTTTAATTAATTTGGCAATTGTATTGTTAAATTGATCATATTTGACTGGCTAATCAACATTTGTCCTAATAATTGCAAATTTGAATTATGCACCCATGAAATTTGACTCCCTGCTCGACTCACTAGAAGTGCATTTGCTGGTTTTATGCATTTTCATTCATTTTTGAGCTGTTTTGTCAAAGGTAATTCTTAAAAATTTATTTTATAAGATTCCATGATGGAGTTTCGACCTTCTTTTACATAACTAATCTTTGCGACACACTTTTGTGCTACGATATGATCTCGGGTGTCGCTTAACTTATTTCAGCATTTTCTAAAATGTTTCATCATTTTTTAAGAAGGTCCGACATTTTTTTCAATAATCAAGTGTGTCGCCGGGTGTACAAATTGAGAGCAACTGATCTTAGTCCTGATTTAGCCTCTAAATTCATCTAACTACGAGATAATTCTCTAGATTGAAGTATGGTTTGGCGTTTTAGATTCGCGGAAGGAAGTTCATGGTCAAATACTGGATTAAATAAAGATTTACAGACATTTTATCAGTTAAAAATGAGAAATACACCCGACGTGGTAGTGAGATGTCCGTCGTTTGGATAAGAAGTGGATTCGATCACACAGTTGCTGTTAATACAGTTTACATGGACAATGGATAGTAGATATGTATCAAATGAGCTTTCCACAAGTACAAGTCATAAAAGATTTTCAGGACTAGACATGAATTTTCCGATAGTTCCCAGTCTCCGTCCCGATATCAGCAAACTTTAGTATCAAATAAACCAAAAATTGTGCTACAATCGAATTTACTTAGTTCTGCTGTTTATCGACGAATCAATTCTTCTTGGATATCTGAAATATTAGGTATAGAAATATCTGAAAATCTTTAGCAAATTGAAGAAATTTTGTCATTTTGAGACGTTATGACCCAAAAATGCCCTCCCTGGTTCTATTCAGTTTAAGAAATCGTAAAGGATTTATTCGTTGAAAAGCTGGAATTATTGTGATTCATTTAATGCTAATCTGTTTGAATTGTGGACTAATCCATAGAATTCAATATCTATCAATACACTTGACTATGCGTTCATCCCTGCCCGAGCTTGCAGAAGGTTTCGAAGGATAGAGCTGTCATCAGACATTCCCTACGCGCGGCAAAAGTGCCCTCGTGCTCCCCAGCCAAGGAAGTAAGTAAGTAAGTAATGCGTTCATCAAGCAAACAACCTCAAAGTTCTCCAATACTTGATAATATTTTTTTCTTTCTCCTCTAACACTTGCGAATGAGAAGATATAATCAACATCTCACATTCCATTCTCCCAAGGTGTAAAAATACATATATCTAAAGGAAATCAAAATAGAAGCAACAACAAATAAGAACTTTTCATTTCAATTAATGAGATCTCTGTGCCACTGTGAGTATATATATTTTCCTTTCTGCAGCATTAGACACAACGGCAAGGTCATTGAGAGAAAAAAATTTCGTGATGATCATAAAAAACTAAAAGTTGTCGTACGATATCCTCTTCTTATTAACGACAGGTAATTGTTAACAGGAAATAAGGCGCCAGCTGATTTACTTTATAAAATTCCTCAATTGATCGATTTTTACGATAAAAAAAAGTTTTGCTGTTTAATCTGCATCATCATCATCAACAGCAGAAATATTTTTCTTATTATTTCACGATCAGTACGATTGAATTATTGGCGCAGAGAGTTAAAGGAGTTAGAAGAACTACCACAATATCGATATTCGAATGAGTGTATCGTTTATTCTCACACTTTACACATCATCGTCATATACTATTGCGATTTACTTGCTCACTGTGCTTTTGTAGAGATCTCTAAATAAACATTTGGCGGCTTTAAGTGTGCGATCAAGAAAAAAAAAGAATTTCATTTTCTATAAATAACATACACAAAAAAAAAAGAAATGTTCAGTTTAAAGATTGAATAAAAAGAATTCGATGATGATGATAATGATGACGGGTAGGATTGTAGCAAAATATTACTGATGGAATTGTATAATAACATGTGAAGGTGATGTATTGAGAGCGATATTCATGTCACGCGGATCTTTTTTATGACTCAAAAATTTCCTCCTACCGAAAATATTGTGATTGTTGTTAATAATAGCGATGCAGTCTCGACTAGGTTGGATGAATATGAATATGGAATATGGAATATGAATATCAGTTACTTTGGCAGTGATTGTATTAGTATCGTACGAGATCAATCACATTTCTAGTAAGCAGACCAGGATACAACTGTTAAACTAGGATTGCAACATAGAGGTGCTCACAGGAAGAGATATGGGGGTTCTGAGGTGAATCTTCGAGACAAATCCACCCTGTTTCTAAATTTCTGAGTTCGATAGAGACATTTTCACTTCCTTTACCCTTTTCCCATAAAGAAATTCTTAGCCACACTCATGGTGTAACATTACGGTAAGGTAGAGTAGGTCATTGTTAAATTCGATAATAAAGATACTGACTTTGAGTCGGCAAGCTGTCAATTTAAAGATCGTTTTGGTTTTTTGGCGTCATGTACTTTCCTGATAGCATTTAATGTTCTATCAGTACTATAAAGTACTATAAGCCAACAACTATAAAGTACTATAAGGTTACCTTCTCATTCACTCCACTATTTGGATAGATCAACTGCTATCCGTGGCCTCTCTCAAATGACAGTTGCAGGTGGATCTTTTGCAGTATTTAAGCTACATTTCGTGTTTTGAATTAGCATTGTATCGATCATATCTATGTTGTCTTAAATTTAAATTCCAAATCCTTAACAGACAAGGACCTAGGTAAATTATATTGATATACTCATGTACTCATGCTTATAAGCACGCTAATCTAGGTGATCATCGGCCAATTCTTCAAAAATATCAAAAATTAGATAATCGATCGAAAATCCAACCTCAGATTGGCATGACTTTGTTGTATTTAAATCCAGCACCATATTACAATAAAGGTATGATTCCGGATTTCAGGTCAATTTCATAACTTATACAGTTCAGAGTAATAATGCTGTAGTTGGAGGAGAGACACAAGCTTGCTATACTGCCCTTGGTTGCAATTCACAATGTAAAAGCAAGTAATACTATTCAGGATCATCAAATACTCAAACTATGAAGCAGGATAGACCGGTATAGACCAAAAGATCCCTCAAAAATTATACAAATACCATTTTATATCGACTGTTTTGACAATTAAAATTTTTCATATTCCTGTTTTGCATAGTATAATGGAGCCGAATGTGAGAAGAAAAATATGAAAAACAAGAAAAGATTTTGTATGGAAGCAAATGTCAAAATCGCAATGTTCTTTTTCCCCACAAATCAAAACACCATCCTTCAGACTTCTTTTTTAAGATAATATTTCATAAATAAAACTTCTTAACAATTTTTTGCTTTCGCTTTATTATTAATGAAAATGTTTTGTATTTGAGGACGATGAGATGTGAAAAATTGTTTTGGATGTCTGCGGAATAATAAATTATCGTTGAGTCGTGAAAGTCAGATTCATTTATTATTGATAAAATTGTAAAATAATTCAATGAGATTTCTGTCAGATTGTGACTGTCCTTGATGGTTGTTTTTTGTTGTCATCTACTTTTACTTCTGACGGAAGTCAATGAATTTGGGTGGAAAATTTTTTTTTGTTTTTTTTGAGAGTTGACATGCTGTTATTATGATGAGAGATGTTTTTACAAGATTGTACTAATTTAGTCTAGCTAGATGCTTGATGTGAGCCATGTTTAGTCTTATTATGATAGATTGATTTGACGATTTGGTCATATGCTAATGTTAAAATTCGTTTAGGTGACAGAATGAGTTCAAGTGATGTCAAGTAAACAATTGGAGGAAATCACAGCCAAGCGGCGAACCACATTTTAACCTTCGTTTAACCTTTAATACAGCGACCATGCAGTGGCCTAACGTACTTATTCAACTAGAAGCCTAAATTTCTAATTCATATACACCTATATACTGTCTAAACATCAGCGAAGTTAACAGGAAAATTTGAATTGAACAGCGTTTGCTTAGCAATGAAAGCTTCGTTGCAGTCACTTGGAAGCTACTAACAAGCAACCCTGCGTGGTTTTAAATAAACTGTCAATTTCGAGGCCGTTTGGACCACATTTGAGTCAGTATCGTTCGTCACCGAAAAACGAAAATCAGATAATCGATCGAAAATCCAGAACCAAGAAGGCATGATTCTGATATATTAGAATCCAGCACTATACTAAAGTTACGTTACACTGATTTCAGATTTCCAGATTTCAGATCGACTTATCCTATTCAGGATAATGAGGATCACGATTCTTGAGTTAGTCAATGAATGAACTCAAAAAGATATTCTAAGTTTATTGTCATATTTTAAAAGAGATCGTTCACTTCTTATGCAACATGAAATATCGACTTTTTGATATCCTTTTCCCTCTCCATATCCAACGTCCAGAGGCTCTAAAGACGTAGCAAACTCTTGAAAACCCCTAAACGCGTTACGTAGTAAGTGATCCGTCTTTAATAAGCTTCCACGATTTCCAGGTTCTGTCCAGTATCGTGAAAGCCTTTTCACTAATGAGTTGTTAACATACCAACCAGGAATAGAGAGCAAATTTGGAATTATTTTGAGAATTCACATCCTTTAGATTATAAAGTTGATTTTACTGAGGACATTCAACTTAAGGCTCACTGCATATGACACCCAAAATAACACAAATCGGGGTAATCAACCATAAATTCAGGCACAAGATGGCTTAACCCTGATTCGGCGTCAGTTTCGAATTTGGTTTTGATCTGAGACCATGCCAGAGTCACACCGGCCAGTGATAGTCAATTTGTGCCTCATTTTCAAAAAATTAAATACAAAATACCCAAAAATTCCACTAAAAAATCGTCTAAATCTCAAAATTCAGCCTGAATTACAAATTAAATTCCTGAGGACAACAAACTACCGCTCTAATTTTAAATAACTAGAACACAAAAGCAACAACAAAAACAACAAATTTCAAATCCTCATACATGAACATAAAGTCGATCTATCAACGTAGACATCAAAATATAATAACAATAAATGACGATGAGACAATAATAAAAGAGATTCCGAGATCATTGTCTTAAAATCGACCGAGAAAAATGCCGCGACTATTGTCAGTCTTTAAGTTGAATGAAAAAAAATAAAAGAAAAAGGAAAAAAAAAATTCTAAAAATATTTTTCAAGTCTAGAAATATCCAAATGAGTTCATTTCTTTTTAATCCAATGAAAATTATATTAAGACATCTTGATAACATCAAAAGCATGCAAGTCTTGGTCTGAATATATACTGTAAAGATTTATAGTTCCATACGTCATTCCACAGAGGGAATCAAAAGAGGATTTGGATTAATTAAAGAAATTTTTTCGTTCATAATATATGACTAACAAACTAATATTCAGGCACAATTAATATTTTTATATTTTCTCAAACAAGTTTTTTTTTTTCACATTGATGAAATATTTTACGAGTATGCGAGAGAGAGGAGGGAAAATATTTCTTAAAATAAATAGCAAATAGTAACAGTCAGCAATGTGAATAACAAGAAGATGACAAAAATTAGTAAAGGATGGCGTTATTTATGGCTTATTAAAGCGCATTTCTGTTGATAGAATGAAGTCAATCTTATGCCAAGCTTCTAAGTTGCCCTTTAGAGCTCTCCTTTGATCAAAGCTCTTGCCTGAAGCAGTTTGTACGTGGATTTAACATTTTCTGGAAATTCGAAAATCAAATGTGGTGAAAATCCAGTTCCGGATCCGGTGTAAAGCCAGATTCTGTGTGTTATTAGCAAGGCACTGTCTTCCAGATCACTTATCTTTTCGCCTTTTTGACGTTCTTTTAATTTCTAAAGTCGTTTGAAACCAAAATCCTAAACTCTCGTCCTTATAGTGCTGGAATAGATATATACAATCAAGTTGCCCTGAGATATAACAAGGTGAAAAAGAGCGCATTAAGGTCTTGCAGATGATATACAGTGTGAAAATTGTCGTAAATCCTGCTCCAGATCAGCTTGACTATGAACTTTGACAAAATTCAATGAAATCAAGACTCATGCCAGAACCAGTTGGTCTGAGGTTGGATTTTGGGTCATATATTCGCCGTATGTTTTCCGCGACTCAGCATGCTACCGAATAGTCTTTTAAGTACAAGCTAGAAAAAAATTCGATACTAAATAAGTGTCAGCCCTAACTGGTAAAGAGCTTGCTTAAATAATACAGAAGTATGACTACGATACCTAAAATCGGTATAATTGCCTGTTAGGACATGTTATCTTCAGATGACAAACGATTGCCATGTCATCAATAAGGACAAACTGTCCACAAAACCCTCAATTCCTCTCAAAATACACGACATCAAAAAGAAAAATTATTTAAATCTATCATCAACATAGGTGACAAATTTTTATGGCATGACTAGTTTGTTGGAAATTGAATGAAAATTAGCTTGTAAGTAGCATCAGTTAATGACTGGATAAACAGCTTTTTCCACTTCTAATTCATTTCCTATTTACGACATTACGATCACATTGCCTACGCCACTCAATTTTAAGTGATCTACATCACTAAAATATTTTTTCCTTCGGAACGAGCGCGCACACTCACACAAAATAAGAAATCTCTGCCAAGATACTTGTTGCCGAAAAAAAAAAATATAAAAATTGTTGTCGTAATTTTCATAAATTTTATCAGTGAAGCGTAAACAGAAAAATATTTTTACTTCGTTATAGAAATTTATAGCACCTTTAGATTCATTCGCGACTTTTCTTTCTTTTCTATGATTTTTTTTTTGTGCCTTCTCATTTTCTGTGTAATAAGGGGTGGGGACAGAAAGAAAAGTTTCAACAAATTTTCGACAATTTTTTTTTTGTGACTTGATTTATTAGATGAACTTTTTCTATGAAAAATTTAAGATTGGGATTTTGAAATAATTTAATGGTGGTATGGTTATATCTGCCTATTATTCTTGATTTAGGATTTATGATTTTCGAATTAGGATCATTAAAATGTGTTGGGGGGAAATTTCTGGGTATGAAGGGAATGAGAATCGGCATTAGAATTTTATAATTAACAATCAGCCTTAACTAGGCTGACTAAGGACGAATATATACCGAAAAAGACGATTTATCACAGCATAACGATCAACAATCCGGCTCAAGGCTAGCTTGACTCAAGCCACAGGACAAATAAGATGAATTCCAGCCTCAAATATAAGTCAAGTCCATCTAAGACCATTTCTTTGCGATGTACTTTCCATAGCCATTGTTAATATAAAGCAATATCACCAACATGTCCAATTTTGAACTTTAATATTAAGCAGAATATCAGCCTAACTTTATCATACAGAATGAAAAATGCTTCAGCGTGTTAGAAAAAATTGATAATTCGAAGCAGATGGCATCAAATTCTATTGATGACATCAAATATAAGTATTTCGGGCTTACTAACTTACTTACTGGAGCCATGCTCCAACATGGAGCCTAGGTTATTACAAAAGACCTTGCATCTGACTTTGATACTGGCCACATCACAAAGCTTGTACAAATTCTCTGATTTGACATCTAATTGACATTCCCGCATTTTGAGCTTGCCATATTATTACTAACTGTAACCAGTAAGTAACTGGAGCTTATACTTCAATGAAAGGCTTCCTAACTGACTCAGTTGCTGTCTCAGTCACCTGGTTTATACGAATTCTCTGTACTCGCAACTTAAACTAGCATTTTATCACTTTTTTGCACCAAGTAACTTTTGAAGTTCCTTGCTGCCGTTTTCCGTACAGATCTAAGAGCGATGTAATAAACTTGTGTTAATAGCAATGACATTTTTCATCATTTTATATTACATGGCAAAGATGTACCCAGGAAAGTGCCTCTAATAACCATTACGAAGCAATTAAAGTACTCCTACTGTTTCTACATGATGGTTTCTTAATAGCTGCATTTTGCTGCTTGCAATACACAATTAAAATATAAAATATGATGAAAATATTAATTAAAAATTCAGCAATTCTTAAATATTCCCATCATAAACTCAAAGTTGAATCCTTCCTCAAATATCATTTAATGAAGATAAATCATCTGTTTTTATTATTTTTTTTTACAATTCATTTGATCGCTTTTATACCGAGAGACATAAATGAAGAAGGGTCCGTCATAGGCTCTATTGTAAAAACAGCAGATGCTGCTACTCGCAGCATTTGAAAATTACAAGAGTGCATCATAAATGGTATATTTTTATTTATGCCATCCATATGGACGCCAAAACAAGGATCAGACACTCCCAAAAGACAGTAATGTAATTGCTGTACTTGTTGAATTTATATGGAAGCACAGCAAGTAAGTACTATACTGTACTGAGTACTGAGTACAACAGACGCAGCATCCATTTGGTGTTAATTAAAGAGGTTCATAGGTGCCTTAAAAGATCCGTGGCTGAGCCGTCTTCATTTGTGTCGCTCGCCTCTAAAATGGGCTTATCATGTCAATAGAAGACCAGATGATGCCTCAATATTTAAAGTGACAACTGTTGACTTTCTGGATGGAAACAGATCTTGAGGCAGAACAAAGATCTCATGGGATTGCTGTGTGACCAACGATGTAACAGTGCTGGGAATTAGAATCTAACATAAGTTATCCAAAGACAGATCCAGCTTCCGACGAATTCTAAATGCGGCAATGATCCCCTGTACGCCTATCCCAAGGAAGTAAGTGAGTTAGCTGTGTCGCTCGGGTATGTAAATTAACAGCATCTCAAAAATAAGAATAACTGCAACCATCACCTGCAATATCACATTTCATTGTAATTGCTTAAGCTTTAAGCTACAGAATTTAAATTGCATCAATTTATATCCCACAGAGCCAAAATAATATTACACATGCTGTCATAAATACACTCTCTGTAATCCACCATGTGTAATTATCATACCGCCCATTTGCTAACAATGAAATGAAGATCAAACGTGATGACTATTCTTGAACTTTTTTTATTTCGGCATACCTTGAGTGTGAAGGAATCTTCTTGATCTTTTTTTATTTTGCTTTGAGGAAATTTTGCTTGATATTTTTATACATTTTGTAAGTGCCTTAAATAAGAATTATATATATTTTTTGTGTGCCCACCTTATGCTTCACTCACAATCATTTGTATCTAAAAATAACACGATAATGTAATTGTGCCTTTTGTTATTTTCGGTACAGTTTACCACTCATGAATGTCAATCTCATGTTTTTTTGTTATTTCACTTTTAAATCATCAAAAAATCAACGTGGACGTTCACAATTTTTCTTTTCTTTTTTTTTGTCAAGTGTCAAAAGGCTTCTTCATATTCATTTCAATTTAACGCTATGACGCGAACTATAAAGATTGAATGAACATGAAATGCACATTATTTAAATTGAATATTCTGCTGTCGTTAATTGAGGAATGAGATTATAAATAAGTGGACTCAATTTTTATTTGTATCGGTTTTGTCTATTGAGTATTTTGTGGGTATGAATCAGAGCAAGAAAATCAAGTGATTTTTCCCTTAGGAGGAATTTTATTTTAATTTATTTGATGGCTGTTTGGAGATTAGACAATGTATTATCAAGGATAAAGGAATTTTGTAGATGCTTTGGGATGGAACAATAAATTGCTAACCGCACTGCTGATTTTGCTCTTAGAAAACTTTAATCCGAGTGGAATATACTGCGATTAGTCAAACTTACTTCGCTGCCCAAACAGATCAATTGTGTTCCAAAACCTCTCATAGATGTTGCCTAAAACTTGCTCAATCGCTGGTTATCGCTTGCCAATTCTAGATGCACATATTTAGTTACTAAATTGACATTATATGGTTAGTTATTTAGATGCTAAGAACCTTTCTACGTGGATCGCCTTCTGAAGAGTTGCAGTACCTCTGGATTTGGAGTAAGACTAGCTTGGAGGATTCCTGATTTTATACAATGTGCATTTGAGCTTTTAATGATCAGGTCTTATGTTATTCACTAATTCTTTAGTTTGAAAATATTGCAGAGCTTGCAAGCATCGAGCAGCTCAGGTTGTTGAAATAGAAGTTTATCAACTGTCTACTCAAAAGGTAATCTGCCCAAAACTGCAGATTGTTAATCCCAGTTCCTGCAGTTTGTTGGCTCATTCTAATGGTGTTATAATCAGAAAGGAACGGAAATCTCTCTCATGTAGACAAAGATACTTTAAAACTAGTTAATGGTTACAGTTGATGACTAGTTAATTTAATTGTTAATAGGTTTAGGACTGCATCCTGCAATTCGCTCCCTCTTTATGCATCCTCAAATCCACCACCATATTTGATTTTGACCAAAACCTTCACAAGATCAGCTTTAAAAAATTATGAAAAACTGTCTCATTTTCTTCATCTTATGACTTAAAATTCTTCTCATTTAAAAATAAAAGTATGAAAAAAACAACCTGATGCTAATGATTTTTGAAAAAAAAAAAAGTCAGGAGAGTGGCAAACAAAAATTGTCGAATTTGTTCTATTTTTATATTCACATATGAGTCGTTCATGCTCAAAAAAATATTTCTGTTACTGAATAATGGCATGGCTTGAAAGAAATTTGTTGCTTCTTATTTCACAGCCAATTCGTCCAGAAAATTTGCATTATTTTCTCATCTCCATAAATTTTATGCTGAATTTTTTCTGTGCTAATGTAAACAATATTTTTTGTTATGATATGTATGTTCGCACATATGCAATTTACGCAGTGTGTTCAGCACCGATGATTTATTTATTCAAGATGAATTTTTTTCATTTTTTTGCAAGAAAAATTTGCAATTTTTGATTAAGTTCCTGGCGAAATTTTGCAAATTTCTTAATTTAAATTCCATATAAAATAAGCCATTAAGTCCATCCATGTCCCATCCCCTTGTTCCACCCACCAAAAAAAATGACATTTCTCATGCATCAAATTGTAAATAAATATTTCATTTTAATTTGACATTAAAAATGAGATAAAAATATTTTCTCGTGACACAAAATTTTAATAGCTTTTGTTGTTATGTTCCTTCGTTAAGTTTTTGACATTGACTGCATGTGACAGCATAAATTTGTTTTCATCCACTAAATTTTTTGCTTTGCTTTTGCTTTTCTTCACAACCACTTATTGTGCTTGACTTCACAGATGAGGTATGAAAAAAAAGTAAGTACAGAGCTTATCATAGGAAGAATATTGAGATTAGGGATGGTCATTTTGGGTTGTTGGATGTCTGGAACTGTCAGATTTTTAAGCTGTATGAAACGTCACAATAGGTGAAGTTACTGGTGAAATTAACAAATTTTGAAAGCTTTTAACAGGAATTAAAATTAAATATTCTTAGAAATTAGGCAAAATAGGAGCTTAATACAGAGCTGCTCAAACTATATACTCTGACACACCTATTTGTATTCGACAATCCAGTACAATTATAGTAATCTGGCCATTTATACGTTCTTTTCGTGGACAATCTATCTACCCAGCGTTACTCGTATTGAATAGTTAACATAACGGACATATACCAACTCTGGCAGTGAATGCAACGGTCCTTAACTTTTTGGTGTGTCGTCAGCTTCAGGTTAGCGGTAGAAAACGATAAAGTCAGCTTCTGGACCCATCTAAGAATGGCCATGGGTCACAATCATTGCAAAGCAGGCAATTATGTAAGTCGCTGTTTCGATGTCTTAGCCATTTAAAAAAAGGCCATGGATCACAATTGATCTGTGACGATAATGAAGTAAATAAGTCTACAATTCGCTGTCATGGTGTCTTGACCATGAATTTTGTACACAAGTCGCTTTTGCGACGATTTGAAGGCATTGTGATGTCACCATAAAATCGATTTTAACTGTTGGAGTTGACCGGGAAGGAAAGCTCATTTATTGTTAGTTCCAATGGCTTAAAATTGTCACTAAAGCATCGGTAAGCTGTCATTTCAATTTTGCAATTTTTACTGCTAAAAAATGACAAATTATCGACTCTAAAATGCAATAAAAGCCAATAAATCACAATTCAGATAAACAGCTTCATACCAAACATTTAAGATCCAAAAATAACATTAAAGTCATTAATTAAGAATGCATAAAAATAACACCTGTCCCACCAATAGATGACTTTCTTACAAGTTAAAACAACAAAATTGCGAAGGTAGATTGTTATTAAAAATATCCTGTAGTGTCTACATACAATATAATTATTTATAGACGATACACAAAAAGATGTGAGAAGATTGTCATTTGCCAAAATAACAGTAATTGAATAATGTCTTAAATAAAGTTAAATTATCAACCAACGGACGTTAATGTTATGTCAGATAAAATTATTTTTCCTCACACATGATGACTTTTGTGCCTGTAGATAAGCTTCTAGACTATCGTTCGTTTAGATAAAAATAAGCATAAACATTTAAGATTCTTTCTTTTTTATTTCCTGTAAAAAATTTTCTTTCAGTTTTTATTTAAGCTGATATTGTGAATATAAAGCATTAAATTATACGTGCTGTCTAGGATGCTAAAAGAAAATTTGTGTTCAACTTAACAAAAATAGAATGACGTCAAGCATAAGTTATGAATCACGATGATGCCTGAATTCTTTGTTTAACAGTCAAGTGTGTTTTTTCATAAACACGAGTCATAAACAGAATATTCAGAATTGCGTATGTTGGTGTGAATCATGCATTGGCTAGCTCAGTTCTCAGGCTTATTAATACAGAAAAATACTTGACAATAATTAGATTGATCTATCTCGATAGAGGATGTTGCCGAGCGACACAAATGAAGAAGGATCTGGAATGGAGCTCTTTAGGTTCTGCTAAACCTCTTGACCTATTATTAAATTGAAGCCGCCTACGTTTAGCAAACTTATGGATGCCAAATCGAGGAAAAACTCCCTTTATTAACATCAAATGGAAGGCGTCTAGGTATGGCGTCCGTTTGGCTTCAGACGGCAGCCCAAGACGACCGTATCGCTCCAGACGCCAGCCCGAGACGGTTGAGGTTTGAAAATGGACACATAAACTACACCGCTTCCATTTGGTGTTAATCTTAAAGGTTTTACAAAGCTTACTCATTTGTGTCATTCGGGGTTGAAGATATCAAGCATACATTGTATGCATCTATGATTTAAGAGTTGGCAGTATGTGAAATAAATAATCATGATAGCAAGAAACATAATAAAAACAAGTCAGTCAAGATATATGCATGTGATAGTCACTTTAAAATGAATAATTAAAGACAATTTCTCACGTATCTTTTAAACTATCAAATGCAATTGTTTTTAAGTTTTTAATTATGCTTACTTTGATTTAAATACATTTGAAACATACCTTGAATGTTGCGAAGCCAAACTTTACACTTATAAATTGAATTAAAACTTACTCTTGGGTTTTTAAGACACTTTTCTTTTATAAGTCGTTTGCAATTCCGAAGCATTTGTTTTTGCTGCATCTTGAAATTAAACTTGAATTAAACCAAAATTGGAGTATGGAAAAATATTTTTTTCAATTCATTCGCGTTTCTTGACTTAAATTTCCAGTTTTTCAACTATTTTCCACTTTGTTAACACTCTTCGAGCTTTAGTCTAACTTCTTTAGGATTCTTTAAACTTTGAAATCAATTGAAAATCACTAAAATTACTTAAAATATTTTGTTTTTCTAAATGTACGAATTAAAATTATCCGATCAACTTGAAGTTGGCTTTAAGTTTCGATAAATTTAACGAAATGAGATTTGAATTCATAATAACCGTTATTAATTCGAATTCAGAATTCTTTAGACTTAAGATGATTTGCTTTGTTATATGAAGCAACAAAGGAAACTGCTTTGCAACGACTTGATGTCGGTTCAATATTAAAGCTATCTTGTATATCGTCATCATGCCTGTTAAATGTACGCAATGGAGAGTCTTTTCAAAACATTCATAAAAGTAATCCATTGCAAATTTTAGCCCATTACCCTGAAAACAGTTCCTTTTTCAGAAACTGACCTGTCATCACCGGATTCTGCTTAAATCCGATTCTACTCTAGATTCAAGCCGGTTTGATGTCGAATTTTGAATCGATTAATTGATTTGTGCTATTTGGGTCAGTCTGGTGCCAACAACATTGTATTAATTCATTAAATACTAAAAAACCACTAAACGTTAAACTATTTTACAGCATACATCAGTGTCCTATCTACCATTAATTGTCAACAATAAACAATCGTGTAATCTGGTGTAATTCAATAAAAATAACATAAATTTTATCATGTTCAGTGCTTAATTTAATTTATGTCCATTGAAAAACTGCTCTTTTTCGTATAATGCAGTTCTGATAAAAAAGTTAAACAATTTTACAGCTGGGAGCAATTAATATAAAAATATATAAATTTAAGCAGCAAATGCCAGTGTCTCACGAGAGCAATTAATAAGATTTCAATAGTTTTCATTATAAATTTAAGAAAATGTCCTTTTTGAAGATAATAAAGTGCAATTGTCAATTAAATAATCGTCTTAAAAAGCACAAAAAAAATCTGTTTGTAAAGCACAACAAAATAAATTTTAATTGCTTCTTGTCGTTCACCTTAATTGTTTCGAGCTCGACGAGAAAATCAACTTGATGTCGTCAGTCAATTATTCATTTTGCTTGTCTTATATTTTACGCGCTGTTTTTCACTTGTTGTTCATCATATGACATCTTACTTTTTATTTTAATTAAATTTCATTTTCATCGGATCTTTTTCTGCTAATGGTTTATTATGCTTGAATATTTTATTTCTTATTTATATTCAAAGTGAATTTGTGGGAAATTTTTTAAGATTTAAGGAGTTTTGCTGAAAAATAAAATTTATCTTACAGATCCACAAAGGCGCAGATATGTTTATGAGGTTGCTGTGGGTAATTATTTTTTCGGAATGTAAGTTACGAGGGTGTTTAGCATGACCTGGGGTAATATTATTGAGTGACACAAATGGAGAAGGCATCGCTGCGGAGCTCTGCTTTATCTCCTTTATTAGCATCAAAATGAGGTCGTCTACGTTTGTTGTCCATATTTTACTTACTTCGCTGGCCATACAGAGGCCATACAGAGAGATACTATCTCGATCGAGTTCCATCCGATTCTTTTCATCCGGCCACGCGACCTTTTGCCATCTACAAAGTCCTTATTTAGCGTCCCTAAAGAGCTGATACAGTTCCATGTAACTTCTGCTCTTAAAAAGTTTGCCTTTCTTTTTAGAGTCAAAAATAGAGTAGCCAGAGGATTTTCGCAAAAAAACGGGACACTTTTGGAAAAAAGCGGGACACTTCTAAGTTTGGCAGCGTCCCGGCAAAAATACAAAAGATGGCCACCCTGGCCAAAAATGTCTCTAAAAGTCTATCTATCGAAGACCCCGATATACTGTTCGTCCGGAGCAGTCATGTTCCATAACTCTGACCGATAGAGCACAATTGGGCGAATAAGCTAAGACGCTTACACGGTGATTTTAGGAATTCTTGGAGTCCATATCAGTGCTAGTAATAGGTGGATTCCGTTCGATGTTAAAGGTTAAGCAGGACCTTGAATGACCGTTACAAATATTATTTTAAATCTCTTTTGTGAGCACTTTTAAATAAACTCAAAATCATTAAAGATTTAAAGACCCACTCTAATCTCCATCAACAAAAAATATAAAAAATATTTAATTACAGTAACTACTTTGCAAAATAATTTTGAAGCATGAACATTTTATGAGAAAGAATGGAGCGTGGGAACATTCGTTTCCTTGAATAAAACTGAAATTTTAATTTGCAATGGCTTCCTAACATGCTTTTCCTCCTTTGCATATTGTTTATTTTCCAGTTGTGTATGCTGATGGGTTGGATGTTAGTTATTTCTGGATATATTGTGGGTTTTATGTAAGGATTCTTGATGCTAGGAATAAGACTGAAACTTCATTAGTTTCAGTCTTGAGAATTTGTTGGTATACCAATATAATGTACTAGCCACAATTTGCGTGTCGCGAATCACAAAAACCGAGTTGGCGCGACTGGAAACAGCGAAAAAGCACCATAATCCGACTAGACTTTCCCCGAAATCGAACCCGGGTCGTTAAAACGGCAATCCGACGCTCTAATCATTACGCCACTGCTGCTTTTTCGCTGTCATCATCGTATTCATTAAGGCAACAATAATAAGCTTCAATTAGACTTACATACTTCCAGCTACAGGCGTAATGCGTCCATATTCACTCCAAAGTCATCATAGAATAACCTAAAATATAAATTAAAAACCAAGACCCATTGGCACACCCAACAAGCAATTATAAAAATAAGAATATCAAAAAATTTTGATTTGATCGTTGCGGTACGATGAAGGTAAATTATCTCATAATTAATTTGTGCATAGCTCGAAAGATGAAATTTAGCATAAATTTTACTCTATCCATTATTCCCATCATCAGCATGCTCGTGCTAGTGCCAGTACTCTTCAAAATGAAACCCATGAAAAATAATTTACAATCTTTCAGCAATCGTCATCAAGCAAATGTGTCAGGGTTTGTTTTTACTTATGCTGTATGCTGTACAGCAAATTTGAGTACACAACCTTGCAGAAAATCTGAATATTTCACTCGACAAAGTCTTATTGAATGCCTGTGAATAATTTGAAATTTTATAGACATTTTTGATGCAATTCAGCGCTGATACTGATTGAGTGTGACTTTTGTGCAGCCATAAATGAACAAAAAATGGAATGTCATGAAATTTTCTCGCGTGAAATGAGTGAATTACAGGTTAAGTGCTCTCAATTATTACTTTTTTGTGTTGCTGAAGCTATTAAAAATTAAATATGTGACATATTGAGGCAGTCAAGTGCTATTTTGAGTCATAATGTCCATAATAAAATGTGGCTGATTGATGTGAGCTAAAAATAATATTTTGTGGAATTGTTGAGGATGTAGACCTAAAATTGGGTATGGAAATAAAGGTTGAATATTTGAATATTTTAAGGATTTCTTATTTTTATGGCTTGATTCTCGAAGGGATGTCGATCATTTGTCTATTAATTCCTTCTTGTTTTGATGTTGCTGCTTGTTATGTGACAGGAATCATCTGCAATGATTTCAGAAGTTGATTAGGAATTGCTTTACGTTACATGTAGTGAAATGGCATCATGGTCTAAATTATAGAGCCTTGGCCTTATGTATCAAATGTTCTGGGTTCATTTTCAGCCGTATAAAATTTTCGATGCCATTTTAGCCAAAAATCAAGTTCCAGGATAGCGTAACTTTGACGTCAATCCAGATTTGATGAAATTTGACCTCAAGTCAGTGTCAAGTCTGTTTAAGACCAGATTTTCAGCCTTTTCTGCAGTTATTAGGTCTTTGGCACATAATGTGCCTTCTATTGTATATTGCAGGGTAGGTCTTATCACTTCAGGTCTTATCAGATCAATTGCAGGGTCAGGTCTTATCACGTCCTTGATTCTTTCCAATTTGTAATTGGTTTGGATCTAACTATGAACATTAGGTCTTAAGAATGTGGTTCAACAGAATCCTAATTCGATATGTCTCCAGCTGGCTATGATGCAATCCATGAAGGCTATTATTTTGGCTATTTTTTGTATTGTAGGCAAAATTCACAATTCTTTGCCTGACATTCTTAAAGAATCTGATTAAGCCTAACTTCAGCCCAGCCTCACCCCACTTCAAGTCCACAATGTAAAGTTGCATCAATCATAAAGCCATCACTAATAACTCGATTTTTAACCAATTTTCTAACAACAGTCACCTCAACATTATTTCCCACAATTAATTATCCAATTTTTACGACAAAATTTCATGTCCCAACCTAATTTACCCTCAACATGCTCAGAAATTAGCATGCCTTACATTCGCATGACAAACAAAATTTTTTTCTCCAATTTTCTATCATCTACAAGTAATTTAAAGCTCATTCTCGGGTTAAGTAGTCTCATCAATTTGCTCAAGTGCCACATCCACATGTACAAAATTATTAAGTGACTATATTTAATTTGAGTGAGCATCGCCATCCATTCAATAATATTTTTTTTGAGGAAAAAATGTCACTCGTGGGTGAGTCAGCAATGAATTAAAATTTTCATTGATACTTAACGACTGCCTTTTTTTTATATTTTTTTTCCTCATCACTTACAAAAATTCTGAAATGGCATTTAATGGACGTAGTTGTGTATATATAAAATATATATTTATTATGATGTTGGCATCAGACGCAAACAAATGGGCCATCAGAGTAAAATATCCATTTGTTGGTGACAAAGTCAATGGAATGGAACGAAGGAATGTCTTTAAATTTAAACAGCAACAAAAGAGAAAATTTCCGTCCTTTCATGAAGTTATGGGACCAATTTTAACAGGTTTGTTGCTTTTCTTTTAGCTTAATTTGATTTTTTTTTCTCGTCGGTGCCTTCTTAGAAGAAGGAATTCTTTTGTTGTTGTGTGTCTGGATTAACATATTTTATAGATGCTGATGGACATTTTTTTTTGTAACTTTTTAAGGTTAAAGCTATTTTGTAATGCTTGAGGCAAACTAGAAGTTTTGTGATAGAATTTGTTTATAGACGGACGGACGGAAAAGGATTAGTTTAAGTGCTTTAAGTGAACTTTTTGTTTCAAGGTTAAAATGATTTTCTGTTCTGATCTAAAAAGGCATTTGAAGCTGTTTTGTATTGGGTACGGAAGATTCTCAAACAGACAAGAAGCAAACTTACTTACTTACGCCCTTGACTGGGGCGTATTTCCAAAAGGGCACATTTCTTCTGGTAGGAAGCCAGCTCTATCATTCGAAACTTTCTGTCAGTTCTGCCAGTTCTGTCAGATCAAACTAGAAGTATTCTCAGTTTTATTCAGAGCTTGAGGTCTGTTCGGGTAGGAAATGTCTGTCCTTTAGCTCTATCGTTGGAAACCTTCTGCCAGTTCTGCTAGACCAAACTTAGAGCTTGCTCAGTTATATTCCGAGCTCGAGGTCTATTCGAGTCTTGTATGGAGTGGAGCATACTATGCTTTATATTTTCTGTTAGGTTCGACTGTAAACTAGGCTCTGGGTCAGACTATAGGCCCGACTGTAGGCCCGACTGCAGGTCCGACTGTTAATCCCTACCGACACATAATAAATTGATACCATCATGGTAACGATGCAGCAAAATACCTAAAACCATGTGGCAGTCATCAACAAGCATTTGGTTGTCCTTGTCAAGTAGTTGTCACTTGGTTCTAAGTCAGTGGTGAGCATCGTGCGAGAGCATCTGAAGCATACTCTTGTTTCCATTCTAGCTACAATCTGGTTGATGACATGACATCACTGTAACTCTTTAACTTTGCTGTGCTTGAACCATGGTCAGACTTGAAGCCTAGATTCTAGGAACTTTGCTGTGAAACTCCATAATTAACGTCATTTTTTCCAGTCATAGACCCAGCTGGTCCAATTAACTGGCTACCGTTTCCCGAATACCAATTCCAAGTTTGACACTATCTCTATCGACAGATTCCTTCCATGAGTTCTTTGCCCTACTGCGCGATCTCTTGCCACCTAAAAAATCGGATTTAAATACCTTAAATACCAAGATAACTTAGTCATTACATTTGTACCTTGAAATTTTCCACTCCAACTATTTCATCTTCTATCACAAAATATCTTTCTTGAAGCTATATACACAAAAAGAAGAAGATACCTCAATCCAGACATCCTAACAAGTTAATGTTTATTCTGAATATATTTTACATCCTTTCATCCCATCCATTCATATTCTTCTTCCATCATTTTCTCTCTCGTTGTATGTTTAGTTAGTCAACTATTTGGATATCTGCCATCATGCGGAGTTCTTGAAAGGAATTGCAATAATGTTTACTTTAAGTGGACATCAATTCGTGTAATTTATACAATATTTTTCCTATGTCTTGGTACATTTGAAGTGATATTGATGATAATCAAGGCTGTAGAGAATGGATTTAGCTTGATACAAGTCGGTAAGGATATGGACTGGCATATTTAATATAGCTTAAAAAACAGGAGTCTAACCTTATTTCACAATCTGATAGAGCTAATCATGTTTTATGGATTTGCTGTTGCACGAGCATACATATTCTTCTATTTAGCCACAAAATGGAAAGAAATTGTTGTCTTTTGGTACGATAAGGAGCGTCCCTTTCTTTATGAGCCGTACACAATGAGTCGCTTTAGTTTATCAATCAAGGTCTATCTTATTGGATTTATTTTCTTCATTTTCTACTTGATTGAGCATCTTATGTTTATCGGAATGGAGCTACATGATAACAACTATCAGTTGACATATTGTAATGTTACAAGTCTTTCCTTCCTTAATAACTACATGAGACGTGAAAGACCACATTTATATGATATTTTACCATATTATTGGTGGATATTTCCATTTTTTCAATGGTCCATAACATTAATGGCATTTGGATGGAATTTTGTTGATTATTTCATTATAACTATTAGTCTTGGATTATCGACACGTTTTAATCAGTTAAATAGACGTTTAAAGTATGCAAAATCAAGTCAAATTAATCGTAAATTTTGGCTTGATATGCGCGTGCATTATACAAATCTTGTTGATTTATTACATTTTATTGATAGAAAAATAGCTCTGTTGATACTCATTAGTATGTTGCAGAATCTGTTTCTCATCGCAACGAAAGTTTTCGAGGCTATTAGGTCAGAATTAAAATAGAAAATGAAAATGAAAATTTTTCTATTATTTTTAACTTGATTTTCTTTTCTTTTTTTTATTTTTAGATATGCAGATCGACCGTTCCTGATTAACCACATTTACTTTTACTTTTATCTCTGTTTTATGATTTTTCGAACACTTGTGTTACTGTATACATGCTCAAATATACAAATGGAGGCACAATATCCATTGATAGCTATTAGAAATGCACCATCGGCATGCTGGGGTGATGATGTAAGTCAAGTGAAAGGGTTTTGTGATTTTTCGGGGTTGGAACCAGTGTGGCTGTCTCAAAAACGACCGTTAATTTTTTTCAAACAAAAATAAAATTGCCGTAAAATTCAAATTTTTTTTGGCCGTTACTTTATTTTAAAATAAATTGAGTTCGAAATGTTCGAATTTTTCGACAATGTAAGTTCGAATTTTTCGACAATCTAAGTTCGAAAAGCTCGAAATTGAGACTGCCACACTCTGGTTTTAACAATTTATTGGATATGGAGCTGGGAATTTCAGGCAAATTTCAGTGTTGTTCCTGGTATTGTGAAAATTAGTCCATTTCCTTTAACTAACCCGAGTAGCACACAGTAGTCGCCAGGACACTGATGAGTAGCCGCCTTGACGACAAGACGTGAAGGAACCGTACCAACTGTTTTCTGATAAGAGTCTGGCACATCCCGAGTGACAAAAATACGTTATAACTATTTGTTAATGTCCAGTTGATGTCAAGTTCCAACATATTTTTGTCACCTCGGGCTTAATCCTGTCTGCACACTTTTAATTATTTAAATAATATACCAATTTTATCCGATTGACTAGCCACATGCAGGCTCATCAAATTTCATTTTATTAACTCTTTATGTTTCATTTTATGTATTATGCAATCGTTCAGCAAAAGAGACTAATGGATTTAATATCATTCGAAAATATTTCATTGACTGGATGTGGATTCTTTTTCATCACTAGGCAATTGATTTTATCGGTGAGAGAATTAATATGATTGATTTTATATCTGTTTAAAGTTGTATAGTGTGATTGTATTGAATTGTCATAACAATTCTGACCAGAAACAGGTATAGCAGAGTTTTTTGAAGTCTCGGTTGTGACTGAGGATGAGACCGAGACTGAGAACGGGAACGAGACTAAAAACGGGAAGGAGACTAAGAACGGGACCGAGACCGGGACTATGATCGAAACTGAGACCGAGATCGATATCAAGTCATACATCAAAACCAAGGCTATAAGTGAATATCTCGAAGTCTCGATTTCGACAAATCACGAGACCGAGAAGTCTTGTTCTTGGTATCGATCTAGAGAACCCTTTAGACACAGGCACCTGGTCGTATATCTGACAGACAATTGGGCTGAAATTGGAGTTGGTGAAGTCCCGATCGACACAAATTGAAATGTTGCCACCACAGCGACGAGTCGGTCGTATACTTAAAGCCAAGTGGCTGCCACTTGGCGAAAACAACCGGATTTGCCAAGTGGCAGAAACTTAACTTTACCGAGTCGTCGCCGTGGTGGCAACATATCAATATGTACCGATCGGGAGTGTTGCTTATTCAATCGATTTATCTGTCTTTATGGTTGTCATTCAAATGAAATTGACACCTAGTTGCCTTAACTTTAATGAATCTAGGATGGAAATTATATGGCAGACTTCTTAACGACTTCTTAACCTTTATCAGCAGATTTATCAACCTATAACTAACCAAAAGATTATAATAAATCGCTTAATTGATCCAAAATCCTGCGTTAGGTCGGCGTCACTCTGGTATCATGTCAGAACCTAATCCTGCACCATTTTAGATGCACGTGTGCTTAAAGCCAGATTTTGGATCAATTACCTAACATGTCCTATTCAACTATGAATCATTAACATAATTTTTTTTTTCTCATTTTCCTAGATGACCGGAACAATCGTGACATTTGAATTAGTTCTACTAGACAGAGGAACTCGAGAAAACAACAGCACATGGTGCTCATATTTTGAGAACTTAACATTGTCATAAATTCATCATATAGCATTATGTCGCGTCATTCAGTTTAATTATAATCCACTTGTCTGCATTCAATGGCACTGTGACTTATTATAGCTTTTTTTTCTCATTTTCTATGTAATTAAGCCAGAGTTTATAATAATAAAAAAAGAGATACTTCCGAGTGACATGCATACATTGTTGGATATTTTTCTATAGCTTTAATAGCTCAGTTTCTTGTACGTGCATGCAGTGACTTTAAAGTGGATTTTAATTTAAAAGTTGTTTATTTCAGCAGCTTTTTTTTTGTGTAATTAAATGACTATTTTTTTGATGAGAAATGTTGGTTAATTAGTGAACATCATAAATTTGTTGGATGGAATATTTTTTTAGATTTTTTTATCTAAATTACAATAAATTTAAATAGAAATGTGCTGAATCATATATGTAGCTAATTATAAAATTATAAACTAGGAATGTCCATTAATTATAATGAATCAGTTGCTTTTAATTACTATAAATTGCATTTTGTTAATTATTAAGCTACTAAGTTGGTCTGTGGGAGATTCAAACTATTCTGTTGATTTCTTTGTGCATGTTGGGTTCGGAGATGGTACGGACATGTTAGCCTTTACATTCCATTCCTGATTGTGGTGCTGTCAACCTTCAGGCAGGCTTTCAATCTATTTTTTCAAGTACATATCCAGGCACAGGGCTCGAAAGCCAGCGGTGCATTTAATGGAAACATGGAACACCATGAGATGCTATGCACTGGACATTTAGTCAGCTTTAGAATCAGGCTTCGGCTTTCCCAATTAGAGTTACAAAACTGGCACCTGTGGCAGGCAAAAACAATACAAATTCTTGATAATTTTTGTGGTATTTTCTCACAAAAACGTACAAATAATCATGAAGTTGTAAGGTTTTTGCCAGTCACAGGTGGCTGTTTTGCAACTCTGTTCCCAATTCTCCAAGATTCAAACTATATTTGATGTCAATAATACCCAGGATAATGGATTTAAATACTGGCCCAAAATTTCAATTCCGGAATTACGGTATTAATTTATTATGGTATTTCTGTCCGTCAGTTCAATCGCGTCCAGGATATTACCCTTTAATCCCTAAATTTCCTCAACTCACTACTCTTTAGTGCCTTGACCTTTCATCTAAATTATGTACAAATAAGGGGCTTAGTCAGAAATGAACCAAAAACCAATGATACCCCCGATTCACCTAAACATCCCTTCCTCATCCTTTTCTCATTCCACCCCCCTAGACTCTGATTCCTCCCCTAATACAATTCATTCAAAATATACCAAAAAAAAAATCCCCTTTCTAGAAGCTCAAACTCACTTTATACTTGCAAATGAATCAACACTTTACTCAACAAATACGTTTACATACAGTAAACTAGCAAGCACTAAAACATTTCTAGGGTATAAAAGCTCGTAACTTTAGTTTTATGAATGGTAATCAAATTTCTTTGAAGAAAAACGCAATAAAATCCAAATTTAATTATTTCTTTTGCTGAAATGTAAAGAGAAGCATTTAAGGAGGTGAGTGAACAATGATGGTGATGAGAAGTTTTCCAAACTTTAAAGTTCATTGGAACTTTTTTCTATTATCATCAGCTTCTTCTTATGTAACAAATTTCACTTACTTCAACATTATAATGTTTGTTTGTGTTTCTTCAAATGCTCGCTTTTCATTACTTTGCATCTTAAATGAATTAAGGGGTGGAATCTAGACTGATGGACAGACTGACGGACAGACTGACGGACAGACTGACGGACAGACTGACGGACAGACTGACGGACAGACTGACGGACAGACTGACGGACAGACTGACGGACAGACTGACGGACAGACTGACGGACAGACTGACGGACAGACTGACGGACAGACTGACGGACAGACTGACGGACAGACTGACGGACAGACTGACGGACAGACTGACGGACAGACTGACGGACAGACTGACGGACAGACTGACGGACAGACAGACGGACAGACTGATGGACAGACTGACGGACAGACTGACGGACAGATTGACGGACAAACTGACGGACAGACTGTCGGACAGACTGACGGACAGACTGTCGGACAGACTGTCGGACAGACTGACGGACAGACTGACGGACAGACTGACGGACAGACTGACGGACAGATTGACGGACAGACAGACAGACACATCGTCGGACAAACTAATTTAAAAACTGTCCGATGAGTGGACAGACGGACAAAACAATTGAGCAAGCAAGTATACGAGCTAGCATCCCTTCCTGCATCATAAGCTGCTTTAAAATCATCAAATGCAAATCAGTTTAAGTACATTCTAAAAACCGAGAATCGATGTCGAAATAGAAACCAACTTTCATTTCCATTCCATTAACTTTTTTTTTCCTTTTTCCTTCTTATTTTTGTTGTTTTTAAAGAAAATGAACAATTGAAATCATTAAGTCAATAAAAGAAAAAATAGAGAAAAAATTATCACAAACTCGAGTCAGCAGTTACAAAAAAGGGAAGAGGAATCTAGCTAGGGAAAAGTTTGTGCTGATTGATTACCCTTCTAATTGAATTTCATCATATTTTATGTTCTGCAAAAAAATAAGGACCATCATTCCTCGCTTCCTGTTTTATGATGGATATTTTTGAAGAGTTTGTTGTCATGGAAAATTAAAGGAATTTTTTTGTTTAAATTTAGTGAAATGGAAAGCTTGATGATTGCAGAGTTGGGAAATGGATCAGTCTGTCCGTCAGTCTGTCCGTCAGTCTGTCCGTCAGTCTGTCCGTCAGTCTGCCCGTCAGTCTGTCCGTCAGTCTGTCCGTCAGTCTGTCCGTCAGTCTGTCCGTCAGTCTGTCCGTCAGTCTGTCCGTCAGTCTGTCCGTCAGTCTGTCCGTCAGTCTGTCCGTCAGTCTGTCCGTCAGTCTGTCCGTCAGTCTGTCCGTCAGTCTGTCCGTCAGTCTGTCCGTCAGTCTGTCCGTCAGTCTGTCCGTCAGTCTGTCCGTCAGTCTGTCCGTCAGTCTGTCCGTCAGTCTGTCCGTCAGTCTGTCCGTCAGTCTGTCCGTCAGTCTGTCCGTCAGTCTGTCCGTCAGTCTGTCCGTCAGTCTGTCCGTCAGTCTGTCCGTCAGTCTGTCCGTCAGTCTGTCCGTCAGTCTGTCCGTCAGTCTGTTCGTCAGTCTGTTCGTCAGTCTGTCCGTCAGTCTGTCCGTTAGTCTGTCCGTCAGTCTGCCCGTCAGTCTGTCCGTCAGTCTGTCCGTCAGTCTGTCCGTCAGTCTGTCCGTCAGTCTGTCCGTCAGCCTGTCCGTCAGTCTGTCCGTCAGTCTGTCCGTCAGTCTGTCCGTCAGTCTGTCCGTCAGTCTGTCCGTCAGTCTGTCCGTCAGCCTGTCCGTCAGTCTGTCCGTCAGTCTGTCCGTCAGTCTGTCCGTCAGTCTGCCCGTCAGTCTGTCCGTCAGTCTGTCCGTCAGTCTGTCCGTCAGTCTGTCCGTCAGTCTGTCCGTCAGTCTGTCCGTCAGTCTGTCCGTCAGTCTGTCCGTCAGTCTGTCCGTCAGTCTGTCCGTCAGTCTGTCCGTCAGTCTGTCCGTCAGTCTGTCCGTCAGTCTGTCCGTCAGTCTGTCCGTCAATCTGTCCGTCAGTCTGTCCGTCAGTCTGTCCGTCAGTCTGTCCGTCAGTCTGTCCGTCAGTCTGTCCGTCAGTCTGTCCGTCAGTCTGTCCGTCAGTCTGTCCGTCAGTCTGTCCGTCAGTCTGTCCGTCAGTCTGTCCGTCAGTCTGTCCGTCAGTCTGTCCGTCAGCCTGTCCGTCAGTCTGTCCGTCAGTCTGTCCGTCAGTCTGTCCGTCAGTCTGTCCGTCAGTCTGTCCGTCAGTCTGTCCGTCAGTCTGTCCGTCAGTCTGTCCGTCAGCCTGTCCGTCAGTCTGTCCGTCAGTCTGTCCGTCAGTCTGTCCGTTAGTCTGTCCGTCAGTCTGTCCGTCAGTCTGTCTATCAGTTTGTCCGACTTGTGCTATTCAATACTGATTACTGGTCACTGACATTTTAATTTTTTTTATGGTTTTTCATATTTACAGAAGAAATGATTTTTAATTAAAACCAATGGCAAAATGGAGAGTTTTTGCAAAGCAATCAATGTCGTTAAAGCATGAAACGAAATTACACTAAACATGCACGCTAATGGTGATTTTGTAAAATACGCAGCAAAAAGTATGTTTTTTTAATAAAAAAAAAGACATTTCAGTTTTTATTAAAGTAGCTTTACTGACCACAGAATGTCATTTTACAATTGCTTTTATCAAACATTAGTGTTCGGACAATTTCTAGGTTTAATGCCACTCGACGGTGCTTGTCACAAAGATGGTTCACAATTGAAATTTTCATGGAAATCATTTTGGTTTTTCTACAGCATCATCATCAGCAGTGGTTCATTTTTATTTCTCGTATTTACTATCATATGGACATTCATTAGCAAGAACATGTCTCTTGGCTACTTCATTGTCCTTATTGTATATGCTGGAAGTTTCATTAATGCGATTTTATTTTATAAAGTCAGTAAACAATGGCCAAAATTAATTCATTTGTGGGAATCTATGGAAATGAAAATATCCTATGACAACAAGAGCTTACACAAGAATATGAATATGATTCTCATTGCTTTAGTGACAACAGCGGTAGGTAAGTTTGACTAATGAATTATTTATGTTAGTTTTAGAAATTTGTTTGTGATTTTTTAACGAGCTTTGTGGCAATTAAGATACAAAAGATTAGCCCGAGTAGTACAGAATAGTCCAGAGGTGGGCAACCTGTGTGCCACGGCACACTGGTCAGCCTACAAAATGACATGGACCGTATTTCATGTGTGATAAAGGCTAACCACACTAATGTGTCGCGACACAAAGGTTGCGCAACACTATTTAAGATGCTAGGACACTGTCAGGGTACCGTCTTTTGGAAAATACTTGAAGGTGCCCTAATGGCCTGTGACAGTTGATTTTGCCAATTTTGCCAGATTATGCCACTCGGGTACAACACATATCCAGTAAATTAATCAAACAACTCTATTCCATAGCTGAATATACTTTACAATCACTAACCGTCTTATTTGAGGCATCAAAATGCGGATGGGAACATCAAACCAAAGTCTTCTATTTAACATCATATCCACACATATTTCATCACATTAAATACAGTCCAGTGATTGGATTTATAGCAAAAGTCATGAGCTATTTGATCACGATTACTTGGGCTTATCGAGATTTATTTATCATTAACATTTCGTTAGCATTCACAGCAGCATTTCGACAAATCAATACGGAGTTGAGAGCATCAAAAGGTTGTGGTATGATGCCGGATTATTATTGGAAGTATCGTACAACATATTCGGAATTAAGGAAGCTAGTAAACGATTTTGATGATTCAATTAATCGAATTGCGATGTTGGCTATTGGAAAGAATACATTCATCATATGCGCACATTTATTTAAGAGCTTATAGTAAGTTATGGTCAGATTGTGGATTGGGATTAAATTTTGGGGGTCAGTTGATGATCTGTGGATCAAATGGGGTAGGATTGGGACTGTCTGGAGTGAATTTACTTATGGCACACCTTGGTGGTTAGCATTTATGCACACAGGCACTACCAACACTGCCTTTAGGACAACGAATCGACGATTCATCCAGGACCGTCCTTAATAGACCTTTTGCGACTTACATGACAGGTTACCTTAAGTAACTCAAAATTCGGGCAAGTCCTGAACTACACCAGCCTAATATACCCCTTGACTCCATTCCCCCCCCCCCCCCCTGATTGTGGCTATAGATACATAATGATTTAATACATAAAATATCTCTCTCTTTTTTTAGTTTCAAGGGATCCGCAATGGATATAACATATTTCTGGTTCTCCAATTTATCGCTCATAATTCGAACATTCGTTTTGGGCACGATTGCATCTGACCTTCATGAGGAAAGTAAAGAACCGTTAAAAATATTCAGAGCTATTCCCCGTACAGGATGGTGTACAGAAGTGATTTATTACCATATGTTTCATAAAATATATACATTTTTTTAAGATATTTTTTTATTTAATTTAGGTCAGCATCTTCAATCATGAAGTCATGACGGATACTATTGCATTTACTGGAATGAAGCAATTTTCGATTACGAGGAAGGTTCTTTTGTCTATTACAGCAAAGATTATAACGTATGAAATATTTCTTATTCAGTTAAAGCCAAATGCAGGAAACATTGACGATGCTGAGGATATATGTAAAATGTGAGGATGTGAAATTTTTCTGTGCTGTTGAGATTGTTAATGATTTCCTTGAGTTTTCTGTTCTTGTGGTATTTTATGTCACTTTCTTGAGTGCTTGTTGGATGAGACTGGGAGATTTAAACTTCTTTTAAATTTTTGAATTTTTACAAATTTTTGAATTCTTTCAAATTTTTGAATTCTTTTAAATTTTTAAATTCTTTTAAATTTTTGAATTCTTTCCAATTTTTGAATTTTATAAAATTTTTGAATTTTATAAAATTTTTGAATTCTTTCAAATTTTTACATTCTCTCAAATTTTTAAATTTTTTGGATTTTTGAATTCTTTTAAATTTTTGAAGTCTTTCAAATTTTTAAATTCTTTCAAATTTTTGAACTCTTTCAAATTTTTGAATTCTTTTAAATTTTTGAATTCTTTCCAATTTTTGAATTTTATAAAATTTTTGAATTCTTTCAAATTTTTACATTCTCTCAAATTTTTAAATTTTTTGGATTTTTGAATTCTTTTAAATTTTTGAAGTCTTTCAAATTTTTAAATTCTTTCAAATTTTTGAACTCTTTCAAATTTTTGAATTCTTTTAAATTTTTGAATTCTTACAAATTTTTAAATTCTTTTAGATTTTTAAATTCTTTCAAATTTTTAAATTCTTTCAAATTTTTAAATTCTTTTAAATTTTTGAACTCATTCAAATTTTTGAATTCTTTTAAATTTTTGAATTCTTTCAAATTTTTAAACTTCTTCAAATTTTTGAACTTCTTCAAATTTTTGAATTCTTTCAAATTTTTGAATTCTTTCAAGTTTTTGAATTCTTTCAAATTTTTGAATTCTTTCAAATTTTTGAATTCTTTCAAATTTTTGAATTCTTTCAAATTTTTCAATTCTTTCAAGTTTTTGAATTCTTTCAAATTTTTGAATTCTTTCAAATTTTTGAATTCTTTCAAATTTTTGAATTCTTTCAAATTTTTGAATTCTTTCAAATTTTTTAATTCTTTCAAACTTTTAAATACCTACTTTCGAATTTTCGAATTCTTTCAAATTTTTAAATTCTTTCAAATTTTTGAATTCTTTCAAATTTTTGAATCTTTTCAAATTTTTAAATTCTTTCAAATTTTTTAATTCTTTCAAACTTTTAAATACCTACTTTCGAATTTTCGAATTCTTTCAAATTTTTAAATTCTTTCAAATTTTTGAATTCTTTCAAATTTTTGAATTCTTTCAAATTTTTGAATTCTTTCAAGTTTTTGAATTCTTTCAAATTTTTGAATTCTTTCAAATTTTTGAATTCTTTTAAATTTTTGAATTCTTTTGAATTTTTGAATTCTTTTAAATTTTTGAATTCTTTTGAATACTTTTAAATTTTTGAATTCCTTTGAATTTTTGAATTCTTTTAAATTTTTGAACTGTTTCAAATTTTTAAACATTTTCAAATTTTTGAATTCTTTTAAATTTTTGAAATTTTTAAATTATTTCATATTTTTGAATTCATTCAAATTTTTGAATTCTTTCAAATTTTTGAATTCTTTCAAATTTTTGAATTCTTTCAAATTTTTAAATTATTTCAAATTTTTAAATTATTTCAAATTTTTGAATTCATTCAAATTTTTGAATTCTTTCAAATTTTTGAATTCTTTCAAGTTTTTGAATTTTTTAAATTTTTGAATTCTTTTAAACTTTTAATTCTTTCAAAATTTAAATTTTTTTAATGTTTTCAAATTTTTTTTTTTTTCAGTGCACCCTAAAATAGGACATCATTTCCATTTGTATTTGGGAAATCATTAAATATATTTGATAATTGTCTGTATGATATATTAAAAAATGCTAATATTTGCTTGTAATTTATTAAAAATTTCATGTCTTTTTAATATCATGCAATTCAAACCATTTCCCATTATCATCATCATTATCATCGTTCTTTTCAGTAATGAATTTATAAAGACGAACTGAACATGACGGAAGCTTTTATTTTCCAATATCTCGCTTTTTTACTGTTCTGTAATTTCGTCAGATTTCCAATAATTGAAATTCATTCTCATGACATATCCAATGTCGATTTCAATTGGATGTCGATCAATTTATTCACTTTTTCCTTCTCATCATGTCAAATGATTCTTCCTTATCTGTTACTTCATCTGAATGCTGAAAAAAGCGACATTTGTCACGCTCACGCTGTGTTTAAGAAATGTCCTTTATTTAGTGTTAATTCAACCATTGGTCCGTAATTGGAACCACTTTATTTTGAAATGGACAAATGTTAAGCAATATTTACAGACATAAAGTACACAGCACGAATAAAATTTCATTAAAACGTAGAATAACAATATTGCAAATAGTTTTCACATCAATTTCTCTTTTTAAGGACATTCAAAGGAGTGGAATCTTTGGGAAAATGTTCATAAGCTTAATTACGGAGGTCTTAACTAAGAAGGTCTTAAACGGTCTGTGTTTGATTATTTTCAAGAAGATACGCTCTGATAGCTCACTTAGAAAAGGTAGCAGGTGCTGAATTTGAACTACCAGGTTTGAATCCTAACATCCCGGGTTCAAATGCTAACATCCAAGGTTCGAATCCTAGCATCATCCTTGTTGATATTTCATAAATATGAGCCATTTTAAAGACAATAACTAAGAATTCCAGGGTTGAGCGTATATTTTTGGGTTAGTGCACCCTGCGTAACCCCCGTCCCTGCTGCCTATCCGAGGGTAACTAGGTCAGGAAAGGCTTTCTTGATTGAAACTTTAGAAACTGTTTTCTGGACTTGACTAAGTAGTAGCTGACTAAAATGGGAACGAAATCTGAAATAAATACATTCACTGAGTAAATATTATACACTGGATGGATGAGCTTATTTGCATGCTGACCATACCTATTTGCATGTACCTTAGTTTACTGTCTATGCTACATATACCCTCAGAAGGCACATAACGTAGAATATAACGTAGGCACATAACGTAGAAAAGCTGAAAAATCAAGCTCTAAATCGTCTTAAACCTTGCCAAACACTGCATTTCATCAAATCTGATTTCAGACCAGAATCAAGTCTTCCGGGTGTCGTCGTATTATTCGTCATTCCTACGTATTGTGCTTTTTTGAACTATTTCAGATGATGTCACTAAGCGAAACCTTGTTTAGTCAACTAGTCCATTTAGCCTCACTAATGTGCAACTCACATTTTTTGTAGAAATGCCAGGAATCACATGCCTTGTTCAGTGTACCATGGTGTGCTATGGCATGAAGATTGAACAACACTGCTCTAAAGTGTCTTCCGCTTGCATTACATCCATTTACATTCCATTTCACTTAAACACTTTTATAATGGAAAAAAAAGCTTTTTTCTTCTTCTTATTTTCCATGTCCTTCCTCCATTTTCTCAAACGTATATTCGATATGCTGAATGAAATATAGCTAAAAATCTTGATTCCTTTACTTGATTCGATTGAATTTCAACATAAATTTTAGTTCCAAAATCACTTTAATCGGATTAAGGCTTATTGGGGCATGAACATTTAAAATTAAAATTTTTAATTTCATTAAATTTATTCCAGAATATTTTATGGTAATGTGAACTCGTTGCTATCAACTTGTATTGTGGAAATGGAGCGAAAATGAATTTTTGGCAAAGGATGTTGGAAAAGCTTAATTGAAATGGATTTTGGCATGAATTTTGATGTTTTTTTATGTTAGTGATTTTGGAGCAATTGGATGGCATTTAAGGAAATTTAAGAAAATTGAGTTGGAACTTGAATTTAGTTCAGAATTAGAGCTTGAGGTTGAGTCATAAAGTCCATACAAAATCCGAGTCAACTTCAAGCTCTGATTAGAATTATTGGCGACTTCACAGCTGATCAGGAAGACATAAATCACCAAGTATCTGACCCGGTAGACATTAATCGACTGCACCGCATCACACAGGTTGCCCACCACTGTACTCCATCATCCCAACCCCCAAACTTGTCCCAAAAGCTCTTAAAATTCATTAAAATTCATTATTTTTAATTGAATTTATTAAATGCTGAAAAATTCTTCAAATTTAAATAAAACTAGGCACTCAACATAAAAAAGGAAGTAAAAAATTACCATATAAATTAAGAAATAACTTTCATTCCATTATCTTCACTTCCATTCCACTTCCGTACGAGATGGCCTAGAAGGAAACTTTCTCCGGACATTATACTTTTGGTTTGCATTGCTTGATGCAGTTTATGAGAGTATGTTTGTTATGAAGAGTATAAGCAGGGGTGTAGTTGGAATTTTTGGTCCAAAATGGGGAGGTTTGTCACTCAAGTCGCCCACCATCGAGCACGCCACCTGCAAGAATCCGTCACTCCGTCGTCGCGTTGAAAGTTACCTGATGACTGATTTCAGTCTCTTTAATATTCCGAAATATGAAATTATGGTCATCCTGTAATGTACCAGAGTGTGTCTTTCTCAAAAACAACCGTTAAATTTTTTCAAAAAAAAAAAATTTGTTGTTAGTTTTCAAATTTTTTTGACCGTTACTTTTACTTTTCTTCGTAACGGAAATTTTTAATTTAAAATTAAATTGAGTTCGAACTGTTCTGCACTGAATTTGAGACGGCCACACCCTGTAATGCACTTCTATACATCAAATATACTCAAGATAGCAAAGAAACCAATTAAGGTTCTGATGAAAATTCCAAGCGAATAATGTAATATTGAAGTAATTTTTTTGCACATTTCATTGCCAACCGAGACTGAACAGAATTAATATTTGCATTCATAGACGGAAGCTATTTCAAAAGAAACTCTATGCGGACACTTGTGCACTTAAAGAAATGAAAATTTTTTTCCTTATAACATGACAACTTTTGCTATTGGTTTGTAGTACTTACAAGATATATCTCATTCAAGCTTCAAGATAGCGATCATATTGATGTTACAAGTAAGGATCCTTGTCATGTGTAAGATGCTGCTTGAAATGTGATACCATTTCCCTATACACGCTTTTCTTTATCATACTTAGAATGAGTTGAAATTTAAAGAGCATCAATATCCTGTGAGGATTGAATATACAGTCAGATGGAATCAAATGACATAACATAAATCAAGCATGGTATTCCTTCGTGGATTAATTTTATTCTTCTATAAAATTATTTTCAGATTTTAGCGCAACTTCCTTTTCGAGTTATAGCTGTTCAAAGTGACTGTTGAGAATGGACGAATTATATGCAGTGGAAACGCGGCTCACAGCCTCCCTTTGTAGGCAAAAGGCAATAAGCTGATAATAGCATTATAAAATGGGTGGTTCTGATGCCACTCTTAAATGTTGGTCTAACTCTTAATTTCGATGAACAGGATAAATGGCTGTTCCTGAATATGGAACCAATAATATGCATCATGTATTGAGAAGGGCATGCAACTACTCAAATCATGTTTTACTCTAACTTTGATATATTTTGACAAAATTAACTAAAATTTAGCATTTAAGTTCAATGGACGTTGCTAAATATGGAGAAGACGCAATATTGTTTTTCAAGGGGCATGCAAGTACGCTCAATAGGCTCCGATGGTCAAGACATATTAGGCGTTAAGTGATCTAGTGAAACTCCCATTAATAAAAACTTTACGACTGATTTTAGAGCACAAAGTTTGTCAAAAAGTTTTTGGAAATAGGCTGTAAATAGAGCAACTATAGCAGTTGGAATTGGCAATTGGCAAAAAGCAGCCAGTGATAGAGACAGTTTTAGACGCCAACTAAGGAATTCCATGAATCACAGCTAATCTATAGTATACCTGGTTATGTGTTTAATATTGAACCAAATTTAAAAATGCGCTCCTGTTCCTCATCCATGCAGACATTTCTTACTTGTTTCTCATTTATTTCAGTTTTTAAAGCAATATTCAGGATGCAGGAACAATAAAATCACATTTTCGAATCCATTAATCTATCAAAAATCCCGCCCGTGGCCGTTGAGACTGTGACATGAAAAAAAGCTCAAATTCAGCCCACAACTTTAAATTTAAAAAAAAAATCAGTTAAATGCCACATTATTATTTCATTGTCTGATTGCTATAGCTACGACAGACATCAATTCAATTTCAATTTACTTTTACATCAAATTAATATCGATGAAGCAACATCAGTTGTCAATTGGCAATCAATCGTAATGTGATTATTGATGATATTGATGGTGGATGGAAGGAAAAAAAACAGGAAATTAAATGCAATTGCATTATCAGACAAATTGAGAGTCATTTGCTGGATTGTTGATGAATATGTAGTCATAAAAAAATTGTATTTTGATGTAAAAAATTTACATTTTTATTGGATTGGATATTTCGTGTAAATTGAGAAAGTTAATCATGGCTGATTGTGTCTGATGCTGTAATTCGATCATACAAGTCAGTAAATAGCTGTAAATTTGCAAACCAATCCTGTCCATAATGAGCAAGTCCACGAACGTCCTCAACATATTCTAAAACTGATAAATTGGTTCTTTTGACCTTCCTTTCAAGCAGTTCCTTTAATAAATCTTCATTTCCTTTAAATAGACCTTCTAAAAAATCCACAAACTTCCTGCATGGCTCTTCCTTAGCCTTACCAATTGCATAATAAATGAAATCATTTGAACTTAATATTATGTCCTGCAGTTCCTTTCGATTGAAATGAATTTGATAAATTGACTGTATAAAGTCAAATGTAAGGGCACTGGGAAGAATCATAGACCTATGAAGAACTTTAAATGCTATAAAGTCATAGTTAAAGTACGAATATTCATTAATTGAGACATAATTTTTCATGTCATCAGTTCCAGACCAGAAATAAAAATTTTTATCACCAAAATCATCTTGAAGTAATATTTGCTTCCTGTCCTGTTTTGATGTATGGCAACTAAGGAAGCACCACAACATGGTAAAGCTCATATTATGCCAATGAGCTTCATGGAGGATGTTTTTATTCAGGAACATTTGGAAAATTTGTAAGCTTGACAGAAATTTGGTCGATTTTTGGAGCAGTAAGGACAAAAACAGTTCATGACCGGCTTTGTCGTTTGGGAAAACTTCAAAATAGTAAATTATGGAATCACCAAGGAGCTCCTGAAGTTCATCGACTGTCAATAAATGTTCATAATCAATCCAAAGCTTCTCATACTCTGGAAAGTCCGATGGATTGAAGTATTTATCATAAAATAAATAAATTTTTGGATTTACTGCAGTCTTGAAGAGTTCCTTCTGTTCCTTTATGTTAAGCAGTTGAAAGATGTCATTGAAGGAACTGATCTTGAGCTCATTAATGATTAATTCATAAGAATTGTGAATCTTTGGAATCTCAAGCTGTCCATAGAAATGCAATCCAAACAAAATGACTCCTTTTTGGTTCCTTCCATTGACAAACTTATCAAAATTCTCAGCATTTAGGTAATTTACAGCTAATTCCTTAATTCCTTCAGGATTTGTGAATAGCGAGAAGTGATTTGGATTGAAAATTGCTGTATAAAATGTCTCATCCTGATTGACATGCAAGAGATCAGCCAGCAGGTATGGATCCTTCTTGAAAAAGTCGAATAAAAACACAAAAATGTCAGGATAGTTTGTGTCCAGCAATCGCAAGAAAAAATTCTTAAATTTGGTCCTTAAAAGTGTCGAAATATTTGGATTGAAATGTTCAGCCTCAATGTCCTTATTCATCTCCAAATATGATGCCATAAAGTCAGTAACAATCTTCTGTGTATGTCCATAAGACTTGGCAAAATGGAAAAATATTTCAAGCCTTAGTTCCGCTTCGTCACTGTTAACATCATCATCCACACTGTATATAGCTTCAATGAAATATTGAGCGATGAAAAATTCAGCAAAAGTTCGATGTGCAAATTCAAATTTATTTTTTCCGTTAATATACAGCAGTCCCATTCTTGATATTTCCTCAAATGGCAGATCCTGCATGATTTTTTTCTGCATAATTTGAAGTTTTTTGATTTTCAATGTCAATGTTGTGGATGAGAATACATGAAGTTCATCTAGTAGTGCGTATCGTTGAAAAATCATCCTTAATGAGCCGCTGATTATCAATTTTTTGGCTATATTGTGGGATCTTGTACTTTTTTCAAGCCACATTCCGATTTTCTTTTCAATAAATGTCTCAAAAATTCCATAGACATGTCCAAGCTTAAATAAATTTTCATCTTCATGGACTTCAGCCAGTAGCTTAAGCATCAATGGAGTATTGAAGTTATATGCAAAGGCATTGACGTCATAATTTAATTTTTGAATGATTTCATTGACTTTTTCGATAAATTCGTCAATCTTATCACTCGAAACT
Source organism: Chironomus tepperi (assembly GCF_022539635.2). Classification (NCBI taxonomy): domain Eukaryota; kingdom Metazoa; phylum Arthropoda; class Insecta; order Diptera; family Chironomidae; genus Chironomus; species Chironomus tepperi. The sequence continues at coordinate 681,273 of NW_027226473.1, forward strand.
TGATGAAACTCAAAGCATCTCTTTAAAAATTCATTCTTATCATCAAAACTTAATGGAACCAATTGCCATGATCTAATTTTGAAGCCTTTACTTAATTGATCAGAATATAAAGGTCTGGTGCAGACGTATTGGACATTATTTGTGTTGCTGTATATCCAGTGGATTATATTAAAGATGAATTCATTGTAAGTCGGTGATATTTCATCAAATCCATTCCAAAAGATGACAATTTTGCCTGATTTAAAAAATTCCTCAAAAATTTTCCTTTCAAATTCATTTTTTGATGAATCTAAGTTCAGGATGTCCTCTAGAAGCTTTTCTACATTTTCAGCAGTTCCAGCACGTTTGTAATGTTCCGTATAATCCTTCAAATCAACATAAGATACCCAAAGTCTGCGACATTTGTTCTTTATATCCATTGCAAGTTGCTCAAATGTTGCAGTCTTTCCAGCACCAGCTTCTGATGAGAGAATAAAAAGCTTCTCATTTTCAGCATGGCTGATGACTTCATGAGAATTTTTGTGCATAAAGTTGAAGCCCGTTAATGTCAAGTCATAATGCCTTGTTTGAAAAAATTCATTTTTCTTGACTTTATCGAAAATTATCGTGCAAAAATCGAAATTATTTTGGAAAAATTTATCGGAAAATTCTTGAAAATTTTGATCCTTAATTCGATTCCTTACATGTTCATCCTCTGTTTTATAGTCAACTTCATAGTCATGTCCATGCTCATATTCAAAGGCAAATAATTTTGCATCTTCATTAATAAATTTACGTTCTAAATAAAATTCAATGTCGCTTTCAACTTTACTGCCAATTATGAATTTATGTCCACTTAATATGCTGATGATTTGTTGGGATGTTAATGTATGAAAGGCTGCTGAACATGACTCATTTAGGTCCTTAAACTTGACATTTTGACCTTGAAAGTTCAAGTACGAATTTAGACATTTTTGTTTAATTTTTTCCGTCAAATTTTCCCATTTAAAGTCAATCAGTTCCTCTAAATACCTCATTTGAGAGTCTTTAAAGTTCAGCACCTTATTATTGAGTAGCTGTGAGATGTGATCTGATGTCAATTTGTCATAAATTTTAAAATCTCCAGAAAATAGCTCACAAAGCTTAACTTTTATATTTTTATAGCTAACCATTCCATTTTGTACCTTAATCTTCTTCTCATCCGTTAGTTTATTATAGATATATGCAGGCTTATAAGCTAGTCTTGTCTCGATATCCGGCAGTGCCTTTTCCATTGCAGGTATAACAATTTTTTCATAATAGTCAAAAAGATCTTGAAAAATTTCACTTATTTCCTTCAATTTCTCTGGATCTTGACGATATAAAGCAATTAAATGTGCAGGCCTAACAATCAGTTCCGATGGCTGTTCAGATTTTCGATAAAATTCATAAACATTTTTAATAACTTCTTCTTTGTCCTTGTTTTGTGCACAAATGTCCAAAATATTTTGAAAATTCTTCTGTGCATCTTTGTCATGTGCTGGATATGGATTTGCCTTATTTTCAAAAATGACATAAACAGCATAATGACATAATTCATGTGCTAACGTTCCAAAAGTCTCATGTTGTGTCTCAGGACTTAACAGCTGCTTAGCACCAATCAAAACTCTACCTGTAAAATAGAAAGTTCCTGTTGTGCCAGCACTAGTCGTTGGATCAATACGATAAGTTGAATCACGATAAAAGTCAAAGACAATGTGAAATATTTTTGTGGCTGCAACAACTTTAAGGATGATTTTAATTCGTGGATCATCATTTAATGTCTGATAAGCTCGAAAGACTAAACTTCTTCGATTTTCCTCATCTATTTCGTCATGACTAAACGATGTGTTGGCCATTAAAATATTTATGTGCTTTTCTGGCATGTCCTTTAGATATTTTATATGAATGTCATGCAAATCTTCACGATCTGTAATTGTTAAACTATTCCAAATTTTATCAGTATCTTCATGCGGTCCGAAACTTAGATTTTTGGCAACAAGTAACTCATAGACCTTCATTTGTTTATAGTCAACTGCTACCTTCATGGCTGATTCATTTGAAAAATTATAAAAATGACGAAGTTTTGGGTAAATTTCCAAAAAAAATTGAAGTTTTTGAAGATTATTTGCTTTAATTGCTTCATGGAACTCTTCAGAAGCTACAATGAACTTGTTGATTCCTTCAGGACATTGATTCTTGTCAATCGATTCTGGAAATTTAAAATTAGCTTCAAGCAATTTCAAAAGAATTTCAAAATGTTGATTTTTCAGTGCTAAATTTTGAGCAGTTATATCATTTTCAGGCAGTTGTGACTCCAAACCATAAAGAAGTAATATTTCTATATGTTCGATGTGGCCAGACTCACAAGCTAATAGCAATAAATTGTAGTTCCGATGATCGGCGAGCGAATGGAGCTCAATTTCTTCACTATTGTTCCAAATATTCTTGTTGATTCCTGAAAAAGAATAGAATTTGATTATAATTATGAATTTTAAGATCAAGTTTCAGGTCAAATCCTAATAACCAGGCTGATCCGGTCTTTAAACATATGTCAAGTGTATCTTGGCTTAGCAAGCCGCTATCCTTAACCCAAACGCTAAGAAACACAAAGAGAGAGCCGGATTGGAACTAACGACGTCAAGTGGCAGTCGGAAGCCGGCGATAGAACCAGTTATAGGCGACATCTGAAGGAAGTCTGGCGTTGCTCTGTACGGCCAGCGAAGTAACTAAGTATACTAGTCGACCGTTAAAATCAGCAACATATTTATATGAGAATATCTCTATATTTTGGATTGACCTACAAACTTCTATAAATACACAATTCTTCACTTACCTAAATGTCCTTTTTGTAATTCACCTTCCAAGAAGTCAACAATAAAATTGTAAACACATTTGTCATTTTCAAAAAAGTTATCTTTGTATGACTTGAGTCGTAAAATTTTACTGATATCTTTAGACTTCCAATAAATGACGAATTTACTGTCATTTGATGCGGCAATCAAGATTAAAATTGACGTATTTTTAAACTTTTTTCTTAGTTTTTTGAGGTCATTTGAACTTGGTTCCTCAAAATCTTGCTCAATGTTGATTTTTAATTGTAGAATATTTTGATGATTCACGGGAATTTTTATGGTCCTCAGAAATTTCAAGGATTCTTGGATATTGCTAAAGTTCTCGACTATCCATAAATCATTCATATTAGTCACTAGCTTATTATTAATTAGAGAACAACATTTTTGTAATATTTCATTTCGATGTCTTTAAAATCACTAAATAAAAATTCGCGCAAATAAAATATTTCATGACAAATGTGGGATCGTTCACATATTACATCAGGTATTGTCATACCTATCCAAAGACACTTCTGGAAGAGATTGAAGATAAACCTATACAATTTTTCTGCAAAATATGTTAACGTGTTACGGAATAATTGACTGATCCCAATTACGATAAGTTTAAAATTATCTTATCTTTTGTATGACACAATCGATGCAATTCTTATAGCAGTATGTACTGTAACTTTGTATTGCTCAGAGTTGCAAAACAGGCGCTGGCCATGGGCAAAAACTGTACAATTTCATGAAAATTTGTATGGTTTTGTTAGAAAAATCATTCTTATTTTTGAGAAACTGTACGGTTTTTGTCTGCACAAATGAATACTTTGGACGCTCTTCTTCAGTTAGTCTTAAACACCTGCCTAGAATACCAGAATTGCTATGCAGGCACCTGTTACAGTCAAAACCGTACAATTTCCGAATAATATGTATGTTTTATCTTACAAAACCATACAAATTATCAAAAATTTGTACGGTTTTTGCCTGTCACAGCCACCTGTTTTCCAACTCTGTCCGATAGTGACTATATTGAACTTGGATTTGGAAATTGGCAAGCGGTAGCCAGCGATAAGGCTAATTTTAGGCGACATCTATTAGAGACAATCAGAATGTGCGGTTAATACGTATTAAGCAAGTGTGTATGCTATGATAATAAGCATTAAATTATGTATAATCGCTCAAAAATTGAGTTCAGTAACCTTATCATTCTTCCACAACCGAGCAATCAAATTCCGCGAAATAATAACGCCATTGGTGGACAACCTACGTGCCGCAATACATTTTTTAGAAATGCAACGAGTTGTATGTCGTATGCGTCACACCACCAAGTTGTGTGACACACAAAAAATAAAAGGCAGAGTGTGGCTTTCTAAAAAGCGATTTATTTGTCGTTAATATTCAAATATTCAAATTTTTTTTGACCGTTACTTTTACTTTTCTTTGTAACGTAAATTTTTATTTTAAAATAAGTTGAGTTCGAATTTTTCGACAATCTATTGTCGAAAAACTCGAATTTGAGAAGGCCACATTCTGATAAAAAGTTGTCCACGACTGAATAACGCTCATCCTAACCTAAAATTTCATTTTCCACAATGAATAACTCGATGATGAACTCCCATGTATCTCATTTAAGATGAATGAAAGTGAGAAATGTGAAGCATGAGTAGCGAGAAAATGATGAACAAAAAAAGAATGAATGTATTTACACATAAAATGAAAAATTAAAACCATAATAATGAAATGTTGACTTTTGAGCGAAATAAATTCTTTTTTTTTTGCGCACATCACGGTCGCACACAAACGCGTGCTGAACGAATGAGAAGAAAATTTTTTTAATGAATCATTGACATTTTTATTATAAATTTTCATCAAAAGAAAAACCACGAAGCATTTGAGAAAAATTCATTTTTGACGCCTTTTAGATGAAAATTAAATAATTATTCATGAATGCGCGTCACCCACATGGCGTATGTAGGTATGAGAATGTTATTCATCAATTAATGTTTTTAAATGCAGTGGCTTCTATGTGGTTATATCGTAGCTTATAGTGTGAAGGCACCTTAACCTAAAATTTTCAATGTAAAGCCACCTTAACCTCAAATATTAACTGTAAAGACATCTTAACCTCAAATATTAAGTGTGAAGACACCATAACCTCAAATCTTAAGTGTGAAGACAACTTAACCTCAAATCTTAAATGTAAAGTCACATTAACCTCAAATATTGAGTGTGAAGACACCTTAACCTCAAATATTAAGTGTGAATAGACCTTAACCTCAAATTTTAAATGTGAAGCCACCTTAACTACAAATATTGAGTGTGAAGACACCTTAACCTTAAATATTAAATGTGAAGGCACTTTAACCTCAAATATTAAGTGCAAAGACACCCTAACCTCAAATATTGAGTGTGAAGACACCTTAACCTCAAATATTAAGTGTGAATAGACCTTAACCTCAAATTTTAAATGTGAAGCCACCTTAACTTCAAATATTGAGTGTGAAGACACCTTAACCTCAAATATTGAGTGTGAAGACACCTTAACCTCAAATATTAAGTGTGAATAGACCTTAACCTCAAATTTTAAATGTGAAGCCACCTTAACTTCAAATATTGAGTGTGAAGACACCTTAACCTCAAATCTTTAATGTGAAGGCACCTTAACCTCAAATATTGAGTGTGAAGACACCTTAACCTCAAATCTTAAATGTAAAGGCACCTTAACCTCAAATACGGAGTGTGAAGACACCTCTAACTCAAATATTAAGTGTAAAGGCACTTTAACCTCAAATCTTAAGTGTAAAGACACCTTAACCTCAAATATTAAGTGTGAAGGCACTTTAACCTCAAATATTAAGACATCTTAACCTCAAATATTAATTATGAAGACACCTTAACCTCAAATCTTAAATGTGAAGACACCCTAACTTCAAATATTGAGTGTAAAGGCAACCTAACCTCAAATCTTAAATGTAAAGGCACCTTAACCTCAAAATTCTAGCAACAACATAACCCTAACAACTAATCTCTATAACGTCCAACATCCCAAGATGACCCAGAAATAATAAAAACGACAAATTTCCTCTCCTAGTGATTTTCAGACTTATTATTCATTTTGACGTACATAACATAAACTAATTTTTCAATGTTAGATGTGAACTAATTAATGAAAATGTGTGCGGAACTATAATTGATTCACATAGTGTAACAGTTGCATGTGTAATACTGCAATTTAGGTAATTACATTATTTATTAATTAGCGCTTTATAATCAAATTACGTTCAATAAACAAAAGTGTTATAATGTTATAGACTGTATGTTGATGCAGAGCAGATATGCAGGTAATCGGCGCATCTACAGACGGTTGGTTCTTCAGGTTGTGACACTTTTTGCTGATTGTAATTTCGAGATTCTTTGCTGGATCTTGTAAAATGTATTTTAAGGGTTTAGTCGCGTCTATAAACAGAATATTAAGATCCAGTAACATCCAGGAGCCTTTATAAGCCATATGTCATGATCCAGTGACACCCAGGGTCCTGTAGGACTCTCAGAGCCACCGATCGTCCTTTCCATGTCTCCCAGGGGTCATCTCCAGAAGGTAGCAACCTGCGAAAATGGTCATAAGCGCAACAAGCACTGGTAGACAGCAAAATCCAGCTTTTGTCAACTCTGTGCTGAAATTTGACGCGCAGTAATGAATTTGGGACAGGGAAAATTGTGCGATGTATTTAGCACGTTATTGTTATTTTTGGATGTGAATTTAATTTTGCTGTCGGCAGCAAAACCAACAAAAATTAAAATGATCTAGTCAAGTTATGCTTTTGGATATTGTGATGATTATTGTGGTGCGCCAATGTCCACAGCAAGTGTCTGGTGCTCAAGCATCCTTGCAGCAATAGTTCTATTGACTTGCTAAACTCAAATTTTACACTAAAATTGTTGAAAATTTCACTTAGCAAACCATGAAAAAGTAAACATTACAACATCATATTTTGCAATAACTTTGACGTCAATATTCGAGTACGAACTGCATCAGCATTCACAATGAATGTTTTAAAATTCAAGAGAAAATTTATATTTCTGGAGAAATATCTAACAAGTAAACAAACTTTTTGGCCTCAAAATAACAACGTAATAAAAATTTCTGCATATTATCATCTAGTGAATAGCTGAAAAGTTTGCACTAATTGAATTTTCAAGTCAATAAACAGAATAAAGATTTGTTTGTGAAGGATGTCAATGTAAAATGTGAATTTTAGGGTAATTCTGAAAAAAATATCTCTCAAAAAGGCGTGAAAATTAAGGAAAAATTCCAATTTTACTCCAATAACCTTCAAGGCTGCGTCAGTGCACGTCTGTAGTCCTGAACAGCATTAACAGAAAATTAACAGCGTTTATTTGGGAATGACAGTGATTACTAAGTCACTTTGAAATAATACTCGATTAAAACTGCAACCCTGCAGCTCGAGGCGTAGCCAGATGGGATCATTGGGGGGTACAGACCCTTATCTAGAGCCTGCGCATCTAAAATGCAGGCCTACAGTTCTTACTCAAACCCCCAATGTTGAAAGTCACTTCAAATTAAATGGTTATTGATTCTAATCATGCTGGCTTGGCTTCACCCAGGTCAGGTGTCCTACCCAGTGATGGGCAACATGTTATTATACACGAAACATCTTGGTGATTATCCTCGCACATGACATGCTGTTCATTGTTATTCTAATTTTTTTTGTCGGCTCACTAGTGTGCTGTGGCTTACAGGTTGTCCACCACTGATCCATCCAGAAATTCACCAAGACCTCCCTAAAATCCCAGTCATCACTTATAAATGACCCAAAATGTGATTAAAATCGAAGCCAAAACGAAAATATTTTCTCTAAAACTGTCAGAAGTTGAACGAAAAAGAATTCAATAAATTGAATCAGGTGAGAAATATGTGTCAGGAAAAGATGATAAATCATCAAGGTATGAAGCGAGAAAGAAAAACATGTCTTACATATAATGAAGGGAACCAAGGAAATGTCAAAACATAAATAATTTGTTCGTTTGGGTGATGGAAGTATGTGACTTGTATTTATCACATTTAATTGAAGCTCAAATCAGCTATCTGTCAGTGTTTAATCCACAACGGAAAATATTTTTCAATGATCGATGTCTTTGTGGATTGTTTTGTTGATACTTGTGGGATTTGAACATTGACTTTGATGACTAAAGCGCATAATTTTGGGAAATGGGATGGTCAAGTGTTGTGGTTTAATGGGATTTGGTCTAATTAAATGGCACTTTGTGGAAATTGGCATGTGGAAGTCAGCGATAGAGCCATTTTCAGGAGACACCTGTGGGAAGTCATGGATCAAAACTAAACTGTACGACCAGCGCAGTAAGTAAGTAAGTTTTGGCATTTTGGGTCAGTTCTTCTCAAGCAATGCTTTGTGACACATCACTGTTGCGCGACACGGTAACATTGTCACACTGTGGCGGGTCATATTGTTCGTAACCTTACTTTGGCTTTAGAGAATAAATGACACAGCACAGTTGTATTGAGCAGAAGGCTTCAAAGCACACTTAATCCTTTCTCTCCTTAAGATTCTAATTGTATAGCTATCTTGATGGAAAGCCTTAACTGGATCTGCATGACTAACACACTGTGTGTCGTGTCACATTAATGTTGTCCATCACTGGCATAACCAAAACATTCAAATTGCTTACAAATTTCCAATTATTCAACCAGCCCAGACAACCTTCAACTCCAACACCAAATTCCTCCTAAAAACCATGTATCTACACATCGAAATAACAACTACCGAACGTGACTGAAATCGATTACATATTTGTTGATTGTAAGTCAGTTATGATTTTGTGTACACATTAAGAAAGAAAAAAACTGAGAGTATTGGAACTGAGTATCTAAATGTCAAGAAGAAGAAACAGGATTTTTGTGTTATGTTATGGTATACTCAACATTTTATGCATACAAATGTGTTTCAAGTTCAATTTAATGGAAATTCACTCAGCTGATTGTTGCTTTGAGAATGTAAACAGTCGAAAGTGTTTTGAGATTCTTGAAATTTATGACTTAGAAGTGATAAAAGTCAACAAAATGTTCGTGTTTGTAGAAGCGAATTTTGTGAAAAAAATTCTCGGAAGTCTTTGCAAAGTGCTGTGGCAGATCCTTCTCTCCCTCTTCTCTCTTTCTCTTCTCTCTCCTCTCTCCTCTCTCTCTCCTCTCTCCTATCTCTCCTCTCTCTCGTTTCTCTCGTTTCTCTCTTTCTCTCTCTCTCTCTCTCTCTCTCTCTCTCTCTCTCTCTCTCTCTCTCTCTCTCTCTCTCTCTCTCTCTCTCTCCTCTCTTTCCTCTCTTTCCTCTCTTTCCTCTCTTTCCTCTCTTTCCTCTCTTTCCTCTCTTTCCTCTCTTTCCTCTCATCTCTCCTCTCTCTTCTCTCTATTATATCACCTCATTCTTCTGTCTCTCTCTTCTCTCTCTCCTTGCTCTCTCTCATTTCTCTCGTTTTTCTCGTTTTTCTCCTGCCTCTCTCTCCTCTCTCTTCTCTCTATCATATCTCCTCTCTCTTCTGTCTCTTCTCTCTCTCCTCTTCTCGTAAGAACATCTCGAACACCCTCCAGTTCCACCCGCACTCACCATTTAGTGTTACGTAATTTCCGAACGTTCCCTCATGCAAAATTCATGAACATTTCCAAAAATAAACAAAACAAAAAATAATTTTTCAGCACCTGAAGTTAGTGTAAAAATCTTAAGACGTGACTAATTCCACTTGATGCTGCAAAAAACGAAATTTTTCTGCTGATTGAAGCAAAAAACAATTTTTGTTTATATTTTTAAGCTTGGAAAATTTCTTTACCGTAATGACTTGCTGCATGTCGATTTTTTTCGTACAATCAAGAATGTGTGGCTCTGCATTAAAGCTGTGACTGTGGAGATACAAGAAATTGTTATGAAAAATATCAGTCATAAATTTTGACTCCTTTTTGCCTCCTTTCTAATTTATTATTCATGATCTTCTTATTCCAGTGGTAAGCAACCTTTTATATTATGTGGTACACTTGTGGTAAGCCTTGGACCAAAACCGTACGACACATACGGTTCATGGCATTTCTAAGGTTGCCCGTCACTGTCTAATTCTTTCTGAAGCAAATGAGATCATTGCTATCGCTGTCATGACATGATTAAAGGAGATGCTATTTTGTGGCATCTAATATCGTTGTAGAAATGTCTTTTTGTCAATTGTTGTTGAATTTGGGACATCATTATTTATCGGATTCAGTTAGGTTGACTTTTAAGGAACTAAATTGGGTCGTTTGTTCTTGATGACTTTAATTGCTCAAGTATATGTGTTCACGAGGACGATCCAAGTTTGACCTAAATGGTATAGCGCTGTCCTTACTTGCCCAAGTTCCTGGGTTCAATTCCATGTCATGTCTAAATTTCGAAGCTCCTTTACCATTTTTATCGTTTATTGATGTCTTTATGATTAGTGAACATCCAACATACATCCTTTCCTCTCCATCATCTGGTTAAGTTATCAATGTTGATTGATGGAACCTTTAAAAAAAATGTACACGAGCAAAAATGAGACTGCAAAATTTTACAAATATTTTGACACATCTGATGATGTATTTACTTGTCAACTTAAGAGACTTATTATGGATTTTTAGTGCATTTTCCTTTGAGGATATGGCAGAATTGCTCGCACTTTGTCCGTTCGTCCGTCAGTCTGTCCGTCAGTCTGTCCGTCAGTCTGTCCGTCAGTCTGTCTGCGGGAAAATTGACTTCCGTCGGGCAAGTGCGACTACGTCTATACCAGTTTCTGTTGTGTCTCAATGACACTCTTTTCGGCTTATTGTTTTGCAATCGAGTGAACATGAAGTGATTTTTCTGAGAATGTTACGTATCGCTTGTGAATTGACAATAAAAAATCCCTGACATTGTTGCTAATAGACTTACTGAGAAGTCTACTTAAAATTTGCTTCTTTTTGTCCTCTCATGTCGTCCCAGACAACCATCTGTTCACTAATTACGCATCTTTTATCACACAAATCCATTTTTCGACGGTTACGGTACAATTTGAACATATTCGTAAAATTGCAAGGCATACCGAGACGAAGATATGACATAATACAAACGTATCTGTATATATAAATCATATTTTGTTCATTTTACGCTCACGCACTTTATGATGATGAAAAAAGAACGAAATTATTGAATAATTCATACATTTGCTTAGCCATGATAAATGGAATCGCATAAAAATAAAACAAAAAAATGTGGAAAGTCTTCGTGTTATTGAGGGACTTGAGCGAATTTTTGTGGATTTTATTGCAATTTACTGTAAAATTCAAGTCAATCACGAAATTAGAGATTTCTCATTTAACGATTTTTTAGAATTCAAACTCGTAATGACTTTAAAAAGATCAAATTTATCGTTGCAAAAAACAATTCAAAATTGTATGAAAAAGGCAAAATTCCTTTGGAATTTTAACGGTCAAATTTTTTTGAAATTTAACGGTCAAAAAAGATTCAAACATTTGACGAGGGGAAATTTTTGAAAAATTTTATAAATAAATTGAAAAATTATCAGCAAATCATTAATTAAAGCATTTAGAGATAATTTTAAGCTACCAGACCTAACGATAAGTCAGTAACACGACAGGACGGAGCTAATGCTTCAAATCCGAGCTCTCTACGATGTCTGGTTTCTGAGATATCGTGCGTCATCCAGCCAACCAACCAGCCAGTCAGTCATTTAACTAGCCAGTCAGTTATTTAACCAGCCAATTAGCCTGCTTGTCTGTAAGTCAAACAGTCAGTCAGCCAGTCAGTCATTCAGCCAGCTAACCATCCAGCATATCAGCCAAACATTCAACCAAAGTGAAATAATAAGCTCAAAAATGCACTAAAAAGGAAGGAACACTGTCATCGTCGTATTGTGATAATATAACATTTCTTTTCATTCTTTTTTTGATGACTGACTTTAAAGAAGAAGGTGTCTTGTAACAGAAAATTGTGCGGTGACTGAGAATGTGAGTCAACGCACTTCTTTTTGTTTAGGCATTAAATTTGAATTATGTGCTTTTATTTATGTCTTATTTGAAATCTTGAATAATGGTGTCACAAATTATGAATAATGGAAGGGGGAAATGGCTATGATATTTTATGATTCTGTGAAGTCTTTTAAGTAGAGCTAAAGTCATATTTTGTGGGAAAAGAGTCAGTGCTAGAGTTGACTGGACTCTATTGTGGTGACGCCATTTTGGGCTTTTGTGGTCTGGATTCAGGAATTGGAATCAGAAATTGGCAAACAGTAGCCGGCAATAGAGCTAGTTTTAGGCGGCATTTAAGGGAGGTCATTGACCAAAATTGATCTGTACAGCAAGCGAAGTCAAAGCTCTAGTAACTCTTTAATGCGTCACGTACATCCAGAACAGCTTCGAAGAATAGAACCAGTTACCTTCACTCCAATATGTATCCCAACGCAGAGCTCAATGTCGACTCGGATTTTGAATAAAAAAGTCGACTCAAGTCAAAATCAGAATCGACTTCGTGCCCTATCCGAAAGTATGTCATGGTAAGCACATCAATACGATGTAAAGTTATAGCTCAATGCTGTCTGCAGGTCTCATTTTGAACCATATCAGGGAAAACGACCTGACTCTACCCTAGCGAATGAATTGTACCTAAACGTCCATGATTCCCCAGTCCAGCATGTCTAACGTGACAGGAAATTCTTGTTTACCATCATCCAGTGAATGCTACTCGGGTCCATAATTACATCATAAATTATCATAAAAACGTTTTGACTATAAAAAACTACAAAAGAGCATCAACATGAGCTACAACTGATTTCTATCATGCAGAAACTTTTATATCGATTTACAACTAGTCTGTTTGAAAATTGATAAAAGACATTTTTTTTCACTCTTTACAGCTTCTTATTATCCCATTCAATTTTCTCTTCCTTTCATCTCATCGGGGATTTAGGTATGAGAAAATGATGATGATGATGATGGAAAAGCAAGAGTTGATGCAAAATCTTGAATCTTGAAACAAGCTGTAAATTATGTTTGTCATATGAGGGATGTGCCACTTGACTTGATGTTGGATGTAATGTGACTGCCATTGTCATTTTGTATAGCTATAGGGTTTGGAATGGAATTATGTGGTTTGTGTGGAATTATATCAATTAGGGCTGTGGTGGACAACCTTTTATTCCAAGTGGCATAGCTGGTGATAAGCCTCAACAGAACCTCACACAGCTTTCTTTTTATAGATCTATAAGTGTATCCCGGCACACAAGTTGTCTAGGCAGTGCGGCCAGTTCAATAGTGTAGCCATGAAAAGCGCCAAGTAGGCTGATCTGATGACTATCCTGAAAGCACGTAGAGTAAATCTTGCGCGTCATCCAGCCAATAAGCCAGCCAGCAAACCAGTGGTGTAGAGCAAGATATCTGGCCACTTCTGCTCTATGTGCTTTCAAGATTGTCAGTAGAAAGCCATCAAGGTGGTAATAAGAGGTTACCTTACGTCAAATTTTCGTTATCCTGAGCCAAGGTTCCCTCAAAAATAGCCTTGATCCAAAGTCACTCTAGCCTGGTACCGAATCTTCGTTCATTTATACACGGAGTGGATCCATCCAGACTTCCAGACACCATGCATCAAGAAGACAAAATGTCCCCCAAATCATATCCCTAACCCCGTCTTAATCAGCCTTAGAACAAAGCAAAACCTCTTTGGTGCCAATTTACGTTTCACACATCATGAATATTTCACCTCATCAAGTGCCATTGATGCTACCAAAAGGAAAGTCGTAAATTTTAAAGCAATAAACTTGTTGAATGAATTTTCATGTCTTTTCGTTGTAAAGAACTTACAATGTATAGATAAAGAGCTGTGTGGAACTGACTAAAGTTTTCGCATGTGAACTATTTTGGGAAAGTGAGTTTTTAAGAGTCGATAAATAGCTATAGCTACATCGACATTGCATCATACATAGTATAGAATATCCAATAAACATTCCAAAGGGATTCACAAAAGAAGACTTTAAGATCCTGTAAAAGGTTCCTTTCTTTTTCCTTCATTTACGCTTCAAGACCAAAAAAAATACAATAAATTAATTCCAAATGGCTTACTCCTAATCGATTGAACTTCTTGTCTTCTTTTCTTTCTGTTCAATACAGCATACATAATATAATCCACCCATATACCGTAAAATTTAGTAGAGATAGCTATGCATATGAGATTTAGAAGCGAATATTGGACTTGATGTGATCAAATGATATCTGTTGAAGTCCATTGGATTTCCATATGTAGGTTCTGATGGATTGGTAATTGACAGACGGAAGTCAACGATAGAGTCAGCTAATGGCGTCATCTGAGGAAGGTCATGAATCATTATTGATCTGTCCGGTCAGCGAAGTAAGTAAGGTTCTATTTCTACGTAATTCTACGTAATTTCTACGTAATAGATAGAATAGTGTACCTAGCTCTAAATAGTTTGAGAAGCACTGCATTAGTCTGTAACCTTAGTCAATGTGTTTTTAGTAACCATCTGTACATGAAGTCATCAAACTACTGGATGACGGCGCCGAAAATACTAGGGTTCGTCCGAAATTCCAGGCTTGTAGGCAATAAATGCATGTCTGTAGCCTTAGACGATCTATAAGGTACAATTCCAAAATTGCAGGCCTGAAAATAGCATCGCTGACATACCTACAAGAAGGTTTGTCATTTCATTAGCAATGCCAAGAAAAAAATAAAAGCTACCGTGATACAGCTAGACATTTTCTAATGGCACCTATCTGACAACTCTGAGAATGACACCCTAACTAATCTTTTAGGTACCTTAATGTAGGTCTTGTGAACAGACGACCTAAGGATGCCCCAGTATATAGAATAACCTTTGCAGACTTTGTGGACGACAAAAGATCGAGAGGAAGACTGGAAATGTCCTGAATTGGATGTGTTGTGTGTCTCTAGTGTGTGACACTAGTTCTCAATATCCAAATTGACAGAAGTTATCGGAAGATAGAGCTGTCTACAGACAGTTTATATACGCAGCAAAGTTCCCCCGTGCGCCACAGCCAAGGAAGTAAGTAAGTAAGAAGTCTTTCTGAAAAATGAAAGCATGATCTTTGCCTATTAGAGACAGTCTAACAAAATGACAAAAAAACAGTTAAGTTCCTTTATCAAAAATGCTTAACACATCTGAGGGTATGGGCGGAACATTACACACAAATCACATCAGATTTGACAGAGTTCCGAGGTCCTTTTTTGCATTTCTTTTTTTCTATTTATATAAATGAAAATTCTACTTTGCGAGACTTACAATGTCACATACATAGCTGTAGACTCTTCTGTTTCCGTTCTTTTTTAACTTTTGTGTTGTTCTTTCTACTCAACTCACATCCCATACGTCTATTGTTTTAAGAGAATGTAAAAAAATGTTTCTTTTGTTTTCTTTTTCTTTTTTTGTTACTTTTTTCATGGATGTATGTACAGACTGAACATTGCATGAATGTTTATTCACATTAAATGAGTAAAAAAAAAGTGCTCAAAAACGTGTAAATTTATTGTAGTTTTATGTTTTTCAGGAAGTTAAGGGAGATATGAATTTACTCAAGAGATTTGTTTGTCGAAGCTCTTTTGGTACTTAAAATATTAGCTGTTCATGAATTTTCATGTGCTTTGAGAAAATAATTCAAAAATGCTATGCGTCGTAAAAATTATCGTCGACAATATGAAGTAAAAAAGTTTTAAAGGTGCATTTGGGATGAATTGAAGGAAGTTTGAATGATTTTGAGGAAGCTTTGGATACTTTTAAGGGAGCTTTGAACACTTCAAAAAAGCTTCTGATTTTTAATGAAAATTGTGTTTTTGAAAGCTTTACACACTTGGTTGTGATCAAAAGAATCACAAATTGTCAAAAAATTAGAGAAAATTATCAAAATGCTCCAAATTTTCAAGAACTCAGTTTTCAAAAGCTTAAAATTTTCAAAAAGCCAAAAATTTTCAAAAAGCTCAAAATTTTCAAAAAGCCAAAATTTTCAAAAAAAAACCTAAATTTTTCAAAAAGTCCAAAGTTTTCAAAAAACTCAAAATTTTCAAGAACTCAGTTTTCAAAAGCTTAAAATTTTCAAAAAGCTCAAAATTTTTAAAAAGCTTAAAATTGTCAAAAGGCTCAAAATTTTCAATAGTCTCAAAATTGTCAAAATGTTTTAAATTTTCAAAAAGCTCAAAATTGCCAAAAAGCTTAAAATATTCGAAAAGTTAAGAAATTTTTAAAAGCTCAAAATTGTCAAAAAGCTCAAAATTTTCAAAAAATTTAAATATTTCAGCAATCCCAAAATTTTAAAAAAGCCCAAAATTTCCTAAAACTGTTAATCACGTCCAAAAAACCTTCAACCAGAAATAGAAGTCGACTTGATTTTAGCATAACCTTCTAGAGTCGATCCCGAAAGACACGAGGTGTAGAACTGTCCAAAAATATGGTTTCAGGCCAATTAGGTTGTAGCTTGAAGCCAGATTTCACCAAATCTGGGACTATTGTAAGAGTCACGGTGTCATCGTACCGAATGCTTGCCTGTTTCTAAATTGTTAGTATTTTTCGTGAAAAAGCTGATCCATCACCGTCACTCCATTCTCTCTCGACTTTAATACACAGGTTGCCCACCACTGCACTAGTGTACCACGACACACACTTTGCCCACCACTGCTCTATTCTTTAAATTGCCATAACTGCCTCAAGCTTTCATAGGAAGACTGCAAAACTACACTAGAGAGCTACTTCAGCCTACTATTCATCTTATGCTTATTCATAGCCATACAGTGCACATACGTCTAATGAGCCAATTATATCAAATACTTAAAACATCCTTTCTGCATTCATAATTGAGCTTTAAGATTGAGGAAAAAAATTCATTCATATTATTAAATTTCTGGTTGAATGACAAGCTATCGAACAAGATGTAAAGGAGCCCAAAAAAGTTCAGCATATGAGACATTTTCATGAATATAAAAAATGATATAATGCGACGGAACCCTCAGAGAGTTGGCATCAAAAAGAAGCAACGAAAACAGTTTATACTGCAGATTTAATTTCCATCATACAGTACATGTTCCTATTTTTTTTTTTTTTTTGGATATTTTTCTTTCATTCCCCTCTAGCCTGCACATTCATCTTCACACGAAAAAAAGCAAAGAATTCTAAAGCACACACTTTGCTTTAAATTTGATTTATACGATACATTAAATTTTTTTTTTCTGAAGAATGTCTTGCTGCGGTATGTACTCAAGTGATTGCTATATGCCCTCTATTACACATACACACATGTATGTACGTTTAGATACAATATGATGGGGATGATTATAAATTATGTCTTTTGAAGAATTTTAAGAAATGAGAAATTTTGAGTGTTTGGATACTCTGGGAGTGAGTATCCTGGTCTATAGAGCTTTTAAGGCTCAAGAAAGAGTACTTCCATGAGTAATTCCATGAAATATCTCTTTGAAGTAGCTTCCAAGTCAATGGATAACCTGTGTGCAACAGCAGACTTATGTGAAATGCCATGAGCAGCAAGTCTTGTACGGTTTCGGTTGAGGCTTACTATCAAGATTAGTTAGTTAGTTCGCTGGCCGTTTAGACCAAGTGTGATCAATTGACTCCCTCTGTTGGCGCCTAAAGCTGGCTCAATCGCTTGCTTACGCTTGCCAATTATGAATACCAAGTGTGATCTTGGTTTGATCCAATCTCTATCGTCATCTCCACCACCAAGGTGTGCTGCGAAAAATACAAAATTGTCCACTACTGCTCTAGGTCAAGCAATTGATAGGTTGAAGCTTATTTTGGTTTTTTCCAATTTTTTAACCAAAAATCTGCAGCAAATTGATAAAGTTCTTGACAAGGAGGATTTAAATCCATAAAACCTCACCCTAACAGCACCTCTGGATAGGTGTAAGGGTATGACTAGAGCAGTGGTAACCAACCTGCATGCCGAGTCACATTAATGTCCCGCAAAGGATTTTTGGAAATATCATGAACCGTCTGTGGTGTGCGATTTAGGTCTAGGCTTACAACCAAGGCGTGCCTCGAAAAAGAGAAGATTGTCCACCACTGAATTAGAGTATAGACATGTCGACACCTGAAAATCATTACTAACAGCTATAAGATCCACAAATTAACTCTCCATCCACATCAATCTCAAAAAAAAGTAACATCATCCATCCATAACCCCCAAACTCTTATATACGATGTCTCATATTCCTCATTTTTATTAATGTTTCATCTTGGATGATAATATCCATTCATTCATTGCCTTCGCTCATTCATGCACACATTATGAGCTTTTTGCTTGCGGGCCACTTCTTCTATTTCTCTATTTTTTGGCTTCTTTATTGGCATTGCTTAGTTGTATGTGTGAGATCAAACTGACTGTCGTAATCTCAATTAGATATTTTTTTTCCTGGGGTTTGCTAATGGGATGGTGTTTTGTGCTGACAACTTTGATTATTTCTTAGAAATTAGCATCTATAATGCATGAGGATTCCTGATATAAATAAGGACTGGACTATGGAATTTGATGCAAATTGGTTTATTTTTGAATAGAGACATGGATATGTCATTTGGATGAATGAATGTCTGATTCATGAGACATGAGCTGTTATACCGACTAATGCTCCTAAAAGGCATACGACGTAGATAAGGCTGTAAATATGGCATGCATCTAACGTGGTACCAGATTTTGTCGAGTTTCGTTGTTCTAGAGGTTCCTTTTCAATGCTTTGTGCCTTCCAGACTTACTTATACTTACTTACTCACTTCGATGACCGTACAGATCAGCTGTGATCCATGGATATTCCCTTAGATGTTGTCTATAGCTGGTGGTTCTATCGCCGGCTTCCATCTGCCAATTGCCAATACCAAATGCAATGCTGTCTCTATCGACAGCTTCCTTCCATGAGAGGGTGGCCAGAGGATTTTCGCAAAAATCGGGACATTTCTTAGTTTGGCACTTTTGGGGTTCTTTTAGAACATTTTAAGTCTTAATATTCAAAGAACTACTTAAATTACGGTTGAAACTTGCAAAAAAGTGCAGAAAATAATTCCTGGGCTCGAACTCGGACCTTCAAAAGGAAAATGTTCAAAATTTGACAAAAAATCCAAAATTTGAATGGAGTTTTCGACTTGATGGAAAATCGGGACATTTTGAGGTTTTGTCGGGACACAGCAGCAAGGGTGAAAAGTACTGCAGCGGCAAAATACAGCAGATGGCCTCCCTATTCCAGGAGTTCTTCGGTCTACCACCGGTGTATGGTTTTTGATTGTCACAGGTGCCTGTTTTGCAACTCTGCGTATAATCACATGATCAATCATATTACTTTCCAAGTATCCCAGCATTTAATCAACTTAACTAATCCTCATTTTCACCTTGTCTAGTCAATTAATAATGTCCTCTACAAAAACTATTCAAAATGACCCCTAAAAACCCTATAAAAAGTAAGCTTCAACACCACTTGATAAATGTCACTCAATCAAGATCTCATTTATATGATACACCGAAGAAAAAAAGGAACAAAAAAATTGTTGGAATTTAGACACCGAAAATATTTGGTTTTTGCGTGCTTACGACACACAGGATTAAGATATGCTATATAGTATGGATTTATGAAAGAGTCATTCCATATGTGTATCATAAATAATAAATAATATCACTTCTTTAATATTATGGTGAATGTCAAGCGTGATGTGCGGTCATATTAACTCTAGTAAGAAGAAAAAATTCCATTTGTGGATCAGAGAATTTTCTCTCAATTTTGTTCCAAATTCTGTCGCGTTTCATTAAGAGAGAGGAACTGCCTCTCATTTATTTTTTGGTCTTAGATGTGCTGAAATGTGATTTCGATAAATGTAAGCAGTTATTGAGTATAATGGATAATACATAATTGAATAAAATGGAAAATTCAATGCTTTGTTTGGCTATAATATCGCCAAAAAAATAAATTGAACAGTCACAGCACATACTTGAGTGTTAGGTATAATCTCAGAGTTGTAATTTGGACGTGTGAAGCTAAATTCGATCAAATACTGAATCAAATGATTTTGAGAAATTACAATCAATTCAGATGCATGTTCAGAAGTTGACAGAGATTCAATCACTCAACTTTCTTCCCTGAACCGCACAAATGAAGAAGGTTCCGCCACAGAGCTTTTAAGGTTCCGTCACAGAGCTCTTAAGGTTCCGTCACAGAGCCATTAAGGTTCCGAAACAGAGCTTTTTTAAGGTTCCGACACAGAGCTTTTAAGGTTTCGACACAGAGCTTTTTTAAGGTTCCGTCACGGAGCTTTTTTAAGGTTCCGTCACGGAGCTTTTTTAATGTTCTGACACAGAGCTTTTAAGGTTCCGTCATGGAGCTTTTAAGGTTTCGACACAGAGATTTTTTAAGGTTCCGTCACAGAGCTTTTAAGGTTCCGTCACGGATTTTTTGAGGTTCCATCACGGAGCTTTTAAGGTTCCGTCACACAGCTTTTAAGTTTCCATTACAGAGCTTTTAAGGTTCCGACAAAGAGCTTTTAAGGTTCCGACATGAAGCTTTTAAGGTTCCGTCACGGAGCTTTTAAGGTTCCGTCACAGAGCTTTTAAAGGTTCCGTCACGGATCTTTTAAGGTTCCGTCACAGAGCTTTTTTAAGGTTCCGTCACAACGCTTTTTTAAGGTTCCGATTTTTACCCAATTGTGACGTTCAGAGCACAATAAAAAATAGTCTTAAGCATTCAACTTAACCTTCCATATCAACAGCACTGCCTCTATCATCCATAAAAAGTCATACACAAGAACCACAATTCGAAATTAACAGATCCGATTTAAAGATCAATAATATTATCGCGACCTTTTCTGTCAACTACAGATGAAACCTATCAGCCTATTGCGATGTAATTGAATGACGTCAATACAAATATGAGATGGAAGTAGAAAAAGGCTCTTTTTAGTACCCTTTTTACATTCCAACAAAAAAAAAATAAATAAATTTGGCAATAATGGAATCTGAATAATGTGGAAATGCTTTCAATAGATTTTTTTTCTTCTTTCAATTTCGGAATTCCTCCACTTTTCTTATTTTCATCATGATTGAATTTCCATTTGAACAGAGAATAAAAATGTGCATTAGAATGTTACAGCTCGGTAAATTGTCTAAAATATTTTGGGTTTGAATTTCCTCTATTGGATTGGAATTTGACCCGCTTATGGGAAAAAAACAATCATAACATTAGAAATGTGGTGGATATGACTATTTGGAAGTATAAGCTGTAAGAAGTATTAAAGCTGCAAATCGCACAGAAAAGTCTCTTTTGTTCCTGTTCTAAAACTCTAATTCAGTGGTGAGCAACCTTTTATTTTTCATGGCACACCTTGGTAGCCGATCATCAACAGATCATCGATCGCAGTGCCGTTGCTATAAACAAACCCAACATTATATTCTATTCTATTGGTAGCCAAAACCGCACACAGCATACGATTAATGGCATTTTCAAGAAATATGGACGGCACAAAGGTTGCCCACCACTATTCTAATTAGTAGAATGTTCCACTCATGTGAATGTCTGTCAGCAAATACAAAAGAAATGCAAAACAAAGGATTACTTTGATATGAAAGCTAAGCTACAGAGATGTTAAACTGAACTATCAGACTGTGGCTGTCTCAAATTCGAGTTTTTCGACATTCGATTATCGAATAATTCGAACTTAACTTATTTTGAAATAAAAATTTACGTTACGAAGAAAAGTAAAAGTAACGGTCAAAATAATTTTGAATATTACGGAAAAATTTTTTTTTTGAAAATATTTAACGGTCGCTATTGAAAAAGCCACACTCTGGTTCCTATTTGAGCTGCGACAAAATGGATCGTAAACTGGATAGTATTCATAACAGACAAAGTGCATGCATTGGGTATAGGAACATTTTTTGTGAGCATGCTCGTTTGCACGCTTTGAGTCTACTCATTAATATGAGCGGAGCAGAGTTGCAAAACAGGTGCCTGTGACAGGCAAAAACCGTACAAATTATTGAAAATTTATGTTTTTTTTTTTTCAAAATTATCGAGAATTTGTACGGGTTTTGCCGGTCACAGGCCACTCTGGAGCTTGTATCCTCTTGCCTTCTTCATATGCATCACTCAAAATCAGAACAAATCGAATCAAAACTGATAAATAATTCAATAAAATCCAAAATACCATTTAACCACTAATTTGTGAGTATATATACACATTGCAGTAAAATAGCATCATCATCCAATTTAACCTCAGCAATCCAACCACAACCTAAATACATAAATGAGAAATCACATTATTTAAATTAATTTTCGATATTTACATCTGCTTTTCATTTTCAATTCATTTATTTAATGGATGAAAGTTGGGATTGCAGCTCTCTTTTATGACTTAATATTCTAGATTATTAATTCATACACAAGAGATTTTTTTTTTTGATGTTCATCATAAAAGCATGCGGTGAAGGTTTTACAGAAGCTTTGCATCATTCAGAATTGAAGTTTTGAATTATTTTGTTTAATTCTTATAACTTTGATGGTTTATTGTGCATTTGAGGATGTTTTTAATCTCTAAACTCAATGTTTTAATGGCTAGAACTGAATTTAGTGACTAAGACAGTGTTGGAACAATGGCTGTCCTAAAAACGTTCGTTTATTTTTCAAAAAAATATTTTTTGTCGTTAAATTTAAATTTTTTCTGACCGTTATTTGAATTTTTCTTCGTAACGTAAATTTTTATTTTAAATTAAGTTGAGTTCGAATTTTTCGAATTTTTCGACAATCTAATATCGAAAAACTCGAATTTGAGATGGCCATACTCTGAATGGAATTGTGGCTAGTTCGAGGAGCATGAGCTTGTTAGGTTAAGTAGCTTATACAAGCAAGCTAACTCAGTAGATTAATCTTGAGCAACTGAGTACGTGGCATCACCCCAGTCATGCTAAATGCCGAAATCAACATACTTTCCATACCTTAATATCCAAATGACCCAATATCAAACCACGATCAATTCAGTTTTACCAAAATTTAATAAACTGCCGACATAATTAACTTCCAATTAACAACAATTGTTCGCGTAAATGTTAAACATGCAAAATTATTTTTCATCTACAAAAGAAAAACAAAATTGCTACAGCTTTAATGTCAAACATTAGTCATGTAAATAAAAGCGTTATTCATGTAATACACATATTACAATGTCGTGTTATGCTAACTTTGTACAAGCAAAAGAAAATAATAATATTTAATACGATTTTATAGCATAGCTGAGAAAATTGTTTTTGAAAGGGGAGAAAAAAAAATTGAGGTTGTTTAAGAAAAAATTAAATAAATTTTTCGCTTATAATGTTGAATGAGCTTACTCACGATTCCCGATCAGCACAAATTAGTGAATTTCATGTTTCGCAACATAATAGCAACGTAGTGGCAACGTAGTGACAACGAAACGGCAACGTAGTGACAATGTAGGGACAATGTAATGACAATGTGTGAACAACGTAGGGACAACGTAACGGAGACGTAGTTACAACTTAGGGACAACGTGGGAGCAACGTAGGGACAACATAACGGCAACGTTGTTACAACTTAGGGACAACGTGGGAGCAACGTAGGGACAACATAACGGCAAGGGACAACGTAGAAGCAATGTAGAAGCAACGTTGGAGCAACGTAACGACAATGAAGTGACAAACTTAACGTCAAAGTAACGGCAACTTTGTGATAACTTAACGGCAACTTAGTGACAACCTAATGACAACCTAATGACAACGTAGGGACAACGTAGGGACAACTTAACAGCAACGTAACGACAATATAGTGGCAACATAACGGCAACTTAGTGACAACGTAACGAAAATGCATTGACCACGCAACAGCAACATAGTTGCAACGTAGCGACAACGTAACAGCCACATAGCATTGACTTAACAACTACCTTATGCCACTCGGTTCCTTTACTGTCGGAATATTTAAACTATTTAATTGGGATGAGTTTTCATGCTAATTATTTCTTGTGAATATTTAACTGTTTACTTTATTCTATTTTGTTTAGAATATTGAGGAAGTTTGTAGACATTTTTAATGAGAAAATGAAAAGTTTTTTCTGTGTAATTTTGTGCTAATTACGCATTTCCTTTGTGTATAAGACGAGAAATTTAATTATTCTGAAATTTAAGTTTTATCCAAAATTGAATTTTAACTTCCTGGAATGGGAAGAAATTTTGGTTTTACAATTGTTTTTTAGTTTTGCGTCTATAGCATGAATTAGTATAAATGTTCAATTAGCAAATATAAAGGAGAAGAAGAAGAGGGAGTTTTAAGTTTACTGAGATTGTAGGCAAATGGGTATCTGGGAAGAGATTAAGCTAATCTGAAAATCTTCTTTCAAAAATCACAGTACATAGCTTCTATTTAGGGCTCTGCTAGACAAATGCCCTAACAGACATGCACAACATGCTCTCCAGAGCTTGTCTTACTCAAATATTATAGTTTAGCATGCTCACGAGCGTTATTCCCAGTCAGACCTCGAAGCCGACTCAAATTGACTTTTCGATACAAAATCCGAATCGACTTCAAGCAATCAATATTGAAGTCACACGATCTATCTTACTAGTTTAGTCTATGACTAACATTAGATAAAGCCTGCAACTTACTGTTGCTGACCATCAGCATAGCGTTTACTCAGAGACAGTTATCTCAGTAGCTAGCTTAAGCTGAGTAGCTGTGTAAAGCACGGGTGTCATGTGTATAATTATAGTTTTACGTTGCACAGAGCCACCAAATCCTCCCGATCTCCAAATTGACAATACTAACCCGATTAGCAGTCAGGCAGACACAAGTACCACATTAATGTAAGAACAGACAGAATAAGGAATACTCGCGAACTTCTATTAATAACTTCAATTTCCCAAAACACCATTTAAAATCAACAACCTTGAAAATAACGACGATTAATTTATTAAGAAGCACACATCATTCCTTATCAGTACCGCAAGACAATTAATCATAAATATTATAATCACTTCTACCCTACAACCGAAATTCTCCCATAAGAATAATAAAATGAAGAACTTTAATAAGTTTAATAAAATTCAACTCAAAATTTCCCTTTTAAATCAACAATTTAATCATCGAATAACATCAAAATGCTATTAAATCAAATCGGTCTTAAAACTCTTAAAAGATTCATAAACAAAACCAAAATCAAAAAAATTTATTCAATGGTGTCGACATCCCTTGGTCTGCACCTGGACTTTTACAAGACTCGGGCTTATTTACGTTATTTGATTTTCTCAAAGATACCGAGCCGCAATAATCTATTTTATTTTTTTGTTCCTCATGCTTTCCTCACGATCTGACAATTTACAATATATTTTGTTACAAATGACGAATGAAGTAGAGAACGAAAAGCTCCTTAAAAGCTTTTTGGGGGTCATTCAGGTATGATGTGTGACATAGAATTGAGCTTTTGTGGATGGACTCATTTCTGGGGCAGATTTCTACCTCGTGATGGTACGGTAAGGTGTAGGTACGGCATAGGTACGGTATAGGTACGGTATAGGTACGGTATAGGTACGGGGCCAATTGTCAATACCAAATGCAATACTAGTCTCTATCGACAGCTCCCTTTCAGAACGAAATGCTTGACATCATACCCAAACAAACCCCATTTACTGCTTCTCTGCGATTTTTTTTCCATGAACTTGATTTAATGTGTCTTGTGTAAAATTCAATTAATGTTTGTCTGTTTTTAAACAAAACTTTTGTCTACGTGGAAATGGAAATGTCAAAGAAAGTTGGTCATTTGTTACTTTGAAATTGTTTCAATGCGATACAATATTTTTATGCTGGTCGTATTGTAGGTTAAGAATGAGTTTGCTTACATTAAGTAAGCTCATCGAGATTACATTAGGAAGTTTCGTGCGAAATGAATTGAGTTTTGAGTTTATTGAGTAAATAGGAATGGATATGTAGGTGGATGTAGGAAGAGTTTATGTAACTTCTATTGAATTTAATGGATTTTACAAGCTGATGGACTTGCTTGAGGATCAACATTGTAAATGTGAAGTGTTCAAGTTGAATTAAACTTCTTTTTTTGAAGTATGGATCAAATGTGGCATGACTATTTGTAGTTGTAGTGTAGCTTGGATGTAGACTTAGCACAGAAGCTGATCTGATGAATTACTAGATACAGAAATCAATTCCTAGATCCACTTAAATTAGATTTCTCAAATATTCATCAAAAATGTATGACAAAAGTGTAGGATGATCAGCTCCTAACAGACAGAGAGACCGCTTTTAGGTAGCCATTGGACACTGCTACATTACGCAAAGTATTCGTCGTCAACGGTCCATATTAACCGTCAATGATAAATGATATTCAGCAGACTTTTTGTCGTTGCCGTCGGTCAATTTCCAACTCTGCCCCAACGTAATTCTTTAACAAATATTCTACAAATATCCAAATCCCATTCCACCATCATACTACCTCAATTTACACCCTTCATAAAAAATAACCATCAAAAGTAAAATCTGGAATAATTTTCATGGACTAATGCAATTAAAATCAGCTATAAAAACCGAAGTTTTCAACAAAAATCCACTTATCGTGCAGCTCCAAATGCCTGCCACATGTGGCATGAAATTACGATTCCAATTCCATTATTATTACTATTTGTTGCTTTATCGGACTTAAGAATTTAAGGAAAGCTTTGAATAAATTTTTATATCGTTGAAATAAAAATTGTTTCATGTTATCAACACTTTCTTGTAGCTGTTCACTTGGATATATACAGAAAAAAATAAGTATTGTAGAAACCCGATCGGCACATGTTAAAGTGTTGGAATCAAGTGGCAGCCAATTAGCAAATTTGGTTGTCTTTGCCACGGCGACGAAGCAGTCACATACTTACTCACTTACTTACTTACTGGAACCGTGCTCCGACTTGGAGCCTATGTTGCTACAAAATGCTTTCCATCTGACTCTGTTACTGGGTGTATCACAAAGTTTGTACAAATTCTCAGTTTTGACACATCTAACTGGCATTCCTTCATTACCGTCCTACGCCATGTTGCAGTTACACACTTAGAGTCAATTGGTAGCAAATTTGGTTTTCTTCATCAAATGGCTGTTACTTGCCCGATCAGGACATATTGAAGTGTTGGCACCACTGTGATCCAATTAGAGAAGGCAATCAATGCTGGTGAAGACAACCAAAGCTGCCACTTAATTCTAAGCATGTTACCGCCTCGCCGCCCTGATGGCACGTGCCAATCGGGTTAAATGCTCACAAAGTGTGCCACATTTTCATAATCAACGGAAAATATAATCATTTCCTTATACAATAAGGAATAAAAATATGAAAATAATATTATCAAATTTAATCCAATGATAATTGAATGGATTTCATGTAATGCCTACCATAAAGACACAGCACAAACTTTTACTTCTGGTCGACATAAAACTAAAATTTTTTCTAAAAACTTCTTTTTCCTCAATTAAGATTCAATCCGACCTTATTTTTGTTATATATTCCACAACAACAAAAAAATCATTTATGCTTGGGGAAAAATGTACGAAAATTTGTGGATTAGTAAGCTTGCTCAGCATGTACAAACATACCGAAAAAAAGGGTCACAATCAAAATCGTCAATTAGTTCCTTTTACCCCTCTTGAAATGTTAAAAATGTGGTCAAAAAATAATATGTAGGATATTTTTAGATGATTATGATGATGATGATTAACAATAAGCACGCACGTGACATGATTCGGTTGTTGTTGTTGGAAAACTAGAAAGTTTGTAGAGTCATGTGAAGGAATTGGGGTTGATTGGGACATTCAATGACAGATTTTCTTTTAATTTTGAATATTAGACAACTGCCTTATTGGATTTATGTAATTTCTTTAAAATTTATGTCACTAAAATATGAATTATGTCATGGATGTATGCATGGAAATATTGAAGATTATGTTATGAAATAGATAGCTATGTATGAATCTAGATGTATCGAGTACCTGGAAGTTTGATGTTATAACATATGTGATGTTGCATTGAGCCTGATCTGACTAATTGCACGTTGACTTAGGATTCATTAGATTGAGCAGCAGCCATGTTGACTTGAGACTTTTAGGCATTTCTACTGACAATCCGGCTAAAGACGGATTTTACTCATCAATTTTAGCAAAGAGCCACAGCCGCACAGGCTTAGAACAGGATTTTTGAGCATTTCTATTAAAACCCAGCTTAAGGCCGACTTCGACTAGATTTTTGGGCCATTTCTACTCATTCTCTGCTTACAAACCAGCTCAAGGTAGACTTGAATGTGACCTGAGTCTAGATTTTGTCAAATTTGACTTGAAGATATGGTCAGCTTGTCTGAAGTCGAATTTTCTGCCATTTTTAAGCAGTGAAGCTTCTGGCTTCATAAAAAGCCATAATCCGGAAGACAGATGACGGAGAAAAGATTAAAATGCAACCCCAGATCAGCCTGACTCTGGCCTGGACTAAATTTCACCTAATCTGACTCCAATTCATAGACATGCCGTCCTGGTGTCGAATAATTCATCTTTTTATGCCATGTGCTTTCCGAGTTAATTATGGCCAAATTTGCCAGTGTAGTAAATGATTCAATATGAAAAGATTAATGCTTCTCACGTTATGCATGCGTCTAAGTGATACAGCATAGTACTGGAAAATCATAGATTCGAATTTGACAAATTTGACTTTCAGTCTTCCTATTCCCCATATAATCTAAATCCTAGACAGCATAAATAAATAAAATCCCCAGCCAGACATCATTAATGAATGTCTCAATAAAAAAAAACGACCCTAAAACAGCAGCATAAAGTAAAATGAAAATTTGATTCATGAAATGAAAGCATGGCAATCCTATTAAGGCATCTACAATATTAATTTGCCTTCTTTAACTCTTAATGGCAATTTCGAATCGACAAAATGGAAAATTTAATTTTATTTCATCCTTTCAAGTTCAAAATTAGCTTTTTTTTGCTTGCTTCTGCTGCCTTTTATTTTTAATGAGCGTCGCATGAAATTTTTTGTGTTAGGATTCATTCATTTTTATGGATGTCTCATTTCTTTGTCATCATTCATTAGCTAACCCGAGCTACACATTATAATGATGTTTGCTGTCAATCAGTATGTATTCATTACAATGTGCTGTTGATCATCATGTGACGAAAAATTACCACGACGTCATCATTCTATTAGGATGAATGGGCTTACTCGGTTATGGGAATTCACAGACGGAATACAGCGATTGAGCAAGCTTTAGGTGCTATCTGAAGGACCCCATGGATCACCATTGATCTGTACGGGAAGAATGCATGTACAATGTTACAGAGTTAACCTCAAAACAGCGTCATTATTGAAATAGGAGCAAATTGACCCCAAATTGTCCTCCTCTATCCCTCGAACACGACCCTGCACATCATCATCATGATGTGCCACTCGGTCTAGTCGCTCAGACATTTCGTAACCCTTTAAAAAGGCTGTAATAATGTAGAATTATTAAATTATGAACACATTTTAAGCATGTAATGATCCTTTTTAGAACTTTTGATAAAAAAGAAGTTTTGCCAAAAAGCGGCAATGATAAAAATCCATCAGTAGAATTCAAATCTTCATAGTCAATCTAAAGAAATAGCTGCAAAATGTACAAACAATCCCACAAAAATGTAGACCATTAAAATAATGAATTGATTTATCAATGAAAAGTAAATTTTATTAAATAATAGAACAATTGTCTATTCATAATAAAATTGATGACGAAAATCTAAATTTATAATGTTTCGGGGTGGTTTGTGCAGGTGCGAAGCAAGAAATGAATCTGAAGGGGCTTCAAATTTTTCTGTATTATTAACCTTCGATTAACCCCATGAAATTGAAGAATTTAGTCCAAAAAAATAGGAGTCGACCTTGATGTCATCCTTCTGTTACCTTACGCGTGAAGCTTACTTACTCACTTATTCCGCTGGCCATACAGATCAAGGCCTCCCTCAGTTGGCAGCTTATTTTCTTACTTCCTTGGCTGAGGCACATTACTGCGCAAAAAGAATGTCTAAATCCGGCTCTATCCTCCCAGAACTTCAACAAATCCAATATAGGAATTCTTTGGTCTTCCTTGAGATCTCTTCCAATCCACAAAATCCGAAACTGTCATCCTAGGGTGTATATACTAGGGTATCTTGTGGGAGTCTGTATACATGTCCAGTACATCTCAAACGATTTAATCAGAGATGGCACCTAAGGCTGGCTTTATTACTGGCTTCCATCTGCCATTTTCCAATACCAAGTGCAAAATACGTGAAGCAATTTGGAATATTTGCCTGCCTCCCCGCAACCCCCACTCTTCCTCCTTCCTTAATGTTTCGAAACAATCAATTTTAAAATATTCCTCTACAAAACACAAAATAAACAAAATAAAATAATATCAAAAGTTCAAGAAGTATTCATAAAATAAATTAAACCAACATTACAATTTCCATATGAAAAAACTGAATGTAAAATTGACAATTTTTGATGGATTTATATATCTAACAAAATACCTGACAAAAATCATCAATTTTATTTCCTCTCCAACCCCACCCCAATTCTTTCATTTTTATTCATGACAGAAATTCTCTCTTTTTTTATGGTATTCACATCTATAATTTGCCATCAGTCGAAGCTCGAAGAACAAAAAAAAAAAATAAAGCATGAATTTCAAATTCAGCATACATCGTAATAACATACAGAATTGAATTTTTATTGATGTTAAAAGCATAAATCGATAAAGCGCACACATATGGTTCAAAGTGCTTGTACTTATCTGTCTTATAACTGGCAGTTAGAAGCATTAAAGCACATGCAACATGTTTCAAATGTCTCAAAAATTGAAGCGGAATAAAAACGACTTTTATTAGATAGATTTATGCACGTGCAATAGCAACTTGTAGCACTGTTATTTATGTTTCTTTTCAGTTGGATGGTCTGAGGATGGGAATTTTTTTGGTGGAATTTGAAGATATAAATGCTTATTTACCTGCTTTTTTAGCTGCACAGATCAATTTTGATTCATAGCTTCCCATAAATATTGTTTGAAGCAAAGTTGTAAAACTGGTGCCTGTGACAGGCAAAAACCCTACAAATTCTTGAAAATTCATGTGGTTTTTTCCTACAAAACCATACAAATTATCATACATTTGTATGGTTTTTGTCTGTCACAGGCACGTCCATAGTTGCCTACTAATGCATATTCTAAGTGAAAATCCAGTTGGATAGTGTTTAGGAGATGACTAACCTCTGAGGGAATCTTACTTGAGGGACAGGCTTAGGAAATTATTCATCATCAAAATTGACTCAAAATAGTCATCAGAGCTTCTCCACTTAAATTTGACGTTTTGTCATCAATTTGGTAATGTAGCGGTACATTAATATCTGCGGTTATGTTGTGTAAATCAAGTATTGTCTTGCTTGACATGTGTTATCCAGCGATAGAGTCAGCTTCAGGCGAGATTCATATGCCATGAATCACAATTGATCTGTATTTCCCGCAAAGCAAGCAAGTGACAGTACTTATTTACTATCATTAAAACACATTTCTCACTTCTCAGATCATTTAAATAGCTTTATGTCATGATCATAACATCAATGACTGAATTAATATCGTCAAGATCTGCAACGCGATGTGAACTGATGAATAAAATTTGATTAAATTTATAGCGGAATAGCTTCAATATTATGAAAATTGATTTTTACTGCATCATCGCTCACATCAGCATCCTTCAATTGCAGTCAATTTGCTATGCAATTTTTCAATTTCAATGTCTTTTTGAATTGGAATTGATTTTTTTTACATTGACATACATATTTATGAGTACTATTAACATTATTTATGCATATTGGAGATAATAAGAGCCAATGATGAAAGTTTTCTTCTTCATAAAATTTAATGAGCTCATGCCGTGAACAGTGCATCGTTTGGCGTAGTTTAATGAGCAGTCATTAATGCTATATGTGATATTAAAAACTCTATCATGCTAGATTAAACTTTATCTGTCGATTAGTTAGCTTTTTTCTCATATCCATAGTCTATAAAAAATGAATAAATGAAAAATCGCTTGCATTTTTATTTGCAAGCATTTCCACATCAGTTGCTTAATTTTAATTAAATTCCGCTCTCTTTGTTCATTAAAAATTCAAAAACTATCGGAAATGGTGGGATTTTTTTGATGTTTAATTTCTCTTTTATGGAACTTTTGTGTGTTTGTAGATCTTGTGGATATATATTGGAGTAATTCACCTATTTGGTAACACCAACAACTTGACTGCTAAGAGCGTTACGTACTTAGTGATTGGTAACAGTCTGGAGCGTATTCAAAGGATTTTGAGGATCAAACCATGCTTTTTTGGGTAAAATTCTTCTATTTTCTAAGGTTTCTTGTGAAAAAATCTAAAACAACCCTCTAGATTCTAGCGATCCATGCAATCATCCCCTCCGCTTCTCTTCTCTTTTAAAATTTAGAAGTTATTATAGACAGAGATAATATCATGAAAATGAACATTCTAAAATTTTCAATTCTTTCCCGATTGGACAAGAATACGTTACAACTAGTTGGTGGCAAATTGATGTCCTGTTGATGACTAGACGCACCTAATCAAGAACCAGCAATGCTAGCTATAGAAAACCTTCAAACGATATCTTAATTTGGTGAACATCAACGAATGAAACCTCAAACAGCATACGCTTTATGGCATTTGCAAAAGAACTTAGCGGCTCTCAGTTTGGGCAACACTGGTCTAATCAATGATCATTGTGAAAGGCAGTAGTTTGATACAAAAATCCTTAATCATCTCCACCTTAATTCTGTTGATTCAAACCTGTCCCGAAACAAACAAAGAGCATGATTCTATGAAACAACAATATCTCTATGGTACCTAAAAACAATCTCTTTGCCTTTATTTTATATTTAAATAATTTATAGCAACAGGAACAACTTTATCTCAAATATTATTTATCAATACAAGCTCGTTGATATTTTATTTGCTACCATAACTTCAATGGCTATATTTAATGATTGCTGATTAAAACTCATTCAACTATTCATCAACATCCGGTTAGTAAATATTTCAAAGAATTTTTCAGACTTCCATGGTAATTTACGGATTTCCTTTCAAAAAGTTCCTGTTTACAATTTTTTACTTCTGCATATTTACTCATAGTTTTCACTGTGGCTACGGTAATTATCACAATAACTGATGGATTGATATCAATATTTCATTTTCATGTCAGAATAGCGTGTGGCCGCAAAAACAAGTATTCCCTGAATGCGGAAAAACTCGAGTTTAACATGTTTGAAAACAATTTCTTTATGAATTTATTATATCCAGTTGGATGGAAGGTGAAAATGATGAAGAAGTTTTGCAAGTTGCCAGTGAAAGTCATGACGTGAAGTTTGTGATGTGATAGAAAATAAGGAGAGGGTGGATGGGAGGACAATGCTGGATTTTCTGTGAGACTGAAAGGTAGTTTGCCTTTATTTGTGGTTTTTACTGTCCAAAATGTGGATTGTAATGAGATTTGTCCTTAGATGCGGAATTGAATGAATGATTTTGTTCAATTTCGGCCAATTTTTTGAGTTTCTCACACTTAATTACTTCGCTGGCCGTACAGATCAATTGTGAACCTTGGCCCCTCTTAGTCTATGTCTGATGCTGACACTATTGCTTGCAATCGCTTGTCAATTTTCACTTAGCAGCGAAAAAGCGGCAATGGTCCAGTGGTTTGCTTGGCAATTACCTTTGTCATGTACATTATCATTGTATTTTGGGGAAGGGGATTATGGTTCAAATTCTCCAACACCCTACTTCCCCCATTTTCTCTGGCACTTTACGTCAATCTTCATATTTTAATGTCAATCAACTTTTTCCACTTACAGGCAAAAAGACCGCTTTTAGGTACCTTAGTAGGTCTTTCTGTACCATGAAAGCATGATCTTTGCTTATTAGGGTACAATACCACCAAGGTATCCCCACATCTCTGCTATGTTTTACCATCTATACATCTCCTTCACAATCCTCTACTGACTTCATTACACCACTTGGAATGATCATGTTCAATATTTTCTATTAACAATCATATATCAACTCTCTGCATTATTCACAATTGAATCAGATTTCAAATGGAAGTCCCTTCGAGTGCTCTACATATCAGTTACTATAATCTCAGCATACACGTATGCATGTACATATTCTCAGATGTCATTACACCCGAGAACACAAAAGGTGCAATATTCTATATCAAAGCATCGCTATTATTGTGCTTTCTTCTTGCTTGATGACTAGATATATTTCTTCATAGAATGGTCAAAGGTATAGATGATATTCATCTTAGAGCAGTATGGCATCAACCGCACTTGTGCTGAAAGTTAAGATTGGCTTCTGGATATGATTTTTATCATTCATGCTTAATCAAATCTTGTTCTTTAGTTCAACGATCTGGAAGATTATTTATATGAATAGTACATCCAATTTATTTGTAAGTGATGACGTCATTGAGGGGTTTGTTGAGTTTCGCATGTTTGATGTCCTGACTTCCTTGGCTGTTGCCCAACATATTGATGTGCTTACACTAAATCATGCATTCGGCATTAAAGTTGACTTTTCCAATTCATTCGTCCAGTTCCTGCTTTATTCATCATGCTGCTCAGCATCTCCTATTGTTTCCAAAAGACTAATTGAATATTTCAAGAGTCGTACTGTATCGAACAACAAATGGAATGAAATACGGTTGCAAAGCACAGAAGTTTCTGACCTTGTTAAGTTTGTTGATAAAACTTTTGATGAAATGATATTGCTGGCAGCTTTAAATAATTCATACCTGATACTTGTGTAAAAATTTGCATATTTTAGTGTTAGCTTTATCATTTGAAGCTGATTTTTTGGGGATGTGGGATTATAAGGTGTGTACATTTTGGGTTTATTTAAGGTAAAGAGGGTTTTGGGGCTTTGAAGGATGGCTCGGTACAGTTTAGGGTCTTCAAAGGATAGTTCAGCTCAGTTCAGAGTCTTCAAAGGATGCTTGTGGTGGTACAAAGCGGAAAATTGATTTTTTTAACCAAAAAATAAGTTAAAATACTCCATTTTGGAGCCGTAAAGTCGACTTTGCTTCTTACCGTTAATATGGCGACGCAGTGGTGCCCAAGCGAACACGATGAGTTATTTAGGACTCAAACCCTTCCTCCTTGACTGGAAATAACCAAACCTTCCTTAGATGTTCATTTGAAACAGATTAAATCCAGAATTCTAATTTAATAAAATGCGTTTTAACTTCACATACCCACAAACTTCACTACTTACTCTCTATTTCATTCGGGTGTTGATTTAAATTTTGATAAGTAAATTTTCTCTCCTTTTTTTTACTCATCCGAAATTCTTTACATCTCTTTGAATTTTTAATTCATGAATCTTTATTCTTTACACAAGAAAGCTCGTTCAATCAACTTTAGCCCCAAAAATTAAATGAATCCTTCATTTCAGGTGTATGTTTAACACAGAGAGCTTTATTTGTCCAGAAGGTATTAATTCTAAATCTTTGTGTGCTTTTCTTTGAACTTGAGAGCTTTTAAATAGCCACATGAAAGTGAATTAATTTTGTAATCTCTTTAATAATCCTTTTTTTTGTACCTTTTAAGGGGTTGGCCGGTTATTATAAAACACAAAATTACGGCTTCAAATAAAATATCAGAATAGTTTGCTCTTGTGAAGTATAGTGTCCATCCATGAAATATCAGTTCCAAAATTTGTTTTCCCTACTATAATAACCTCGAATTCCAGCTTTACCCTGAGAAACAAGGAGTAAAATGGTGTATTTTTGATCAAAAAATGAATGCGCCGATAATGAAGCCCTCAAAACTAAATCAAATGACTTCACACATCATCTAATGTTTCCATTAAATTCCCAAAAAGCCACCAAATATCCCAAACCAAATTATTCAACTTTAATCCACACCACATCTATCTTAATTACTCCACAAACAAAGTAAAACATTAAATGAGGTGCCAATTACGATTCACTGCCTGTCCTCCCCTCCTTCCTATCCACATACACATAAACATCTATTTTTAGTATTCATTACTAGAAGTAATTAAATATTCATATCTTTTCTCCTTTTTTTTTATTACAGATGGCAACCATTCCTGATAAATAACATCTTGAACTTCTATTCAGTATTCCTTTTAATTAGTAATACTGTGGATATGCTGCCTATCTCATCAACAATCCATGAAAAGCTCACAGAGACCGATGAAAGTTTTACGTTCTATTCCATTTGATGGATGGACAGACGAGGTGAATACATAAATATTTAAGCTTTTTTTTCTGATACATTTTTCTTATTTTTTTCATCACTAAACGTCTGACCCAGGTTGAGAGATTTTTCGATCAAGTGCGTAACGATTCGACAGCTTCGAGTGGAATGGGATTATTTTGTTATGCCTGTTTGTAGTTGTATTCACATTAGAGCTTATACAATAAAGTTGACGTCACTAAAATAAAAGTCTTGACATGAATTTGTGAAATTTTGCAGGCTTTTTTCGTTTTGTGGACAGGTGTCTTGAGGATGTGGTTTATTATTGGATGATATTGCGATTTTTGGAATTGATTGAATGAGTTGAGGTGTTTAAGTTTGTTTATATTACTGCTTGTAATGCTATTGAGTGGGCAGACTTATGTTTGATTAATTGTAAGTCTGGTTCCAAACAGATACACTCTGTTGACAGATTCAGGTATTCAGAGGATTGACAACATTCACTACTCATCCGCCCCTCCCCCTTAATATGCCTTTAGTAAAGGAAATACCGAGAACTGCATAATTTACATAAGCACATTTGCCATTTGCAATATAGCCAATTAACCTCAAAGGCAAAGTGATAGGAACATTTGACCGCAAATCGGAGAATGTAGGTTCAAATACCAACTCCCGGAGTCCGGTATAAAAAATTAAATTTTTCTGATAAATTAACTAAAATCGTTCCTGATAACGACAAAAATTCCTAAAAGATTACTTAAAATAAGTTGATGATTTTTCCTAAAAATAGCAAACTCCCACATCCATAATAAATATCAAAATTAATTTCCTGAATATAATACTTTCCCATAAAGACGTACTCTAAGATATTCTCATTACTTAAAATTTGCTCATTTATAATGAAAGACATTCCTGCGTACACAATAAAATTCCATGAAAATGAATTCAATCAGTACGACATCGTATAAGCAATTTATAATAGCAGATGAATGAAATAATGCTGAATCCTTGTCTCACTGTGGTTTTCAATGAATGTGGAATTAAATTTATAAGATTACGCCTACATTTTTAAAATGCTATAAATTGAATGAGCATCAGATTTTTGTAAATAGGAATAAATGAATGAATTTGAAATTGAAGTGCTGTAATCCGTAATTAATCTGGAACTGAGGGAGATGAAACTGGTTTGAGATGTTTTTGAGTTCATGAGAAATTTGTGGAGAATTTTAAATCCTTTTTAATTGATTACATCTTATTAAATTAAATAAGTTTACAATTATGACAAGGAACCCGGAAAGCACGTGGTGAATAAGTATTCAGCGTCAAGATGGGTTGAAGCAGGATTCAGTGAGGAAGAAGAGCGACAGGGGAGTGGGATTGAGGAGTAAAGTCCTTCAAATTCTTAAGGACAATGCAACACACTGTTTGTCTAATCTTCAATGTCAGACTTAAAGACCATGTGATGCGTAGGTGGTCTAGATCAAGCAAATGATGTGGATAATCTGACGCATCCCAAGGGTCTCTATAACGTAACTTGATGCTTACTGCAGAAAAACATGTCCTTTAACATGCAAAAGTGATGGATTGATCTATCGAGCCTCAAACTTAAGCATACCAGAATAATTTTGCAGACTTTAGATCTAAAAACAGTAAACAACAGTCTCACCAAGCCACAACAATAAAGATTGATGTATTGAGTATAATATTTAATCCCAAATGATCAACAGCACTACATAAAAATAGCAGGTAATTGACTGATTGACGTACAACTTCAACTGACCCATATTATCAATAAAACCATCGACATTCCTATCAATAACTTTATTTATCAAACACTCAAGATATCAATTTTCCCAATGAAATTAATATCTACAATAAATAGACATGAATCACAACACATTTAACCTGATAAATAATGTTCATCATCATCCTGACTTTTTGGATTTTCATCTCCTTTCATTAGATGTGAATCCTAAATGAATTATTGATTGATATTTTACTTTCTTAATCTAAAAGTATCAATTTCTTGTTGCTTTTTTTCAATCAAGATCTCCTTTCTGTGGAGCTTTTTCACTCGGATGTGCTTCTTCATCCAATTTAAAGTCAATGTTGTGGAAGAATTGAAAGAAAAAAAAAGTGGAAAAGTTTTGAAATGAAATTGTAAAAATGGTGATAACATACTAACCCAGATAGCCATTAAAAACAGATTTTATATCCACTTACTTTCCACTTCGGTTGTGGTGGTTAAGTTTTCTTGCTTTTTTAAGATATTTTGTGGATGAAATAAGAATGTGGGATTTTTTGAATTGGTTGTAAAGCTTAATAAAATTGAATTTTATTGAGTTAAAGTTTATGAGAAATCCTCGATCGGGACAAGTATTTCATGGCAGCTAAATGGAGGTCCAATTGCATCCAATGGCATTTAACATGAACGTCATAGATCAGCCACTAGACAACCATACTTTTCTGATCAGTCACAATGTCAACTATTCAAAAATTCGCCCACCGATCAGCATAACTCTGACTCCAAGCCCGATTTGATGAATTCCGGGAAAGTTAAATATATTGATTTCCTCCTCAGCTTAATGTCATGACTCAGGGTATGTCAATGCATTGTTCATAGCCATAATTCATAAGATCGCGACTCACACAGACCCAAAATACATGTTTCGCTGGTCGTGCACATCAATTGTGATTCATGAACTCGCTTAGGCGTCGGTTAATGCTGGCTTCTATCTCATGCTGACTCATAGATCTAATTGAAAAAGTTACTAAATTCGATTGAACATTTCCTGGGTATGAACCTGGATCAATAGATTTGGAGGGTTGTATTCAGGGAGTTTGAGAGAAATTCTTCAATTTCCTCACGATTTTCATGGAAAAATCCCAAATCCTTCTATCCCTTTCCCTGCAGAGCCCTGCTAGAAGGTCTCTAACTTAGTGATGGCAACCTGTGTGCCGTGAATAAGGTGTAGTGCCAAAGATGTTTGGTAACTTGAAAAAAGGCCCAAAACAGTTCAGACCATGAAGCCATGATAACCTTACCGTTATGTCAATGGTCACCTCGTTCCAAAGTTTCTTCTTCCAATTTTATGAAAAAAAAAGCCACAATAATTTAAAAGTCAAATTACAACATATTTCCATATACACACGATATCCGCAAAATTCATCGACAATTTCTCATTATCTTCCTAGAAAAACGACATCCGTTTCATAAAAAATGCATCAGTACATCCAAAAATAAACTCATCTCGGAGCCAAAATTATCATAAATAAATTTTTATTTCCTTAAAGTTCCTGCATGAGAAAATTCACGTGTCGACTGAGATTTCTGTTTCTGTGCCTTAAAAGGACTTTAACAACATTAAATCTTATTTTATGAACCCTCTCCAAAAAAAGAGAAGCTTTTTATTCATTCAGACAGGCGAGCTTTTTATTGACTGCTCAGGTTCCTTTTTTTCTCTTCAAACTATTGTACTTAAGGCTACTTTTTAAGGTAAAAGCATAAATAATGGCAAAAAATATAAATTATAACCCAGAAAAGGACATGCTGGAGGAAGGTTAATGCTGACAGAAGCAATTTATTAATAAGAATACATCAAAGCTCATTTATTATTCACTTAAAGTCTCTCTCTCTTACTTCATGCTTATTATTTTTCAATTTGATTGGAATCATTAGCGTAACAGACGAATGTAAATTTTTATTGGATTTTTTTGTGGTCTGAGGAAATGGAAAATTGTGTGAAAATTTTTTGAATGTTTATACTTAAGAATTTATGAATAAGTCATGGCAATTTGCAAGTTGTAGGTGGTAATTATGGGTGATTTATAAATGACGTCACAGGCTCGAAGTGTTAAGGATCATGTCTATAAGTACATATTAATTGAGTATACTATATTAATTGAGTATACTCATGGCAACACTCATTTTCTGTTAGGAAGATGAAAACAGTCAGAACCAAATAACGTTGTTTCTGCTACCAAATGAAGCTGCATCAATGGAAAGACCAAAGAATTTGTTCATAGAAGATTGAAATTGGCATTGTGCCAATTTTCATAGTAGCTCTTGGTATCGTATAGTTAAGAACAAATGGCTGAAAATCGTAAGGTTGTGGTTCGATTCCTACTCATCGCTGTCTTCACTAACTCCTTTGGTGCTTTGTGTGACCTGAAAATTTGGATAATGTGTCTTCTAGTCAGGTTTCTGGTGTTAAATTTAAGCAATTTGCATATTTTTGATGCTGTCATAATATTGAGAACCTAAAGTTTCTCAAGTGGAACTGAAAGTCACGTCCTACGATTTCCAGTACTGGAGATTCCTCGATACTGAGCCTCTGACCGATACCTCTTCCGCTTAACTATCGGGGGTTACTCGATTACATGGCAGAGTGCCATATATAAATTATACGTCTGCTTCCCTCCTGCTAATGCACTCCCAATGATAAACTGTTGACTAGCCAATACAGATTCCAATCCCAATAGTGCCCTGGACTCACTTGTAGAAATTGTGCACTAAGTGCTATTAGTCCCTGGGGCTTTCCGCTTGGCACAAATCATTTGAGGCTAATTGCGTCCAATGGATAATTTTCATGTTGACTTTTACAAAAATTGTCACTTGTATGTCATATGACCGCCAACTGATTGTCATAAAAAACTTGTGCCAATCGGTTTTGTACTCAAATTGTGCAATCCTACTCCGAAATTTATAAAATCTCAAAATCACTTAGTTCATGTAAAGCAAAGACTTGTAAGACCTCTTTTAAACTTTTCCACGAATTTTCTATGTTAACCCCCTAAAAGCCTTACATCAATCCAAAATATATTCTCTAAAAAATATTTCAAATTTCTCCGAAATTCCAGACCACAT
The DNA here is from genome assembly GCF_022539635.2 of Chironomus tepperi. NCBI lineage: Eukaryota > Metazoa > Arthropoda > Insecta > Diptera > Chironomidae > Chironomus > Chironomus tepperi. The sequence continues at coordinate 722,334 of NW_027226473.1, forward strand.
TTCCTCCAACCTACACCACATCTGTCATTTTTGCATCAAATTTATAATTCAGTCGACATATTACTCGTGTAATTTTGTTACTCAATTTACATATTTCATGCAAATAATTTTTTATGGCAAGAGACATATCGAGAAAGAAGGAAGACGATAACGTAAAAAAAAGAAGTTTCCATTCATGCATACAGGAATTGTATAGGAAATGGAAATGAATTATGTATTAAGTGATATGGTATTACACTCATTCAAAAGGAATTCACTGAATCATTCAATCTGGTAGGATGTACGCTTAGATACATAAAAAATATTGTGAATGAAAATCAGTCATTACATTTACATTCGTGTGGATTAGATGTGAAGGAATGGATGATGAAGATTTTTGGAGAAGTATAGAAATTTTTAATCCTTTAAATTGAACAAATTTCATCACTAAATGCTTAATTTTTAGAGGAATTTGGCAGTGCTTATAGGAAAATTAAAAGCACAAGCTACAAAATCCCGCCGAGGATTACAAGAAGTAAGTTTTGTGATAAAAATTCAAAATTTTCATAATTGATTGAAAATAATCTCATTATAGTCATTGCGATGGGAAAGATACTTGGATTGTTATCATTATCTCGACAACATAGGCAGGCTGAATGGGCTTTTAAAACAAAAAGCTTTCAATTCTTTTATTCAATAATTATCATTGTTAAAATAATTAGTACGATTACAGTTGCTGTCTATTCGCAAATTAGAGATGAAAATGTTCATACTAAAATAAGTAAGTTAACAAGCAATTAAGGCTATATTTCGCAAATTTCTGAATTTTTAAACTTTTTCAACTTTTTCAACTTTTTCAACTTTTTCAACTTTTTCAACTTTTTCACCTTTTCACCTTCTTCGAATTTTTCAACTTTTTCAACTTTTTCAACTTTTTCAACTTTTTCAACTTTTTCAACTTTTTCAACTTTTTCAACTTTTTCAACTTTTTCAACTTTTCCAACTTTTTCAACTTTTTCAACTTTTTCAACTTTTTCAACTTTTTCAACTTTTTCAACTTTTTCAACTTTTTCAACTTTTTCAACTTTTTCAACTTTTTCAACTTTTTCAACTTTTTCAACTTTTTCAACTTTTTCAACTTTTCCAACTTTTTCAACTTTTTCACCTTCTTCGACTTTTTCAACTTTTTCACCTTCTTCGACTTTTTCAACTTTTTCAACTTTTCACCTTCTTCGACTTTTTCAACTTTTTCAACTTTTTCAACTTTTCACCTTCTTCGACTTTTTCAACTTTTTCAACTTTTTCAACTTTTTCAACTTTTTCACCTTTTCACCTTCTACGACTTTTTCAACTTTTTCAACTTTTCACCTTCTTCGACTTTTTCAATTTTTTCAACTTTTTCAACTTTTTCAGCTTTTTCAACTTTTTCGACTTTTTCAACTTTTTCATCTTTTCACCTTCTCAACCTTTCTTCGACTTTTTCAACTTTTTCAACTTTTCACCTTCTTCGACTTTTTCAACTTTTTCAACTTTTTCAACTTTTTCAACTTTTTCAACTTTTTCAACTTTTTCAACTTTTTCAACTTTTTCAACTTTTTCAACTTTTTCAACTTTTTCACCTTTTTCAACTTTTTCAACTTTTTCAACTTTTTCAACTTTTTCAACTTTTTCAACTTTTTCAACTTTTTCAACTTTTCACCTTCTTCGACTTTTTCAACTTTTTCAACTTTTCACCTTCTTCGACTTTTTCAACTTTTTCACCTTCTTCGACTTTTTCAACTTTTTCAACTTTTTCAACTTTTTCAACTTTTTCAACTTTTTCAACTTTTTCAACTTTTTCAACTTTTTCAACTTTTTCAACTTTTTCAACTTTTTCAACTTTTCACCTTTTCAACTTTTTCAACTTTTCACCTTTTCACCCTTTTCACCTTTTTCGACTTTTCACCTTCTTCGACTTTTTGAAAAACTTTTTCACTTCTTCGACTTTTCAGACTTTTTCAACTTTTCAACTTTTTCACCTTTTCACCTTTTGAACCTTCTTCGAAACTTTTTCAAAGTTTTCAACTTTTTCAACTTTTTCAACTTTTTCAAACCTTCTTCAACTTTTTCAACTTTTTCAACTTTTTCAACTTTTTCAACTTTTTGACTTTTTCAACTTTTCAACTTTTTCAACTTTTTCAAAACCTTCTTCGAACTTTTTCAACCTTTTCAACTTTTTCACCTTCTTCGACTTTTTCAACTTTTTCAACTTTTTTCGACCTTCTTCGACTTTTTCAACTTTTTCAACTTTTTCAGGTGACTTTTTGAAAAGTTGAAAAACTTTAAAACTTTTTCAACTTTTTGAAATTTTAAAATTTTCAAATCTTTTTAAATAATTCCCAATTTTTTACTATTTCCAGGCTTTTTCGTTTACTACAACTTCAGCCTCCTCAAGTTGAACTTCAATTCGTCCAGAAAATGGCAAAAGTTTTACAGTTGAAAAACTGGAACAAATTAAACAATAATTTCCAACAAGTCATTGCAGATAGTTGAAAAACATGAAAAGCTGAAAAAGTTAAATATTAAAAGTTGAAAAAGTTAAAAGGTTGAAAAAGTTGAAAAAGTGAAAAAGTGAAAAAGTCGAAGAAGGTGAAAAGTCGAAAAAGTTGAAAAAGTTGAAAAAGTTGAAAAAGTTGAAAAAGTTGAAAAAGTTGAAAAAGTTAAAAAGTTGAAAAAGTTGAAAAAGTTGAAAAAGTTGAAAAAGTTGAAAAAGTTGAAAAAGTTGAAAAAGTTGAAAAGTCGAAAAAGGTGAAAAGTTGAAAAAGTTGAAAAAGTTACAAAAAAGTTGAAAAAGTCGAAAAAGTTGAAAAAGCTGAAAAAGTTGAAAAAGTTGAAAAAGTTGAAAAAGTTGAAAAAGTCGAAGAAGGTGAAAAGGTGAAAAAGTCGAAGAAGGTGAAAAGTTGAAAAAGTTGAAAAAGTTGAAAAAGTTGAAAAAGTTGAAAAAGTTGAAAAAGTTGAAAAAGTTGAAAAAGTTGAAAAAGTTGAAAAAGTTGAAAAAGTTGAAAAAGTTGAAAAAGTTGAAAAAGTTGAAAAAGTTGAAAAAGTTGAAAAAGTTGAAAAAGTTGAAAAAGTTGAAAAAGTTGAAAAAGTTGAAAAAGTTGAAAAGTTGAAAAAGTTGAAAAAGTTGAAAAAGTTGAAAAAGTTGAAAAAGTTGAAAAAGTTGAAAAAGTTGAAAAAGTTGAAAAAGTTGAAAAAGTTGAAAAAGTTGAAAAAGTTGAAAAAGTTGAAAAAGTTGAAAAAGTTGAAAAAGTTGAAAAAGTTGAAAAAGTTGAAAAAGTTGAAAAAGTTGAAAAAGTTGAAAAAGTTGAAAAAGTTGAAAAAGTTGAAAAAGTTGAAAAAGTTGAAAAAGTTGAAAAAGTTGAAAAAGTTGAAAAAGTTGAAAAAGTTGAAAAAGTTGAAAAAGTTGAAAAAGTTGAAAAAGTTGAAAAAGTTGAAAAAGTTGAAAAAGTTGAAAAAGTTGAAAAAGTTGAAAAAGTTGATTGAAAAAGTGAAAAAGTTGAAAAAGTTGAAAAAGTTGAAAAAGTTGAAAAAGTTGAAAAAGTTGAAAAAGTTGAAAAAGTTGAAAAAGTTGAAAAAGTTGAAAAAGTTGAAAAAGTTGTTGAAAAAGTTGAAAAAGTTGAAAAAGTGAAAAAGTTGAAAAAGTTGAAAAAGTTGAAAAAGTTGAAAAAGTTGAAAAAGTTGAAAAAGTTAAAAGTTGAAAAAGTTGAAAAAGTTGAAAAAGTTGAAAAAGTTGAAAAAGTTGAAAAAGTTGAAAAAGTTGAAAAACTGTTGAAAAAGTTGAAAAAGTTGAAAAATTGAAACAGTTGAAAAAGTTGAAAAGTTGAAAAAGTTTTTGGAAGTTGAAAACTTTGCATTGAAAAAGTTGAAAAAGTTGAAAAAGTTGAAAAAGTTGAAAAAGTTGAAAAAGTTAAAGTTGAAATTTTGAAATTTTTGAAATTTTCAAATCTTTTTAAATAATTCCTAAATATTTTACTACTTCCAGGCTTTTTCGTCTACTACAACTTCAGTCTTCTCATCTACTTAAACTTCATATTCGTATCCAAAAAATGGCAAAAGTTTTACAGCAACTGGAACAAATTAAACAATAATTTCCAACAATTATTCATTACAGATATAAAACATAAAGCTATAAATATTAAAATTTTTAAATGGTTCTATAGTTTTTTGTTCCTAGCACTCGTAAGCTTCATCCTTCAACTTTTCAATGGAACAATCACAGCATGTACCGACGATGCACATGCAAAGAGATTTGATCAGAGAGTTTTTGAGATTGCTTATGCTGAGCAATTCAAAGTTGTTCCTTACAACATAGCATTTGGATTCTATTTTTGTTTTGTTGACTTTTGCTGTACATTTGCTTGGTGCTTTAATGACTTATTCATTATGTGCATTGGGATTATACTTCATAGAGATTTTGAGCAATTAAATGAAAAATTTTTATTAAATGCAACGGTAAGTAATGGTGTTGGCAGCAGTAGTTGGCAAGCTGGTGGTTGGTCTGTATCTCTGTCGACCTGTTACTCTAATGGCCTGTGTCTCTACTGGCCTGTGAAGTTAATAGCATGTGGCTCTACCGGATTGTGAATCAATTAGCCTGTGGCTCTACTGGCCTGTGTCTCTATCGGCCCGTGTCACTGACGGCCTGTCGCTGCCGACTTGTGTCTCTACCGTCCAGTTACCCAGTGAATCTACCGGCCTGAATCTCAAACGGTCAGTGCATCTACTGGCCTGTGTCTTTACCGGTCTGTGTCTCTACCAGTCTGTGTCTCTAACGGCCTGTGTCTTTACTAGCTTGTGTCTCTAACGGCTTGTATCTCAACCGGCCTGTAACTCTACCGGCCTGTTTTCGGCCTGTGTCTCTACAAGCTTGTGACTGTACTGACCTGTGTCACTAACGGCCTGTGTCACTAACGGCCTGTGTCTCTACCGGCCTGAGTCTCTAGCGACCTTTGTCTCTAATGCCCTGTATCTCTAATGGACCTGTGTCTCAACAGTTTGTAACCTGATGATGACTTGCTGCTTGAGGTCCTAATCGTCAATAATCGCCGTCAGCTAAATCCACAGTCTATCCCCATGACCAAATACAAAGCCTTTCAATTCCCAACACTGCCTTCAACACTCAATTGTCAAATATCCACAGAACACATCAAAAACTTTTTGGAATCAACACTTTGCATTATATAGAAAATTGCATGAGCATGTACTTGTCACAAGTAAACTTCTGGGACCAAATATTCTCCTCTCATTCGGAATGAATTTGTACTTCATATGCTTCACATTATTGCTAAATTTTAAGTAATTTTTAATGAACATTTTTTAATTTAATTATAAATTCATGACTCATGACTTGTTTTATAAAGTATTTCAGTCAAGAGTATTGAAAGTCTCGTCCCATGGATTCTCCTTTTAATCCTCTGTACACGAACACTTGCCGTTTGCTATTTCTGTTCGAAGATTAATGACGAATCATCAAGAACAATAAAGATTCTGCACGAAGTATCAACCGGAAGTAATTTATCAGACTTGATAGCCTTCCAGAACTTTTTAACATCAACGACAATTGCATTAAATGGCATGGGACTCTTTTGGATGACAAAACAAATAATATTGACGGTAATTTATTTTAATTTAGTTAATTTTTTTTTTTTTTTGTTTTTTTGCTGTGAAAATTTATTGAATTAATTTTATGAATGGAGTTGGGAATGGATTGGAATTGATTAATGTTGTAACTTATTGGAAGTTTTCTTGGAGAGTTACTAGTTGTTGCTCATTATGACAATTATAAATTGTTGGCTGACTGACTTTAAAGTTGATATTTTATTTATGTTGTGGTTCAATACACCGTTAAGAGCTGTGTAATGAGCACAAGATAAAAAACGAAGGTTTAAGTGTACTTTTGCTCCACTAACCCTAACAACCCTGAGTTGCTCAGTGATAGAAGCATGCGACGGTAAATCTTAGGATTGTAGGTTCGAGTCCCACTCGGGCTATTTTTCCTGATTAGAGCTAACACAATCTATCCTGAGTGACACAACACACGTGCTAGAACACCAACACGTAGTTGTGTTGATGAAAAATCGTTATAATGATGTACAGATGTCTTTTCCAAGGGTCAGATACTCCACAAGCCCTATACTTAATAAATTTATATAAATAGTACAGTAAGTACAGTCTCTCAAGCGACACAAATCAAGAAGGCTCCGCCATGGTTTTTAGGACAAATGATTGTCAGACGTTGCGGAGCCTTCTTTATTTGTGTCACTTGGGTTATTGTACTTCGGATTGTCTGACTCTGGGTCTTGCCGACTTCGTGATGACTTTTTTTGGTCCATTTTGAGGGCCACATATTGCTTGTTGTCATTGAATTTTGCAGATCTCAAAAGTCGCCTTGACTCGATAAAAAATTCGTATCGACTTCAAATTCTGGTGTTCATGAATGCATTAAAGTTTACTGTTTTATATGCACAATACTTTTTAATGCACATATGTCACGATAAGTTGCACTACTCTTGTCTCAAGGGTCAAATATTACCTTATTGACATAAATCATTAACTGATTGACATAAGTCTATAAATGCAAAAAAATGCGCTTTAGCCACCATCATCAATTGCCTCAAACAAAATAATCTTTATCTCATTCCAATTTCTATTTCTATTTCTAATCTCATTCCTAGCTGACTGGAACAATAGTGTAAGAAGACATTAATTAGAATTATTCAGCCATTAATCATTGACAATAACAAAGAAAATATTCTTCATAAATATTAGGACTTATGAGCTGGTGCTTGTACAATTTTACGATCGTGAAATCAAGGCGGGAAATTTGACAACATGCACGCTTTAAGTAGCTTTTGGTGCCATTTTATTAATTACCGTAAAGAAAATAAAAGTCACAATTTATGTAGAAAAAAGTCATAATCCACAACATTCTGTGACACATTTTATATGTGCCTTATTTAAATATTTAATTTCAGTTCTGTTTGTTCAGCCAATGGGAATATTTGCAGTTGCACTTAATTGTCATTTAATAATGTAAATTGTAGACATGAAGTATGTGTGTAAAGCATGACAATAAAAAAAAAGTCATGTCATTTTGATTTCAACACTCAGCTATGACACTAAAGAAGAGAATTACAGACAAAATTTTCATTACAAAAGAAAATGTCAAACGAATACGTGTACAGTCAGGTAGGCATCATCGGATAAGGCATTTGCCAATATTTACATGATTTTATTTCCATTCCTAGTGAAATTTCCATCAATAAATTTCAATGCGATTAAATTTCATTTGCCTACGCGTGGTACGAGAGATGACTATATGTATGATGGTACATTTCATGAAGCTGTTGGGAGTATACTTGCTGTTGCACAGCTGTTTGGTATCATGCCTGTTTATGGTATCAAAGAAAAAAATCCTTCTCAATTACGCTTCAAAATTTTCTCATTTCGATTTCTATTTTCCATTATCTATATTGTTGGATGCATGCTGAGTCTCAGCCTTACTGTTCATTGGATTGCAACATCGAAATTGGAATTTGGAAAGCTCATAAATTTTACCTTTGAATTCACGAATTTAATGGCGATTATATGCTTCCTTGAGTTGGGTAGGAAGTGGCCTGATCTTATTGTCAATTGGTATCGAGTAGAGAAGTTCCTGCCACCGTTAAAATATCAATTTGATAAACAGAAAATGGCATATCAGATAAAAATGGCTTCACTTGTGATTCTGTTCAGCTCAATGAGTGAGTATATTGGTTTATGTTGTGGATTATATTGCGTTTAGTGCCCGAGTGACACAAAGCAGAAGTGGAAGTCTATATGGAGTCCTGTGTTCCTAAAATTCAATGTGAATACTCACTTAATTGAGCTTAGTGAGGTGTATAGTCAATGAATACAGTTAAAAATGCTCAATTTTGAGAGCATACTCATTGTATGTTCGAGTACGGAGTCCTTAAAGCGTCCAAATAGACTCAATACCCTGTGCAGCTTCAAAATGACAACCTAGTTGATGTCTGTGTTGCTCGGGGTTGGAACCAGTGAATATAATTCAGATTTAGTCAAGATTTAATCTTAAATAATGCAAATAAATGCATGCCGAAGGGATTAAGACTGGCTTTATCAGTAATGACTGCACAGACAGAGCAAATTGGCACTGCGATCGATGATCTATTGTATGATTCCAAAGTATCTATAGAATGTCTATGTCCTTAATGAAATCAATGATTTCCACATAGCACTGCATAGCATCTGTAGCATAATTTGAGGAAATATTGGGGAAATGGTCTAAATGAGGCTGGATGACTTGATGATGTTGAGTTTAATGAATTCAATCATAATTGACAATAAGGAGCATTTGAAAGGTGTCTGTCTCTTTCATGGCTGCATTGGTATTTACCTTGGTATCATCTAAGCATATACCTAGCTAGGCATCTTCTGTATATCCTCAAAAACAATGAAAACAGTGCTAATATTGAAGGAAATTGGATAGAGGCTTTAATATAGGATTTAGATTTCGGAAAGGAAATTGGAATTAAGCTTGAATTTTGAATCTTAATCCTAATGCCTTACATCTTACTCTCATATTCAGTCATTCCAATACCCAAATAACAGCCCTGCTTTGATTCAAGATCCAGATTTGCTCTATATCCAATTTTCTGCTGATTACTCAATTTATCAAGTCAAATGCACTCAAAAAGGCAGCTTCACAATATCTCTTTCTCTATCTACATCTGTTCAACAGACTAATTTAATATTCCCAACCAGCTGCTCCTTCCAGGAATAAAAAATCAAATTTCGTCTTTCCAAAAACCTCTTCATGCTTTACTTATAATTCTTCATTGACAGACATGACATTCAATTAAATGCTTGAATCACGTCTCACGGGCATGCGACAGTTAATGATACCCAGTCACGAGCCAGTCTACATTAACTTGTGGCATTTGGCCTGCTTCGCCATCAAACAATTAAGACTAATGGTTCTTTAGAAAAAAGTCGGGTCGATTTTTATCAAATTTATATTCCACAAAAGTGTGGATATTTTGTCACGATTATATGCGCTAGATCCGTTTAATCATTTCCTGTATTTTTTTTTCATCATCGCAATTTAGGTGAGCATCTTTTATCGATCACAGTTGGAGCACATGGTGCGAATAATTGTCCAACAATAAAGGATCCCATTAAAGCATTTTATTTTCGAAATTATCCACAAGTATGGCTCATATTTCCATACAGTGGATGGTTGGGATCATTGACGAAATTTTTCAACATCATACTGACATTCGCATGGAGCTACACAGACTTGTTTGTCATCATCATTAGTATTGGATTAACGTCAAAATTTGAGCAACTGAATGATGAATTGAGAAAAATTAAAGGAAGAAGAGGAATTAGTCCGGAACTATGGTCGGAATATCGAGTTTATTATCGTGAAATTGTTGGATTGATAGCTGTTGTGGATAAGGCTGTGTCGAAAATTATTTTAATATCAATTTCTAACAATTTGTTCTTCATTTGTGTGCAGCTATTGAGGAGTTTGGAGTGAGTAGATTTGAGATTGATGGATGTGCTTATCTTAGGGGTGTCAAATCCAAGGGGTACCAAACTAAGCAAGTTATTCCAAATGGTGTCAAACTAATCAAGCTAATATAAGGGGTATCAAACTAAGTAGTCAAATCCAAAATAAGAATCAAACTAGATAATCAAATCCAAAAGGGGTGTCAAACTAAGTAGTCAAATCCAAGGGTATCAAACTAAATAGTTAAATCCAAAAGGGATGTCGAACTAGATAATCAAATTCAAAGGGGCATCAAACTAAATAGTCAAATCCAACGGGTATCAAACTAAGTAAGCTAATCCAAGGGGTATCAAACTAAGTAGTCAAATCCAAAAGGAATGTCAAACTAAATAATCAAATCCAAGGGGTATCAAACTAAGTAGTCAAATCCAAGGGGTGTCAAACTAAATATCCAATAAATCATAACAAAAACCTCCAATTATTTCAATTCCAGCAAAAAGCCAACATTCGCCCACACATTTTATTTCTGGATATCATTATCATACCTAATCGGAAGAACATTAGCCGTATCACTATATTCAGCTGGTATCAATGATGCATCAAAGAAACCTCTCGAAGTATTTCGATCCGTTTGTCGTGAGGATTGGTGTATTGAAGTGAAAAGATTCAATGAGGAAGTTGCACACGATACAATTGCATTATCAGGAATGAAATTTTTCTATCTGACAAGAAAACTTGTATTATCTGTTGCTGGGACGATTGTGTAAGGAATTTTCTTATTGATTTTTTTCGTTGGAATTTCTTATTGCTTTTCAGTTTTTATGGATTTACTTTTGAGTTTCAATGTTGAGATGTAGTTTGAGTGCTATTTTATTTTGATACTGTCGATATCACTTCTATTAGATTTAATGATATTTCATGAAGCAAGCAGTGGTGTGTCAAGGGTTTTATGGCATTTATGGCAATGGTTTATCTAGGCTGCATAGTTTCTGGAGCAGTGGTGGGCAACCTGTTGAGATCGTGACAGACATTGGTGATGATCCTCGACCGAAACCGGATAAGGCATCCGTGGTGGGCGGAGCACTAGTGTGACGTGACACACAGGTTGCCTACCACTGCTCTTGACTAAATCTACGTTGTAGCATTGCCAAAACCGGACAAGGCATCCGTAGTGGGAGGAGCACTAGCGAGCCGCGACACACAGGTTGCCAACCACTGCTCTTGACTAAATCTACGTCGTAGTGTTTTCGACAAAATGTCTAAGAGAAGTTGGAATGATCTGAAGTCATTTTTATCACATTTTGTGCCAAGAATGCACTTTGCAGCTTAGATTAGAATCCAAATATAGCATTGACATCTCCAACTCTTAAGTATTACTCCTCTAAGCTGTACAATTGTCATTAAAGCCATTGCCTTGAGCTAAGTGTCTTAATATCCTTGATTTAACAGAACTGCAACAACATAGTTGTTTAACCTATAGCGTAACTACCTAGACAACACAATATATCATTCACACTTCCATCTACACCTTTATAAACATCATTTTCTATTTATTTACATTTCTAACCTCAATAATATTCTCATTTTCCAGAACATACGAGCTAGTGTTAATCCAATTTCACCAAGATGACAATGTAAGAACCCCGCAGCTACATTTTCGTGCATTCTTAATTAATTCCATGAACCAAATCAGATTTCAGATTGGGATCCGTGCCTGACAAATAATAAAACAGCCATGCTGATGTCATACGGTTAATTCACGATATTCTTCATCTTATTGACATTCCAGTAAATGATAAAGTGAGAGACAGTAACGAAATTTGTTTATAGCTTAAACGTAAATAAAAAAAAATGGAAACATTAAAATAAACGAGTCCATTACGTGCAATGGGAGCGATTAAATAAGAATCATTTACATCATAAGGAATGAAAATTATTGCAAATAAAATAAGGCGAACACTTTATGGCACCACTTTACCTGCTTCACTGTTTCTTTAAATCCTAAATATTGCCTCCTCGTCAGTGCTTTTTTGTGCTGTTATTGTTGTTTATTGTTTTCACAAGTACTGAACGGCCATAAACAGAACGGTTGGAATTTTTATGGCACAATTAAAGTTGTCTTCGATCTATTGCAGGCTCTATGGATGTGAATTGGATTTGACATAAACATTTATATTGTTTACTTGTTGTTGGTCAGTTATAGCTGGTGTAAAGCGTTTGAAGGTGCACTTTTTGATGACATTTTTGAGGTTAGAGCTCAATTTAAGGATGACGGATGTCAAAGAAGTCGTTTGATTTAGTCGTTGTCGATTAAGGGACACTTAGGTAGATCCTGTACTACGATAATATTCAATTCTTCTTAGTTTCAAGGGAATGGAACTTCTTTGGGAACTTGTTCATGGGAATAAAATCGGGTAAATGAGGATAATTACAAGTGAAATTTCAAGTTCCATCCTATCGATTAGTGAGATATCTGAGCAGAGTGGGATCTGGAGTATCGAGCCATATAATGGCAAAGCTGTCAGTGCAAGCGTAAGGTCTCTGTGGTCGAGTGGTTAGGCTACAGACTGGGTATCTATATCACTCTTATGTGAGTACGTGGGTTCAATTCCCACCAAAGACCGATCTATAGATCATTATATAGAGTCCTGTTGATAAGATAAGGGTTCACAATTGACTCTGTAAGTATCCACCAAATCTTCAAGATCATCTCCATAAGGCAAACGAAGGAAGTAAATATGTAAGCTAGGAAACCACTTCTAAAATAGGGCTTTACCAGTACTAGACGGCAGAGACAGATGTCCATTTAAATATTGTATGAAAATTTCGACTTGTGCCTATTCGACACCATACAACATTCAAGTCAACTTCTAATTCTGCTCTACAATATACCAAACAACCGACATCCATACCCAATGATGCAGCAAACAGATAAATCAATCCAAATCACCTGTTTTTCCCCCCTTTTTCCATCCTCCTTTAAAGGTTTAATAGCACAGAATTGTCGTCAAAATGATAAAGATGATCACTTTTTTTTCAATTACTCGTAATCAAGCATTTTTCAGACATTTCTTTTGTGTCGGCTAAGCAAGAACCAAAACTAAAATGAATTGAATTTTCGTACGCTTCAACAAGAGCAGTGCCATAAAAACAAACTTTTTTACGACTTTCAATGAATTGTGAAAAGAATGTAAAAAAAAGCAGCCGTAAGAAGAAGGGAAAATTTAACGATCGAATCGAAAATCAATTTTTCCAATCGAGAAATCGTAATTTGATAGAATGAGGATGTATGCTTTAATGTCATTGATGATGATGTGTGGAAAATACAGACCTAGACTTATCTACTCTGTTACATGCATATCACGAAAATTATTTTTTTTCTTTTTTTTGTTTCTTTTCTGTGTGCTGAATCTCGGCATGAATGTTGCTGTTTATAGATGTGATTTACTTCTTCCCATATGCTCGGATAAATGAGTAGTTTCGTTTTCAATCAGAAAGTAAATCAACAAATGGATGAAAATTTTTTGTTGTTGCTGATTTTTTTTGCTTGTTTATTGGAGATCTTGCGATGAATTTTAGAAATGAGAGTTGAATTTTATAGTGATGATGTTCATTACTGAGTTTGTGCTCAATCAAGTCAACTTTTGTGTAAATTTTGATAAGGTTTAGGTTTATTTTTGAATTTTTGCAGCTATTTGAGAAAGCTGGTTGTTTTTGTCAAGTGGCAGTCACTAAGTATACAGTCACTTCGTCGTCAACATTTGAATATCTGCTGATCAGATTAGTTGATGAAATTTCAAAAGCTTTGGTTACTGCGATTTGATTAATTAAAATTTAAACTTCTTATTACAATGGCTTCTAAGATTGATTTTGAAGTAAAATTCATTTTCTAATTTAACGGACTTTTAGTTTTCAAATTAAATTCGTTAAGTTTGACAAACATAGTTTCACACCCTTTGTGTTTACAAGTTGTGAACAAAAAATTGAAATAAAGTTTCAAAGAATGTATTTAATTAAATTTACTGATTATTGTGGACTATAAAGTACAAACTTGCTAAGATCTGTTGCTAAGCATCACAACAAGTTCAATATTAAACCAATAAAGTTACTTTTTCAAACATTTCTTTAAATTCTCTTTTATTTCCCTCTAATCCAGCTAATACCATTAATTTAACTTCTAAATCCTACAATTCCATGCTCATCTAGCATACCAACCTTGACATGCATCGCGTATAAAAACTGTTGACTTTCAATTTGTTTTGTTTAATGTTCTATTCACAAAGTCTCATTCCACAATCAGCTTCAATCCATTACCTTTAATGAAAATTGCTTGTTTCTGCACATTTCATCATCCTATCATTTTTCTCACAAAACAAACAGTAGAAATAAATAAAATAAATAAAATTAGGTCGAAAAATCCATTACAACCCTTGCACTCATTTCTCTATCTTCCATTTCATTTGTCAGAGCGTCAATGAACACATTTAATTTTACAGCATAATTTTGCATAATTTTCTCATTAAGCAATTTTTATTTTATCTGTAAAATTGCTGATTGTTGCAAGCACCTGCTTACTGTCCTTTTAATTTTGCTTCCTTTGCTCATTTACCGGGATGTATATTCGGTGATGTGGGTGTGGTATGGTGGGTTAGTGGGTGTACTGTCTGTTCTAGACGCGATATATGTCTTAACTATCCCTAACAGACAAGCATATGCTGAATGCGCACATTATAATACCATTGAGGATGCTAATTAGATGCCGTAAGATACTCGTTGAGCATATCCTTGTATGTTAGGGTAACATTCTGGATTGAGGTTAAACCTAGGAGTCAAGCTATTAAAACTTTAATTTTCTAACGAATTCAGCTCAGAACTTGTTGATGCCTTAATCCAGTAGTGGGCAACCTTTTAATTTTGTGGCACAACCTCGACTAAATCTGCCCTGAGTTGGAATCCACAAGGGAAAAATCGCCTTGGTGCTCCAAAACCAGCATGGCATAGGACGGCAATCAAGGCATGGCTGTTAAATGTCGATATTGAGAATTTGTACAAGCTTAGTGATTCTGACAACAAAAGTCAGATTGAGAGTCCTTTTGTTGCAACCTAGGCTCCAATTTGATCGGTACATATTGAAATGTTGCACCACGATGACGAGAAGCCACTTGGTAAGAACAACCGAATTCGCTACATTTCATTTTACAAGTCGGAGCATGGTTCCAGTAAGTAAATAAAATCGCACACGGCCGTGCGCACGGCATACAGTTTGCCCACCACTGCCTTAACCTAAAAAACCCAAAATTTCCACCTCATATACAGCTCGGACACAATCCACTCACCAACTCAAGCAGCACGAAGAAAATTGATGATGCAATGATAAAAAAAGGTAGAAAAAGAAGACCATTAAAAAAATTAACGACCATTTAAGGATGAGAGGAAGTGTGAGGATTTCTAAATTAACAGAAGGAACTAGAACAAGTCACAAATTGAAGATTAAACAGAATTGATAAGAAAACTTTATTAAAAATTTGTTTAATTATTTAATCAACACAATTTTAGCAATTTTTAATCAGTCTGGCGTGAAAAGGATGTTCATGTTGTTGACTTACAATCAACCATATCTTCCCATTTAATCTTCTTCACATCAAATTGTATCATTACAAGCTCATAAGTCACTAAAGCACCAGCAATTGAAAATAACAGTCGCTTATTTATAAAGAAGAAATTTTTACCGCTTAGCGAATTTGAATTTGATTCCAATTTAATTTGATCAAAGAATCTTTGGAGTTCTGAACACCAAACGTCTGTTGGTATGCCTCGGATGATGCTAAGTGGCTCACGAGCATTTTCATAGACTTTTGATGCAAATGTTATCATTATTGTTGCTCGTGTCATCAAATAGATTAGTGAGAACCAGAAGTAGATTGCGCTGATTAGGAATGGCAATGATCTGGAATGGAAAATTTTTTTTGATTAGGATTTTAGAGAATTAGAAGTTAGTTAGGGTGGCACAAGGGTTTATTTCAGTGGTGGGCAAGCTATGTGCCGCGGAACACTTGTGTGCGGCCGAGTTTTTTTGGAAATATCAAGAACTGCATGTCGTGTGCGGTTTTGATCTTTGCTTATTAACAAACAGTGCCGTAGCACAAAAAAGGTTGTCCACCACTGCTCTATCGGGAAAGTCACTTCGAGTTATGAATACATTAGTCCTTCATATGAATTCCTTTGCCTCCATTGTGTCACTCGACAATTAATGCTACAGCTAGAGTTTTCAATCTCGGGATTGAGTTGGATGTGTAGCATAGGCAGTCGAAAAAGCATGATAGACACGTTTGCTTGAGTACTATGTTCTTATAAGCCTAAGACGCCTTCCTATGCTCAGTTGTAATCCCGAGATTCAAAACATTTAAGGTTTTCAATTCTAGGACTAGAATCTGAATCCAGAAATTAAAATCAATTGAATCCCGGGCTCACTTCCAACTTATTCCCGATATTGGAAACCTTAGTTACAGCTGATTCAATTGAAGTTCTAGAAACTTCTAAATTGTCATTGGAAACGATTTGAAACTTTAGAGTTTCGCGTGATTAATGAAAATAATTATCACATTTTAGTGCCGATATTTTAATTATTAATGCAAGGTTGAGGTTGAGGTTAGAACTCGATTTTCATATCAAATTTCTAATGTATCTGATATCTTAAAACAGTGGTGGACAACCTGCGTACTCATGCACGCTAGTGTACCGCTAAGACTTTTCACGAATGCCATGAACCATATGCCGAGATCAGCTTCAATCATGGCTGCAAACCAAGGTGTGACGAGTAAAAAAGGTTGTCCACCACTGCTTCAACTTAACCTTAACTTCCAAGCATCAACTTACGTCGTAATATTCAGCATTTGAATCAGAATGAAGTATCCATCATTACAGCATGCAATTATAAATGCAGTTCCAAACATTTTATTGACTTCCACGACTAAATCTGAAACATAGACATGATGTTCACGTATTTCCGCCCAAATTGACTCATTTAATGGAACTGTTTTAAGACATTCCATTCGGTAGACAATCCGTTCGAACAGTTCGGACAGCGCAATTGATATGAGCATGATAAATAGATCTAAATAGTTCCACCAAAAAGTTATGGATATATTGAAAAATTCGGCAAGAAATCCAAGTAAATGATTATACGGAATCGGAAGGTTGTCCAGGACGAATGCGAGTTGTTTACTGATGAACATTTCGACATAGTCAACGCCTGTCGTATTGCAATAATGAACTTCAAAGCCAAATTTGTAAAATTCAGCTGATAAATAGAACAAATGTTCCAAAAGTCCACATATTAAGCATACAACAAGGCACACTTTTAGTCGTTTCTTCAATGTCCATCGATTTTCAGGGAAGTCATACTTCTCACACAAGAAGATCCTCTCGACTTTCCACCAAAATGCCAGCAATCTTCTCAGTTCCCTTGCTTTCTTGAAAAATAGAATTGAAATTACAGTACAGACTGTAAAGAATATAACTCCGACGACATTTGATGGTGTTAAAGGTCCTGCTTCCGTTTGAGTCTTTAGATTGAAAATTGCGGTCATTCCAGCCCATAATATAAATGTTACAGCTATAACTGTGCGGTAACTCTTCCACTCAAATGATATTTCCAGAGGCTGCTTCGTATTTATGTTGATGGGAAATAAGCCAAAAATTTTCCCAACATTAAGTGCTGTGATCATTAAAAAAAATAATTTAATGTTGATATAATCGCCATAAAGCTTAATACAAAATTTTAATTCCTATCCCTTACCTGGTTTTATAGCACAATAAAATGATTTTTCATAATCCTCATCGCTTAAATGTTCACATAATAAATATTCATCGTCACTTTCGTCGCTCAGCTCGTTGTACCACCACATCTTGTTAGTTTTATAGTCAACATTTTAATGAAGACATAGAGAGTGAGAGGATGTAATTTTTTATTTTATTTTATGCACAATTATGTGAGTTTGAGAGGTGTTTTAATGGTGAATGGGTTAATGACGCATTTTTATGGGCAGGGGAGATCTTGATTGGCAGCTACGGCACATACACAAATATCATTTGTCGAAGTCGTTTGATTGATCAGATCAATTGGAATCAGATCAAATCCGACATCAAATCAGAGGTAAAGTATGGTGCCTGATCTAAAATAAATTTGGAACCAAGTCAGTCTCACGCCGGCATGGTGCCGGATTTTAGATATTCAGGGGCGTAGTCAAGAACACTCATGAATACGACCCAGGAACCATTATATCAGTTTCACACCCTTAGCCAAAAGAAGAGTACCAAGCGAAGAGCAACCAAGTCAATCACCGCTCGAAGTCATATGTATGTATACCCGAACAGCACAATTAGGATAGTTTCATTTTTTCCGAATAAGAAGGTTCATGAACAGTCGTCAACTCACTGTTTGGAACCTATCTACTTCTGGAGAATAAAGGACACTTTCTCATAACATAGCCGGAGTAGGACTCGAACCCTTATTTACTTAATTCCTTTGCGAAGTCGCACGGGGGTCCATTGCCGCATTTAGAATTCGGATCGTCGAAAGTTGGATCTGTCTTTAGATAACTTCTGCCAGTTTTTAAATCCCAGCACTTTTGCACTGTTGCTCACACAGCAATTCCATGAGCTCTTTGGTCTACCTCGAGATCTCTTTCCATCCAGAAAGTTACCAGTTGACTCGAACCCATGCCCTCTCAGTTAGATGTCTAATTACACAGCTGATATCGTTATATTGAACTACAGCAAAAATCCAGCCGTCACCCTATCGACAGAGCATACACAAAGTACTTGACTTCTCACTGCAACTAGTTCACAGATTCTGGTAATAGTTGCAGTTTTGCCCTGGACAAGAGTTAGCCAACGAAACATCCAGCTACAGTAGTCATCTAATAGTCGATCTGAATTCCCCTGATTTGATCTTTCCGATCAGATAAGTAAGTAATCTCCTAACCAATCCCAAAAAAGAAATTCAAATTTCAAATGAACTGCAAAGATCCATACTGTCAACATACCAACATTAAACCCCATGCATACATATTATCCTCATAAAAAAATAAAATTTGTATTCATGTTGACATGCAACGACAATTTTGTGTTCTCACAAAAAAAAAATTCAATCCTTTACACTTTATTTCTGCACTTTATGTGCAATGGCAAGTAACACGTACGATATGAATAAACAATTTAGTTAAATGTAAATTATATAGATTAGAATTAAAGTACATGTATTTAAAGCTTTAGTTCAACATTCTCTTGCTGAACTTGACATATCGTGTTAATATTTTCTAAGATAACAAGCTGATAAGTCGTGACTGCCGTTATTTCCTTCATAAATCCTTTTGTGATTAAGAAGTTGAAAACCATAAAAATTTCTCGATCGTGATGACTTTCAGCTTCTGATGACAATCGTTGGAACTAAATTGAATGTGGGATTATTGGAAGTTATTTTTAGAAAAATTTTACAGCTGGTGTTAGGAAGGGATAGTGGAAGATTATTGGCTTAAATCAGAGAAATGGTGAAGGAGCTGTTTGGAAGTTATGTCTAGCTTTTAGGGATTTACTTACTTACTTAGCGAAGGCGTATGGGGCCCATCGCTGCATTTAACATTCGTCGGAAGCTAGATCTGTCTTTAGATATGTAGAGATTTGTAGAGCCAGGCAAGTTTGTATCTTTAGGATGATCCACCCTTTTCCTAGCTACATTCTTACCTTGAAGCAGAGTTAGGAGGACTCTAATGCTGAGTAAAAGAGTATTACAGTGTCCGGATTCCATTGGATGCAACTCAATAGTAGTTGGGGTCTTTTTGGCATTTTGGAATCCGGAATCCCAAAGTCCTGCCAACTCTGCCTTGCAGTGCAGTCGACAGGAAGCCACTCACTTGCTGTACTTATCTCAAGACATGGAAGCTACCATGATGTCTGCTTTTAGTTCATTTTCAGGAGCAGCACAACGTATGCTTCATCACCGTATCAGCAGCACGACGCGATGTTGCCCCGTCGACGCCCTGCCGTCTACTTTAGCTTCGCCGCATCGTTCCACTCGTGTTTGATGGCCAAAAATGAAGCCTTCTGCAACATGCTCCTCGGATAACCTCTCTAATATCATACATGAACGTCATGATTCGATTTGTTTTGAGCTTCCTCTTGCTTCCTCCCTGCAGAGATTATCAAGTGTCTGGATAGCATTGAAAGACATTGGATGTGATAGAATGATTTGTTGACATAAAAATTTTGAAATATTTCTCTAAAACCTACAACCTACCTACATCAACTATCCAATTTCTCAGTGACGCATCTCCCAAGATTTCCAATAGCTTAAAAGCTTCAATATTTACTTCCGAAAGACTAATGAAACAGCGTGATGTTTCGTAGAAGGAAGAATAATCCAAGGAAGCTTATCTGAATTCTCCCGAATGTGTCAAAATCAGCTCTGCATTTATGATTTTTCAGCATAGCATGTTGATATGTTTACTTTAAGGAATGAAATGATCATTTAAAGGATGATGTGAAATTACGTATAAATATGCATGCATAAACATAATATCAGCAATGATTTTGCCAAATCACATGCTATTTCCACTAATTCACACAGCCTAATGTCCAAATTGCTGCCTAATTTGACTCAATTTATCGTAAAATTGGTCGAATTTTATTGACAAATCATGGCGATTAATACGAACTTCCCAGAAGTCCATTGCTACCCGGACGACTTATGTGCATCCATTCAAAAATTCCAAGATGTAAATAGCATAAAAATCAATGACCTTAAAACGAAACCGACCTTTGTCCGATATAAATTGTTAACCAAAAGAGAAAATCCTTTTCATCGCCGACACTTCGTTTATGCCTTTAAGTAGCCTTTTGTAAATTTCAGATGACATCCGTAGTAAAAAGTTGGTCAACTGGAAGGAATGGTAGATGTGAGAAAGTCTGTTAATGTCATTAGTGTTAATCATTATGAAGGCAACAACAACAACAACAAGCTACACGTGAATGGTTGCATAATTAGGATAGACTACTTGCATAATAGACTTGCTAGAAAATGTTAATGTTGATGCTTATGGGAAGTGATTATCGTATGAAATATCAGACAAAATTATTTTTAGGTTTAGTGGAATTTATTGTCGGACAAGAGTAACATTTTGGGACATGCTATACGAATTGAGCAAGTGACAATGTGCACTTGTGTCTATTTTAGGTTCAATTGTCCTAACAGGCAAAGATTTATGGCAAAGAGCTTTCATGGTACACTACTGTACCTGCTAATACCACTGCGGTACCTAAAAGCGGTATCTTTGCCTGTTTGGGTTGAAACATGCAAGGATCTTCGAGTCTACCTGCTTTGTATGTGATGATAATGATGTCCACTATTTAAGAAACTTTTGAATCTAACTCGATTAATATCCACAGCAGGAACATCATTAAGTTTGTCCTGATGATCAGCATCTTTACGAATAGAATTACTTACTTATTTACTGGAACCATGCTCCGACTTGGAGTCTAGGTTATTACAAAAGGCCTACCATCTTACTCTGTTACTGGCCACATCACAAAGCTTGTACAGATTCTCTGTTTTGACATCTAATTGACATTCCCGAATTACTGTTCTACGCCAAGTTGCTCACGAATAGACGACTGCCAAGTAACACTGGGTAGAACCAGGATTCCTATATAATGTCTCAAAATAGAGCATATATCTACCAAGAATACATCCATACACATCAAGCATATAACTAGAAATAATAAAGACACAAAACAATTCTCGTCCCTTTACGGTCCTTTATTAAATCTTATCTTATATACTTTATCCTTAATATTCTAATACAATATATGATTGTTGACATTCCAAAAATATCAATTACTCTAAAAAGTCAAATCTTTAAAGCTATATTTTTTTTAAGTAAGTGTATATTCTCCTCGTGCGCCTCTATACTTAAATTTATAGAAGTTGTCATTACAAAAATGAATGAAAAAATTACTAAAAATCAGCATCCAATGTGAAAACTTGATCCTTGCGACTTGACATCACACCACTCTTTTGATATTCGCCAACTTTACGTTCGAAGAAGTTTGTCTTGCCTTCAAGTGATATGAATTCCATAAATGAGAATGGATTCTTTGTGTTATAGATCTTTTCTAGTCCCAATTCGCCCAATAAATGATCAGCAACAAATTCAATGTATTGTGTCATTAATTCACAATTCATGCCCAACATCTTAACTGGAAGTGCATCAGTCAAAAATTCCTTCTCAATTGTTACAGCCTCAGTGATTATTTCCACTACTCGTTCTTTTGGTGGCTTCTGAACAAGATGTCTATACATTAAGCATGCAAAGTCACGATGAAGTCCTTCGTCTCTTGAAATAAGCTCATTTGAAAATGTCAAACCAGGCATTAATCCTCTCTTCTTAATCCAAAAGATGGCTGCAAAACTACCACTGAAGAAGATGCCTTCAACAGCAGCAAAAGCAATAATTCGTTCACCAAAGTTTGCATTCTTACTTGATATCCAATTTAAAGCCCAGTCAGCCTTCTTCTTTACACATGGTAGAGTCTCAATAGCATTAAATAAGAAATCACGCTGCTTTGAATCTCGGATATAAGTTTCAATTAATATTGAGTACATCTCCGAGTGTACATTTTCCATAGCTATTTGAAATCCATAAAAGAATCTAGCTTCTGTAACTTGAACTTCTTGACTGAAACGTTCAATTAAATTTTCATTTACGATGCCATCAGATGCAGCAAAGAATGCTAATACGTGTGAGATAAAGTGACGCTCTGAATCCTTGAGCTTTGCCCAATCATCCATATCTTTTGATAAATCGACTTCCTCAACTGTCCAGAAACTGGCTTCAGCCTATATTGAGAGAATTAATCATTAATTAGTGACTGAATAGCTTTAGAATCTATAAAGTTGCTTACCTTTTTGTACATTTGCCATATATCTGGATACTTAATTGGGAATATCACAAATCGTTTTGGATTAGGCTGTAATAATGGTTCCTTTGATGGATCGAAAGCATAAGTGGGCTTCCTGTGTGCAATTGAACCAACTGTATTATTGTCGTCGTCAAAACTCTTCAGCTTTGGCTGTTTTGCTGGTAAAGAGCTTTCTGTTGTTGCTTTGTGTGGGCTCTGGATGTTAGAAATTGAGAGAAATATTGAATTATTAGTTACTGGATCTTGTTTAAATGGTTAATAGTGATTAAATAAAGGAGTAAGTTCCTTCAGATATCAATAAAATAGTTTAATTAAGTCGCAAATACTCACTTTTAGAGAAACCTTCTCCATATTAGCAGCAATATTTTCTTTTTCTTGTAATACATTAGCAACCTTGGCCATTTTAATGTTTTATTTAGTTCTTTAGTCTTTAAAGTTAGTGAATTTCGTAATAATTGTCAATATTAATCTGTAAATAAAGAAAAATTAATGTTTTTGTAAAAATTCCTCTATAAACGTGAATAAATTCCACGTTTGCTCAGCTATGACTAATTATTCAGTAATTCAGCAAGTTAAGTGCAATTGCAATTGAGTTCAAGCACTTACCAGACAATGATCTTTACTGTTGAACGTTTAGATTGATTCTGAGAGCTGCATATGACTATTTTTAACTCGTTTAAAACTTTAAAGCGCGCCAAAACTATTCTAGTACAATTTTAACTCAATACATGTGTAGTACATGCTCAATACAGTCACAGTAATGTTTGAAAACATAACGATAAATTTTATTCTAGAACTTTCCCAACATAAATTTTATCTTATGCTGCCTTATGTATTTCAATAATATTATGAAACTTTATCCTGAATTATGAAACTTCACATCGCATTTGAGGGATGTTAAGTAATAGATTTCAATTCTATGCCTGTATTTGGCTCTCTTCTCTCTTTGTTGACAATAAGGGATCGAACGTTTGAAACATGATCAGACACGATTTCATCATATAGAATGCACATCTGATGGTCTTTTGTTATTGTTATTAAGAGGGTGGTAGTGCAAAAGAAATTCGTTGGAATGCTACTTGTTTCATATGTTTTTATGGCATATCCGTTACTATAGGATGATGAAATACTTCAATAATTAGCAATTGTTATGGGTTTGAAAGTGAAAGTTTAGGTTTTTAGGTAGATTGTGTTAGATTAGATAGGCAGAGTAGCATTGTTTATTTCTCAGGTCGTTATCAAATGCTCTATTTAAAGCTGACTCATCAAGTAGTGTCGATAAGAATTTAAACAAAAGAGATTTTGCAATGTTTTTGAAGTACAAGTTATCAACAAACAAGAAGTATGGAAAACACAAATTCTTTAAGAATTCAACTATGCTACAGACATAATAATGATGATAATAATGGACATAAACAGAACTGAGACTGAATGATCGAAAATTTATGTATTATCATTAACATACAGTCAATTTTTCGCTGTATGAACGTCATTTTACGTCATCAAAACTTCCTTATGAATACCATATTCCGTATAAATACCGTCGATACCGCCTAGTTTCTGAGCCTGGTACATTTACAACGTCATCGTCTTGTTATGTCACTTTCTGTATGAGTGGATGTTCTTAACTACATTTACACTCAATCGTAATTACAATGATGCCAATATTTGATCGATCAAGAATAAAGATTTGAATTGCTTTCGCAGCTAACTTGGTTGTCGCTTCTATTTTCTCCTTCTATCCTTAGTGTTCCTGATTCACTTTTGATCTAGCATTGCCTAGAAATTAAATATCGTCTTGAATCTAAACAAGGAAGTGAAACTTCTAAAAAACTTCATATTTGGGTACGATCGGATTACATAGAACCAGCAAACTTCGAATTACCATGTTAAATATGAGCCAAGTTATATGAACGGCAATTCAAAGTCATGAGAATTTTTTAAATTCTTCACAATATATTTGTGAATGAAATGATAACATAATTTCTAATGCCGATACTTACTAAATTGATCAAAATACCTGCACACAAGGTTTGATTCTTAACCAGAGCTCGACATCAATTCATATATTGCATGGAATATTCATCTTGAATCGTCTCAACTTGACATAAAATTCGATTTGACATCGAATTCTGACCTTAACTCGTCAGACTAAAATTCAACTAAAACAGCAACAAAAAGCCAACTATGGTGAAATTAAAAAATAACCAGTTTTTCATTTAAAAAAATCTTTATTTTTTTTTCTCTTTTCTGAAAAGAATATCTATCTATAAATAATGATGTTTTTTTCGAGATACATTAGGGATTGTGTAATGGTGTTAAATTGGGGTTCGACAATTGAATGACATTTACCAGCAAGTTTTGCATACAAGTTCTTGAATTTACATGAAATTCTAGCTCTTGAATGCAATTTTTGAAGTAATTTCAGACACTTGCATGCAATTATTGTAAACATAATGCGCATACTTGCATCCAATTGTGGAACCCTAGTGTTAAATTAAGGTTCGAAAATTGCATGCAAGTGTCCAATTGTTGTTTGCAAGTATTCCATACAAGTGATTGAATTTACATGAAACTTGTATGCAATTCTTGCACACAACATGCGGACACTTGCATCCAATTATCGAACCCTAGTGTTAATTAAGATTTGTTTTTTTCGTCATTTGACATAATATTTTACAATTTTGAATGCACAACTTTATCGTCTGTATGTATTCGTTTGCGAACGGTATTAACACTGTAAAAAGTTATTAACTTTTGTTAATTTGATTATTCTCTGTATTATTTGGTACAAAATCACCATCATGGCATTATGATTGTAACATACATAGTGCTGTGAGCATTTTAGATTTTTTAATATATTGTACAGTATATAAAAAAATTCGTATGTTTGTTTGTGTGTGTGTGTAAATGGCACATAAAGTTGTGATAAGTTTGCTAATAAACCAGTGGCCTGATGATCAATAATCATAAATTTACAAGTTTTAGGTTACAAATTTTGCGTCAGAAATGTTTTTGTGTTAGCCAAAAAAAAGGAAGAAGAAAGAAAAATAGAAAAAAAGTTGTTAGTAACAATGAATCCCCTTATTAATATTATATTATTGTTTATATAGAATAAGAATTATTTATCGGATGGGCATTGTTGCATACCTTGTTACTGATTGATCATTACCAGCATCTGCCAAATGACTTGTGCTCTTAATTACATATTTTCTCGCAAAATTTGATTGCGATAATGCACCATCGGTTTTCATTAGGCAGATCATGTGGATGACCAAATATATACAGAACAGGACGTAGAATATTGAAAATATCACTGAAAATAGAAGAAAATATGATTTTAATTAATTATTTAAATTCGTATTTGCATAGACAGAGCTCGAAGTTAGGTCGAGTCGAATTGATCTCGATTTCGACAGTTGCATGTAAATTCAAAAACTTGTATGCAATACTTGCAAACAATATGCGCATACAATTGTCGAAATCTAGTCAAGTTAACTTCGAGCTTTGCCAATTTTTGGGCATTTTTAATGGATGGTCTCAAAGCTATTAATTCATTTTGGAGTTTCCAAGCAAAATACATGACTAAGTGTTTACAAAAATGCTCAAATTACAAAGCCATCACACCCTCAATTGGAAATTCCAGCAGATCAGACTTTGCTTTCTTGATTTCCCAACAAATTCTCGAGATGTAAATTAAATTATCAAATATTTTGCATCTAAATGATTTGTACTTAAATTTTCCCGACTCATATTTTGTATGGGAATCTACACTCGACTCAGAACTAGGATTCGTCAATTTAATGTATGTATGCAAGTATTACATACAAGTTTTTAATTTTCATGTACATTATGCGCACTTCAATGCGCACACTTGAATGCAATTGCCTATTCAGAACTTAACTACTAATGAAATTCGAGTCGATTTCGAGCTCTGATATTTAAATCTTAATTTCGTTTCAAATGTCTTGAATTTGTCGATTTAGAGAAAGCCTACAAAGCAACATCATACATACCAACAAATGCTATCCACGTGCCATTCAGATGAGCCAAATCAATTCGACTAATAATAAATGCTAAATTTATTCCTATCACTGTGATGCTTAACAAAATTGATATCAATTTATTCCAAAATCCATTCACAAACTCTCCCATGATTGCTGTTGAGATGAAAATGATACAGAATTAAAAAAATTTAATTAAAATAATTTGAAAGTCACTTACCAACTGATGATGAAAATGCAATTGTTGGTATTGTTGCAAAAGGCAATTGTAGTGCCATTATGGCATTCAGATAATCATTCATTTTTGTTACTTGTTCAATTTCACTGTAAAATGCTGTTGGATGGAAAAATATGAAAAAATGGGATTTTTATTTCATGCATGATTCATATGTGAATAGTTAGTATTATTATTTGTTGTTACTGCCAATTGATCAAATATTTGGTAATTAGAATTACGGTGCTGTAGCTTAATTGCTATAAAAATTTTGAAATTTGTATCTCTCAACCTGTTGTGTGCCTTCGTTATGGACTCTAAAAATTTCAAATCAAATAAATCTTTAATTAGTTGAATTAACTCACCGACAGCAAATGTTGGAACTACAGCAATCATTCGAGTGACGAATACTCTATGCCATCGTGACCATTTAAGATTAAGGAAGCCTTCCATAGCAAATTGACCAGAATATGTGCCTGTCATCTAAAAATTATCATTCAATTAATTAATAGTTCCTTCAAAATTGCAGGTTTGCGTCCATGGACGAACTATAAGGTGTAGTCGAAAACTGCAGGCATGAGCATCTACAATGCAAGCCTACGGTTCTTGACAGAACCCTAAATTCATCTCAAGTCACTTAAAAACAGCATATAACTCACTGTTGAACTCTGTCCAGCAGCTAAAATTCCAATAGCCCAGACATACATTGCAAAGACACCAAATGAACATCCGAGGAATATTCCACCCTTATAAATATCAGCATCCACAACATCACCAACAAATATTGATTTTGCTTCCTCATAAATTGTCTTATTTTCACATTCATGGACAATTTGTTCATTTGTCGTTCCATATAATCCATTTGCAAATACAGATACAACAAATACGTTGATTATAAATGATACAAAAAGTGCAATTGATGCTTCTATGAAGAAATAATAATTTGCTTCCTTGACTTTTGATGGTTGATGTCGATCAACTTTTCTAGACTTAACGAGGGCTGAATGGAGATATAAATTATGTGGCATTATGACTGCACCGACAATTCCAATAGCTTGAAGTAAAGCTCGACTATCACAGCCCTCGCACCAAGGAATTAAAGCTCCTTTAACCATTTCTGTTACATCTGGTTTAACGATGAAGAACTCATAGCCGAATGTAACTGCCATGACAGTGATGAGAAATCCAAAGAAGAATTCCAATTTTCTCAGGCCATATTTATCCATCAATAGGAACGTGAATGTGTCAAAAACTGTTATAATAACACCAATGTAAATAGGAATTCTGAAATTATAATAATAAAGGGATGATAAAGGCATGATGAATTGCTTATTGCTGACACTTACGCTTTCATTGATAACAAATAAATTGCAATTGCGCTGAAATTAATAAAAAAGATAATTAAAAATCAGTATAAATAAATTCCATTCCATTCACAGATCAACTTACGTTCCAATTACTTCCTGCATATCAGAACCAATAATAGCTATTTCAATCATTATCCATAAAATTATTCTAGGCAGTCTTTTATATTGTCTGTAGCACATTTCGGCTAGATGCAAGCCCGTCACAACGCCAATTCTCATTGACAGTCGCTGCATTAGAAGACCTAATATTGTAGCCCACATAAGTACCCATAGTAGTCTATATTTTGCAACAAATCCAGATTGCAAATCACTTTCAATATTTCCCGGATCGAGATAAGCTAAAATATTAAGAATTTACGAAATTAATCAGCTGTTAATTGAATTATTGAGCATTATTCATACCTATACTGTTTATTCAGATCGCATTTGTTGTTGATTGATGTCATTCCATGATCATGAAAGAAGAGTAAAAAAATATTATAAACTTCCGGTTAAATTGGGGATTTTTCAGATTAGATAGCAATTATCGTGTATGAGTTTATTGGCTGTATATTTTGAGATGATTTAGTTGATAAGACAAAGTTAAATTTATTTAATCTTATCGGGAAAATTTAATTATTTTTGACGGCAATTAGGTATACTGTTTAGTAGGGTTCGACAATTGCATGTAAGTATGCGCATATTGTTTGCAAGTATTGTATACAAGTTCCATGTAACTTTATGAACTTGTATGTAATGCTTGCAAACAGGATACTGATACTTGCATGCTATTGTCCAAACCAATTTTCTAGCAAAGATATGCAGAAAAGTAGACATAAAAATGGACAGAAATGACACCCTCAGGTCATGTCCTTCAACGCAGAAACGTAACGGTGCCCTAATGACCAGAGCCCGAAGTCGAGCTCTGCTAGAGTTCGTCAATTGTATGCGCATATTGTCTGCAAGCATTGCATTCAAGTGATAGAATTTAGATAGATTCGTGCTGCTCATGAATGTGATTTATAACAACAATGTTCGAAGGGCTCAGCTTCTTGTCATTAATTATAGAATTCTAGACTGCATCCTTTAAGTCTACAGTATACTGCGGAATCAGAACACCTTGCAAGTTACACAGACCGCATATACACAAATACGTCAAAAAGAACTGATTTTCTCTTCAAAAAATCTGATTACAATTCGTGTGTCGTTAAAAAGTCATGCAGATGCTAGTCTACTAGTCTATCCTTGCATGCCTTACAAGGGCAACACAACTCCACAGAATTTGCAATTTATTATGCCTAGTTCGCAAAAATTGTTCTCTTTTGTCGACAAATTGTGTGTAAATTTGTATCGAATCCAATAACATCTGCAAATCATCAACTGATAACAGATAGCAAATCATCCTCGTGGAACCTTGACAAGGAAGACACAATTTGCGAAAAAGTCATCAATATTGCACCCCATACACGACTCAAGCTTCTATGATAAAAATGTGACTTGTTCATTAGAAGCAATTAAATTACCTCATAAGAAATCCAGGTCCTGTGAATGCCTGTAAATATTAATGTAAATTAATCGTGAGTTTTTAGCAATTGTATATTAATTAAAAATGTAAGAAATTAGCAAAATTGGTCAAGACAAGTCACTTACCCATAATTTTTTAAAGCTAAATGAGAGCTATTTAGAGAAGAAAAAGTAAACAAAATTAATTATATGATCTAGAAACCATTCAACAATATTTATATGGCCAGATAAAGTATCTTATCAGAAGCCGAATTGAATACTTAAAGAAGGTCAAACTAAGCCTGACTAGACACTAGAAAACAAGGTGTCAACAATGTAAGCTAGCAAAATTTTTGCGGAAATATTGAATAAACAATGCAAATCGTATTAAAGTTTACTGCAAGTCTTGAAATGAGTCATCACGTCTCACATAATCAAGTGACATTCTAAACAAATATCAAATAAAATTGTGTGATTTTTCAATTGTTCCATTGGATTTATAAACAGTGCATCAGGGGTGGAGGGAGGTATTTTTGGGGAGGAGATGGAAGATGAACCTTAACCCAACCCTAGCGCTGAATGATCGTATTAGGGTCGTTCATAAGCAACGTCCATTAAGGATACTTTTAAATCATATCAGTTTTAAGTTGACATTATGCATGGATGTGCTTGAAACCCTCCACCTCCTTATATTGGACATCACTTATGAACAGCCTAACTGTAACGAGTTCAGGCCGGGAAGGATTGGGTAACGAGGTTTTTGGAATAATTCTTCAATTTGCTAGGAATTTTCGAGACAAAAGCTTGAGAGCCTCTTAAAATATTGAGTTCAACCCACATCACCCTCCACGAATCCCTAACTACATCCCTGTAGTCTATTATGCAAATATCGGCAAGATGATATTTACATTAAAACTAAGTGTCACTTTCAACTGTTTTATTTAAATATTTGCAATTTTTTTGCTCACATTCTCGAATAGTCATTAATATTTTATTGCCAAAGTAGTCATTATCAGACAAAAAAATTCTTATCATGTCATCGTTTACATCAAACTTCCCGCCAGCAAATAATAACTTATTTTTCCTCAAATTAGTATTATTTTTAGGAATGCAAAAAATTTAAATCGGACATCATCGAATATAGTTATTGTCACGGTCAATTTTAATACAGATCGTGCATATAAATGATAATTTGATGACTCAATGGAAAGGTGTTTGATAACACGACATCAATACATGAAAAACTAAGAGCAGTGTAGTGAACCTTGGCAAAATGTCTCTCGTTTTCTCACAAAAAAATAAGAATTTCATCATCACAATTAAGTATGTATATCGACGTATTGGATACAAATGTATTTATAAAAATTTCGAGAATCAAAACTTTACTTTGTCATCATCAGGGAATGTTGGAATTTCAACTTTCTGGTCTGTAAAGTATGTTGAGAATTCTGGCTCTTCATCCTCATAATCCTCAAAATGTCCATCATATTGTGAATATGGTGCTGTTCTGTCATTTTCTTCACTGCTATATCCTTTATTGTCGGTAGCCATTATACTTTAATTAAACTGTTTTTGCATTCACAGATAATTTTTCTTTGAAATTTCTTTTAAAATCACAAATATTAAAATTCTAAACTTTTTTTTCACTAAATCAGCTGTTTAGCAGCTGAATAACAAAAATATTTCTTCTTTTTTCTACAGCCACGACACGATTAAGTCACCGTTTTTTGTAAGTAAATTAAAGAATATGAGCAGTGAATATACTCTTCGGTGACAACTTTTGTACTGAACTCGATAATTTTTTTCTTTTCTCTCTTCTCAAAAACACTTCTCGTATAAAGCAACAGTAAGTCTTTCCTTCTTGATGTCATAGCACATACTTTTTGTGAATTATGTTGATATTTTGACAATTTGACTGGCTGGATCTGGAATTATACTGAATTTGTATTTTATAAGTGAATGATTTGGAATTATGATGAAGAGTAACAGTTTTATAATGATTTTTAATTAAACTTACTGCTTATCTGTTAATGCGTCTTACTTTACATGCAAGATTGATGTATTTATAACTGGATCTTAATTTTCCTTATAACTCACAATTTAGCTATTATTTGAATCCCAAATCCATGTCACGTGTTCCTGGTTAACTTATTTAATATTTCCACTACTGCACAGATAGTCAAAGCAAGTCTTAATTCCAAAATAGTTAAATTAAGAAATTTTACAATAAATTTCAAATTTTCCCGCAGAAAAAACTGAGCAATCAACTTCCGTACCACAAAAGTATATTTATAAAAAAACCAGTGTGGAAGTTTTTAAATCAAAGTAATCAGTTGTGTGTTTTGATTTGAGGAAAATCGGAAAAAATTCATTAATTCACAAATTTTAACGTAAATAATGCCGCCAAAACTCAATCATCGTGATGTCTCGCCATTTTTGCAGGCTGTTAGAGCATTCTTACTTGGTGTAATTATCAATTTTCATCATAACTGCTGATTTCTATTTTTACATAATCATTTTGTGAAAAATCATGGAAATTCTTTGTTAATTTAATTCCAGCGTCAACCCACAAATGCTTTGAGATTTGAAGACACAATTGCAGCACGTACCCAACCACCACCTGTAATTCCAGAAGGCGTATCACATAAATTTTCAGCAAACTACTATGTGTCCCGAGATGCTAGACGAGAAGGTAAATTAATTAATATTTGATGATGGATGTTAAGCTAATAGTGTCTTGAATCTTATAGTTTTGCCACCAATCGATTTAACACCAAAAGCAATTGGCGATGGAGCTAAAAGGTAAGGAGCGATAAATGATCCAGAAACCTGCAAAAAGGTGTTTCAAGTCATGTTAACTATTGAATGTCCTGCAAGACGGTTTGAATGACTACCTTGCAACATATAATTGCACAATTTCTAGATTTAATTTATGAAATTAGTGACCTTATTCTAATCTCTGGATCTTTCTTACAGAACCAAATTACCTCAACCTGGCGTAACTTTTGATTGGGACAAGCACTAAATATGAAGCTAATTGAAATGTATATTGCAATTTTGTGAATTATAGAACGTTCATGAATATAGATCATTAAATTCAAATTGTAGTGGATTTTTATGAATGTATAATGTCAAGCTTTGATTTTCAGTACTATGTTCGTTAATGCAGGAGTGGCACACGTTGTAAAACATTTGATGGTTGCATGATGTACGATTCAAGTTGTATAGACACACATCAAGTCGTATAGCTGGAACTATGAAAGAGCACCATCTCAAGTCCGTCTTGACAATTCCTTGTATCAAACCCGGACCCATTAATGTCAATTGATTAATTGCTTAAATGATATGAGAATCAGTATGATGTGGAAGGTTCTTATGTACAAGATATACCAGATCCACTTCCTCAATCACTACGTCGTTGCTGCCAACTTTCTGAAAAAACCGTTACGAAGTCCCGGGATAAAAATTTGAAAATCCCGGTAAAAGTGAGCAACGTCAGAATTTCAACATTTTCTCGGTAACTAAACACGATAATTAAAAGTTATTTTTACAGAATAATTTGCAATTTATTAAGTGTACAGCTAGCTAAGTTACAGGATGTTATAAAGTGATAATAACTAAGTGAATTCGTTCAGAAAATCATATTCAGGAGTGCGTTCAGCATGCAAAAAAAGTTTTGAGTTTTTCATTTAATCTTTTTCCTTGAAACGTAAAATTTTTCGCGAAAATGTATAATAAAATGAATGGATATAATAATTTTAGAGGCTCAAGGTGATTTATTAAGTGATAATTATTGTGTGGATATACAAATCAATCCTTAAAATCTATGAAAAGTGTCTTAAAATTAAAAATTTATTTTTTTTCCTTTCTTTTTCCATAAAATAAAAAATTTTCCTCAACAACAAAAAAATATATAATAATTGTGATTGGATTTGTGCGATAAAATGAATGCAAAACATAATAAATATAATTGGAATATGTTTGGTGGTATGAATAATAGAAATGGCCGTTTCTTCTCACATTCATTACCATCAGGAATCGTAAGTATCGCTTGCAAGTGCCAAATTGGGTTTGCGCGTTTATTTGTGAAATATCGGGAATGAAGAAAATTAAAAGAACCAAAATATCCGTACGTGAAGGAAAAAAAAAGCAACGAGGATAGTCATAAAAGGATCATGAAATTTTTCATCAGGAATGTTAATGTTGTGTGATTTATGGATGATTTGTGATATATCCATGGATGTCATCAACAGAAATGGAAATTTTTTAATGTATTCTTTGAGGATTAATGTGCTGTGATATGAAATTGACAAAGCCATAAAGTAGTAAAACACAAAAAATAAAAATAATAACATGAAATTATATTGGATTAACGCACTACTTAATGCTAGTGACCATTTAATGCCTGTTTGTCTTGCCAAAAAAAAAATATGTATTTGAGGATTAATCAATGGAAAAATATGAGTGAAGGAAAAGTGTGTGTGTGTGTGTGGATGCTTCTGAAATAATCGAAAGCTCTGTTTGGACAAGTTCTTAAATGACGTCAATTAAGGAATAAGATTGCTGGACTTTCTATCACAAACTGCTAATTATGATTGCTGTGACTTCCGTTTTAAGTATTAATTTCTTATAAGAATCCTACCGGATGGATAAAAATGCGTTAGAATCAGACATTAAGTTGGCTTAAGTAACTGAAACAGCACAGCATGTTAACTAGGACAACATTACGTCGCCGTAATGTCGGTAAGACGTAAAGTAGACCTAGTGGCTCCGTGATGGCTGATTCTGATCAATTTGATGGTGAAATTGAGGTTCACGTCATATTATTAGTTATCCAAGGCAAACAATATGCATATACTAACAACATTGAGTACGCTAAATACTATTGATTGAGTATAGTCATTGACATGCTCATATAGGTGTGCATGCTCATTGTCTGTTAGGATTTAACGTCCATTCGTGGTAGAAAAGCCATTAAGCTTTGTATGTGTAGTCTGTGGTTCACGTCTTTCTAGTCACAAAATTCTCAAATCCACTTTTTAATAGACGTCATTTATGAACAACCCCCTCAATCCACCCTCATCAAAATAATGGATAATATTGTCTAAGAAGAATGAAAGTTTATTCTATTAATAAAGGATTTTTTTTTCTTTGTTAACGGAACTAAAGTGTGAAGTTATGAACGTGTATTACACAAATATTCTTGTGATGATTCCTCCTACTAATTAAAGCAGGTGATAGAAAGTGAAAAAAGTACACAGACAATTTTATTTTAATTCAGTTATAACTTTTGTGCTTACAAATGTGACGTCAATTTTCTTTTCCTTTTATTTATTGTTAGGCTGTTAAATTAATTTGTTATGGCGCGTTGCCTCAACTTTTATGTTCACAAAAGCATAGCATCGAGTGAAATTAAAAACATTCCCACATACATGACATAAACAAAAAAAAAATCCTCATCCTTTCTGATATATGCATAAATGTTCACATACTGGATAGAAACAGAACACAAAAATCTACCGAAATAAACACTTTAAAAAAAATATTCAGGTTCAATAGAACAAGAAGAAAAAAAAGCTTTCAAGTGGACGATGAGTGAGCTTAGCATTTACCTTTTTTTTGCTCTCAATTGATGATGAAATTCCCACGCACTTAAATGGATGAAAAGCTCTCTAGAGTCATTGACTGTGAAAATTCACTCACCCAATTGCTCACATTCTCTTTTTTACTCTCTATTTTAAAGCCTTTTAAGTAACATTTTAAAGTACATAAGTCCCTACACTATACATACATTACACGTATGCAAAAAATAGACAACATGAAAATGTGGCACACGATATATAACAATTTATGATGATGCAATTCATTTATATGCTAATTTTTATCAGACAATATATTTTTTACGTAAAATATATTGAAATTTTTTAAAAAATAAGTTCTTTGAGGGCTTTGGACGCATTTTAATTAGTAGTCTCTATCCTGGGATTGAATTGTCATATAAGCCAAAAAGCATGCTTTCGAGAGCTTGATTACTTTAAATACACTAGATGAGCATGCTCGTGAACAATGCTCTAAGCTTACTTTGCTCTTGAGAGCACGCTCTTGGTCTGCTTGAATTGTATGTAATCTAGGGATCAATCCTAGATGAGCGTGTTCATGAATGTACATATTCAATTTGTATATTAGAGCATGCTCCATTTTGTGCTGACAAATCAGTAGGCTAAAGGAAGGATTCATGTCCTGGAGTTCTAGTCCAACAATAACCTTCGTGATCCCACAACTGGCCAACTGAGCTTTCAAGGCACTTTTGCTTAACTTATTGATGTAATGTATAATCAAAGCCGCTAAATTAGTCTTAGTTGCAAACAGATTATTTGTGATCTAGAGCCTTCCTTACGAGGCACATAAGCTGTTTCTATCGATGTCTTCCGCGTGCCGATTACCAATTTAGGTTTTGGCTTACAATATTGTCCTTAAGTCTCGATTAGGCTGTGATAGAGATTGACTTTGCATTGTGCTAAATTCCATGAGGCGACGACATTCCTGAAAGCTTTGGCAACTCACTGTATGTATCACGAACCATATTCTGAATATCATTGATCTAGTTCCTATTACCTTTTATAAAATAAATCGTACCAATCCAAAATTAATCCTCAAGAGCAAGTCGACAGACGTGAAGCACATCAGCAAGTGTTTTGTGAAAATGAGCTACGAATTTTTCGATGCCTCGTGCTTCATTCTTCTGATTCTCATGCATAATACGTATATCAAATAAAGAAATGAATAAAAAAAGAGAAATAATGTAAAACTAGAGGATGAGGTGAAAAGTGAGAAGAAAAAAAAATGGTGAAAGTGCATTCTATTCATGATGGAGAAAAGAATGAGGATTAGTGTCAAGGATATATTCTTTTTTTTTTTTGATGATCCAGATCGATAAGAAAAGAGAGAATCAGAAGAAAAGAAATAAAAAGTATTAAGTGATTGGCAAGTGCTTATTGTTATCTAAAAAATGAATAGAAATTTTCTTCCTCTTCCCGGTGTTTCACGCCGGTACCAAAAAGCCCCAAAAATCGCTTTTGCAAAGTTCAAATTCCGTTTCACTGTTTCAGTCAAATTATGCTTCCCATTCACCATCATATGGATTTAATCAGGACACAGATTTTTCGTCAACACCATATACAGCACGCGCTCGCATGTACGATTTACCATCAAGCAGTACATTTGGTGCTGCACCACATCATCATATGTCATCATCAAGTACGAGTTCTTTAACAGGTATAGGACTTAGCGGTCCATCGACCTCAGCTGTTGGAGGACAACGACGTGATGACACATTAACAAATTTGATTGTTAATTATTTGCCACAAGATTTGAATGAACGGGAGTTACATTCATTATTTTCGCCAATGGGTCCTGTGGAGACGTGTCGTGTAATGCGAGACTTTAAGGTGAGTTTTTAAGCTTCTTGTCATTTACTTTGAAAATTTTGTTCTTATGGAATTGATTATTAATACTTGAATTATATTACATTAATTACATTGGTGTGTCACGCCACATTGGTGTGTCGTGCAACATGCTCAGATGTATCGCAACGTTTTTACTTACAAAGCTCGATTAAAGCGTCAAAAACTTAAGTTCTTAAGCTATATTATTAGTATTTTGGAATAACTAGGGTCACCAAAAGGTGTTGGAAGCGCACCAACCTCACCTTCCCAATGAAGGCCGTCAATCCACCGCGTCAATGGAATAATTAGGGCTCGATTAAGAATCGCAAGCGTGCATTTTATGTCATTTTGTTGCGAAGGTCTGCTATTTTCGACTGAACCTTATAGTTCGTCTAAGGCTGCGTACAAAAGCACAAGCATGCAGTTCTGGACGATCCCGTGGATTTAATTTTAATTTAACACGTTTTTAAGCGCATTTAGTTTTTTGGTGTGCCACGAGTAATTTTTGTTAGTAAATGGTGTGCCGTGGCTCAAAAACAGCTTGAACAGCACTCTTATACTCAATCTCAATATTAAAATCAAGTCGCCAATTCGATTGTCTCCAGCAAGTTAATATAAAACTGTACTTATGCCAAAGAAATGTGCAAAAAAACACACGAACGAAATGAAGCTACGTTAATCAATAATCAATTTACTTAATTGATGCCAGCACAAAAAAAGAAGCGAAAAATAGTGTTGTAGGCAGAATTTCAATAAATTAATATAGATGAAATTTTCATGTCTTATTCCGAAATGCTGTTGAATGTTTTTTTTTGTCCCTCGATTGTGTGACTTTAAAAGAAAACTTTTATTGGAGGAAACCAAACATGAATGTCAAATTAGTTGTTAAAGCATGAAACGACAGGAAAACTTTGCTGTTATCTTCAGGATTCTTTTTTTATGAACGAAAAAAAATCGACAAAACTTCTCGCATGAAATTAAGTTTAAATTGACTTGTATTGTGTAAAAAAGGGTAAATTGCGATATTAAGGCGGAAAATTTTTACCATTTTGGAACCACTGAATTATTGATTTTAATGAATATGTATGATTTTGCAGAAAAAATGTTTTCAATCAGATTATTTAATGTCGTATTTTAAAATTTATGTCGACAATGATATGATTACGAATCGACATTTTTACATCAAGCACGTTTTCCCTTTCAATTATAAACTCAATATTGATCATCTTGAATCATCCTTGAACAGCTTTCAATTTCACTGAAGATACACGAACAGCAAATCAATATTTACTTGATATTTGAACTTACATTAGATGTTTAGAGCATACCGAGTAGCATACTTACTAACTTACTGCAACCATGTTCATATATGGAGTTAAGGTTACAACACAAGCTTTTCCATCTAACTCTGGTGCTGGCTCTTAGTTTGTGCCGTTAAAATGAATCGAAAGCAGTCTTTACGACAACGTCGTAGCCCTTCTAAATCCAAAGCTCAAAGCCGACACAGGCGTGACGGTTTCCTTATTTTCACATGTAAATCAATATTTAACTAATTAAATAATAACAAGGAAAGGAAACAGAGAATTTGACACTCATAATCATTTCGTCAACTGCAATCATATTTTACTTCCATTTAGTATGAATAAAAAAGTCCTCAAATTATGTGGTTATGTGGGAAGAAAAAGACTGCAGACATTATTCATCACTGTCATAAATCTTCTACTTTCAACGCGAATTCATCATGATGATATCCACCTACAATCCTTAAACATAATTTTCCTCAAAACTTTTCATCCCTTGAGCAAAAAAGGCATGAAATATCTTCTCATTCACTTCTTCTACAGTCTTCTAATTTCCTTTAATTATTCAGAGTACACATAATGGAAATTATGTGTATCGTTTTCCATGTTTTGCTTCTGATGGATTTTTTCTCTTCTCTATGCTGCTTCTCTAATTTAAGCTTTTTCATACCAAAATATCAATATTTTTCATCTTGTGTCTTCGTTAAATTTGTTTACTACAATATTGTTGCTGATTTCATTTGGGATTTTTATCCGATGA
Source organism: Chironomus tepperi (assembly GCF_022539635.2). Lineage (NCBI taxonomy): Eukaryota > Metazoa > Arthropoda > Insecta > Diptera > Chironomidae > Chironomus > Chironomus tepperi. The sequence goes on from NW_027226473.1 coordinate 761,417, forward strand.
AGTATTCGTACATAGATAAATTAAGAAGACAAGCTTCTGTTGATAGTGCTTATGTAGCCGAGCGGTACAATCCGGTGAACCGGTTTGTCGCCGTATTGACGGTAAGTGGTGAAGTGGTTCTGATGGCACTGTGGCGGTTGATTTCGAACCAATTTTACGAGGAATAGAGTTCACTGTTATTTACCATTCTATAGAAATCAGGCGTCACTGTGCCATCAGAGCAACTCTTCGTCCTGTCGTCAGAGCAACTCTACGTCTTTCTGTCAGAGCAACTCTTCGTCTTGCCGTCAGAACTACTCTACGTCTTGCAGTCAGAACTACTCTACGCCTTGCAGTCAGAGCAACACTACGTCTTGCCGTCAGAACAACACTACTTCTTGCAGTCAGAGCTACACTACGTCTTGCCGTTAAAGCAACTCAATGTCATGTCGTCAACACGGCGCCTTCGCGGTTATATTGTGTCACTCGGCATATTGAGCACAGAATTTAATATTAATCAGCTCTTCTTTTAGAGGCAATAAAGAGTTCAACTCTGACGTCCTTACGGAATTTTATTTTTTGCTGCTCCATCATATCTCATCTCAATGTAACAAACATAATTTATTCAAGGAAAATGAATTTTCGTGGCATAAGATGGAACACTTCCGACTGCTTGATACTTCCGACGCTACTATTATACATCCATATAAATCATACATCACACATTTACTTCAAGTATTTATTTATATACATGCTTTACGACTATATGTATCATCTTTCTTCTTTCCATGATTGATGGGGCGAACTTACTTGGTTGTCGATGTAGGAATGCTTTTTCTTGTAGTCTCATTGCCTGTAAATATTTCTCGTTACTTTCCTTCAATTGCCCATTAACAATGCGATATCACGTTTGTGCAATCATACCACCCTAGATTTCTGTTTTTGCTTACTTCCATCGTTCTCATGCTTTCTTACTAAAATTAAAGCTTTGTTGTAAATGGACATTATGTATACATCTATGTGCTTACTGAATATTATGTTTATTGTACACAAAAAAAGTAAATTATATCAATTAGACAGTGGTCAGTTGACGACGGATAAGCATTCAATGAAGTTAATTCTCAAGATAAGATTATAAATCTTTTAAAGTAAACCAGAACGAGAGAAAAAGCTGGGCAGTAGAATGGAATTAAATCATTGATTTTTTTTACCATCCTTTGTTCCACTTTCCCTCGGTGATGTTATATCGTTTCCTTTCCTTTTTTGGCACATCTACATAATGCATAAACTTGCACATGGACTTGGGGTAAAATTAAATGAAATGGAAGATTTTAAAAGTTTTGTAAACGCACTGTGAGCATGTTGAAGCGCTTCATGATGTCAACTGGTAGGGGGGGAAGTTAGAGATTTTTGGGGTTATGTCTAAATTTTAATTTTATTTGTTGCTGGGTTCTTTTAAGTCCATTTGAATTAGTTAATGTTGTTTAGGAATTAATCTAAAATGGATTGACTCTAGAGACAAGCTGAGACTCAGGGAAAAGTTTCGGGAAAGCATACTCAGGGGCACATCCAAAGGGGTTGATGGCAAAGCTCGAAGTCGACTCAAAATTTACATGAAGCCGATTCGACTTGCGTCGGGACAACTTCTCTTTGGTCCTTATTTGGACAAAATTCTACGATTAAAGATTGATTGACTTTAGGATCACTCATGGACATATGCAAACAGATTTAGGGTCAACACTAGATTCAACATCCTTCTACTCCCTATTTAGACAGCATTCCTCAATCTGGCAGAGCATTCCTCCTGTAATTTTGGATTTCCTTCCAAAGCAATTCCTAAAACCAACTCAAAAATTGCTAGCTACGCCCCTTATCAACTACACATTCCTTCACTTCCTTTTCTTCTTAAAGCTTTGTAGTTTTTAACAAAATGAGCTACATTTTCTTGAGTTAACAAAAAGAAAAATCTTGGCAACGTCTCATCTCTCTTCCTCTAATGGATTTGTGAAGACAAAGCATTACTAAAACTATGAACTTGTACAGTAATAAAATAAATGTATATGAATGAATAATCTCGGAGACATAATATAATTTGTTAAGGAAATTTCACCATTTAGTGACACATATATTCAGTAAAATTATGAAAATTGTTATTAAGCTTATGCAATAATAGCAAAATAAAATGAATAAGTAGGCAACGAGGAGTAAAATTGAGTTTAAATGTAGTAATTGCAAGTAAAATTCTTATGTTTGCCAATTCCCGCGACAGCAATTTTGTTGACGCCTATGCTCATAAAAAAATATAACAAAAGAGGGGTTGATTTTGGCAACATTGAAGTTAACAGTAAGCAACCACTAGCAATGGCGCATTATAAACTGGGCAGTGATTTTTATTGTTTTTATCTCCTGCAGATGTTTCACATGAAATTAGCAACAAAACAGTAATTGAAATTATAGCGAGCTTATGCTTGTGGCATGAATTAATTTAAAGATTTTCTTGAGTCAATAAATTTCTAGTCTCAAACCCTCATCGGTAACATGTTTCTCGCATCAAACCTTTCCGTGATGCATTGTTTTTCTTAAAGTTCTTCGTGCTACGAAAATTGACATTAAGCAAATATTTTATTCCATTTCATTCCTGTTTTCATTCACGAGTAAACAGGAAATATATAAGAATATTGTTTTTCATGATTCATGCATGCATAAGCACTATGGTGTGGCAAATGCAGCAGCAGAACTTTTTTTCAATACCAAACAAATATAACGGTGAAATGGCATCAGTGACCTAAATGGTAGAGCGTTGGCCTTACGTGCCAAAGGTCCTGGGTTCAATCCCAGTTATCGAAGCTCTTTTTCCTTTTTCACAGTTCTCGTTAAGAAGCTCGGTTCGTGTGTTGGGTGCAGTTTTGAGGTCTTTGGCATATGTCTGCCTTTTCACTCTAGGTATACAAGGATATACTTATTTGGATGACTTTCATTACGAAATCTTGACAAATTAACTAGGTACATGCAACATCAATGACGTACTCGTGTCTTTGCAATGTGCAGAGCTTGCAAGTGGTTCGGATCCCACTATAAACTGTATCTAAAGGGTGTGGTACAACAGATTTAAAATAGTGCCTCAGCTCAGTCATTATATATAAACAAATATAAAAAACGTGTACGTGTGTGATGAATTATGTGCATTACCATATGTGTACTGCCTTTTCATCATAATTTTAATCCACTTGAAAATTCATAAACAAAATGAGAGAGAAAATTTATTTAAATTATTCAGCTATCAAAGTTGCTATATCCTATCCTACTCGCACCACTTTTTTTTTGTGTGTGCATAAAATAATTTAAGGATTGCATTTATGAACACAACAGCCGTACACACGAAAAAGAATTCCATGTTGTTTTTTCTATGAAAAATTGCATTTCCTATTATATCACTATCATGCGAGTGTGAAAATGTTCTTAGCTGTGCAAATTTATGAAAATTTTATGTGACGTTTTAGAAAAACTTTTCATTTCGCATATCCGGGATGAGAAGAATATTGAAAAAAGATGAAAGAAACTTAAATAGAATTTAGACAGAAACAATCTTTCATTGTTTTTTGAAATTAAAGAGCTGAAAAGACTAAGTTCTAGCTGTACAGTTTGTGACAGTTTGTGTATTGAAAATACACAAATTCCTTGAATTCATCTATGAAATGTTGGGATGTTGATTTTAAAGCTACAATATCCCATTGCGCAAAATAAGATGTGGGGATAGTTAGATAAGTAAATTTCACAGTCACTGGAATCTACAGCTTAATGTGGAATTCTAACTACACCTTATACGATAATACTTCCTGGAGTCTATAAAGGGAGAGTTTGAGAAGTGTTTTAAGTACAGATGATTCAATAATGGTCTGAGCAAGGGTCGGACCAAAGAACTGTTCAAAGATCCGCACTTTTTCTCAACATTTATCAATTTGAGCCTCAAACACATGACTGTTTGATCTGTGTGCACTAGGGATTTACCCGAAATCTCGGGATTGAGATTTTGTCCAGGGATGGAAATCCCTAATGTGCAAGAATTGAGTAACGAATAACGAAACCACTACGACACCAAACCACTTTGACTCTCTTCTGTATTAGCGACACACGGATTGTGGTTAGGTTAATTGCATTGATATATTCTTAGTAGACTCAAATTCAATACTCAATTATTGAGTAACTTAATGCTATTTTTGAATAAAGCACTCGAAAGTCAACACTTGAGTTACGGTTAACCAATTAAATATCAATTCCTGACCTTTATTCACGTCAATTAGTCACCCAGAAAATCGTCAATTAATTAGAATAGATTATAGATATAGACATTTAAGTTATAATTACTGCTGTGTTACCCACACAACGATTATCACATCTGCTGATAATCGATAGCGCTAAAATGTTATCATGCAGTCATTATCAATTTCTAAAGATACTAAAGTAACAATTTTCCAGTGTATTGTTTCCAAAAAAATCAATTCAGTCTTGTTCCATATCTAGTATAGCTCAAGAACAAAAAAGGATCTGCAACCACTGCTCATTATTCACTTTTGTGTTCTTTTATGAAATTGGCAACTTTATAATGATTTTTTCCCCTAACTCAGTTTTTACATTCAATATTAACAAAAGGCCAAGAATAAAAAAAAATAATTTCTGCTTCTTCCACTTGACTGCTTTTAATAACTCCTTTTTCGTCCTCCAAAAATCATGAATTCATTGAGCATCTTCTTCCTTTTTTTTCTCGTTACTTTTCATCGTCATTCTATTCTTTTTTAATAAATGAATCTGTAAATCTCTGATAATGATGAGAAATGATAAGCTAGCTTTTGTGTGTATGTCTCTTCAGCATGACTGAATATTCGACAGTAAATTTTTGACAAAGACGAAAAAATTTACAGCCATTTTATTGCCGTTTTCATTTGGGTGACGTTTACTGATTACGTGACGCGGAAAATTGACTTTTTAGTCAACTTCCGCCCTCATCTGCAACAAAATCTCCATGAATTCCGGACATACAATGAGGGGATGTGAGCGTCCTCCCCCTCACTACCCCTAAAAGCGTCCCGTAACAAGTGAACAGCCTCTTATTAATCAAAACGAAATAAAAGTCTCTTTACTTGTCAGTTATTTATGTGAATTCATATTTTATATTCGAAAATTTCCCTTTCCTTTAACTTCACATAAAATTTATTTGTGTGCAAGACCTGAAATAAATAAAAAAAGAACGGATTTTTTTTTTAAAAAGTAAAAGGGAAAAGAAAGCCTTTTTCATTCACAAAATGAAACGTGATTCGCTTCAATGGCAATTGAAAATTGTTCATTTTTTCTGTCCATCTAACATCTCCTATGTGTGCTGAATGATGCTTCCTATGTATGTCTCGACAAGTTTGCAAGTTTGTACTCAATCCTTTCCCGAGCGGCACAATACGATCCCCCCTCCCCGATCGGCACATATTGAAATGTTGCCACCATGGCGACAAAGCGACAGTATATTTAGAACCAAATGGCAGCCACAAGGTGACAATATACTTAGAACAAAGTGGCCGACAAAAATGGTTCGAAATCAACCTTCACGGTGCCTTCAGAGCAACTTCGTGTCAACTCATCAATTCAGTGATGTAGCTGTGTTCTAGCAAACACAATGTCTCTGTCACGTCAGAGCAACTTCGTGTATTAGCATCAATTCACTGACGTAGCTGTGTCCTAGAAAACACGTTGTCTCTGTCACGTCAGAGCAGCTTTGTGTCGTATCATCCAGTCAGCGACACATTTGCGTCCTAACCAACATTATGTGCTGTTCGGGCTCATTTATCCGTGAGTGGCATACTTAAGTGAATGAAAAGGAAGAAAGTAAAAATGTCACAAACAGGTTCAAATGACATTTCATTGAATGCACATCATTTATTCTATTTATATCTCCTGAGTGCTTTAATTTCTTCTTTTATGTCCTTTTCATTTTCATTTAACAATCTTCTTTACTGTTTTTAAGACGACTTTATGACAATGATTTTTATAATTGGTTGATGAAACATGATGTTAATTACTTTTACCTTAAGAATCACGTAGAATAATGGAATACTTCACAGTTACCAGTCATTAATAAACTACATAAAGTTGTCTTTTCAACAATAACAGCATTTTTGATGTCTGTCGTCGCGAATAAATTAGATCTATCTTGTTGAGTTGGTAGATGCGAATGAATAAATGATGGAAAATAGTTGATGTTGATGCTTGTGACAGTGTTGGATGTAAATGACATTATTAGAGGATGAGGAATTGACGAGACTGTTGGAATGGCTTTTTTAGTGGAATTTTAAATTCAATTTTGAAATGTTTTGTTGATGGTAAACTATTTAAATCGGATTCGACTAGCCTGTGGAGAGTGGGGAACTTGAGGATGCTTAAAGGATGCTCAAATACTTAGTGTAGAGTCTGACTGTAGGGATGTTAAGTTTGAATAGGGAGCATTTAAGGCTGTTTGACAACGACAGGTTATTTACTTACTTACTTACTGCAATCAAGTTCCAATGTTAAGCTTAGGCTACAACAGAGGGCTTTCCATCTGACTGTTGACATCGGCAGGTTAGATTTACCAAAATTCGATCTTTTAATGGAGCACCTTGTGCTGAAAACTAGCAATTCCTCAATTACCCACCAATTGCTACTCATGAAATTGATTTTAAGCTCGTCAAACTTAACAAGCTATATATACCTATATATTAATTCTTCTAATAACTGTTCATCATAATGGAAGAATTATTCTATACTTAAAATCTCTCAAAAGGCACATCAAAATTATTGTATGTTGTAGTGCTTATCTAAGCTTGATGATGCAACATTTCTGGTTTCAATTTACACACTCGTTCATTCTATAGCATGTAGATAGAAATTGAAAATAATAAAAAAAAATTGTGGAAGGAAAAAGGAAAATAATTTTCCATCATCATCTTCATCATCATGATTTTTATGACATGCTTTGTTGAATGATATGAAAAGAAATAGTAGCATTAAGTATTTGTAACATCCTCATATACAACATAAAATGTCGCATATCATTTCTATTTTAGTTCATTTTTCTAGTCTAAGTAGATTAAGTCAATTAGTCAGTTGGTCTATTATACTTTAAGTATTTGTACATGTCTATCGGTTATCATAAAAATCATTCGGTTTTGAGAGATTTAGCATGTTAATAGTTTCCATTGCTTTCTATGATCAATTCTAGTCTTGAACAGCTCGATGCGCCGATTTATTGCTGTAAATATGGGTCAAAATCATTAATGGAGGCAATTTCGCGTTTGCCGTCAACATGGCGACATGACAGTTGCAAGGGGTATGCAAGATGCAAAGGTTTGGCGTCAATCCAATCCCAGTCAATTTTTGGATAAAATTCTTCTATTTGCTAGGATTTTACGATTTTTGTACATCTCCCCCACCACTTGATGGCGTCTAAGCATCTCCATTATACCCTAGCATCAAGATTGTATCCCAGCATCTAGATTGTACTCATTCACTCCTAAACCTATCATTAAACCCCAATGGATGATTATGAAATTTGATGCACAACAAATTATATCACGTGCTGTCATATCATACTAAAATATATCTTAAATCATCCTTCATAGATTAATCTACAAATGTTAGCATTAAATTATTATTAAAGCAATTATATAAGTATTTAAATATTAACATAAGTAAGTCTAACTTTGTTTACAAATCTGTTATTGTCTCAAAATATTTTGACAACGAAGACTGTTTAAGGAACATTATAAATCTATGATAATCCTTATAATTTTCGTCAAATATACAGGATCCGAAAATATTCATCCTTACTAAAAATTATCATCTTTAAAGCTGTTGTATATCAGTGTTGTTAAAGCTTTTTTGTGGGACGGCACATCTTGGTGGTTAGCCATGATTGATATCCGGTTCATGGCACTTCGGTGGTGCCGCGGCACATAGCATACACAACACTGCTCTATATGAACTTAAAAATGATCTAAAATAAACTTTTTGCATTAATTTTTATTACAAAAATCATTGCTCCAATTTTCATATTTTTCTCTACATTTTGCCTCGTGTGGATGACTATTATGAATATTGTGTATGCTAAAAATATCTTTCTTATCTTCTATCTATTCATTTTCTTTCCAAAAAATGGATTGTCCTTTTTATAAAGAGAGCCAAAAAAAAAAAGGTTCTTCGTTTTACTTCCTTCGTCGAGAATCTGAAGATTTCATTTCCTTTAATATCAAACAAAAAAAAAAACTTCTTTTGCTGTCTATGAAAACCTCATTCTAACTCAATGAATAGAAAATTAATTTTGATTTCATTTTTAGCAGTCATCCAACCACAAGGCGGCAATATTGTGTATGGGTATTATGTGTATATTAAAATGATCTCAGTATCATAGACTAGAATTACGATCGATAAATCGAATTTTTCTTTTTCTCAACTTCTAAAAATTCCTTCATTTTATCCTCCGTGTCGTTATTTTGTTGTGAAAGTTCAATCGTCTGTCAATAATCGATTTTTTTTCTTTTCGGCGACGCTAAATAAATTTTTGTTAGTGGAATGTTGATGAAATTTTATTTCACGTTACGAATGATGTAAAATTTGACTCTAAATGAGATTATGAAGTATTGCATTGGATGAGAAGATTTTTGTATCACATGCTGATTGATTTCGTTATTGAATAGATTTATTGCTATTAAATTACTTGAGAAATGTCAATAAAATCAAACAGATATTTGAAGGAATTAGATTAAATGTGATTTGATGCTTGAACTGAAAATAATTTAATTTTTGTTATTTAACCTTTAAAAAACTTCAAATTGCTAAATCTATCTACCGTTTGCCATCATTTATTTGTAAGAGAATCTCTTGATTTCATCAAAAGTAATAGAAACTGTAAAGTCATTCAATGCTCAATTCTACTGTCATCGTCGAGACATAAAATGTTTCCTTAAGGAAGTACCAGTGGGAAACTTGAGTCTTTAAAGCAGTGATGGACAACCTTTGTGCTTCGGCACACTTGTGTACCACCGAAAATTCTTATTAATGACATCAACCGTACGTCGAGTGCGGTTTCGATTGAAGCTTACCACCAAGGTCAACCCCGAAAAATAGAAGGTTGCCCATCACTGCTTTAAAGCTATGCACTTTTATTTCCTTTAAAGTACTTCTTAAACCTTAATTACTTGATCTATTAGGAATAACATTTAATTAAGGCTTTGTGACTGTGGTTGCCACAAAACCGCAAAACCACACATTTATTGCCGAAGTGCCATTTTGAAAGTTAAAACCGTGGTTGTTAAGCATACTTGCTTCCTTAATTACTTTATTCATAGGCAGTACAGATCAATTGTTATTCATGACCTCCCTTACATGTCGAAGCCGAGACTTTGAGAATTCCTAGATCTTGACTGCAACTTGACTGCTGTTTTTGAATTGAAATTCAAGTTTTTACATGGAAAACCGCAAGTTTTGAAGAAAGGCAGTTCAGCAGTAACCCTAGGATTTTCAAATTTACAGTAAATTTCCTCCAGCACCAAAAACTTTTCAAGATCATTTCTTTTTACAACTTGCAAAAATACAAATCTCCTTCCTAGAAATCAACAGAAAAAATATTTCAATCTCATTTGCTATTTTGCAACATTTTGCTGACGGATTTTTTTTTATCGGCATGCTCATAAAAAGCTATTTCAAATTTTCATCTACCCTGCATTTCATCTTTTTTTGTGTCTCTTCATTTATTTCACATTGACTTATATTATGACAGTATCTTTTTCATTGTCCTTATGTAGAACATTCGTGTGTATGGATTTGTGTCACAAAACCTCTAACAAATTCAAAAATCAGGTCAAACAACGGGGTGGAGTTGAATCCCAAACCTACCCCCACCCTGGCCTGTGTATGCCCCTAAGTAGGCTCGACTCCATATCATCCATACTAAATTTGACTCGACTTCAACTTCTCTGTATCTCTATGTTAAACGTAAGACCATTGACACACAAAAAAATCATCGATTTTCCATATTTCCCTCCTTCCTTTAATATCCCACTGAGATGAAAATCACTGATTACATTACAATCAATGAATGAGAGCATCAACGACTAATTTGAAAGTTCCTATTCCATTTTTATCATTGAAAAAAAAATGCAACATTTCTGCACAAGGCTTCAATGTTAGTCAAACGGATATTTAATAAGTATTCATATCTCGTACAAACTATAAAACAGCAAAGAGCGATAGATGTAAATTAAGTAGAAATCCACTGGGGAAATCAAATTTCCATATTGTATCAAATTGTCGCCATCGAAAAATGTAGGACATATGACTGTCTTTGCATCCTTTTCAGTCATTGCTCAATTCTATCGTCCTTGACTCAATCCAACAAAATTTTTTCATTTCTTATCTTTTTTTGGGAGAGAAAAAAAAATTTATTGCTTTTGTTAGTCAAAGTTATGATAGCGACTGAAGCAATCGACATTGCCAGTTTTGGATAGATCCTCTTCTTCTCGGTTGGCAACGTGCTAGATTTTAAAGAAAAGAAATAAATAAATAGACGCACTGAATTATGAAGGTCAAAATTGTGGTTATGAAAAGGGTATTCTGTATTATATACAGCAGGTATTATGATTTCAAGATGGTTTTGGGTCAGATTCCTTTTTTATGTTGCATAGCCTATTTCCTTAAGCTTACTTTATTGATAATATAAATAGACAGTGATCAAGGTAGAGAGATTACAACTTAAAACAACAAAATACTTTTGTTAAGGTTGTCATATGACATAAAATATGAATTCTAGACGCAATGCTATTTAGTCATCAAATCCTTCTGCTTGGAAAATTGGATCAACAATCTTAAATCAAGTGCACTTATTGAAATGAATAAAAATTGAGGTCAAATGTGTCTTTTTTCAATATTTCATGATTTTCAGTGTTAATTGAATTGGCTGCTGCACTAATGATAAGAAATGGTCATTGGATGGCAATTGAAGTTTCTAATGAAAAACATGTCAACTGCTCGTAGATGATAATGTAAAAATAATGAAAATTAATTGTGCTTGCAAATAGTAAATGCTCTTGTCACATAACACAATAAGCTTGTAGTGACCATGAATTGCTTTAAATTATGCGACTTGTGACCTATTTTCATAACAACAAAGAGGGAAGAATTTTTTTTTAGCATTTATGTTGAATAAAATTAGGGCAACATTTTCATGTTTTGTTATCTTGATAAGGAAGTCAGAGTTTTCTTATGACGAAGTAAATATGGAAAAACTTTATGTACTTTTGAAGCTAATTTGATTATTATTATGGTCGTTTCAGTCAAAATATATTATAATTTGTGAGATTAGAGCTGTTGTGATTTTTATGCGGTTTCATTTCATCAGGAAATTTGTTAATAATACTACTTTGGATAGCATAAATCGGTTAATCGATCAAAAATCCGGCAAAACATAGAGTCACGCTTTAAACCGAAACCAGTACCAAATCATAGTCACGTCGGCTTTAAACCGAATTTACCGCTAAATCAGGGTCACACCGGCTTGGTGTTAGATTTTGGATCAATTAAGTGACTTCTGCTATTCGGAATCTAGTTTAATATTCAGAATTCGAATTTCGAATCATGTGTCAAGTGCTTTTATCTAATGAGCAAGGAACCGAGGCTTGGGAGAGTGGCAGAATGATGCACACTTAAGCCTTTATCTCTACACTACTTGTACCCATTGCACAGTCCTTATAACTGTATATAACCAAACACATGATCCAACAAATCCAACAACGTCTATTGCAACTAAAGCCTAGAAAGTCGATTTAATTCCTAACCTCACCCTTCTTATTAAACATTTCATGACATTCTACACTATACCTAATATTTATATTGATCTTATGACATCTTATCTTTAACAAAATATTTTTTGAAATTTAATGAAGTCTTGAATATCTTCGGTGAAATTTTTAATTAAATCTAAAGCTATTAGGAATGTTCCTACATTGAATATATAATGCCTTTTTATGTTAAACACATGCAAAAGGTTGCTATGCTTTAAATTAAAAGCTTTAATTGAAAATTTCTTCTTTTTTCAAACGATGACATTTTTTTAAAGATTAAAAAAAAAAGGCGCGACTTTAAAGTTCTTGATAATCTTGTGAATGAAGATTTCCGTATGTTGATGGTGTTGTGAGTAGCATAAGAGGTTTGTCGCAATTTCTTCTGGGTGTGATTGAAAAAAGCTGAGTTATAGCTTCGTTAAAGCTCTTATTAACACCGAATGAAGGCCTATTTGACAGTCATATGGATGGCACACGAGCGAGCATGTGATTAAGGAAATGAATTTTTGGTGTCTTGAACCAGATTGAGAAATTCTGGATTTGGTCATGATTTGTGTTAATTCTTCAAAATTATCTCTAGTTCCTACAATCGTGCTCAAAATTTCTACTAATCTTGAATTTCCCTAAATTGTTGAATGTTGTAAGGACAAGGATACACTGACCATGATCTTCAACTTCAAGAACATTTAATACCTTTAAAATAATCAATTTTTCGAAACACCTGATGCATCTATAATTTTTTTAATAGCTTAATTGATACGTTTAAACATTTTAATGCTTTGCTCTAGAAATCACAATAAATGTGATTTTAAAACGAGCATAAATATTGTTTCACATGATATATTTTTCGCAATTTCAAATCATAAAATATGAAAATGCGACATAATAAAATATCGGCATACATAAAATAAAAAAAAAACCCTTATCCTTCACACATTCTTTTATATAGCACCTTAAAAGTCCATAAACACCAATGGCATTTTAATAAATTGAGAGAACAAAAAATGTTAAATTTACGATCCTTAAAAGAAATTTCATAAATTTTTTTGTTTATTCGTCAACCTTAAAATTGTGATTTTTTTGTCTCTCTCATCCTTTTATACCTTTACATATGATCCATAATTCATGAAAAAAGGTAAAAATTCTAAATAAAATACATGTGACACTCAAATGACATACACATTTATATATTCGCATAAAATAAAGATGGATGACACGATTGGGTAGCGATAAACAAATGAAAATACATTTTTTAGATGAGTCTATTCTGTTCTATACTGAATGGAATCGTTCACATTATCACACTTACAGTGGTGCTCTAGACTTCACAACAAAATGCGACACAACATGCCTTAAGCAACATGAATATCTAACACATTTGATATTGATTATAAAAGCATAAAGAATCACTGAAACCAACTATCAGACAATTTTATGTCGAAGTTCTGCTTAAAGTGTAGAAAAAAATGCCGGCAGTAACAACTTCTTGTTATTCTGCTACATGTATGTCTGTTGCTGTTTATTTGTTGTTGTGTATTATTCAGGCATGAAAATGAAAATGTGTGTACAACTTGGAAAAAAGAACTAAGACGTAAAGTCAAGAGTATTGGTAGATTTACAATATGTGGCGGGAGTAAGCAGGCTGTTTTTGTGTCACGGGACACAGCGACTCTTCGAAATCTGTTCAACATTACATTGATTGAGATTATAGATTCTAGTCCTCAATGTCTCTTTTACGTCACACCAGTGTGTCGCACCACACAAGTTGTCCACCACTGATTAACGTCACACCACTGTGTCGCGCAACACAGGTTGTCCACTACTGATTAACGTCACACCAGTGTGTCGCGCCACACAGGTCAACCACCACTGATATACATATATGCAGTAAGGGGTTAAATTTGATACAGCCATTATATGCTATGTAAAAATGGTAATAACGTTGTTTTTTTTCTTCTTAATATAAATACTAGAAAAAGAAAGAAGACGGAGAAATCCATTAAGGAAATTCCGATGTATGGAAATATTTTGTTATACATAAGATGACTACATTTTTATCTTACAATTTTATTATCTTCATAATCTTCTAACAAGCTTTTTTGACTATCAAATTCTTTGTTGTATGTTTATTGTGTAATTGAGTTGTCATGATTTATTTTTTGAGATTATATTTTACTTGGAAATTACAAACGTGCTTAGTTAAATTACATTGCGAAATAAGATTTGTTGGATGCTATCTGAAGAAATCTATTAATTTGAATTTTTAATCCTATGTTAATGGTTTGAACAGAATTTGAAGTCGATTTGAATTCATCCGAACGACGAAGTCGACTTCCAGTTATTCAAACTGAAAAGCCGACTTGGAATCGAGTAGGAAAGCAAATGATTTGTGAATTAGCACCAACTATGGGTCGTCTAAAACCTGCAGGCCCTCACAAAGTGTCCCGGGCTTCTCCAAAACTGAAAATACAGGCCAATAGTTTTTGGACGAGCCTTAGAATCAACTGACCCAATTCAACTCAACTTCGAGCTCTGACAGGGACGTATCTAACTTCTCGGATCCTTTTTGGATAAAATTCTTGCGAAACGATTCATTCTCGAAAATTTCACCTCTTCCTGAGCTTTTGGGTTAAAAAATCTTAAACCTTAAATACCACAACACCATGTTTGGCAACATATAATTTAAAACAATATAAAGCCTTTAACGGTTGATAAGAGCTTATTCGTGAAATATAATATTATACTATAGATATATTATTGTTTTGAAAATCAAAGCATTTCTAATGCTTACAGACAGTCCAATTAATTCTATTTATAGTATAACCGAGAAAAACAAATGCAAAAAAAGGCTTCAATAAAAAATCAATGGCATGCAGAATCGAAGGAAAATAAATAGAATGCAAAAACACATAAGTTTGTCAATTTCAAATAATGCTGATTCTTATTCTTATATAAACAAATTAATTTTATTAAGTATTAACAATTCTATTATACTCCATAAAACAATGTTCTAAAATCAATGAATTTGCCTCTTTTGAAACTAATGACACCGACAATTAATAACTCAGCACGAGTTGTAATTAAATAAAATCAGCAGAAATGTAATTAAGGATCACGGAACAACATTCTGTTGAATACAACAAAAAAGTACTTGTAAATGTGATTGTGTAAGTTTGTGTGTATGCCAAAGTAATTAAAAAAATTTACTGAATTAAAAATATTTATGCAAATTATAGCAAAAATCTTCTGCTGTGCTTGTTCTGATTAAAAACTTACATGATGCTTTTCTGAGCTGAGCAATATGGGGAATTGGAGTTTTCAGTCTATAAATGGGTCGAAATCAAGTGTCATGAAGCCGTCCGGGTAAATTACCGCGTCTTACGGTTAATAAGGTGATCGGAGCGTAGACAGGCAAATTTTTAATTTTTTGGGATTTTCTTTGTAATTTAGGACGGATTGTGGACAAGTCGAATACTGTTACCAAAAAGGGGATTAAGAGGGTCCCTATTAGCGTTCTATATCGACTCGGATATTGTATGGAAAAGTCGATTCCAGTCGACTCGACTCCATATAAAATTCAAGTCGATTTCGAGCTCTGATTCCTTTAAATATGCCCCTGTATGGTCACACAGCCGTGTCCTAGTGAATACGTTGAGCTGCTCAGGATTGATTTTAATTTTTTACATCTTCAAAGTCGTTATATTATTTAAAGCTCCTCTTAAATTGCCATTTGATGAAAGTTTCTGGTTCATCATTCATTCAAAAGATCGAGATTAATTTGTTGTGCTACCTTTTTCAAAAAAAATTGTCAAATATAAGCAAAGTTTATTCAAATATCCAAACCCATCTGTCACATTTTAATGTCTCTTTTCTCTCCATTTTTTAATGTTTCCTTCCATATTTATTTTTAAAGCTTTTTCCCGACTCTTGTTGTAGATTTTAATCTTTCTCAAAAATTATCTACCTAAAAACCGAACTCTAAAAAAGCTTTTAGTACTGTCCCAATAAAATAAACTTTCTCTAAAGTGCGGTAATTGTGGTTTCTAATGCACATATACATGCTTAGTAGAATAGAATATTTTTATTGTTCCTGAACTTTAATATGGCATAGATTTTTTTGTCTACACATTACCACACACTACGAAGAATAGATGAGGAAGAGAAAAAAGGGTTTGAGCAAACAATAAATTAATTTCCGCATTCAATAAAAGAATTATCCAACAGGGAAAAAGCTTCAAAAACCTAAAATCGTTCAAACCATGATGTGGTAAAATCTATTGTGTCTTATGTTCAAAATCAAAATAGTCCATGAATAATTTATAGTTCTTTATAAAACTGTAAATAATTTAAAAATCTATAGAAATGAAGTGAAAATGAAGATATGGTAAATATGTTGCATTACACCTTTATATGGGGGTTGTTAAGTTATTATGTAACGCTACAAGTCGTATTTTTGAGCCGCCTCCCCCACCATCTTCAATTTCTGTAACAAAATCTTCATTGTTTGCAGGTAGAAATGGTCGAAAAATGCTTATCGAATCACAGCTCTTTCCCAGGTTACAAGCTTACAAGCTTACGTATGCTACTTCCTTCTGACATTGTTCCCTTCTGAAGGTTGTATAGATCTTGATCCCCTTTCCCAAAGCATATTCCGTCATAAGTGACCCCCTCCATCCCTCCTAGACCCAAAGCCTGGCTTTAACAGCCAGGAAAAGCTCGAAAATTTGATTGTTTTGCCTTGCTTTTGTTTAAATCAAAACTTTTGAGTCCTCCTTCTTAAAAACTTGTGGCTGCATTCTTGACACGTAATAAGCGAACGACTCTATATTTAAGTACTTACTTCTGAAGTGTAGATCAAATGTGATCCATGACCTCCCTTAGATGTCGCCAAAAACCAGCTCTTTCGCTAGCTTTCGTTTGCCAATTCCCAATTCCGAATGCAATACTTACTGATCGACAGCTACTTTCCATAAGTTCTTTGGCCGTCCACGCCACCATTTGCCATCTACAACGAACGGCTCCATCCTATTGAAAAATTTAAAATAAGCAATTGTTTTCCAAAAATTATGTTGGGTTCTCTTAGATATTTCCATAAAAATTTAAATCTCAGTGAATTGGCAATTCTAGATCCTTTAAGCACCTAATATACACATTCATGACGTCATATGACACATGAGGGTCGAGAAATCTGTGACTATGTGGGTTGAATGTTAGTCTGTAAGACAAAACATTTAGTTTAATATTAGATGTTTATAGCTATCACTATAAATTTCCTAAAATAATTTCCTATGCTATATCTCACTTTATTTACTTAATCCCCAAGCTAAAAAAATGACAACAACTGTCTCCTAGACTTCTCAACATCAAACAACAGTCGCTTGTCGCCCTAAGCTTTAGTCTCAAATTTATTCACAGTCTATGATTTTTATTTAATTACTTCTTACTATGTCGTGTTATTGTATAGTATAATTACAACCATAATGAAAAGCTTTCTTCATTTGAAGCAAAATTTCTAAACATGCCACGGCAATTGCTTTTCCTCTTGCTTTTCTTTCGTCAATTATTTGTGAACGTAAAAAAAAAAATTCACAACAAAATAAAATGAGCAACAAATTTCTTCCTTTTCTTCCTCTTTAATATTTGTAGCATGACTTTTGTACACAGAAAAGAAAAGTGAATAAAAAGGAAAAGAAAACACGGAAATCATTCACGAAAAAATTAAATTGACATTAAACGTAAAACCTGTAGGCGGAGTGAGGATGAAAAGGAATTTTTTTATTTCTGAATAATGAATTTAATTTTATATTTTTTCGATGGAAAGCGATCGATTTGGAATTAGGAAGTTGGAGGAGGACGTTGGTGTAATATTGATGGGAAGCATATGGAGATGAAGTTGAAATTGTCTCAAAAAATAATGTTAAAAGCTCAAGCAATGTGGAAGCAACAAAAGAACCATTCACTTATTATGTTAAAGGAACGAAGGAGAGGGACGTAGGACGACACGAGGTGGATCAGTGTCACAAATCTGATCTTAATAAAGCCCCCATTTAGAGCCTTTTCACTATTCTAGTTATTAATCTCAATTGACGTGTTAAAACCACAATAATTGTGGCTAGGTACACTGCATCGATATACCCTGGACCATGCAATAGTGCAGGATAATTAGATTCTTAAGATGATCATTCTTTAGTTAACATTTTCCTAAAACATCCAGAATTAAAGTAATAAGTGTGTCGCCAAAAGTTTCGCGACACTTGAGATCGTTTCGTGACACTTGACATCGTATCGTGACAAGTGTGATTGTGTTGTGACTGTGTCATTTATGATTTTATCGTGACTGTGTCATTTGTGATTGTGTAGTGATCGTGATTGTGATTCTGTCGTGACACTTGAAATTGTATCGTGACACTTGAAATTGTGTTGTGGCATTTAAAGTTGTATCACGACACAACAGAATGTCACGTAGAATAGTTTGAATAGCACTAGCTTAAAATATCAACTACACAAAACACAACTAATCCAGTCAATGAAAAAAGTGAAAATTTATAATCCTCGATTTTATTCTTTTTCCTGCTCGTTTTCAATTTCAACTTATTGATTTGTCAGTACTCAATATGTTCATGAAAGAGAAAATGTTGGCAGTTTTATAATTAATTTTTTTTGCGTTCCTTCTGCTTCCCCCTTTCGTTTGTCATCTCCACAACTAATTGCACACTTTCGTCGAATAAAATAAAGTTTTTAATTAAACTATCAGATTAACTTATTGAGTTATTCTTTAAAATTCCACAAAAGATATGAATAAATTTTTAACTTTGAGTCGTTTTCGATTGGCGGCGGATGAGCATCCACAACAAGCAAAGGTCACAAAAAGAATTTATCTCATGTCTTTAGCTTCAAGCTTTTCAAATGAACAAAATGAATGAAACAGGGTGTGAGAGAAGAAAGAACAAAAAAATGCAAGGGAGGAAGCAGAAACAAGCATGAGCTTAAGTGATTATGAATGCAAGACATTCACTGCTTTTTCACTTTCGTTTTTTTCTACTTTTTTTTGTTCTGTGCTGTATGTGTATAACAAGAGGGGAGAAAGAATGAAAGAAAGAAAAAAAAGTTGAAGGAGTGACAAAAACGAAAAAAATTGTTAAAGCTTATGGCAAATGTTTTGTGTGTGGTATAGAGTGCCTGATTTGAACATATTCTAGCCGGAACTGCTTCTTTTTCACTCAAAATGACAAATTGATTGTGATCCATGCTTTGAGTTGGGAAATATGCTTGGGGTTGGTGATTGACTTGGTCAAGAATGAAGTCAAATACGACTTGCTTAATACTGGATTAACTAAGCAATGAAGCTCAGTTGAGGCTTTGTCTACGTCGTGACGAAGCTGATCCAAGAGACACGATTTAGAAAATTTCGTTTTTCCATTAATAGCCGACACGGTGTCGTCATGTTACTCTCGTGTCTTGTCATTGACACAGCGACGTAGCGGATTCCTAGCGACTTTGTTGCGCTACTCTAGTTAAACTCTTGGAAAATGAGGCTTGCGTCGAATCTGAATCCAGCTAAATGTCATCAAAATTCCAAAAACAGTGCACATTGTCAAGCTAAATTCCATGACAAGTAGCAAAAAAATTCCATCGAACTGTACTTCAGAAACCCTATACATGTGTCATTGCTGCTGTTGATACGTAATGTTGTCATTTATTGTTGTTCACGTACATCGATTTATATTTTATTTGTATGAGTTTCAAAATGCGTGTGTTTGCATGTGTATATAAGTGATTAAGTCAGCAAGTGTTTGCAATATCACAAAAGAAAAGAAGACATAAGAAGAAAGAAAAAAATCGTAGCATGTACGTAAATATGTTAAATTGGCCGCAAGGATTAGTCATTGATAGAGGTTTATTGCTATTGCTGTTGATGTTCATCGGCTTAACTATCTCATCTCACTATCTACTCATGTGAATGTTTCGTCGTCATTCCATCCATATTGTATATTGTATATCATCAGAACAAGAGAACAAAAAAAAAGTTTGATATCGAATAGAATGAAAAAAAGGAGATTAGACATGATGAGGGGAAAAGTGGATATAAAATCAATAGTAACATTGACATTAATGTGAGTGCGTGGATGAAACTGACTTCCAGAGAAAAAAAAATATGAAATTATTCAAGTCACATATTGAATATCAATTTTTCTACCATTCTATTTGGCCTCTGTGTCTCTCACTGGTTGGTGGGGTGACAGGGGTGTAGTCAGATATGCTTTGAGGGAGGAGATGGAAAGTTCAAATTTTTCCACGAAAAATCTTAGCAAAATTGAAGAATTCCTAAAAGCAGAGGGGGTAGGTTAATTTGACATCCGAACCGACACCATCACCCACCCCCTCCTGGCTACATCCCGACACTTACAAATTCAGTAATCTCATTGCGATCTTCAATTCTTTTCATCTTAATTTTCACTTCTTTTCTCATATTCTCTTTTTTACTAAGCACTCTGCGTAATAAATATAATGAATTTTGTCTATTTTTGTAACTTGACTCTCTTCTGCTTCCGCAAAAATCCCAAAGAATTCAGTCACGTTGTTTCATGGACAGTATCTCATCAGAGCCAAAAAATAAGAAATAAACAAGAGAGCAAATCCATTGAATGTGAATGAATGAAAAGCTCATTTAATAAGCGATTGCTTTCTATTGATTCTATTATAAGCTTTTAATTTATGGCATATGTACGTTGATCATGTTTTTGTGCACAAATTTTAAGTAATTAATTGTTTATTTGAAAAATCGATTGCTAATGGTAATAATGAGATTTAAAATTTCAATTCCATAAGATTTTTCAAAGTCATTAAAGAATATTTCGAATGTTTCTGACTGTAATTTATCATTCTTCTACTTTTACAGACTGGCTACAGTTATGGATTTGCATTCATCAATTTCGTAAACGAAGAGTCAGCCACACGTGCCATTAAATGCTTAAATGGCTATACGATACGCGGTAAACGACTTAAAGTATCATACGCACGTCCACAAGGCGAGGATCTAAGAGAAACAAATCTCTACATAACAAATCTTCCGCGTACAATAACTGAACAACAATTAGATGTAATATTCGGTAAATATGGACACATTGTACAGAAAAATATTCTTAGGGATAAATTGACCGGTCAACCACGTGGCGTAGCTTTCGTTAGGTAAGTTCTTTTTATACCTATAATTATTAGTTTTAGCATATAACTGAATAATATTGCCATTAATTGTACTGTGACGAAAAGTATAATATGGTAATTTCATTAGTCTGCAAATTAATAAGCGGTAAATTAACATGAAAAGTTTTATTTTGCATGAGTTGTAATTATAAAGCAATTATGAATCAACAACAGTCATCACAAAGTTGTAATAGACACATTGTATTATTTATTACGCAAGGGTATATAACATTAAGTCACACAAATTAAATTTTCCTTAATATTTTAAGAATTGCCTACAAAAATTTTTATTTTTCCTGCTTTCATCCCTATAAAATAGATATAGTAAACGTGAGGAAGCTCAAGAAGCAATAGCATCACTCAATAATGTGATACCACAAGGTGGAAATCAACCATTAATCGTTCGCGTTGCGGAAGAACATGGAAGAGCAAAAGCAGCACTCTTCCTGCCACAATACAACCAATTTGTTCAAAATAGAGGTAGAATGAGAGTTCGCAATCAACCATATTAAATTTCTATATGATGATAAAATATTTATTTCGCTAATTACTTTTTTTCATTGTCGTCATAAACTTTTAAAAATGACAATTTTTAATTACACACGTTTTAAATGAAAACCTTTGAATTAATTTACGTTTTATGATTCATTCTTATTTCCTTTTTTTTTGTTTGCTGATATTTCGGTTATTATTTAACATAATATACAATTAAAATTAAGTTGATAATTCGCGTCATAAAAACTATCGATTAATATAATCCTTTAAAAAAAGCTTGAGATAAAATACTTTTTATTAAATATTTTTCGTGTTTGACTAGATTTCAATATTTATGCAATAAAATCTAATGTCGTAAGATTTGGCAATGTATGAAAAATGTTCTTTTGAATGAGATTGTTAAGTCACCCGAACAGCACAATGGCAAAATTCATTGTTGGAAGTAAAAATTGGTTTAAAAAAGTCGTCATGTAGCCTTCAAGACACTCTTATGTCTTGCTGTCATGCAGCATTAAAGACACTCTCATGTCTTGCTGTCAAGCAGCATTCAGGTCACAATCATGTCTTGCTGCCATGCAACATTCAGGACACCCTCGTGTCTTGCCGTCATGTTGCCTTCAGGTCACCCTTATGTCTTGCACCATTCAGAACACCCTAATATAGTCTTCAAGACACCATCAAGTTTTGCCATCAAGACTGCTTAGTAACGACATTCAGACAACTACTGACGTGCTGCTCGGAATCAACAATTTTGTCAATTAGATTTTATTGCAGTTTATTGAATCCTTGATACTTGACTAATAAGATTTGTATAAATAATTCAATTATTAAGATTGGGACAAATATTATATTAGTAAATTCTCCCAGATCTGTAACATTTACATTATTACTCACAATTGATGATAGTAAATACAGTATCGTTCAAAACTGTTTCCATGTTTTGAAAAATATTTTATTTTTGATCTATTTCCACTAAAACATGAGAAAGTCCTAACAAGTTATATATTGTATTAAAGCTTGTAAATTAAGTTATTCAAATATGCTAAAAAGTCTGGGAAAATATTTAGTTATAGTAGAAATTTTTGACAAAATGGCCGACATCACATGGAAACAGTTTTGAGCTAAAGAGAAACTTTTAATAATTTTAATACTAAAATGCACAATTATCAACAAATTTGTATATTTACTCAAAATACATTAAAAATGTGAACTTTTGATACATAAATCATAATATTATGTCCAGTAAAAACATCAAAATTATGAATTTTAGAGCAGTACAAATGTTCTGATTCATTTTGACAAAAATTTAATTATTGAAAGGTTTTAGAGGTTCCATTTGCAGCATAAGTAAATGAAAATAGCATGAATAAGACTTAAACATGCTTTAATTAACGTTAAAGGTCAGTTAAAAGCGAAAAATTTGAAAAAAGTTCATGGAAACACTTTGAAAAATTTCCTTCTTAACTAAAAGATTGAAATTTTTTAATTATTTACAGCTATATGTTAAGCTTTTATTGCATATTCTGATAGCTTTTACGTTATTGAATACAACTATACCCAATTTATGTAGCACTCATAAAGATTTAACCATTTTTTCTGACAATTTCTATTGTCAGTTGCAGCCATCTTTGAAAATTTTTTGAAGCAATTTTAAAAATTTAATTTTTTTGCATAAATATCACATTAATGTTTATTGAAGTGACTAAAATAGCCTACAAATTCAAAAATTAATATTAATTAAGCATCTTAAGCTTTCTAATATCGATATTTATGCAAAAAAATTAAATTTTTAAAATTGCTTCAAAAAATTTTCAAAGATGGCTGCAACTGACAATAGAAATTGTCAGAAAAAATGGTTAAATCTTTATGAGTGCTACATAAATTGGGTATAGTTGTATTCAATAACGTAAAAGCTATCAGAATATGCAATAAAAGCTTAACATATAGCTGTAAATAATTAAAAATTTCAATCTTTTAGTTAAGAAGGAATTTTTTCAAAATGTTTCCATGAACTTTTTTCAAATTTTTCGCTTTTAACTGACCTTTAACGTTAATTAAAGCATGTTTAAGTCTTATTCATGCTATTTTCATTTACTTATGCTGCAAATGGAACCTCTAAAACCTTTCAATAATTAAATTTTTGTCAAAATGAATCAGAACATTTGTACTGCTCTAAAATTCATAATTTTGATGTTTTTACTGGACATAATATTATGATTTATGTATCAAAAGTTCACATTTTTAATGTATTTTGAGTAAATATACAAATTTGTTGATAATTGTGCATTTTAGTATTAAAATTATTAAAAGTTTCTCTTTAGCTCAAAACTGTTTCCATGTGATGTCGGCCATTTTGTCAAAAATTTCTACTATAACTAAATATTTTCCCAGACTTTTTAGCATATTTGAATAGCTTAATGTACAAGCTTTAAAACAATATATAACTTGTTGGGACTTTCTCATGTTTTAGTGGAAATAAATCAAAAATAAAATATTTTTCAAAACATGGAAACAGTTTTGAACGATACTGTACTTCTGCACTTTAGAATGATTGATAAGTTCAGCTTAGACTTGAATATTGTAACGATTATGAACTTATCTTTGTTTAAATTATTGCATTCAAAATATTTACAAAACAATTTTTTTTTTTCATAGTTTATAAGATATGATTTATTAGCTGTAAGACTAACTGAAATTAAAGAAACTTTTCCTAAATTCTGAACGATTTTTTTTTTATTTTTTTGTGAACGACCGGGCAACTTGAAGAAATAGAAATTGAATAATTTAACACATTTATCAAATTAAATTATTATGGTTCATTAAACTTTTGAAGGCATTAACCCGAACAGCACAATTTGGGAAATTATATTCCTCATCTTAAACATGGGCTGCAATCAGAGCTTGAAGTCGACCTAAATTTCATATAGAAAAGTCATCTCGACTCCATCTCGAATTTAAGCGAGTTCAGCTCGAAGTTGACTAAAAGTTTGTGTGGATTTTACCACACAAAATGCTAGTCGACTTCAAGTTCTGATTGGAATCAGCTTTAAGAGCACCTTTGGGTGTAATGGCAACATACCAGCACTTTGTCGTTTAGCGACTATATTGTGCTGTTCGGGTAATTTAAAGGTAATTCACTTATGACGTCCAACATTAATTGGCAGTATAGAAATATTAAGAATGAGTCAAAAAACACCATTTTTAATGGATCTCATTAGTGAATGACCCCGAAGTAAATAAATCATTGAAGCAATTGGTTCAATTTATTATAGAAATAATTAACTAATTACTGAATTACAATTATTATTGATTGGACACTGAACTTTCGACATCATCGATTCATATTTGCTGTTTATTTGAATATGAATCGAATTATGATTTAGTCAGTGTATTATGAATTATCTATGTGATAAGGATAATTACTATATATGAATGGAACATGATTTATTACTATTTCATAACGCTAATAAAGAAATATGACCTGTTTTTATTCATAATTCTTAATTTGGGACACAAGAAAATAACTTTTTTTACCAATAAATCAAAAATAGTTTTTTTATAGTAAAATACATAAAAAAATATATGATAGCTTAAGGAAGCTTTAAAATAATGGAAAATTTATTGATCAGCATTGCATAAAAAAATGTTTTTTTCAATTTGAAAAATTGCGGTAGATTGTCGCTTTTGTCATTTATTGTTAGGAACTTGTGTAAAGTTAGTGTCAAATTTAATGAAATTTTTGAATTATGAGTTTGTAATAGAAACATAAGGGAGCATTCGGAAGTTACGTAACGCTAAAAATTGGGTTTTTGGACTTTAAATTTAATGGTTTGTAACAATCCCATACATCACATCGTATCCCTAATTAGCGTTACGGAACATCCAAACATTCCCTTACAGACATGATAATTGTAGATTTCAAAGCTCCAAGTGGACTTCTCCGTACAGAGTCGACTTCGAGCTCTGCTGTATTTGAACTATGATTTTGAATGACATAACCATTTAATCGATCCTTGAGTCGGAACCAGGGCGGTGTGACTCTGACAAGGTGACGCATATAAATCGAATCCGACACCTAATCAAAGCCACACGCTGATTTGGTTTGAAGTCAGATCTAAATCGAATCCGACACTTAGCCAGAGTCACATTGGCCTGAAACCGGATTTTTGCTCGATTTGCGCTAATAAGAAATGATTGTCCAATTTAAAGTAATGAATCGATTTCTCAAGATAATTATCGAGTTGACAAATTCAATTCCATCGCATGTCTGCTATCACAAAGAATAACATCTCACTTAACAATTCTGACTGACTATAAACAAATTCACAAAAGAATGAGTAATGATCTTGGGCATTTTTAATCGCCATCATGGGAAATAATAAAGTTTTATTAAATTCAAAAACTGAATAAATAACCTCAGAAATTTATTAAGTTAAATAATGTGCACGCTAACTGCAAATTGCAAGACATTTAAAAATTCCAAAAGGATATTTTTCATGACTTGTGAGAAAAAAAAATGCATAATAAAAAGTTTTTCAACCGGAAAAAGTAAAAGAAAAAAAAAAACTTAATAAATTCTACCTTGACATCAATTTCCATCCACTTTCTTATCTCTTCTTGTTATTATTATTGCTGGTTTATTTGTATTTCCCATTTACATGGAATGGAGCAGAAGTGGAGTCAGGGGGTTGGGGAAGGTTGTATATCCATGCTTACTTACTTATTTCATTGGATGGGGCACACAGGGACCCATTGCTGCGTTTAGAGTATGTCTGTAGACAGCTCTATCTTTCGATGAGTTTTGCCAGTTCGGGAGCATCTACATGGGTCGTAATAATGTAGAGTTGCAATGCCTCTGGCAGGTCTTACTTGAATGTGACACATGTGTTGCGTGTGCCTGTCACAGACACCTGTTTTTGCAACTCTGAATGCGGGGAAGGTTTGGTTTGGGAATTTTGTCTCACAAACTCACAGCAAATTCAAGAGACTGACAAAAAGGAAGGCGAGGTTCAATATCGCAACATAACAAACCCCCTACCACACCCCACTCATCCTCCTGAATACGTCTCTGACAACAAGAAATGGATAAACTTTTAAGACAAATTGAAATAGTCTAAGAATATCTTTAAATAACACTTGATGTCACCAAAAAGTTTTCTTTTACTCGTGAGAATTTTTAGTTTTTTGGAACTAACAAAATAGATGAACATAATTTTTCACTAGAAGTAAAAGAGGAAAATTCGGAACAAAACGCCTTCAGAACCTTTCGGAGCTTGATGATGGTTGAGTAAAATAAGAAGACAGAAAGCTCTCAGACGCCAGGCTACAATATTTATACAAAAGAAGGCATCAAGATGAGAATGAGAAAAATTGAAAATTAAGACATTTCCGACTTCTTGAAGGATGAATCAGAAAAAAGTATCATATTTAGCATATGCTTCGATCTCTTGGATTTTTCCATTATGTCAGACTTTCAGTTTGAATTCTATGACCTTCCCAAACACAACAAGGCTCGTGCCTCTGAGAAAATCTTCATTTAATAAGATGTACAAAAAGTACGAAGAACTACAAATAAAAATGATGATTGACATAAACATCAATGAGATGGTACAGATGAATGAGCATAAATGAAATTCATGTGAATGTCAAAAAGAGATTGAAACTGAGTGAAGCACGTCGTATTCACATAACATCGATGATGACAAACAAGCTGTATACATCTCCTTATGTACATTTGCATAAAATTGGCAAAAAAAGAAATATTTTCCGGAATTTTGTGCTCCTTTTATGCTGCAAAAAAAAACTTGATTGAATTTTTTTTTCTCTTCCTTCAATAAACATGGCTTTGGATTTCATTGTTATTTAAATATGAGCAAAAAAAAGTACTCATGAGAGATTTTTAAAAATGCATAAAATGTAGATTGCAGAAAAAAGCTCATTTTCTGATGCAGAAATGCTTATTCTAACATGAAAATCATTTTGATTGAAAGTTCTCCGCAGTGACAGAAGTTTACTTCTGGGTTTTTCATTCTTCCTGATGCTATGTTGGTAATGCTTTAAGAAGATAATCGAGGAGCTTCAAGTGAGGGAGTTTGAAGATGATATTCCTGAGAAAGTTCAATATGCTTAGGGTTAGGCACTATCAGAGGGTTAGACACTATCTGGAATATTGTCATAAACATTGTGATTTTGTATGATTTTAATCCTGGAAATATGTCTAATATTGGAGTAACAAAAGGTTGTAACTTGATAAAACTCTAAATCAGTGATGCCAATTTCAATTTTCGAGTATTGGAGCACAAAAGAGGTCTTTACTGACAAATTTGAGTCTTGTCATTCAAAGAACTATTTAAATTACGTTAGAAACTTGCAAAAAAGTTCCAAAAATTCATAAAATTGCAGAATAGACAATATTTTGAACTTTGACTTGATTTTGGGCTTGAACTTGAATCTTCAAAAGGAAAACTTTCTCATCCCAAAAAATTGAGTGAACTGAGCTAAAGATCGAACTGTTTTTGGAAGCAATTCTAAGTTTTAGAGAATTGGAAGATTAATTTTGGGATCAGGGCATCGTTTTTGGAAAAAAAATTCTCAATTTGGTGGGATTTTCTAGACAAAAATCTAAACCACTTCAAATCCCACGACCCGAAACTCGGAGTTTTGTGTTTTTTTGTTCCAAAAAAATTTTCAACACATCCATTACACTTTAAAAAATTCTAAATTTTCAAGTTCTTCAAAAATCGGGATATTTTCGGGCTCTGTCGGGACACAGTAATGCTGGAAGAATAGTACAGCAACTTATCGGCTAATTACAGCTGATAGCAACCATAATTTTCATAAATAATTGAAATCAATATTAAACTTCCTTATATCCTTAGTTTAATGATTTAGTCACACATGATTTAATCACTTCTTCAATCTAAAAATTACTTCATTAGCTCTCTTAAATAATATTATATTTGTGCACCTTAAAACATAATAATTATTAAGTGAGTGAAATTTTTAATCAAATTAGATTTTTAAAATAATAAAAAAAGCAAGCTTAAAAGCTTAAACATAATTCAATATAATCGATTAGTATTTGTTCTCATTAAGAGGAAAATAATTTTTAGAAAATTGTCATTTGAAGTCCTTAAAATATTATTCCTGTCAAAAGATGGCGCGGATGTTGGTCAAAGTACTAGCTTTGTATTTGTGTGCAGGAATGATAAAAAAAAGTCCTTACATTTTATGAGACTCAGAAATATAAATTTTTAAAAATATGGTGACCGTTATGGAAAATATTTGTGTTTATTTTCTTAAGTTTCAAATTTATGGCAGATGATTTTTTTTATTCAATAAATTATGACAGAATTAAATACAAAAAAATTTTAAAAAAACTGAAAAATACCAAAAAAAAACTAATTATTCTTCCTAATTGGAGATTATTGTTTTAAAAAATATGTCAAAATGTAATGTAGTGAAGCTTCTTAATTACAATATGACCCAATAGTCTTCATAGAGTCATTTAGAAACTTTGAAATAACTAAGGTATTTGATGTTAGAAAATATTTGTAACCTTTTTTTCTGTAACTTTAAACTTCTGAATATTTACAAAACTCCATATATATAATAATCTACTCAATAATAAAAGTTTTATGGAATTATTGAAGTTCAAGTAGAGAAATAAACAAACAAAATTTTTTTTTTTTTAAATATAAAACTTTCAATTCATAAATTGCGTTTAGCTGATTAATTTGATAACTAAGTCTAGACACTCATCAGAAAATTGTAATAAATCTTAAGATAGTTTGTTTAAAAGAATTGCTAAATTTTAAAATTTTTGAAATATTGATTTTTATATATTTTTAAAAACTTTAAATTCCTTATAATATTTTTAAATTAATATAAAGAAAATTTAAAAATTCAATTTTTTAATTTTAATTTTCAAATTTTTTACAATTAAAATTTTTTAAATTTCAATCAAAAAATGCACAAATTGTTAAATTTTTTCAACTTTTACAAATTCTAATTTTCTATTGAGTGTCTGAGCTGAACTTTATTAGAACTCCAAATACTACTTAGTGATTAGAATGAAATAAAACATAAATTTAATGCGCATTACAAGAAAATCATTTATTAAGAGAAATCCCGGACGATACATGGCTAATCAGAATCCACACGGGGTCCATAGCCGATGAGGATTCTTTCTCTATATTGTATCATTCGGGAAATCTAAACCGGGACTATAAACTTTTTTTGACAAAAAATTAAAAATTCATTAACAATTAAAATTAAAATCTTCATTTTAAAAACTAAATGAGCTTTAAAATTAAGGAAATTTCGGAAATTGAATTGAAAGTTTCGATTTTTTTTTTTCAGATTAACAGAATTGTATTAATTTTTTTTTTAGCGATCAATAAAAATGTTAACTCGGGTTTCGTAAGTTTAAATTGATTTTTTTTTTTTCACAAAACTGAAATCTGTCTTTTTTTTATTTTTTTTTATACCTGCCTTCCAACTTTTTTTTTCTAGAATTCATCAAGCGAAGTGCAACTAATTCTAGCTCTATGTAAATAAGAATGGCGTGAATATAAATATTTTTTTTTTTTTTCATTTTCTTAGATGTTAACAAGAAATTAAAAAATGTTGAAGCTGTTAAAACGTCTTTAAGAAAATTTTAAATCAACATCAAAAGTTTTTAATTGTTTTTTTTTTTTTGTTTTTTCTTAAATAATGAAAGAATTTGAGAATTTTACACCATAAATTAAATTTCAAGTTAAATTTATTTAAAAATATGAAATTTAAACTTGGAGAATTCCTCTTCAGAGTTTGAAGTCTTCCCGAATTTAGTAGAGTTGGCCGGATTTCACTAAAGTCGTTTTTTTGAACTTTTGGAACCCAGACTGCTAAAGTCCTGCCAACTCTATGTAAAAAGTCGATTCTATTCAACTCGAGTCCATATAAAATTCGAGCAGATTTATAACTATAATTCCGTACAATTCAATATTAAATAAATTTTAGAAATGAAATACCTAAAATAAGCTTATAAACAACCTTAAATTTTACAATATCAAATTCAATAGACTTTGAAATTTCTTAAAATAATTAAAATCATTTAAGATCAATATTACGATATTCTAGAGACTAGTATCAAAATATGATTTAAATTTTACATATGGGCATGGCCGTTTAGAAATTCACACTCAGTAATTTGAAGTTAAAGGCATTTTTCTCCTTAGTTGGACTTTTTAGGATCACTTTTCATAGTTATAATTGTAGAAATTCATAAAACCAACATTTTGGCATATAATTTGCTATGATTAGTGCTTTAATTAATGCAAAAATTCAAAAAATATCTCAATTACTGAGTGTGAAATTTTGTTCCATTTTTAAAATTTTTCAGAAAATTTAATAAAAATTGCTAAATTTATGTGTTTATTATGATTTAAATTGTGGGAGCATAAAGAGTTTATGTTCCTTTTTAAGATTAGATTACTCTACGGAAGCAAATCATGCTTTAAATTAGTTTAATTAACAAAATGAGTATTCTGTTTTTGAAAAAAATTATTTTTTTCCGTTGAAATTTTGAAAAAAAATGGAACGTTATTTGCGGCTAAGCCCATATTTAATATTGCGCGATACAAAATTTTTAGCTTATTCCAATCGACACCTTACAAAATTTACAAAAATTCCTTAATTTTCTATTTGAAACTAATTTTTATTCTCTTTTTTCCTCTCTTTTTACATTAATGTGGACTTATTCATCATTTGGGTCAATAATTGGATGTATGAAAATCTACAAATCTCATCAAAAAAAATCTATAAATCCCGAAATGTCGACCAAATCGAATCATCAACACATCAGGCTTACTTAATACACCCTCAACATCATTCGGAAATCTTGAGGATGGCGTCGATGGTTTGTACAGCAGAAATAATAAATTTACGTATCCCTACTGATATTTAAGGTACTATTAGAATTTTTTATTAAGTAACAATATTTTTCGTCTTTTTAATCGCAAATTTTTAATTTTAATTTGGAGTAAATTTCTTATTCTACCAACGTTATCTTCAATATTCCCTTCGAATCTATTCTATCCCTATTTAAATTTTTCTATACTCATATTCATAAAGAATATTAAAAAGAATCGACAGAAAAATCATTTATACTTTATCATCTAAATTGAATTATTAAGATACGCTACTGTCCAGCCTCACCACCACCCCCTCTATATAAATTCTACTATTCATAAATATGATAAAAATGAGAGGAAATTTTGCATGCATACAAAGTATATAAAAAAATATATAAAATGTCATTTGCTAATTTACTGCCATTGGTGCTGCCTTAAAAAGAAATTTTTAAGAAAAAAAAATTTCATATAAAAAAAATGAAAGTGAAATGTTTGTGATATTAAATAAAGATCTCATTAGCAGACAGCACTTTAGGGGTCTATCTAACCATTTTACTTTCTTTTCTCCCATGAAGGTTAGAATTTCTGTTATTAATTGATTTGTTGTAGACAGAGTTTGAAGTTGACTTGAATTTTGAATAGAGAAATTGACTCAAGTTGACTTGACTTGATGATGCAAAGTTCGAAGTGGACTCAAGTTGACTTGGATTTTGTATGAAAAGTTGACTTAAGTCCTCAAGTTGATTCGAATTTTTGTATGAAAAAGTCTACTTGAGTCCTCAAGTTGACTTGAATTTTTGTATGTAAAGTTGACTTGAGTCCTCAAGTTGATTCGAATTTTTGTATGAAAAAGTCTACTTGAGTCCTCAAGTTGACTTGAATTTTTGTATGTAAAGTTGATTTGAGTCCTCAAGTTGATTCGAATTTTTGTATGAAAAAGTCTACTTGAGTCCTCAAGTTGACTTGAATTTTGTATAGAAAAGTCTACTTGAGTCCTCAAGTTGACTTGAATTCTGTATGGAAAAGTCTACTTGAGTCCTCAAGTTGATTCAAATTTTATATAAATCCTTAACTTTTCCATATAAAATTCAAGTTTCTTCTAGATGCAAGTTGACTTGACTTCATTCAAAATTCAATTCATCTTCAAACTCTGAACTCTAGGTATTCAATCTTAATTTAGAGTCCTTTTTTTGGAAGGACACGAATACTTTTCTTTGATGTAATTAAATTAGATCTTTCTGTAGAAATTTCACCAATTATTTTTTGATGCGTAATTTGCAACAATTTCTTTTTTTAGTCATCACTTTTATTTCGGTAAAATGCCTTTTTACATTCTAGTCAATAAGTTTTTCAAATTCATCAAATGGAAATTATTATATGGTAGAAAAAGTAAAGCTTCCTCTCAGTTTTTACCTCCCAAGATTGTCTACTCAGAAGGTGTTGAAATCTTTATTTTGATACGCAATAAAAGTTGAGAATTGATTGTAAAGTAGAAAAAAGGACATTTTTTAAGCAAGTTGTTCTTGATGGAAGTCGAACCTGAGTCTAGATTGTCAATTGTATGCTGTTGCTATTAAGCTATTTGAGGTTGTTGAAGTGCTTAGCAAATTACCAATTTAAACTATAAAACTGCTCTGATTGGTTAGACCAGAGCTGTCCAAACTGTGTGTCGCGGTACATTGGTGTGCCTAGGCTCAAGATTAGACAGCCCCAACAGAGCAAGTCAGTCTCACAGCTCCACATTCAATCCTCTCTTCAAATTGTTTCAATTTCTTCCGAGTAGATCATCGACAAGCTTTAAAGATATATTAAATAGAGTTAAAACGAACAAACAAAAAAAGACGAAAAATTGTAAGCAACTTAATAAAAATTTCTAATAGTATTTATTTAATAAAAAATATTTAAGACTTTGTATAGAAAATAATGGACGAGAAATTGCTTCAACAATAAATATCGTGATGAATTGTTAGAGCAATTTCTTTCCTTTTTCAAATGTGTCCAAGGATTGGAAAATTAAATTGTTATATAGAATCGGTTTCAAGTATTGATATACATTTATTTCAATTCGATCTTGAGTGGATATAGTTTTTATTTGACTAGTTATGTGTAGGGTGAACTGAAGACTCGGTTTTGATGAGTTTTTGAGATTGAGATCGGAATCAAAACTTGGCCAATCTCGAGGCAGAAACTGGAAAGCCTTAAATTCGAAAAAGCCGAAAGCCTCGATCTCGAAAATATTCAATTTCATGTCTAGTTCTAAGGACGAATAATTTCATCTAAATGAGATTTGTCGTCCCTAAAACTAGACTTGAATAGCTCAAATCAGTTAATCGATCCAAAATCCGAATGGCGTGACTCTGAAATTGTGTCAGACATCATGCCAGAGCCTCTCCGGTCTGTGGTCGGATTATCCGGATATAATTATAAACCTGTGGTCGGACTACTGATCGAATAACCGATTAACCGGATTTGATTTCAAATCCGACGCCAATTGATTTAACCGATTTTTGCAATTTGCTAGAAATGCATGAAACTAGTCAACTAAAAAACCATCCACTTAGGATTCAAGCACAGATAATTAAAAAAAAATCATTTACTCAAAGAAGTTTTGAATATTTTCGAAGTTGTACAGTATTAGATCAATTAAAATCTAATATCGATTCGAGCTTTCTAAAACTAGTAAATGAAACATTTACCAATAAAAAATATTTTAGACATTTACTTACTATCATTAAATACATTTGACATATAATAACAGAGTGACGTATTTCCAATCCTTGAATCGTCACATTTTATTTCCTCAATTTTTTTCAATTCGCGTTCATGTAAAAGCAAGAGTAAACAGATTCAATGAAAATGTAGATACCGGTAAACCTCCAGCTTAATAAATTAAAATATCTACGTCATTTTTATATAAAAAAAACTTTTCATTGAGAATGGTTCCTCTCAAAAAAAATGGATAAATTATAGACAATTGTGTATAAAAAGAACAAAAACAAAAAATGAATATATTTAAGCAAAAAAAAAAATGAGAAAAACCGATATTAATGAGTGTCTTGCATTTAATCCTTCTTTCTTCCTTTAATATCCTCGTACTTAACATTAAAAAAATAATATAAATAAAACAAACAACAACCATAGTTAATTTATATAAAAAAATAAATAAATTAAAAAAAAATTCTATATCCTCTCTCCTGTTAATTAATTATATAAACATATAATTGAGAAAAAAATTTCAAATTTAATTAATTTAATTTAAGCATTTAATTAATAAAATTAATAAATAATAAAAAGAAAAGTGATTAATAAGATTAAAGATAAAACAAAGAAATTAATAAAAAAATATAATCGCAGCATCGTCAACAAAAACAAAGAAAATGAAATCAATTTTTAAAGTTTATGAAAAAAAAACTCAATTATATTCAGTTGAAAATTACATAAAGTTCATCTTGTTGTAGAGTGTTACTTGCTTAATTACTTACTTAGTGCAAAGTTTTAATTTATTATATTTCTTAGAGTTGGAAAATTGAGTTAAATCTTATAACTTAATTATGATTATTCTTCACGATTCTGAATTCGAATTTGCCATAATTTACTAAGAACCGATTAAAATTTGCATAATTTTTTTTTGCTAACACTTGTGAAGTATAACATTTTATACAAAATTCAATCAATTCTTAGTTAATTATGGTAAATTAAAATTGGCTTCGACCTCTGATTTGAACCGTGCATTTCCAAAACCTATGCATTTTATTATATATATTCTATGCATTTTGAGCGTGATGACGTGCAAAATGACCGTCGTACGACAAATGCATTTACAACGTCATGTTAATGTTGTGTCGCTCAGGACGATTTAAACTCTGATATTTCTTAAAAATTGCTATGTTCCTTTCAGCGATGAAAAATCAAAAATTTAGCTTTAATTTACAATTTTCGGTCTAAAACTCAATAGAACCATATTAAATGATTTTTTCGTGTGGCTACCAAATAGAAATTCTGAATTATAATTCCCAAATTTTAAGCATTAAAAAGCAACAGATGAACTTTTATGTTATTTAAGACAGAAACCCAAAGATTTATGTAAAAGACAAAATTATTTTTGAAACTTAACATTCCAAAGATCTTAAAACTAAATTAAAATAAGTCAAATAAGTTTGTTACTCTACATTCTGTTAATATTTATCATTAAGTCAGCTATTATTCAAAAAAGTTATTTTATTTCTAAGCTATGTTATACATATTTTGATAAAATTCCATTAGAAGTTTAAGAAAAATAGTTAAAGCTTTATGTGTGTTAATGCTTAATTTAATTTATCTCAGAGTTCGAAGTTGACTCGGATTTTATAAGGAAAAGTCGACTTGCCTCGACTCCACTCGATCCGAGCCCGAAGTGGACTCGGATTTTGAATGGAAATGTCAACTTGAGTCGACTTGACAGCATTCAAAATTTGAGTCGGCTTCAATCTCTGATTCATCTACTTATTCGAGGAAGAAAGCTTGAATTCAAATTTTTTCAAGTTCTTCCATCAACTTGAACATAAATTCTTCCCAGTTCCTACAATTCTGAGTGACATAAAGTGGGAGAACCCGAGCGACACATCGCGACAATGACAGTCATGTGACAGCCATATGACATTGCCTCATGGCACTAATGTGTCTCTTGGAGGAGGAGTCAATACCTCGAGCGACAACTATCGTGACAAATCCGTTTGCAACTTCGTTGTCATGATGTGTCGCTTGAGTACGAAGGACAAATGAACTTCAAATCCGATGTACCTTCCAAATTGAACCTTGTATCGCACGTGAAATTCACAGAAATTTTATGAATTTTTCTAAAAAAATTCACATCAGTCATAAAAAACAGCAGCGATAAAAAGAATTTCTAAATTAATTTCATCAACGCAATAAGTTCAGTCCTCCGGAAGCTCCCTTCAAAAACGAGAACGGAAATTTCATCTCCAAAAAAAAGGTGTTTTATCACTCGGAAGAAAAAGCAAAATTAAATAAATTTTTTTACGCAATTGAATCAGAATACAACAAAATATATAAAAAAATGGAAAGCCTTAAAGCAATGAAAATTGAAATTACTTTGACCTCTCAGTCAGATGCTAGAGACGATTTTCCTCTTCTTAAAATTAATTAAATCAAGCATAAGGCAATCGAAAGAATTCAATTGCTTTTGTGCTTTTAACATCTGCTAAATTAAAGATGAAAGGAAATAAGAATGACGAAATTCTAGACTTTAAAAATTTCACAGGATCTAAATCAATAATTTGACGTTAAAAAATTCAAAAAAAGATTTTCATGATGAATGAATAACTTTAATGAATTGATTCAAATCGGATGTAATTTGTAAGACTCTATTGAACATTCGATTCCTCAATTGAACATGGATTACTTACGCAAGCTTCTAAGCTTCCTTTCAATGAAAACGATTCTTAGTAAAAATGTTGTCTGTTTTTCGACATGTCTGCTGAACTTTGGACGTTTTTCATTGATAAAATACACACGTGCAGTATATTGAGATTTCTGGGGCAATACAGCGTCGGGAATGTAAGCAGATGTCATAACGGAGCCATGACGGCTCCAAGATGTCCTAACGGAACCATGACAGCTCGAAGTTAACAAAGAATAATTAATACTGGTCACTAACTAGGCATTAACTTGCCAATAACTAACTATAATGGATTATTGTAAACTCGAGGCTGTTTTCCGCCCATTTTTAGGGCGACAATTGAAATTTGCCGCATAGCGATGCTTCTTAGCAACACAATAAAATAAGGTGGCATAACAAACGTTTAAAGACATCACAACGGCTCTTTTATCAACATCAAATGAGAGTCGCTTCTATTTGGCAACCATATGAATGCTATCCGAAGTCGACTTACATTTGGTGCTGATAAAAGAGCTTTAGCAGAGCCTTATTAACTTCTCCAAGCGGCACAATGAGCCAAACAACACTTATCACTGTAAAAATGGATCGAAATCAGCTGTAACGATTGCATACAGGAAATGTCGCTTCTTATTGCTTATAAAGCGTTCTAGCTTGTTCTGGCGAACAAGTTGTGCTGTTCGGGTTCGTAGAAAAGCCTTCTTTATTGTTGTCGCTCGGGTAAAAAACTTTGACAAAATCTTAAATGTTCCGTGGTGACAGTTACCGTTCACTTATTATGTAAAGCAAAAAATCGAATTTTTAAAGCATAACGTAATAAGTGAACGACACCATACCATCTACATTTGTGTAGCTCAGGGTTCAATACACAGAATTGCACCTGAAGAGACTCAGTTTTAGCAAATTTAAAATGTTTGAATCAAAGCTTTTCTTCCTTAATGCTAGATTATTATTAAATAAGAATCTATTCTAGTCAAGAATCATTTCAACCACTCAATCATATTTATAAATAACTCCTTTATTTATTTTAAAAAAAATGAAAAAGATTCATAGATTTTTAGCTGTGATTAATTATTTTTGGTTGTGTCAACCAAGAAAAAAAACCAGAAGACATTGATACTCAATAACAATGAACATGATAAAAAAATGAATAAATTAATGAAACGACAACAAAGACATGATAAACAATTAAAAATAAAAATAAAAATTGGAAATAATGTTCAATAACCTTAATAAATGAATCATATAATGGAAAAAAAATGTAAATTTCCACTTAAAAATATTTAAAAAAAAAATCGTTAATACAAAAAAATTGTAAACTTTTAAAATAAATCTTAATTAAGCGATAAAGTAAAGTCATTTAATCAAAGTAAAAAAACAAAAGAAAAAATTTAAAAGAATATAAATGAAAATTATGATAATTAAAATAAATGATGATATAAAGAGTTGTATCGCAGAGTGCAATAAATAAAATGAAAATAAAAATTTAATTAGAAAATGAAAAATAAAAAAAAGTGAATGAAAAAAAAAAATGAAATGAAAATTACATTAGAGTTTGAATATATTTATTATCTCTTCGATCTTTCAGAAGTATTTAACCTCAAATAGAGGCTGATAACCGTCTTTGTGGAGAAGGGACGACATTTTTGAAGAAATTTGAATTTTAATTAATAAAGGCATAAAATAATAAAATATTCAAGTGCCTTTCTGGTCGAATAGGTAAACTGCTTAACCCAAATTTGGTATGGTAACTCAAAGGTCATCGGTTCGAATCCAACAATTTTTCAAGTTTGTTGCACTACACTTGGTTAAAATCCGCAAGCAAAAAGACGTCCAGGAGCTTTAACAGCTACATAAACCAGAACAGTGATAAAAGAATGTCAGCAGAATGGTGGGACAGAGAATTTGTACAAATTAGGTGGCAGAGCCAACAACAGAGTCAGATGGAAATCGCTCCAGACGGCGTCAATGAAGTTTTAGCGGAACCCTCAAAATTCTGTAACCCAGCCTTCTTAATTTATGTCACTCAGACAAGTCCACACTCTAGTTAAGCAGCTTCCATTTCATTTCTATTAACATTCAAATTTTAATAAACCACTACAAACCCCTTTCCAAGACCAATCCTGTAAAGATCATATCATTAAAAGTAATTTACTTTGGTCGTCTCTCTTTATATTCTTCAGTCATGAGATGAAAAGAATTCTTAAAAGCCTTTTAACATTTCCATCATCATAATCATAATAATGTTCTTCATATCTCATTTTAAAAATTCTTTTGTGATATTAAATTTAATAATTTTAATGATTCCTTTTTCATCCATAAGAATACAAATTATCATTATAATAATGCTTAAAGCATTCGTTAATGTAGTCTTGAAAGACCTTTGTGACGCGGCATAATAGTTTGCAGACAAGCTTTTTTGGAAGTGCTTAGAACAGTATATTGTGTGCGGTTTAGGTTTGAGGCTTACTACTAAGGTGTGGCGCAAGAAATAAAAGGTTGTTCACCACTGGATTAATAGTTAGAATAGATGCAAGTTGTTTTTTAGACTTGTTTTGAAGAATATGAATTTAAAGCTTAACATTAAGTTCTGAAATGTTTAGTACGCTCTCCCGAGTGACACAAATGAGGAAGACTTCGCCATGGAGCTCTTAAGGCTCCGCTTAACTTCTTTTATTAATACCAAATGTATAATCCTCTGTTTGGTAGTCATATGAACACCATTTGGCCTCCACAAATTTGCGGCTTCCATTTGGGAAACAAGATGACGTCTATATGGCTGCCAAACGGAGTCGGCTTTAATTTGGTTTTAAAAGAGGTTTAACGAAGCCTTATAAGCTCCATAGCGGAACCTTCTTCATTTGTGCCGCTCGGGCCATGAAATTAGAAAGTGCGAACATCCACAATCAAACTTCCCCGAGACCATGACTTTTCTGAAAATTAATTTATGAAAAACAAATTTGAAACTTCTTCGCTTTCTGAATTTTACTCTTGATTAAAAAAAGAAACAAAAACTTCCTGACATTAATTTATCCTCAAAATGTATCTAATGAGATGTGAAAAGTCATAAAAAAATGTAAATGAAAATTTAATCAAAAGAAAAATTTTTTTCACGGTAATAAATGAATAAATGAGAAGAAAAAATATTATCATGTCCGGACTAACTTTCTACAAACAAATTATTTTATTCTTGCATATAAATTTAATTTTGTGTTCATCACAATAGACCCGTCAAGTTTGATTAATTTTTTTTGTTGTATTGTAACTTTATGAATGGCTAATTTTGAGCAAAATTTTAGTTAGGTATGTTAATCATATTGTCTATGATTATTTCAGTGAATGTTGTACTGGGAAGTCCGAGATTGTGTGACCAGATGCAACAAAAAATACCCTAATCCGACTAGACTTTCTCTTGGAATCGACTCCAGGTCGTTGAAGTCGGTTGGCCGACACTTAAAGATCAAGCAATTTCTTAATAAGGATACAACGCAACTGTTGCATAAGATGTCAAAAGAATCAGAGGCGTTACGTTGAATTGTCGGCCAACCGTCTTTAACAACTCGGGTGACATCTCAGGAAAAGACTATCGGGACTATGTGTAAAAGACTATGTCGGACTTGGGTACTTTTTCGTTGTTTCTGGTCACAAAAACTCGGTTTGTGTAATCGCGACACA
The DNA here is from genome assembly GCF_022539635.2 of Chironomus tepperi. Classification (NCBI taxonomy): domain Eukaryota; kingdom Metazoa; phylum Arthropoda; class Insecta; order Diptera; family Chironomidae; genus Chironomus; species Chironomus tepperi. The sequence continues at coordinate 801,919 of NW_027226473.1, forward strand.
TAAATTGTGGCTAGATACATTGCATTTATATACCATGGACTATGAAATTGTGCAGATTTGGGAATCTTTTGTCTTCCAAAAGCAATAAAACCTTCTTGATGTTTATAATATCAATATCATTAATGTATTATCAGACCAAGCGACATAAATGAAGAAAGCGCCACCACGGAGCTTTTAAGACTCCGCCAAAGCTCTTTTATAAACACAAAATGGATGCTGCCTTTGCCAGAGTCAGTAAACAATAACCTTTTGAATCTAATAAAATTCCTTTTAGTTTTGAAATCAAATAATCCTCAAAAATTGCCTTTTGCCATCATCAGTTACTGATTTATATGAATTTATTAAAGCTTGATTAAAGCTCTTTATGGAAGCAAACAAAATTTGAAAATGCCAAATATTTCTGAACTGTATTCGTACAAGAGTATCACATTAAATTGCTTTAAACTCACATGATGATGGTCAAATAATAGCCACGAAATATTTACTGTTTGCTGTACACAAAATACTTGATAAATAGATTAAATTTCAAGAGCAATGTTACATCAAGCGAAATTTATTGCTTGTAAAAAGCCCAATTGGGACTTTTATGATGTAAATAAAAAAAAGCTTTTGTTTGCAATAAATTTCAAATCATAAAATATTTTTTGTGCTCATAATATCGCGGTCTGGACGTAAAAAATGATCCTTGATAGATTAAAAATCTTGAATATTAGGAATGATCAAAGCTCGAATTTTGTATGAAGTCAAGTTGATTTGAGTAGAATTTTGAAAATCTAAAGTCAAGTCAACTTGAGTCGAATTTTACTTTTCCCATTCGTAATATGAAGTCAAGTTGACTTGAGTCCACTTTTCCACACAAAATCTGAAGTTAAGTAGACTTGAATCCACTTTTTCATAGAAAATCTGAAGTCAAGTCAACTTGAGTTCCATTTTATACAATATCTGAAAAATCAACTTGAAACTTTTAAACCGATTTGAAGTCTGACTTTTACTTTTTCATGAGAAAATCTGGGAAAGTCCACTTTTCCCATACAAAATCTAAAGTCAAGTAGACTTGAGTTGACTTTTAAATACAAAATCTGAAAGAAGCTTTTACATTCAAAATCGAAGTCAAGCCGTGAAAGCTGATTTAAAGAAGTTTGAAATGAAAACAAGATCAAATCATAATCCAAAAATTGAGAAAAATTGAAAAACTCCAATTTAAGTCAAGTAAAAATTGATGTCCGACAGTTCAAAGCCATCACTCAAGCTTCCTACAAACAACGATCAGTAACAAATCATACATGAAATTTTACGATACCTCGAGGATGAAAATATAAAACATTCACATGATAATCCACAGTCAAAAAAAGGAAATTCCATTTAATCTCACAAAATATTTGCTGAAAATTTACAAGCTTCAATTGTCATTTGATGTTATCTAAAAACCATCATCATCAACATCGGCAATAAGATTTCAGTACTTTATTTAGACATTTTCTCGGATGGCCGGCCATAAATTTTCGATTATTTACTGTTTGCTAAGTTTAATGTCTGAAAAATAGCTTTTTTTCATTTTCGGAAGAACTCGAGTGAATAAATGAGAATTTTTTTTTTTTGACATGTAAATAAAGGCACTGAAATAAAAAGTCATACAAATATTAGCTGATGCTGATTTTGTTGATTCTATTCATCGCTGAACATGAATGATAGGAAAAAATTGTTTTGAATAAAATTTATAGATTTATAATGAATATCAACAATTATATTGACTTAAACGACGATTTAGTCAGTAGATTATTTATGGATATGGACTCAAGTTTAGAATAAGAACTCAAAATTAGCATTTTGGATGTCTTTAGATTTGGAGAATATGTTAACGGTTGTTTAATATTCAAATTATAACGTAACTTCATACAAATAGTTGATTTTCCCCTTTCACGGTTGTTAGTCCCCTTGATAAAAATGGTTAATGGCATATAAATGGCTGAAAGTTCGGCCAAAGTCCTGCGTATTTCTGACACTAGACCAGATTCGACAAGGTCCAGCATCAGATCGAGTCAAGCTGACCTGGGGCTGGTATATTCTTTACGATTAATCATTTCACAAGTCGTCCACAGAACTAGTCTTCCATCCAGCCAAATTAAGACTAAATTGTTAACAAACCAACAATAATAACCAAACCCATCCCACCTAACCTCAATTAAATTCTTATTACCATTATTATTTAACAATTCAAACTTAAAAAGCTTCCCGCAAAAATAAGAAGTAAAAACATTCCAAACAGATTAAAAGATTACAATCCATGTCCATGGGTGTGTAAAGTGTTCCTTTACAGAAAAATAAGCTCATTTTCATTTTATGGAGTTCATTTACATTTGCATATTTTCACTTAACATACACATTTTCCTTCCCTAAAGCTTAACAGCTGGAAATGGAAGGAGAAATTTTTTTCCAACATGTAAGCTACTTCCTCATTTCAGGAAGCTACAGTATCACTTTACAATCATCATGTTGCATAAATAAATTTGTGAAAAAAAAAGTACAAAAGGAACGATAAAAAAACTGTGAAGTAGACCGCATAAATCTTAAATTCTGCAAAGCTTTCAATTTTTCAACCATAAAATAATATGGATGCGGAAATAACAAGGGATGTTCCTGAAACACAACCAGATTCTCTCATCGCTAGCTTTTGTCGAAAATGCTAGCTTTTTACTTCATTTTAATTGAAAATTTTCAGCATGAAATTATATGAGAATTGGAAATGATTTTATATGCAAAGTTGGTTTCATTCTCTAAGGCTTCCAGACGATGCGAGATAATCTTTTGAAGTAGATGGCGGAATTGGGAACATCAAGCTTCTGGATTCGAATAGGTATTGTGGATGTGAAGAGCTTGTCAAAATATCCAGTATTGTTGATCTAAGAGGAGAAGTATGATTTGGAATAGAGGATCCTGAGTTGGGATTTGAACCAACGTAACATGCTTTCTGGGCGCATGATCATACCACTGAGCTATCAGGGTTACTTGGCTATATAGCAATGTTCCATTTATGAATTATACATTTTGTGTATCTCCCTTTATACTGCACTCCTGATGATATACCGTTAATAGGCCATTCCAGGAATTCAAGTCCAACAAGTATGCATAACAAAGGTATAGAGCAGCGATACCTGGGACCTGTGTGCTTCGGCATAAACACTGTTAACCGTATGCCATGTGCGGTTCCGAACGAAGCTTACCAACCAGGTGTGCTGTGAAAAATAAAAGATTGTCCAACACTGGTGTAGATAAAGAGGTAGGACGCAATCAGCAGCTCTGGTAAGTCTAGAGCTTGAAGTCGACTCGACTCCATACAACATTTGAGTCAACTTCGAGCTCTTGTTGGCATGTATGTCCAGTATGTGTCTCTTTCTAATGTATTTTCGATCCTATTCACGACTCCTTCCTCAAGATTGCCAACTTCTCCACAAATCCACTCAACTGTCATTTAACTCCAACAAACAAAAACTCTCCATTTTCCAAATTCACCAAATTGAATTAGTCATAAACTCATCAACATAGTCCATTACTAATGCTGTCAACTAAAATTAAACTTGCTACTCCAAATCGCAATCCTTAACATTCGAATGAAATGAAATCAAGTTTGTCAGAATTAATCCAACTGTCATTAACAAAGCCAGTCAAAACGATTGACAAAACTCAATGATGTTAAGGAACAACACATCTCATTACAGCATAGAACAAAATATTTTATATCTTTAATTACAAAAAAAATAGCGTTAATCTGACGATAGCAATGTAAAATGTGAGTAGAAGAGAAACATTCAGCACAAAAGACGTGAAATGAAATCCAAAAGAGAAAATGTTAAAGTCATCGTGCTGTTGATTGAAAGACTTGAGCGCATTTTCAAAAAACGGGAAAAATTCTTTTGAAAATTAACGGTCAAAAAAAATTCAAATTGTTGTTCGAGGGGAAAGAGAAGAATTTTGTAAATAAAGCATAAAAGTCATTAATTAAAGCTATCATGTATAGTTTTGAGGTAGAAAATCAAGCGATAAGTGAGTAAATAGTTAGTATTGAGCTAATGTTTCAAATCCAAGCCATCAACGATGTCTGATTGCTGAGATCTCACGTCTCACCCAGTCAAACTGAAATTAAAATTGACTTTTCTCCAAAAAATGCTCAATAAAAGCGACGAGCGAGCAAAACGTTACATCTTATATTGAATTGCAATCTCCAGTGACACTTGAGAGATTTCATTCTTCGACTTAATTCCACTTGAAGGGAAAAAAAAATTTCACTTGACGTAAGATAAGAAACGTAAAAAAAAGCATGTTTTATGTTGCCACCACTCAATGTACTGTTGCTGTTCTTATTCGTATCGATTCCAATTGGTGTGATTTTACTGTTTGCTGACTTAATGCCTTTTAAAAGGAATGAATGAGGAAAAAAAAAATATTTTTTAATGGATTTTCAGCAATTCATTTTGACAGTTTGGAGATTAAAGAAGAAAAAAATTTTGTGCTGCTCGAGACTGAAGAGTAGCTACTGAGAATTGAGAAAAAATTTTTATGTGATAAGATTCATGTCTGAATTTTGCGCATCGAGAAAATGTTTTATTGAATTTTTACACGCAAATGTTGAGTGGCAGTTGACTGACATTGATGCTGTATGATGAGTTGATACCCCTGGTTGATACTGTTTTAACTCTTGACGAAAAAGTGCTTACTGTTTTTAAATTTAGAATAATAAGATTTGAGACTGAAAGAAATGTCAATCATAGCAGTCATTTTAAAATATTTTTTAAGTAAAATTTTTGAATTTTTCTTGACGATCCAAGAATGAGTTTGTGTGAAAAGCAACTAAATTTTATTAATGATTCTGTAGCTAATAAGCTGGCATGGGCAAGAGACTGTAAGTATTGATGACAAGCAGTGTTGTCCTGACTGATTGTTGCGGCTGGTTCTGTCGTTTTCCAAGCTTTATCAATGTTAGAACAATTAAGGACCAAAACACAAACTACTACTCGACCGACATATGAATATCAGCTTCTAAAGCCAGACATATGTAAATTCAGACATACTAAACATTTCCTTCTTATTTCAGTTACTGGTTTTAATTCGAGAATAGCTACAAAATTTCTGCATCAATCAATTGGACATTATGATGAATGCGTCAACTTTGAATATGATGTAGCCAATAGAAGAATTGGAACAATCCGAGGTCAATATTGCACATTAATTCCTAAATCCATATCAGAAGATCTACCTGATGTTGATTTACCAGAATGGAGTGGCAAGTGAGTTTCGAGTTATATTCTTATTTATGACCAGAGGCACCTGTGACAGGCAAAAACCTTACAAATTCCTGATAATTTCTAAGGTTTTCCTTTCAAAACCATATAAATTATCAAGAATTTGTACGGTTTTTGTCTGTCACAGATGCCTGTTTTGCAACTCTGCTTATGACTGTAATTAATTTCGTACCTTACCTTCAATAGATTCCTGGAACCAAGCAGAGAATCCATTTTCCAAAGTGGTATTTGTGTACCTGCCACATGTAGCAAATTAGAACTTGCTGGGTTCCTTTCCAAAACTTTAAGGAGAGCTAGTGTTCGATCAACACATTTGTTATGTCAAAATGATAAGGCACCTCCACTTAATGTCCTTGACTATCTCATACTGTAAGTCTATTATGGTCTATTCAGTGTCAGAATTAAGTCTAATGACTTTAATTTCAGTTTCGCTTTATTATTGCTATTTACATCGATAATTGCAAGCACTGTCTATGACATACGGAAGAGGAAAAAACCAGGTAAGCATTGACACTATTCTGAGTGACTGTCTTGCCACCAGGACACCATAATGTCCTGTATAGTCACCTACCGCCAATTTTAGGTGTCTTGAGACAAAATCCAGCATTTAATTCCACAAATTTTTAATCCATCTTCCAGATGAGGTCGACAAATGCTACACAGCATTATCCCTTTACACAAATACAAAAGAGCTGCTCCAAATCGACTATTCAAAATCAAACAACGTCATTTATTGCATGCACGGACTACGAGTGCTGTCAGCTTTTTGGGTTATTGCCTCTCATAGACTTCAGCGAAGAGATTTGTACATGTCATTATGGGACAAGCCAACAAATATCATTGGAATCATTATTTTGGAAATAATTTATAAAGTTGGATATGCTGTTGATATTTTCTTCCTGCTGTCTTCAATCCTTGTCACACATTCGTGTCTTCGGGCTTTTGAGAAGTATTGGAATTGATTTAATGTAAATTGGACTGCAGAACTGACCAATTATTGCTTATAATTACAGGAAGAAAATGAACTTGCCAAAATTTTATATCACTCGCTATTTGCGATACGCACCGTCAATGATGATTATTATTCTATTTGTGATCAGCTCATTTCCAAAGTTACTTATTGATGGACCAGTCATCAGATACTATTATGATGTTGCTTGGAAATGCCATAAATATTGGTGGTCGTCATTATTATTGCTTCAAACTTATGTGAATGTTGATAATATTGTAAGTTAAGGCTAATATAGTAAATAATAAGTTAAAGCATGTCTGAGTGGCGTTAACAGCAACAACTGATTTTATGGTGTCGAAGAATGTGGTAAATCTTCAAAATCGAAAGGCACGAAGCGCAAATTTGATTTTTCATGCTGAAACCAGTTCGAAATCAGGTATCACGTAGCCGTCAAGTCATTCAGACGTCTTGATGACGTTTTAGCGACTGCATTTTGATGCTAGAGAAAGCAAACTCAAGCGACATGTCACATTTGTGTCGCTCGACTAAGTGTTCTCGAGACAGAAAACAGTTATGCGGCAAAAGTCTCGATCTCGAGAATTTATTGAAGTCGAGAAATTAAGAACTCCTAGTCACACTCAAACTGTTCTTGATCCTGATTTAGAGCTTGTTTTGAAGCTTAAATTTTGAGCGAAATCAGTGAAATTATTTTGTCGTTCTGGAAATCCAATGCTAACACGCCACAATTACACCAAAGTCACTATGCCTTAACATTACCATAAAATCAGTTGAGGTTGTTGGTGCCATTCGGAATATTGAGTGATAAATTTACATAATTGCTTCAATTTTTATTTTTCGTTCCTTTTTAGTGCCTCGGACATACTTGGTATCTCAACACAGACTTTCAACTATACCTAGTGTCACCATTTTTCATCTACTTAGCTTGGAAGCTTGGATACAAGAGTTTTTGGATATTTGGAGCCATACTAGCTGTTGATCAGCTTTCTATTTTCATCATGACTTATACGTAAGTAGTCTCAATGTTTAAAGAATCTCCACAGACTAATAGTATTGCTAATCTACAGCGATGTACTACAATACCGCATTGCATATCGACATATGCACTTTCGTATTGGACAATGGCTAATTGGCATAGCTCTTGGGTATTTGTTGTACAGAATAAAGGATGATCCAGATGAAATCAAAATATCAAAGGTAAAATTCGTGGCTGTAAAGTTCTATTGATGAAGTAATTAATTCCTTTATCTACAGAAAGTACAACATTTATGCTGGATTGTAATCTCATCAGCCTTAGTATCGCAAGAAATATGCAATTATTTACTCAAACAGAAGCTATACCAAGAGTTCTTTCATGCAACATATCGTATTATATTCACGTGCTTTATAGCATGGATGATATTCACATTTCATTATTTAAAATCAGGCAGTGTAATTCGTTGGTTCTTATCGCATCCTTTATGGCAGCCACTCTCAAAATTAAGTCTCAGTATTTATCTAGCACATGATGTTTACATAATTATGTCTGTTTCAAACACGAAGGAACTTTCACATTATGAAATGAGCTGGTTCATGCATGTACTGGCTGGTGATATTCTTATGAGTATTCTGTATGGTACTCTGTTGTATCTGCTCTTTGAAGCACCAATTGCTAAACTTGTGAATTATTATATCAAATAAAATGGATTGACTAATGCTATATAGAGTGGATTAGTAATGATTGAGAGTATTATCTGCATTTATTAGTTAATAGATATCCCGAGCAGCACAATGTGTACGCTAGGGCATCACATTATCGTCGTATTAACATGAATTCTAACAGGTCCTCTTTTGGGCACCGGAGTGGTATCGGAAAGCTGTCGATAGAGACAGTATGGTATTGGCAATTGGCAGGCGGAAGCCGGCGATAGAAGTAGCTTTATGCGTCTTATGAGGGAGGCCTTTGAATGCGTGCTCTTTGCCTGTTAGAGGAAGTTGCTCTGACGGCAGATTTTGACATACTTTTATGGCATAAAAGACAGTTCACAGCATTGTGCAGCTCGGATTTCATAGTTTTCAGCTACGTCATAATGGAATAGATAGCGTACAGCTGATAAGATAAAGATATTTGACATTGCAAACCTTTCATTTCTAAATAGTAATGTTTGTGGATTAGAACAGTCAATATCTAGTCAAAAATTTTATTTATTTTACTTTTTAGCCTGAAATCTGATTAATTTAATAGCAAATAGCATGGCATTCAATGACTCATTGTGCCAAACACAGTTAGATTATTTCAATGCATCACTGTCAAAACGTGAATTTTGGGCAATGCAAAGTGAGTTTAAGAGTGATATACAAGTGAAAAAGCTTCGTCATGGACAATTATTACCGCAAAGTGTCCACATAGAGGCTCAGTCGACTGAGTCCATTTAGCTACAACCAATGTGTCACGGAGCCTTTTTCATTTGTGTTGCTCGAATTGATTGACACTTTGAAGTCTTACCAAAGTAATTTACTTCCAGTGCTGGACATGTATGCAAAATTACCGCCCGGAATTCTTCACAGAAATGTTCGACAATTTGGACTTTTTACTGAATGTCTTAATCTTAAACATACAGCAGCAGATGATACAGTAGGCTTAATTCAGGGTCAATATTGTACGATAACACACACATCTTCATCAAGTGGCTCGCCAATTGATAGTGATCGATTGGAATGGAGAGATATGTAGGTATAAACATTTTTTAAGGAGGTTTAGTGTGCTTGAAGCCAAATTTGGCTGTTGGGTGTCACTTGGTTTTAAGTATACTGACTCATTGTCGTGATGTCAATGCTGACATATGCGACAATCCCTAACAGACAACCTAAAAAGGCATACTGATGAATAAGCATATTCATTGTCTGTTCTGGTATTGCGTCTGAAACCTTAAAACGCTTCAATTTTAACTTAACATCAACTTTATCTTCAATTATTCTAGTGGACTTCTAGCTCGAAGTCGTAACTTAAGATTTGAAAGTGGAATTTGCATTCCAGACACATGTAGTGAAGATCGTGCAAAATTCTATGCAAATTCAATCCTAAAGAATGCTGATTTAAGAGCTATAGCTGCATTTTGTCAACAAAATGAAAAAATTGTCCTTTCAGCTCTTGATTATTTTGTGCTGTAAGTAAGTTTTGTAATTTATATAGTCAGAAATTAGTAAAATTCATTACCGCAGCGTCATGTTGGGACTACTGGTGCTAATTGTAATTTCAAGTACAATTTATGAAAAATGGACAAAGAAGCAATCTCGTAAGTTCCAATTTTCCAATCAAGAAAGGCAACCCAAAAAAATAAATTTCATCCTCAAAATTTAGATGAACCCAAAAAAATATTCACAGCCTTTTCACTCGACACAAATATAAAGGAGCTGCTGCATATTGACTACAGGAAATCACGAAACGTTATTGCATGCATGCACGGAATGAGAGCATTAGCAGCATTTTGGATTATATCAGGTCATAGAATATTTCGTGATAGTCGATATATGTCACGTCCAATAAATCCTAGTAATATCGTTGCGACGGCAACTCTTGCATTATTGATGACTGTTGATTATGCCGTCGATATATTTTTTTTACTCTCGGCAATTCTTGTTGCACAGTCATGTTTGCGTGCTCTCGATGGGTAAGTGACTTGATATTTTGTGAAAATATGTAAATTTAGATGCAGTCTAGATGCAGCGTCTAAATAGATATCTTATATGCATACATAACTGCTCAAAACAGTGTTGTCCAACCTTTTTTGAGTCATGGCACACCTTTGTGGTAAGCCACGATCGAAACACATGTTACAGATGATTCATGACATTTTCAAAAATATTTGTTGTCACACCACTGTTTCGCGACACAAATTTGCACAACACTGCTCAAAAATGCGCTTTTGACACTTTTAATGACTTTTTAACTCACAATTCCTCTTCTCCTTTTAATTTAGAAAGAAGTTAAACTTGGGAAAAATTTATTTCAATCGTTACATGCGCTACACACCATCAATGGCTGTTCTATTACTATTCATACTAACCTTCCTACCATATGCTCTTGTTAACGGCCCAGCCATTCAGTTGCTCACTATAAATGTCGAGAGATGTCAAAAATATTGGTGGTCGACATTACTTATGATACAAAATTACGTTAATGTTGATCAAGTTGTAAGTTTCCTCATTTTATGTTGACAGTTGTTGCAAAAAAGGACAGAAAAAATTAAATATTTTATATTTTCAGTGTTTAGGGCATGTGTGGTATTTGAATGCCGACTTTCAACTATACTTAATGTCACCAATTTTTATTTACATTGCTTGGAAATTAAGGTATAAAAGCTTTTGGATATTTGGTGTAGTTTTGGCAGCTGTGCAGATTAGCATATTCTTTGTTAGATATTAGTGAGTATTATTAGTTCTTAAAGTGTCAATTCAGGAACTAGACTGTTAGGAAGTTGGTATATAGACGAACTGAATCAATATAAATAGCCTGAAACTGGCTCTATCGCTGGCTTCCACTTGTCAATTTCCGATACCAAGTTCAATACTATCTCTATCGACAGCTTCCTTCCAAGAGTTCTTTGGGCGTCCACGGGCTCTTTTACCGTCCAGAAAGTCAGCTCAGAATCAATATATAGACTAGGTTAAGAAGATCGGGTTTAAAAGGAACTTTCTAATGGTCTAGTTTCTGTAGAATGCAACAATATAGTGACCGCTGTCTCGAAGAACATCAGCAACAGCAACAGGCTTTACAGCGACAGTAACACTTACAAACAACATCTTGGTGTCATACTCATGAGTATGCTCCATGTATGTTCGAGCATAAAGGTCTCTCACAAGCAGATCTGCCCTTATATGGACTAATAGCTTTGTTTCAATTCCACAATTTTTAAAATCATTTCAATTTCTTTCCCACAGCGATATTGTAAAGGAAGAAGTTGTATATCGACAGACACATTTCCGTATTGGACAATGGCTAGTTGGAATTTCATTAGGCTACATCATGTATCAAATGAAAGACGACACGAGTGAATATCGAATCCGTAAAGTGAGTATAGAAAATAATAGCTTACAGCATTTTTGGGTTTTTCATTATTTTTGGAACTGACATTGAATTTTATGAAGTTAAGGAAGAATTGCTTGATTTTTAAAGTCCTTTTGGCTTAAAAACTGTACAAGACTGATGAAAATAGCATGTTTTACTGTTTTACAGAGAATTCGATACACGTGCTGGATTTTGACAGCATCAGCTTTGATATCAACCGAAATTTATTATCAGTTACTCCGAACGGAAGCATTTCCCAGAGCATTTTATGAAGCAACACATCGTATTATATTTACGTGCTTTATTGGATGGATAGTTTTCTCATTTCATTATTTAAAGTCCGGTAATATTTTTAGAAAGTTCTTATCGCATCCATTATGGCAGCCAATATCAAAATTAAGTCTCAGCATTTACCTTGTACATGATATTTACATAATAATGTCTGTTGCAAATATTAAAGATCTTTCGTATTTTGATATGAGCTGGATGCTACACATTATTGCCGGTGATATTTTGATGACTATTTTGTATTCGGTGCTGCTTTATCTGTTTATAGAAGCGCCAATTTCTAAGATTTTGAGCTTTTATCTGAAGTAATCACCCAGTGATATGCAACATGGGGATTGGTATGGGACAATCTGTGTGCAACGAAACATCTCAGGTGTGCCGCGACAACACCACATCCTAACTTATTCGAGCGCGACAATAGAAACCAAAACTATGGTGAATATTTGCTGTATCGACATACTTCTTACCTTGTTTTTGCGACACATCACAAGAATTTGTGTCACGGCACACTACGACTCTATGTAGACTCAACAGTGTTCTGTCGCACATCAGGATATCGCGGCACATGAGTGTATCACAGTAAATCAGTGTTTTGTGGTACACATGTTGTCTATCACTGTACTAGTCAGTCGCAATACAATGCTTCACATACAATGTATCAACCACACCGCAACAACTGCGATATCTTCTCAAACTTTTCTGAAAAAAATGTTTATTCAAAATATTTTGAAAGCATTGCTACATTCTCAATAATTCTTTATCGTTTTTATAAATAAAAGAAAAATTTCATCCTTCGAGTATTGTAAACAAAATCATATTTGTATAAGGAGATCTAAGTTTTCTTGGAGTAGGAGACATGCATAAGAAGGAGCACAATTTTTTGGATTTTAACAAGTGCATTTCATAAAATGGGGAGGCAAATGAGTTTGTTTATTTCCAAAAAGCGGAGGTAGAAGTAGATTGAAATTAATCCTTACTGGCTTACCTCGCTAGCCATCCAGATCATCTATGATACATGGCATCTCTCAGGTTGATGTCTTAAACCAGCTCTATCGCCAGCTGTCTATGCCAATTTTCAATACCAAACACTGCACTATCTCTATCAATCTCCATGAATTCTCTGGCAAAGAGTGAAGTCGACTTGAGTCTAACTAAATCAGTGCTACCTAAACTGTGTGCCGCGACACATTAGTGTGACGTCGAATATTTTTGGAAATGCCATGAATCGCTTGCCGTTTGTGACTTCGGTCGTAACTTCCTACCAAGATGTGCCGTGACATAGAAAGGTTTAGGCAACTCTGACCTAAATTCGATAGACTTAAAGTCAGAGTTGGATTTTGTCCACTTGGATTTTGTATGGAAAAATACACTCAACTCCATTTAAAATTTGAGTCGATTTTAAGCTCTGCTTGAATTTATCCTAAAAACTAAGATAATTTTTCAATTTCCTTAAAAGCTCAATTTTCAAAAAACTTCCCCAAATACTGCATCTTAAAGGCTTTTTATGCTGTAAATTTACACAAAGTTATAAAAATTATGTTTCTCCCATATCCCATAAATACAGTCAATGTAAATACCAAGAAATAATGTAAGCAAATATGTACATACGAAAAAACCAATAAAAAGAATCCAATATGATGTTTTTTGATTCATATAAGATAATATTTATGTGTGCCAATGTAAAACAGCAAAGAATTTTTATTGAGTTGGAATATATTTTTTAAAGTATATTTCTTTTGTCATGTTTACAGATTTTCAATGTAAATAGCCTCAAATAAATTGTATTGTGAATCCAGAGTTGTTAAAATGGTCCAATGTATTTTAAATCGAAAACGATCAGCTGACATATTGGATTAACAGAATATTGAGCTTTTATGACGTACCTGAGCTGCACAATGCAACGAACTCCAAGTTTGCTTTAATAATGGGACAAAATAAGCCATTTTGGTGCCGTCAGGGCTACTTTGATTCTTTACGTTCATGCAGTGATGTAGTGTTGATCTAGCCTCCGGCATAGTGGTGCGAGGGAGTCAACTTCCCCTTCGACAGCTTCTCCTTAAAAAATCTCTGGTTACACCTCTTGCCCTCCCCTAATAGCCCCTCAGGCTGGCGTCACGTATGCCATGTATCGGATTTTCGCAGAAATGTGGCATCATGTCAGAGTCAGGCTTGCCTGGTGCCGAATTTTGGCTAAAATCTGCCATAATGTCAAAGTCACGTAAGTTTAGAGCCGGATTCCGACTAAAATACACGATCATGTCAGAATCATGCCAGCTTGGTGTCGAATTTCGGCTGAAATCCGGATTCATGTCACAATCACGCCTGATCAAGCTTGATGCCAAATTCGAGCCAATTGACCGACGTGTGCTATCCGGGTTTGCAAACATGTTGTGCTGTTCGGGATGACATGTGATAATAAGTATGTGAAAATCCAGCAACATGAAATCCTTAAAAAGCTCAATTTTTTATTCTTCAGTTTCCTAAAGTTCATCAATCGAAGAACAATCAATGATCAACAAAACAGTATTAATGCTCTCGTCAAAACAGCATCATTTCTCAACAGCTATAAAGCTTTTATTCAGCGAATAAACTCGGATTGAATTTCATTTGTTGCAATTTTAGAAAAGAAAACTGTAAAGTTTTACGATTCTCATGTTCACTTCAGGGCGATATTTAATTGAGCTTGTAACAGAAGTCATAAAACTTTTTTCGAAACAACAAAGTTCATATTATTTTACATTGCAATTGCATAAACTGATTTGTTCTCATTTCATTTGCTTTTCGTGTGCCTGGAATTGAGTTTCATAAGAGGGGAGGTGAGGATGAGGGCTTGTGGTAAACTTACTTCTTTCCAAGATCTTACAATCAATCCCGATTGAAATAAACAATTTATGATAGTCAAATGGGTGCTAAGTGACATCTGAGTGTTGGTAATGTCGCCTTCAAGTGGCTGTAATGTGACATTCAAGTGGCTGTCATGTGACATTCAATTAGCTGTCATATGACATTCAAGTAGCTGTCATAAGAAAACCAAGTGGCTGTCTTGTGACCTCTAATTTGCTGGCGTGCGACATTCAAGTAGCTGCCATGTGATATTCAAGTAGCCGTCATGTGGCATCAAAGTGGCTGTCATGTGGCATCAAAGTGGCTGTCATGTGGCATCAAAGTGGCTGTCATGTGACATTCAAGTAGCTGTCATATGCGATCCAAGTGACTGTCATGTGACATTTAAGTAGCTGTCATGAGATATCCAAGTGGCTGTCATGTGATATTCAAGTGGCTGTCATGTGGCATCCAAGTGGTTGCCATACAGCTTTCAAGAGGAAATTTGGAAACTGTGAAAAAAGTTGATACTTTCATGTCATGTGGCTTTTGGGATCATGATTCGGTGTATGACGTGTATGACGAATCAGGGATTGCGGTTAGGTACAGAAGTCAAACTAAGTACAAATTTCAATGCTGAATAATTTTATTTTTTGATATTTTTAAACTTTTTATAAATGTAATCTTCAATAACTAAATTAGGAGCTTCAAATGCCAGATATGTAATAGTCGATAGGATGATGATCATAAACACATCGCTTAACAAAATTGGAACCTGGAATTTGAAATTTGTTGTTCAATTCTCAATTTCTTAAAAACAGACTCAAATGCTTACCAATTGCCAAACGTTCAAATAAAGCGGCACCCTTTGATTAAGAATCATCATGACTTGATATACAGCACCAACCAAATACATACTCAATCCCATTCTACTAATTGGTTGCCATTGAGGAAGTGATAAAAACCATCTTATGATTCCACCTGTCTTCAAATTTTGACATGCAAAAATGATCCAACAAAGAGCCACACCCCAAAGATTACGATGAAAAGCAAGGAATGTGATGTGATATCCTCTAGGAATTTCATCTGTGGCACTAGAGAATCCAAGTTGTAAGAATACAACGGAAAACAGCACACTTAATGAAAATATCCACATGAATCCATTGAAAATCTTGCTGATGGCAATTTTCCTGCCTTGATTTATGAACAGATAATATCCAAGAATTATTCCAACAAACCACGGACCAGCACGTGAATGTGTTGGAAAATATATAAAATCTAAATAATGTTGATTTGCTGATGGTGCTGGCATTCCAATGTCATAGACTATTGATATTGATATCAGGTAAATTATTGTGGACAGGAACAAAAGTGCAGGAATAATCAAAAACTTCTTGCCATACTTGTGGATTATGAAAATTATAAAAGGAGAGATGATGAAGAGTTGAAAGTCCGCACTCAAGTACCATCCATGATTAAGGCACATGTCCTTTTGCTGAAGATAGTTCTGAACATGAAGCAACGTCAGCCACCAATTTTTAACACAAGTTTCACTCAAATCTGAGTAAAATGGACCTTTAAGCAGTACTTTTGAGAATGACACAACACTAAGTATCAATGCAGCATAAATTGGTGTGTATCGGATGTACCGTCTCCATATCATTCTCGGAATATTCAATTGCTTCTTCTCACAATCTCTTAATGTCGACCAAGTCATGAGCAATGCACCCATAACAAAAAATGTATCGACAGCCAACGTATGGGCATTTATGATTCCAGCTGCAATTGACTTTCCAGTTAAAAATTCTATAAAATCATTCGTATTTCCCCATGGATATTGATTTGTAATTCGATGACCAAGTATGATCCATAAAATGGACATGCCTCTTAATCCATGAAGGCAGTTGATTGAACTTGAAGATTTACTTTTTGTTATGTCGAAGAGTTTGTAGCCATTTGTGTACACAGAGAATGATGAGAGTAGCTTGTTAGGTTCAGGATTTTTAGATTTTAGTTTGATGATGTCATAAATTGTACTTGCTGTGATTAGTAAAGCGAAAATTGAAAACAGTGATCTGTTGGAGAAAGTTATTGAATGTTAGGTCTTGATTGGTCTTAATTGCAGATCTTTGCATCTAAAATGCGGGATATGCAGACCTGCGCATCTAAAATGAAGGATATTTAGGCTTGCGCATCTAAAATGTAAGAAATGCAGACTTGCGCAACTAAAACGCAGGAATTTCAAACATGCGCATCAAAAATGTAAAACAACAGTGGAATTGAATATCTGCGCATTTCAACTGCGGGGAATTCTGATCTGTGCCATTAAAACGCAGAAATTTTAGATCTGCGTACCAAAAACGTAGGAAATTTAGATCTGCGCATCTTTAACGCAGGAAATGCTTATCTGCGCATCTAGGATACAGCAAATGCTGTTCTGCGCATCTAGAATGCATCAAATGTTGATTTGTGCATCTAGAATGGAGGAAATGCTGATCAGCGCATCTAGAATGGAGGAAATTCAAATGTTTGCATCTAAAGCGAAAAAAATGTAGACCTGCGCATCTAAAGCGCAGGAAATTTAGGTTTGCGCAACTTCAATGCAAGAACTGCTGACTTGCGCATCTAAAGCGCAATTTTTGGACGAGCCCTGTATCATAAACTCATTGATAACTTACATAGCAAAATAATCCAAAGGCTCAAACTGTACGTCATTGATATCTCTGCATTGACCACCTAGTGCAACCAAATCGTTTTTGAGTAAATACTGTTCATTTAAAAATTGAACAACTTTAGGCACTGAACAAGATGCTGGCATACAAAATCCATTTCCAACGACGAGTTTAGAGGCACGAAGGAAATTTGCTCTGTACAAATTATAGAAATTTATGAAAAATATCATAAAAATAGAATTAAAAGGTACAACATACAAGTGTTTCAGACTTAAATCATTCCTATCATTATCAAGTGTCGAATTCGGCAGCGCTGATAAGCCAATTAGACAATGTTGTCCCGAGAAAATTTTGCTTGATGCTGTATGATGCTCAAATTTCACACAAGTATCAAAATCACCAATATTCATTGTATTGCCACTCAAATAGCCAGCCTGTATCTTTGCCCATGTATCAGCAAATTTGACTGCCCATGGTTCACTTCGTTCTAAACTTTGTTGAAAAGCAACAACTCATTATTACACATATCATCATCAGCTTGCTGGGATGTGATGTCCGTCGACTCAAACCATTTGTGTTGATCTACCAGCAGTCGATAGTCTTGGATTGAATAAACTTCTTTGGTAAGTACAATTAAAATGAATAAATATGTCCAATACATCGTCTTACTTCGTTGGCAATTGACTTGTTATTAATGATGAAAATATCAATAGATTTTATACCTTTAAGTGTAATTTCTTATCAAAAAATGGAAGATATCGGTGAAAAGAACCACTCAGAGAAGTCTTTTTATCAACCATGTGTTTATTGAGTCATAGGATTGTAATGATCATTATCAAATTAATTGATTCGTATTTGAGAAGTTCTACGATATGAATTGTTGGTATTACTCATGTTTATTGTGGTCTATTAGTCTCTAGTGCTGTGATGATACCAAAATAAAGTTACGTATGGGCAAACCTTTTTGCCGCGGCACATCACTGTGTTTGTCGTGTTTCATAGAAAAAGCCATGAATTACATGCAGTGAGCTTAAATCGTGACTATTGATCAAAATGTGCCGTGGCTCAAAAAAGGTTGCTCACCACTGCTCTAGTGCGTGTGACATAAAATCTCAATTTTTGTTGTGTTTTTATAATGCTTATGCTTTACACTGTCAGAGCACCTTCGCGCAATGTCGTCAATGCGGTAGCATAGCAGTACCTTAGTGACTTTACCCAAACTACACAAACCGGTTAATCGATCCGAAATCGGACCTCAGGACGGATGGTACTTTGACTTGGTTAATCTTTATTTTTAATACAGCGACAGAGCGATACCCTAGCGAATATACTGTCCGGTTCTAGTGTGCAAATTTAGGCAAATTTCGTTTCTTGCCATAGAATGTCATTTAAATTCTCGTGTGATGCCATCAATCCGGTGGCATAACGATACTCTAGCGACTATTCCCAAACAGCACGAACCGGTTAATCAATTCAAAATCCTGCCCAAGGACGGTTTGACTTTGATTCGGTACTGAATTCAATTTAAATTCGACACCATGCCACAGTCATGTCGGTCTTGCTAGAGACATGCAAGAGTCAATCCGGTCTTGCCTGATTATATGCTAGAGTCATGCCGGTTGGTCGGTGATATGCCAGAGTTTTGTCGCTCTTGTCAGGATCACGCCGGACTAGTGCCAGATTTTGAATCGATACATTGACTTGTGTTGTTCAGGATCTTGTGCTGCTCGGGCAATTCTCATATAATTGCAGCCTCATACCAAAAAGATTTGAATCAATCAAGCATTTTCATTTAATAATATAAAAAAATACAAAAACTTCTCAATCATTGAGCAGATGTAAAGATAAATGACTGACACAATATGAACTTTACAGGCCAGTTGATTGAAGGTCTCTATTATTGTGCAAAAAAGTTATTCATATGTGTATATGCATGATAATGCCATCAATCAAGTTCATTTGATTTAATTTAATGTGAAAGCACATTTCACAAGGCTTAACAATCTGTGTCCATTAATTAAATGAATAGAGCATAAAGCTTTCTTTTCGTTTCCATTCACAAGATTTATAACACGGAATAAAATAAAATGAATTTTCCTTTTTTTTCTGTTGTTGTTGGACGGTAGAGAATTTGAGATATTTATGGATCGACTAGAATCACACCGTAAATTATATTCAGAGCATGAAATGTTAAGGGCTGATCAGTCATGCTTAATTTTTTTTGCTATACTTTAAGATGTTTGGAGGTTGAATTGAATTGGATTTTTGAAGGTGTATTGGAATTAAAATAATCTAGGCAAAGTTGCTCATGCCATTTTAAGGATCAGACGATTCTGGAACTGGTTTAAGAAGAGACAGTCTCGAACGGAATAACACAGTCACTAGGACATCGCTACATTGTCGTAGTAAAGGATGAGCGTCTAGACGGCATAGAGGTACTCCGTTGACTCGCTACAGGTTTTTGGTCTATTTTTAAGATGAGAAATTAGATTTAGCTCATTGTGTCGCTCAAAGGTGACAATAAACATCTATATTAAGACTTACTTACTTCGGTGGCCCAACTTGTAGGCCAATATTGAGACATACTGAACTTAATATCGTGATCATGTATTATAAGATCTAAAATATCCATATAGATCCGTCTTTAGGAGAAATCAAACCTACGTTCTAACAAAAATGAGTGTTCTCAACGTCTTGTCTGTTGCCAAGCCAATCGGCCATAAAAATCATACTCTTATAAGGCACACAAAGCAGAATTGACAAAGGATCTAGTTCCATGCCGACGATAGTCTGGCTTCATCCGGAATTTCACTGTATCTGACTTTAGGTCTGATTATTGCCGGTCTGCTACCGGATTTCTTATCCATTTATACCCTTTGTGCTTTACGGGACTTAATGATACTCAAAATCTTCTCCTCCTGGATATCGATTCTAGGGATTCGACTCAATTCTCTAAATTCTATGAGCAATTCCATTCAATTCTCCAGATTCTCCATCACACAAATAACTTTCAAATCCAATAAAATATCAGTTCATTCTTAAAATATTCTTTAGACACACACATTCTATATATATTAATAATTCCGTCAATCCTTTCGATTAACGAACTGGAAATAAGTTCTCATCTCTTCCATTTTCCTTTTTTTTCATATCATTTTTTTATTTTCTTCCATATATGACTTCAGTTAAAAGCACATTAAGCTTGAATATCGTTTGTGAAAGATTATGAACAAGAGAGATGGCATGTAGTATAGGACATTTGGAATTCAGTCTTTTTTTAAAAGCTTTCTCAACAATTTCCATTGAGATAAATATGAAAAAAAAGAAGAAAAAAAATTTGCATAGGTTCTTTCGGGACGAATGTTATAATATGGAAAAGAAAATATTAAGCTCATCATCATAAAATGAAATTTGAATTGGCAAATATGTAAAGTATGTTGAGGATGACAAACTAATGTTATCAAAATGATGCGCTTTCTGATTTTTGGATAAAAAGCTTGGATGGAATGAAGGCTATTTATAGCTTTAATATGTACCACACATACTTTAGACCTACAGTTTATAGTGGGATCCGTTAGCTCTGCACATTGGACACGGTACGTCATAAGACCTGATGTACCCTGCAATGTACCTAGTTACTATACGTGTGCGCAAGATTTTGTAATGAAAGTCATCCAAATACTAGTATATCCTTGTATACCTAGCAGTGGAGACACATTATGTGCCAAAGACCTATGTTGAGGATGACAAACTAATGTTATCATGCACGTTCTGATTTTTGCTCGTTTGCTATTAGCATCAATATGGCACGGTACGTACTTAGGTTATTGGTTGGTGGTACGCACATACAGGGGAAGATTTCTTCGGTGGAAGTGCGGAACTGTATGTGAGGGAAAGATACGGTATGACACGGTAAGGTACGGTTTTTGCACATCACTGTTACGGCACGGTAGGCCAGGTACGGTTTAGGCAAATCATTGGTGCGGCATGGTAATTTACGGATCAAAGACATCTCTGGTACGGCAGATCTTGTGCGATACGGTAAAATACGGTTTAGGAATATCCCTGATAAGCAGGTTGATTACGGTTTAGACACATTTCTGGTACAACACGGTTTTGGGACATCATTGTTACGACTGCTTGTATGCGGTACGGTACGGTACGATAAGGTTCAGTCTAAGTACATCACTGGTACGTTGCAATGATAAACCAGGTATGGCAAAGTATTATCACAATTGTGATTCATGGCGACTGTAACTGTAGCCAGCGACTGTAGATTGCTGGTTCTGTCGCCGAATACCTTCTGCTAAATACCAATGCCAAATGTAATACTGTCTGTATCCACAGCAATGATACGAAATCTTTAATTTTTCGTGGCACACCTAGGTAATAAGCCACGAACAAAACTGGACTCTGCATAGGATTCTTGACATTTCCAGAATATTTCGGAAGTCCCGAATCACACAGATTGCTCACCACTAGTATATAGCCGATTACCAAGTGTCCCATGCACGTCCACTTGTCCTTTCGTCATCTACAAAATCAGACTTAAATAGCAGACAATATGCCCAATTATATCCTCAGCAAATTTAAATGCCCTAGCTAATAATAGAAAAAGCCAATAAATCTACATAATAATTCAACATCAAACGAATCCTAGAACCTTTTTCCTACTTCTTCTTCATCTTTAATGGATTTTTAAGAGCTGATAACTGGATAGAAAAAAAAAAGTTTTTCATTATATTCAATTTATTCATTCAATTTTGTGGAATAATAAGTGGAACTAAAATTAAATCGAAATGAAATCAAATTATATTCCCATCCACAATAATTGGGACCACCATTATGGAATGGAAAAATATTGTTATTGAAATGAAAAAGAAAATTAAAACAAATTGATGGATTTAAATTTTTATTGGCATATTTTGGATGGTTGTGGATAAGATAACATAATGACTTATATTTTGCTGTTTTTATTGTCATTTGAGTACTGCCGGAATCATTTTTTTCCTTAAGGGTTGTTTACTTTTGATGTGACTAGTGATTTTTTTAATGGATGTAGGGCAAATTTTGGGGATGCTGTCAATCTGACTCGGTGGATGACCAAATGTCAAGTATTTCATCTTCCCGTGGTTCTTCTTATTTTCACTAAGAACACGGTGATGACTACAGCTGTACCGAGATAGAAACGTATTTTAAAGCAAAGTTGGCAGGACTCCAAAGTGGAGTTGACTCCAATTAAAGCCTCAAGTCCATTAAAGTCCGGACTCCATGGAGCTCGGACTTTTTGGACGTTTAAAGGTCCCAAAGTTCTTCTGACTCTGCCTTAAAGAATTAAAATCAGAGTTTAAAGGACGAGTACGGAGTCTAGTCGACTTGAGTCGACTTTTCGATACAAAATTTGAGCTGACTTCGACCTGGTCTGATTAAAACTGTTGGTCTGTATGGTGGCAGCCTCACAAATAGGGTAGGTATAATATGCTTACAATCTGCTTTATCTGAAACTATGCTGTTCAAAGAAACTTATAATAGATCGCAGTGCCACCTTCGCAGTTTGTAACGAATTTTGAAGGAATGAGTGAGAATGCCGCCATTTTCGTGCAGTTAAGGGCTATTTCCGTTATCTTAACTATTTCCTTCAAAATTTGATGATGATGATTATTGGTTCCTATTGATCCACTGTGAAATGTAGGACGTTAATAAAGCGGTTGAACAGGTTTCTGTTCCTGGCTAAAACGGCTACTCCTGCTGGTTTCTTTTGCTGTTGCTCTGCCTCCTCCTCTACGGTCCTTCAAAATTTGTTACATACTTCTGTATGACAGACATTGATGGTTAATGACTAATCCATGATCTCACTAGTTTTTAACAACATCCCCATGATCTTGATCTTATACAAATTCCCTCAAACAGCACACGTAGGCATTTTATAGAACTTAAACAAGAATAATACTCTTAATAAAGTTTGTCTTGTTAAATGAATACCAAATTAAAGAAGTATAACAACAAATTGTCTATAAGTACCACAAGAACAATATCAATTTTCAAGCCAAAATATTTTCGATAAAATCAAAATAAAAGAGAGAAAGATGCACGAAAGAGGTACATGCAAACATTTTCATTTTCATTTCCAATCTCTATAAAATTTGTTATTCTACCTCCATTTAATTTGATAAATTTCTATCGTCTATGCTTTTTTAAATGAAAATGAAAATGAAATTGAATATTTTAGCATTTTTCAATCAAGTTTGATTGGAATTTGAGAATCGAGATTTTCTTCTCTCGATGTTACTGCTTGTCATTTATTGGTGGTTGCTGATGATGAAAATGAATTGAATTGAAGAAGTAAGTCAATTTTGTTACATGACTTGCGTATGTTTGAATTTTATGTGTTTTTATCAAACACTTTGAATTTGATGCAATAAATTACTTTGGAATTTATCTAAAATTGGAAATTGTATGGATGTAAATAGTTTGAATGCGGTTGCTTTTTGTAGTGCAGTAAAGCTTTTGTTTAGATTTAAATTGCAGTTAAGGTACTGAATTGATTAGAGCAACAATCAGGGCAACAATTGGATTCAAAGAAGATTTACCCGATCGAAACAAGTTGAAATACTGTAAATACAGTACAATTACTTAACAACCCGAACAGCACATGAAGTGAACCGTATTTATCGCCATAAAATTGAGCCTTAACTTAGTCATCGAAAATACAACATTTCAATATGCTTCGATCGGGTTTCATGATTACAATCATAACTGTACTTAACCCTCATTAATTATTTTCATCAATTTTGATATAATATTCGCTGCCATCTGTTCATCTTGGTTTTGTTAATTAGATAGATATATAAGGGAATAATAGAAGGAATAAATTTCATAGCCGTTTAAAATTCAAACTCAAAAATTTAATTGTGAATTTTTTAAAGGCGGTTTTTTTTTCCTTAGTTGGACTTTTTAGGATCACTTTTGATAGTTATAATTGTAGAAATTCATAAAACGAACAGTTTGGCATATAATTTGTTATGATTAGTGCTTTAATAATGTAAAAATTCAAAAAAGGGTCTCAATTCTGATGTGAATTTTTCAGTTCCATTTTTTAAAATTTTTCAGGAAATTAATGATCGCTAAATGTATGTGCTTATAATGATTTAAATTGTGGGAGCATAAAGATTTAATGTTCCTTTTTAAGATTAGATTACTCTACGGAAGCAAATCATTCTTTAAATTAGTTTAATCAACATAATTAGTATTCTGTTTTTGAAAAAAATTATTTTTTTCCGTTGAAATTTTGAAAAAAAATGGAA
Organism: Chironomus tepperi; assembly: GCF_022539635.2. Classification (NCBI taxonomy): domain Eukaryota; kingdom Metazoa; phylum Arthropoda; class Insecta; order Diptera; family Chironomidae; genus Chironomus; species Chironomus tepperi. The sequence goes on from NW_027226473.1 coordinate 826,320, forward strand.
CGTTAGCCGCAAAGGCTAAGCCCTCATAGAAAAAAAGTCAAAACCAATTTGATTGTAAGCATTTAAGGAGTTTTGTTATTTCTTATTGAGTATCATTTATTTTTGAGAAGATGTAGGAGGTTAATGAGCAGTTGGTCTTGTGATATAGCTTAATATAGACGATATGTTGAGTCTAAAGAATCAGAATTGGAAGGACTTTGGGAATGCGTATTATAAAAGCTCTTAAAGGTTGTTCCATTGCATTTTCGACTCCTAAACATTTGAGTCTTATCAACCAAGGGCGTATGCATGTGGAAGAGGATCGGTCATCCTCCTTTGCTCCTGGCTTCTCTGGATAGCTGCTGTCAACTCTGGTTAAGACACAATTATGACTAAATCACACAATCATCTGATCTTGACGGTTATAAGAAGCATATAGATTACAGAAATTACCAACAACAACCAGTTTCAAGCTGTTTAACTTCCTGAACAGCCAACACAATAAAATCACACCAATTTACTACAATCCATAAAGTAAAGAATGCGCCTTAGTCTGATAATTACGCAATAAACTTGATTACGCCACCCTTTATTCTTCTTCCAACCACAATCAGAATGGTAGTTAAACAGCATAGCCAAAAGCTAAAACAGCTCCCAAAATATGGTATTATATTAGTTATTACGGTTCATAATCTACAACTGTACAGAATGAAAGAATTGCAAATGAAAAAAAATCCGCTCTGGCACACGTTTGTTAAGCATAAAGGAACAAGAAGAAGAAGGAAAACTTTTTTTTTTCAGTTTTTATTTTTTATGCGTAGCGAATGAATGAAAAAAAAGGGACCACTCATGGTCAAAATTTATTGCAACATTTGAGAGCCACGAGCTGAAATTTAACATTTTTTTTTTGGTGCTGGTCTCGGTCTGAATACTTTTTTCAATTGATTTTTATTTCGTCGTACTGAATTAAAATTTCCACTCACACACAAAAAATGGATGCATGCATGTATAAATATGAGAAGTGTCTATGGACCAGGCAAGATAATGGAAATTCTCATTCTTTTATTATTTTATTAAAGGCATGCTTCGATAGATTTTGGTTGTGGCTGTAATATATTCATATTGGACAATATTAGGTAATTTTAAGTTTTTGACTTTAAGAATCATCAATTGCAATTTGATTGATGATGAATCAAAAATGGACTTCGAAAAGCTTTGATAATTGAAAATTGCGTCAATCTCTTCCAAATTAAAGGAAGCTTGAAGGAAGCACTGTCACGGAACTTCTAAGGTATGCTCCCATTTAACCTCCACATGGAGGCAACTACTAGCACTGTGGCAGATTATACTTCATATTAATCGGTCGGATACCTTCTTATAAAAATAAAATGTAACTCAATTAGATGGAACTTGTTCGTAATTGTAAGTAAATGCGGGTGAATTTTCAAGTTCAACCCCTTGCTTTAATTATTTAGATCTTGAAGATTCAGAGCTTCACTTTATATGCATCTCGAAGCTAATGACAGTTTATAAGTGAGTGTTCGTCCAGCCAACGCACTCACACTTACCCTAACAGGCAAAGTGGCCGCTTTTAGGTAACATAGTGATCTTTCTGTAATATGAAAGCATACTATTTGCCTGTTAGAGCAAGACATACAATTTATAGTGGGATCCGATCCACTCGTGACTCCAAATATGCCTCAATTAATTATCAATTTAAAAAAGCTCTAAATTTTTAAAATCATTTCGTATAATAGCAATATTTTGGGGAGAAATTGAATAATTAAATCGTACCTAATTGTTATTAAATCAATCAAATCTGATTAATTAAAAATTCATAATTGCCATTTTATCACAGCTCTAAAATTATTATTGAAATGGGGATGATTAAGTTCAAAAAATGATTAAATTATGGTAATAAAATAGAAAGGGTTTAAATAAATCAATTAAATTTTTGATCTTTTCTGTAGATTTGTTGATCCAAAATTTAAATTTTATACAGTTTTAATCAAGTTTATATAGAATGATTCTTGGATGATCTGAAATTTTGCAATTAATTCTGAAAAAACTAACCTTAAAAGTCACAATCCGGCAAAATTCAGGTAAAAATGCACCAAAAACAGCTGCCAAAGTGCCACCAAAGTATTCTCAAGTCACACCATCAACGCAATAACACAACGCCATCCTAAAGACTACGTTGAGCTGCTCGAGCTTCCTTAATAGTCACCCCAAGTTTACTACAATTCCCATTAAGCAAATAAAATCACAAAACAACCACCGCCAAAAAATTCTTAAACAATTTCCTTCCTTCAAATGAAGTTGAAATTAAAATAAGTTTGTGTTTCCTATCCTTCCAGCCCTTATTTCCCCGAATGAAAATTCATTAAATATTTTTTTGATCCACTTTATGGTTTCGGTTGAAATTTAAACACAAAATGAAAATCAACAATAAGGAAATGAAACTTTATGAACAAATAAATGCTTAGATTTTCAAGTCTACAGTTCTGCGTGTTAACCATAACCTTCATCATTATCATCTTTCGTGCTCAAACCACATCATCATTTTCACTGATGGCGGATGTATTGAAATAAAGGAGGAATATGTTGAATTATACTGTTAAGATTTTATGAAACGGAAATAAGAATTGTTGCTGTTTATTTCTATTGTCTGTGTTCATTTTAGGGTGAAATTTTAGAAATTTGACAATAGTTGGCATTGAAAAATGCTTAAAGTAGTATTTTGCGAATGATTTTCATCAAAAAACTAAGAAATTTAGATTGTATTACCTTCATTTCAACATCCTAAGCGTTGGATTGAACAACAATAAGCCTATTTATTGATAAATTTGACCGAAGAGCTTCCAAATGGATTCAATTATTCACAATAATGTTTATTCTTTGAAGTTTAAAAACAAACTAAATATTTATATGAAGGGGCCAACAACTATGAAAGGGAAAACAACTTTGAAATGGGGTAAACAACTCTAAAAAGGGGAAAGCAACTAAAAAAGAGTAAACAGCTAATTTTATTTACAAATTCAATTGAAATACTAAACTACACCCGAATAGCACAAGTTGGTTGATCGATCCGTAATCCGACCGTAGACTGGCGTGACTATGACATGGTGCCACACGAATGGAGAAAAATATGTTGAACTGGCTTATCGCAAGATAATGACAAGCTTATGTCCAGATAATGGCAATTTGATGTCCAGATGATGTCCAGTTCTAAAGTATTTTTGTCCACTCATGTGACACCATGTCATGGTCATGTCAGCTTAGTGTCGTGTTATGGATCGATCAACTTTTTTGTGCTATTTGGGTGACTCTGGTCAGATCTAAACCAAATCCGGCATCAAATCAGCGTCACGTTAGCCTGTGGCCAGATTTCTGATCGATTACCCGATTATTGCTATTCAGCACAATTAATCAACCTCCTAACTATAAGCAAATGATCATTTTCACAATTTACTTCAAACAAAAAATTCACACATCAATTCCAGATGTTTTTAAAATTCTAACAAAAAATTGTATTTTATTTCCAAAATAAAACCTGGATCAATAATGACATTTAAATATTCGTGTGTATAAGAGCCGCAATTTAAACAGCTCGAATTTTTCAGACTTTATGGATTGTCAGCTAAAATCATATCGGCAGCCTTCTCAGCAATCGTGTATGTTGGACATTGTGTATTACCAGCTGTAATACTAGGCATAATACTAGCATCAGCAACACGTAAACGCTTGACACCAAACACTCTCAATCGATTATCAACGACTGAATCAGCTGCTGATGTTCCCATTTTATTTGTACCTGTTGGATGCCACAGATTCATTGTAAAGTATTTGGCATAGCATCGAATGTAAGAATCGGAACAGAAGCTAAGTGAATTACATTCAGTGATGTTGAAGATGAGTGGATTAATTCCTGCATTTCTGGCTGCATTTGTTGAGAAAATATTACAAACTGCCTGCATACCTCTAACTAATGTGTCTAAATCAGCAGTAACATTAAAATAATTTCCATCAATATTAGGCTTAGCATATGGATCCGTACATGATCCAAGACTGACAGTTCCACGTGATTGTGGCTGCAACACAGCAGTCATAACTTGAATGACTGCATAATTTTTGGTTGCATTTACAATTTGATCAGCATATTCCTTCTTGTATCCCCACTTGTCGTTCATCATGAGATCAATGTCTGGATTATTTTGTTCATATCTGGACACAAGAATTTGAACGTCTGGACAATTTGCAGCACTATTTAGCGTATTAATAAATCCACCATAATTAAGGCCTTGAATTCTTGAAAAGTATCCTGAATAATTAAGTAAATACTTTGCAGCTTCATTAGTAAAGAATGTTGATGCTGTAAAGTTGTCAGGTAAGAATCCAGGCATTGTCCAGTAAGACATCAATAATACGTGATCACTTAAATTTTTACCAACTGGAAGATCCTTAACTTGTGTAATATTACATGCATTCAAGTCTGCTGCCTTTCCAATGCCTGAACGTTGAAGGATCAATGGTGAGTTATAAGATCCAGCGGTTATGATGACTTCACGAGATGCACTAAGGTTAATGGTTGGACATTTTGTACAGTTGGTGATGACTCTAACTCCTGTTGCTCCCCAAGCTCCAGTTGAGTCCTTTGCTGTAATGACTTTAGTGACTGTGCTGTTACGCATAAAATAGAGATTGGCTCTGTTGTTTAAAGGAACTAAAAAGGCTCTTGCTGCACTTTCACGTTGTCCATTGTAAATTGACATTGGAATGTTTGCAAATCCAGTAAATGGAGGTCCACAATTTGCACTGTTTTTCTGTGGATAATTAAGTTCCATTGTTGCACTTTTCAAAATTGGAGTAATGTAGTCAGAACTGCTGTCTGAATTTGATACAATCAAAGGACCACTTGTTCCTTGATAATTTGCACAATTTCCAGCTAATAAGGAACCAGTCGAGTCTTGAACACTATGAGACTTCTTGATGTATGGTAAAATATTTGCATAGTTCCAACTTGCATCACCTGATGCTGTTGCCCAGCTATTGTAGTTCTCATCACATCCACACACGAACATCATTGCGTTCATTTCTAAATATTAGCTATTAATCACTTGGATATTGATTTTTAAAGTTTACTTACCAGTACTTCCACCAGTACTTCTTCCACAATTGCAACCGACTCCACTTTTGTATGCATTTCCATAATTTGGTGATACAGCGGCGTTATATGTATAAGCAGCAGAGTTGTTCAAATTAAATACAAATAATGGTGGAGGCTGTGGGGAAGAGATTAATTTAAGGTACAAATAGGGTTTTGGTAGAAAAATAATTCTAGTTTAGGAATAAGAGCAACAATACCAGTTTATATCCACAAATATTAATACCCGAGCGACAAAAACTAGACGAGGGTATTTCATTGCAATCAAAGCGTGTATAACAGTTACTTAGGCACCACTTGAGCATCATACGACAGTCACTTAGACGTCATATGTCAGTAACTTGGACGCCACTTGGATGCCACAATACAGTTACTTGGACGTCATGTAACAGCCACTTGGACACCATACGACAGTCACTTAGACGTCATATGTCACTTGGATGCCACTTGACAACCACTTGGATACCACATGACAGCCTATTGAACGTCATATGACAGTCACTTGGACGTTATATGATAGTCACTTGGACGTTATATGACAGTCACTAGGACGCCATGTGACAGTCACATGTCTGTTATGAACAATTTGTGCCGATCGGGTTATTAACTCTGTGTGGATTCGAAATATTATTAAATGAATCCTCATGTTATTCAAGATGTCACTCAATATTCATTCTAACACAGACTTAGCTCTACCTTAACCAGTAAAATGTCGCAAAAGCTTCATATACTTACCACTGACTCAATAATAGGATCGCCACCAGCCTCAATCAGCAATACTTTTCGGTTGATATTAGCTAAAGCAAGTCTGTATGCCAAAAGAGATCCAGCTGCTCCCGATCCAACAATAATGTAGTCAAAAACCGGAACTGTTAAGGAAAAATCCAAAAAGATTAAGTTATTTCGCTATTGCTTAACAGTTAAGTGACTAACTTACGCTTATTTGCTACTGATAAGTCACAAGCATTATCACAAACCGTGGTGAATCCAGTTAGGAATGAAAAAGATATGCTAAATGCAAAAAATGATGAAATTATTTGGATACAACCTTGAAATTGACTTAATATTAACTTACGTGCAACCAGTCGTCCTTGTAAGATAATCTGATGGCCAGTTATATTCTGGAGAAAATAAGAGATTGACATACAAACTCCATAACAATATCGAGCGTAAAACCGTTTGACTAAGAAGATCTGGCAAGAATCCCATTTTGTCAAGTCCTTTTGTTAGACTCTAATGATGATTGCTTAATATCCGCGAGTGGTTTATATAGATACATTTTGAAATATACTTCGGATATTGCCGAATAAGTGATATCATCGATTTCGGGACTATTTCGTACAAAAGTATGCAATATGGTTCAAAATTTGTATTTTTTAAGTCTCACGTATTTTATTTTACTTAGGGAAAAAATATTTTTTAAAAAGTTTATATTCTTAGCGCATTTTTTGAAGGATTTCCAGCTCAATGTAACACTTTGTTCTTTGGGTCGTTGAACTGCAGATAGAATCTAGAAGCCCCCTAACAGGCAAAGAGACCGCTTTTAGATACAATGGTGGTTTTTCTGTACCATGAAAGCATGCTCATTGCCTGTTAGAGATATTAATATGCAGTTAGGACATTACTTGGCGTACAACAGTAGAGAAGGAGACAGAACAACAACAAAAGAAGTTATCAAAAGTAGCCGTTATAGCCCGGAACAGAGACCTGTTCAATCGCTTTATTAACGCCCTACGATTCACAGTGGATCAATGGAACCAATAATTATCATCAGTTAGGTAATGATGATCATCAGTTAGGAAATTAGGACATAATTCATGAATTCTTGACAAAATGTAGGTAAACAACTTAATATTAATACACCTTTGAAATTAATTAATGGAGGTGTATTAATTAATTTCAAATAATAATAAAAGTTTTCAAATCTGACTGTCTAGATCAGTGGTGGGTAGTTGTCTATGTTTCGTGGCATATCTAGGTAGTAAAGCTCGACCAAAATCACACACAGCATACAGTTCATGACATATTCAAAAATCATGATGACACACTAGTCTGTCGCGACAATCAGGTTGTCCATCACTGTTTCAGATTGTTAAAAGAGCTCGTGGACAACTAAAGAACACTTGAAAAGAAGCTGTTGATGGAAATAGTGTTGCACTTGACCTTGGAAATTGGCAAATGATGTCCAGTGATAGATCCAGCTTCTGGCCAATCTATGAGATGTCATGGATCGCAAATCATCTGTAAGTAAATTTTGAAATTTTCAAAACCGTTAGAACGTTTGAATCCCAAAAAATTCCGTTATAATTGATCACTGCCCCATAAATTCGCTGTAGTCACTCCGTCTGGTTGAGAACTTTTTTTTTAATATTCGTAATTATTTTTTCAAAATAAAACTTGTTTAAATATTCTTGTTTTCGAAACTTTAAGCAAAATTGTTGCTTCATTATAGCAAATATAAGTCTTACTTTGTGAAATAATATCCGATAGTTCCAACAACAAAATTTTCATTTTAAATCATAAAGCTTTTGCTCTGTTTTTATTTCTTGTATCAGCAATCTCTGTCTGAACATAGAATGTCTACAAGGCATGTGTGTCCTCTCATGTGTCATGAAAAATGTTCTTTCATAAATCCTTCTATACCAAATCTGTGTATAGGATGAGTGTATTAGTTGAAATAAAATAGGCTCAGAAAAAATGAATAAATAAAAGCAATGATTCTACATGCTATGTATGTGTCGTTATGATTTATTGCACCTTTTCGTGTCATAAGACATTTTTTTTCTATTAAATCTGTAAATCCTGTCGGAATTTTTCAAAGCTTTAAAATTTTCAGGATCACTTGACATGAAGGTGATCAAAGTGGCACGTTGCAAGCATCGCACTTAACAATGTTTTTAAGAACTGATTAAATACAATTGTGCAAATACTTGCATATGTTTTATTTTTCTTGGGAATAAGCAAAAACGTTTTTGTTTCAGTAACACATAAAACTTACTCAATTTAATTAAAAAGCAATTACATTTCTTACCTAACCCAACTGGATGTTACTTAGGGTGTTGTGTTTATGTGATGTGATGTTGCTTTGTGACATGCGAGCTTTGGCATCTTGAAGAAGTTGCTGAAATCATGTTTTTCGTGGGTCATTATGTCTCTTTGTCACTCTGTCACACTGTCATTTTGTTTTTCTGTCACACTGTCATTCTGTCGCTTTGCCACTCTGTCTCTCTGTCATTCTGTCACACTGTCATTCTGTCTCTCTGTTGATCTGTCATTTTGTCATTCTGTCTCTCTGTTATTATGTCCCTTTGCCACACTGTCATTCTGTCTCTCTGGTGATCTGTAATTTTGTCATTCAGTCTCTCTGACACTCTGTCATTCTGTCTCTCAGTCATTTTGTCTCTCTGTCTCTATGTTGCTCTGTCACACTGTCATTCTGTCTCTCTGCCTCTCTGTTGCTCTGTCATTTTGTCATTCTGCCTCTCTGTCATTCTGTCACACTGTCATTTTGTCTCTTGTCATTCTGTCTCTCTGTCATTCTGTCTCTCTGTCTCTTTGTCATTCTGTCACTTTGTCACACTGTCATTTTGTCTCTCTGTCATTCTGTCTCTCTGTCACACTGTCATTCTGTCTCTCTGTCTATTTGTCACACTGTCATTCTGTCTCTTTGTCACACTGTCATTCTGTCTCTCTGTCTATTCTGTCACACTGTCATTCTGTCTCTTTGTCACACTGTCATTCTGTCTCTCTGTCTATTTGTCACACTGTCATTCTGTCTCTTTGTCACACTGCCATTCTGTCTCTCTGTCTATCTGTCATTCTTTCTCTCTGTCATTCTGTCTCTCTATTTCTCAGTCACTCTGTCACTCTTTGTTGCTGTGTTTCAGTGTCTCTATGTCTCTCTGTGTCTCTATTGCCTCTCTGTATTTTTCTAATTTTCCATTTAATTGCTGTCCTTTGAATAAATTTTCAAAAATTCCTATAATTTTTCCACACTTTAATGCTTCTAATATCCACATTCATAAACACATAAGAAGGACATGACATGCAAACCAAAAAAATATGTTCATTCTCATATGAAATTTATATAAGGAGATTTTCATTCTTCAAGCGAAAAAATTCAATGAAGTGTGAAGAAACTACCTGATGAATAAATAAACCTCTCACTTTTAGCAACACATACGGAGCTTTATATATACATACGGTTACATAAGAGGGGTAAAAGATTTGAATATAATGTGAATGTAGATGTGGATACAAAAAAATATAGAGAAAATCTGCTGATGCCCTTTCAAGCATGAAGAAATTTATGGAAAAATATGTGATTTTTATAAGAAAACATGCAAATAAACGACATACGACATACAATCACCCAAAATTTATGATACACCTGGTATGTGCTTGAAAAAACTTTTTCTTGTTGCTCATTTAATACTTTACGTTCAAAAAAAATTTATGTAATAAAATTTGTGTTGTGTTGACACAACTGAAATAAAGCAGCCATATGTGGATGAAAATGGAATTTATTAAATTATTTTCCAAACTAATCATCAGTCAGTTAAATGCTCAAGAACTAATAACTCACATAGAGTGGTGTATGAGCAGAGTGGTGTTTGGGTATCGAACTGTTTATGAATGGTGAATCTGTCAGTGTCATGGTGTCAGTGTCATGATTTCATGGTCATGATGTCATGGTGTCATGGTGTCATAGTGTCATGGTCATGGTGTCATGGTGTCATGGTCATAGTGTCATACTGTCATGGTGTCATGGTCATAGTGTCATGCTGTCATGGTGTCATGGTCATAGTGTCAAAATGTCATGGTGTCATGGTGTCATAGTCATGGTCTTATGGTCATAGTGTCATGCTGTCATGGTGTCATGGTAATGGTCAATGTGACAAATTCTCTGTGGCCGAGTGGTTAGGCTTAGGACAGCATGACACTAACCTATGGCTAAATTTGATGAAATTAGCATGACACTAGCCAGATTTCCTAGGAGATTGCAGACCGGATATCTGCCCACTCTTTTGTAAGGATGTTTGTTGATAGAACAGTGTTGTCCAAACATCACCACATTGTACATCTTGTTGATAAGCCATGATCCATGCTACATAGCACATTGCACTTCATTTGTCGCCTCATTCAGTTTGAACAACACTGAATGTAGAGTATCATCGATGTGACATGGATCCTCACGACATTACTCATATTATAGGTACATTAAATTAATTCTGTCTATTGTGCTACTTATTCCTATACTTAATTCCTCACCTTTCTTTCCCTCTTAGTTGTTTTTATGATAAATATTACACATCCACGATCAAATAAATTCAATGAATCTGATATTGTGGATTTCCCGTAATAACTATATCATAAAAATTGATTAATGTTGACAATTGATAAAGCACGCAATGTGCTTATTTGAGAAATTGCTTTTTCCATTCAATAATCGATTTGTATTCTATTATAATAAATAAACGGGAATTTATCAAATAATGTATATGAAAATGGATGTGTAGATGAAGAGGGAAAATATTTATAATATTCGTGATTGAGATGAAAAGAAATAGGAAATTTATGATGAACAAAATTCGATTGTGTTAATTTTTTGTTAAGGTTGAAAGCGGATATATGTGATAAATTATGAACATTGTGTGTGTGGGAGATTTGTGTATTGGACAGGATATTAGGATAAAATATATTAAATTTGATAAAGAATAACATTTTGGCTATCAAGTATTAGTTTTGTTAGAGCTTAACAGGTAGGGATTCATATTCGATATCAGCTCGGTATTGACTCGGTCTCGACTCGGTCTCAGTTCGTTCTTGGTTCGATCTCGGCTCGTTCTTGGTTCGATCTCAGCTCAGCTCGATCTCGATTCGGTCTCAGTTCATACTCGGCTCGGTCTCGATTCGGTCTCAACTCGTTCTTGAATCGTTCTTGGGTTTGTCTCGGCTTGGTCTCAGTTCGGATTCGGCTCGGTCTTGAATCGGTCTCAGCTTGTTCTGGACTTGATCTCGGCTAGTTCTTGGTTCGGTCTAGGCTCAGCTCGATCTCGGCTCAGTCTCAGATCGGTTTCGGTTCGGTCTCAGTTCGGATCTGATTCTTTTTCGGTTCTGCTCGATCTTGGTTCGGTTTTAGCCTGGTCTGGGCTCGGTCTCAGTTCGCTCTCGGCTCGGTCTCGACTTGCTCAATGCTCGGTTTCTCGGCCTTGACTCGTCTCTCGACAAATACTCATATTAAGACTATCGTTAGATTAAGTTCCAAAATTAGAAATTTTATAAATCTTCAAATCTCAAAACAACATTAAAAATTCAAGAAAGCAATCATTTTAAAACCAAACCAATAAATCAGGAACACACTTCCATCCAATAGATTTATTGAAATTTACAAGAAAAATCATGTTGTGGCATTTACAGTTTTAACGCGTCATAGTAGAACAAACATTTTACCATCAATTAATCAAATCGAGGTGAAGGCACAAATATTCAAAAAACCTGAAAAATGTTCATCCATAAGTCATTCGAACGTGGCACAATCTTATATCTGTTTTCGGAGGCTTCATCATGAGAATGATAATGTGAAAAGGAGACGCAGCTAGGAAATTGAAATTAGCATGAAGAAAAAAGCCTTAAAAAGCATACTTTTGTATCCATTTTGATTAATTTGCATTTCAATTCTTCTTATTGCCACAAGAACCGCAATTTCATGACTAAAATCTGCTTTTAAATTGAAATCAATTTTTAAAATGAATAGCGGATGTTTTAGAACATCTAGGAATAGCATGTGCAGAGCTATGTATAGAGTGACACGAATGAAGAAGGCTCGGTGATGGAGGTTTAAGGAACCCGAATCGAATTTTGATGCTACATGATGGCATCTTCCTTTTGGTGTAATTCAAGAGGTTTAACGACTACATCTTCCTTTGTGTCGATAGAGTGCAGATATTTATTAAATTTCTGGCTCATGTTCATGTTAGCCGAAGTCAAGTCGAAGTGGCGCTCGATGACCGAATGGTTTAATACTTCGGTACAGCTCGGTTCCTCATTATTACATTACGAATCCTGAGATCATTGGATCGAGACTAGACATATGCAGTAGAAATGCGACTTACAGTCTTTGATCGTTTTAGGGAGATTTGGGAGTCAAACCCCAACCCACTCCATTTTTTTTTTTTTTTTTGAAATAATTCTATCCCTCACTTCCTGAATTCTTGCAATCCATACTATGCCCCTTGTTTGCAAGTAGGTTACAGGCAGTAATGCTATCAATAAAGCAATTTTGATCCCACTATAACCTGTAGGTCTACTCAGCACAGAGGTCTGTCACACTCTCACGCGTTTAACAGTCATTGGCCCACAAACGCCCTAGTGCAGCACTGGATCTTGTCTGGATCTCAATCTGAATCTGTTATTATGCATCAACAATGAATTTTCAATAACTTTCATTAATACGTCCGGCATTTTAATCTTCATTGATTTATTTTTCATTTATTCGAGTCAGATATTTACTGCCTCGGGGTAATTATTAATGAAAATGTAGTTAAAGTCGCTTTTTAATAAAATATTTCGTTTTAAAAGCTTTAAGTCTTTTATTGGAAGTCAAATCTGACTTTATATTCCAACATATACTGAAATTCTTTAACATATATTCATAATTTCATCAAATATTGCATTAATGTTAGCTGAATGATGTTTTTATTCAATTTAAATTTTAAATCTCTTCAGCTATGCTTCGAATCGTCGTTCTATAATACTATTATGCAAAAATATCTACTTATATGCTACATTTTATAAATGTATATATTACTTAGTAAATAACTTTAACATGTTATTAAGACTATCTTTGAAGTACAACCAGCTGCATATGTGCATTCGTAATACAAAGTCAAATGGCAAACAATAATAATTCCTGTACGTGACACTTCTTAATCTCATGATTCAACGACATGAGCTTTCTTTCATTTAAATTTATGAAGTGAATATCCTTAAGGAATTATGGGAAAGCATTAGCTGTGCAACGGATTTAAGTGAAGTAATGAAATTACTCTAATTCTGAAAATGAGGGAATTTAATCCACAAGAATATCAAACGACCAAATATGCGTCAATTAAGAATGATTATAAAAAGAAATTATCTGAATCCTGACTTGATCTGTCCACTGTGAGCGAGTAAAACTATAGATTAAGACACTTGTGAGCAACTTGTGTGCCATGTCACATTAGTGTGTCGCCGACATGTTTTGAAAATGTAATGAACAGCATGTTATGTGTCGTTACGGATGTGGCTTACCACCAAGATGTGTCGTTACGTTTTTGGCTTAACACTAAGATGTGTCGTGGTTTGTCACTAAGATGTGTCGTGGCATGAAAGTTTGGACAACAATTGATTAAGGTTACGAAAAATCGTATAAGCTTTGATGTAAAGTAATACAAGAGCGGGACTCTATTACGAATCCGTCATACGAAGGTGAGTTCCATTCCAACCGATACAAATGAATAAAGCTCCGACACGACATGGTCACATGGGTGCCACATTTAAGCTACTAAACTACATTTAAGTTAATGGATGTAATTATGATTAAAAGAGCTTATTCGAGCCCCAACAGCTTCATGGCAAAGCCTTCTTCATTAATGTTGCTCGGGTTAACAACTGTGTCCGTGACAAAGCCACTTCCATTTATGTCGTTTAGTCATAATGGCATCAACCACATTCTCAACAATCACATTCGAAAATTTGACCATGAAAGCTCATAGCATTCACAACATATCTTCTATGTATCCAAAACGTCATCAACTCCACCCAATCAATTTATCATCCCCAAAAAAAATTTTGATAAAGATACCAGAGGATAATCATGAAAATCTGTTGCGTAGACGATATTCTTTAATGTTATCAATAAACTTAATGATTGAAAATATGAAACGAAAGCATGTATAAATGGCTTAAGGCTGAATTATTATAAATCTGATTCTATTGAGAGATTACAGCTTTCTTCATGCATAATATTATGCAAGATTGTCTGATTTAATGTAGATCAGTCAATTATGAGGTTTTGATGCTAAGGGATGGGAAGGAGTTGTTGGATTTGGGACGAAAATTGAAATTTGATGACTAGAAGGAACACGAGCGACTCAAAATAAGCTTAAGACAGTCATCAGGACTGTCGTCAACCTGTCGATGGATTGGTGCTCTAGCAACTGTATTGTACCACTCGGTGAAGTAGCATACAATATACATTCATGATTTCCTAGCTTAATAATGATTATTCATCAATTAAGAAACTTTATCGATGAATATTCACTTTAAAAATTATTTAATTATGAACAGATTTATTTCCAATGAACGATCTTTTCCACTCAATTCATCCAGATTCAACAATGATTATAATGAATTGCACTTAATTTTTCTGTTAAAAAAAGCAATAAATGAATCAGATTATGATTAAATTGAACGCTTATTATTGTATTACAAAAAGGTCAGACACTAGCGACAGGTCTGGGACTTTCAATGCCGAGATTAAGTTTTATGATATCCTGGGATCAAACATGGAATTGAGTACTGTGGTGTTTGAGCAGAGGGAATCTGGGGCATCTAGCCATGTATAGGCGAATCTGTCAAGGCAAGACTAAGAGCTAGTTAACAGAATGGGAATCTGTATTATTCAGATGTGAGTATGTGGGTTCGATTCTCATCTTAGACATATAACTCAATCATTATATAGAGTGTTATTGATATGACAAGAATTCGAACAATGTTGTTGACATAACAAGTACATTTTAATGTAGAACTGGCTACTCGAACAGCAGAAGTATGTAAATCGATCTAAATCCAACACCAAACTGGTGGGAGTCTGACATAGTTCCAAATTTAAACCGAATGGAACCTAGTCAGAGTCACGACAGCCTGGGGTCGGAATTCATATTGATTAATTGATATATGCTATTCGAGATAGTGTCTGGCTCCTGATTATTTCATATAAATCTTTCCCGAAAGGCACAAGGCGTTGAAAAGATGAACAATCTTGCATCAGATCAGCACAAACCTAACTTGGATTGTATTTAATAATATCTTGTGCTAATGACTTCGACAATATGAATAGTCACCGCATAGACAAAATGAATTTAAGAACAACTTTAACATAACTAGAACTAAACCTCAAAACTACAATGAGAAAACTTTGCATCAATTCCTTTTTCTTCTTTGCTGAATGCAATAAAATAACTTTTTTTTTCCTTTCCCACTTAAAAAAACTCCCGTTCTAGTTATTATGAGAGGATTTGACCATCAGTGAGATGCTTTCTACTTTCATAGAATAAAATAAACTTTTTTGTGATTTATGTGCGGTTTTTCATTCCATACTCTTGCCATACTCTCTTTGCGCTGCATGTGCATTCAGAAATGCAATACGAATGATTGAAAATAAACGGAGATTGAATAAAATGTGAAATTTTATTTAATAAGAAGTGCAATTTTGAAATCAAAAGTGAGAGCTGATTATAATGAGAATGGAAACTTAACTTGAAGTTGATATAATTCCCATAAATGGTTCATGAAGTCAGCAAGCAGAAAGTTTTTGAAATGAAATGAAAATATTTATTTTTGGTTAAAAATTGATTGGTTTCTTTTGGGGATGTTGTTTTGTGATGATACCTTTCGATGTGTAGTTTGTAAAATTAAGGCTTGGAAACTCAGATTTATTTCTAGAAAATCCTAATTATGCATGATCAGGGAATCAATATAGCTAAGTCAGTTGTAGGAAGCTCATTCCATTAGATCAGTTGTATGCAACCTAAATGTCTGGGCAAACTAACTATGAACCTTATGCCGTCCTTTTTCGAGTCGAAGCTTATCACCAAAGTATGCTGCAAATAAAAGGTTGCCAACCAATAATTTAAGATGTTCCTTATAATTCTTGAAGCTAGTCATCAAATACCTAAATGACTTGTCACAAACACTTACCTACCTCCTTGGTGAAACCGCATTAGGGCCCATTACGGCATTTAGAGTTCTTTGAAAGCTGGATTTGTCTTCTAACTTCTGTCAGTTTCTAATTCCCAGGATTTCTATATCGTTAATCACACAGTAATCTCGTGAGCTCTTTCATTTGTCACAAATATTGATTCCTTTTTGGAGGAATACACTAGTTACGCAATGCTCTTGGAAAGAGGAAACGTGGCCTTAAGATTGCGTTACGTAATAGAGAATGGACTCCTTTGTAATGTTTTGTACACTCAATTTGCTTCTGATAGGAATCGAACCCACATACTCATAGATGACTCAGGAGTATTGCAAATATCCGATCTGTTGCTTCTCCATTCGACCACACAAACCTTATTCTCAAACTGACAGATTCGCTTACATATCTACGTATCTATAGTTCGATACTCCAGATTCCATTCAACTCCGATACCACACCCACGGGTAATCAAAACCAATTATCTAAAAGAACTCAAACAAAATTTAATTAATTATGAACAAACAAATCAAAAACTTTATAAAAACAGAAAAAAGTTTAAGGTTTTTTTGCATTCTTCGAAGGATATGTTTATTCAAATCAAATTCATACATGCTGACTGTTTGGTATCAAAACATCTGTAACATCTCAAAAACTAGATATTTTCTAATTTATCTAAAGAAATATGACCAAATCATTCAATTTACAAATTGCCAATTTACTTCTAAAATTACTTCCAATACCTTTATAAGTTTTATATTACCTCCATCACTAGCTAGCCACTATTGAATCCAAATTTTATTCTTATCACATTTTCCAAACTATTTACCTTTAACCTTCAATTTTTATCAGTTCTCTATTGCTGTTTACTACCTTTTTCACTTTATTTAATTTTCGGCTTTTTTTGGGTCTCTCTCTTTTTGGTTGTCGGAATTGATATCAGTTCATTTAATTACATTTATAGACATGTATCAAAAATTGATTAATATACGCTTTTAGAATTTTTAGGTGAAAATTTGTCATTTTAGGGCAGTTGTGGGCAAACTGTGTGCTGTGACACACTAATACTGAGTTGCAAAAAATTCACATGTCCTAGACATTAACCGTACAATTTCTTACAGAACCATACAAATTATCAAGAATCAATAACCATACAATTTCTTGATAATTTGTATGGTTTTGTAAAAAATTGTACGGTTTTTGGCTGTGACAGCCGCCTGTTTTGCAACTCAGCACTGTTATGCCTTAATGTGTCACGTCGTGTGCGATTTCGATCGTGGCTTACCACACTTGTATACCATGCCACAAAAAGCTTGGACAACCACTGTTTTAAACCTTTTAAATATTATACTGGATATGCTAATTCTACTGGAATTGGAAACAAGATTTTATTTCCTTTTAGACATTCGCAAAAAAATTGCAAACTTAATAATATATTCCTATTTACCAACATGAAAAAATGGAATTTTTATATTGTCTTCCTGTAGAGTTAACTATAGTAAACAGGAGAAGTAAAATATTCATTTTCTTAAAAAATTACCTTATGGAAATTTCGTCAAATTTTAGACGTTTATGGAATTTGAAGTCGAGTTGGATTTTGCATGGAATCTCAAAGTCGAATCGACTCTAGTTGACTTTGGGTTCCTTAGTTTAGATGCTTAATCCTAATAAAGGGTTTAATGCTTTTTAATGATTCGGAGGAACTGGAACTCTTGACCCGATTTCTAAGGCTCCAAAGGGCATCCTACTCCTTCGGGGCTTTGGGCCTCGACTAGAAGCTTTAAAAGCTTCGCTGTAGCTCTTTTATTAGTTCCAAATGGAAGTTTGACTGAAGACACCTCCTTGTAAATGACATACACCATTAATTTGTATGGATTTGGCAGATCCTTCTTAATTTGTGTTGCTTGAGTAACGTAGAATAGGGTCTCTAGGCTGCAGTACTTCTTATGCCGCGTGGGTATGTTAGGCTCCTCTTCTTGCCGTATTAACCAGCCCCTGCACATCGATAAATTCAATTACCCAATGATCCTTATTATCAGAATGAATATCTTTCTAACAACATTATCCTAAGGACGTCTGTGAATATTAAGAGTAAAAAATCATGAAGGTAAAATTTCAATTGAATTTTATAGTTCGTTATCTCAACAAGATATTTACCTGCAATCAACAAAAATTTATTTTCATTATGCAATCTCCTTCCATTTTTATGTAGATTGAAAATTGTAATCGAGATTGGCTTCAGCAGATAACAAGAGAAGTTTATGCTCTTTACATCTTTTATTTTCCTACTTTTTTTTATTGTAAGTAGGAAACTTAAAGTTAAGAAAAGGGAGGAAACGTTTTATTGGGGTTGATTTATGTTAACGGAGGAGTTAGGAGGGTTTAATTGTATTGTCTTGGAGATATTAAGGGTTCTCGAGACTGAAACCAAGATTTCCTAGTCTCGGTCTAGAGATTTGTCTTAGCTTAGAATTTCAAGAGTTGTAGGCTAGGTCTCGGACCCGGTTTTGGTCTTGTTGTCCAAAATTAGACGAAGTCGAGACTTTGGACACTCTAGTTGATATGATTTAGTTGCGTAGTTCACTGTCAATGATACTAAAAGCATAACAATCAGGCATCAGACTCGTTTGACTCTAGAATGATGCAAAATTCAGACTAAATTCGGTATCAAGTCAGAGTTGAGCCGGTCTGGTGCCGAATTTTGAATCAATTAACCGACTTCTGCAATTCAGGATGTCTCCTTCCCTTGACTACGTTCAAAATGTGCTCCTCATTCCCAATAAAGTTCCTTGTAAATTCCCTGAAGTATTCCAAGTCAATCGTTTTAAAGGAAATCACAAAAAAATACTTCAATTTAAATTAAAAACTGATTTTTATATCCAAGAATGTTATTTTAAAATATAATTTTCCAACAACTCAATTTAACATTGTAGTATTTTAATTTTATCATAAACATAATAGAGTAGAATGTTCAAAAAAGTCTTGGAATTCACAAAAATGCAAATAAAATGAAGTTTTTCTGCATTAAATTGAAGCTGGTGCTCATCATTCTATTCTTTCTTTGCTGTCACAAAATGCAGCTGCAATTGATTTCGTTTATTTCTCATAATGTGCATCAGAAAGATGTGAAATGACAACAGCATGAAAGAAATGATTTTTTTGCGATTGTTAAGATGTCAAAATATTTATTTTATTTGGAAAAATTGCAGATTCATAAAAATTGTACAAGAAAATTTGGAACATTCTTCTGTTCATCATCACTTGAGTGACATTATTGAATTGAAAATTTTTCATGCTCTCCTTCATAATAAGGTTTGTTCGATTTTTTAGAAAATTCGATTTTATTTCTTTAGAATTTGATTATTTTTAACAAAATTTGAATTTTAAATTTTTGATCGAATTTGCTCTAATAGTTCTGAATGTGAATTGGAATTTACTGCAGTTATTAGATGATTTTTTGCTGATATTTGCAGCTATTTTCTTTGTTACATTGAATGTTATAACTGTCATTTAAATTGTTAATGTCTAAATATATCATTTGAAAAAATTAAATTATTTTATCTAGTTTAATAGTTCATTTTGGTAGTGGCTTATTAAAGAATCCAAAAATTTTTTTCAAAGTTTAATTAATGGCATTTTGGTAGTGGCTTATTAAAGAATCCAAAAATTTTTTCAATCAAATTTTAAGCCTTGGCTTAGTAACTAGTTGCTTATCAAAATTTGAAGTCAACTTCATGTTAGTTGGCTCTTATTTATTTGAAGTTTTAACGAAAATTAATTACTTTGAAGACATTTCACATAATTTTTAATGAAATTAAGCGTTTAAGGCAATCCCAAGAAGCAAGATATTGGTAGCAAGGCTTTAAGATAGAGGAATTAATTAAGAACACATAGAAATTTTGATGATAAATAACGAAAATTGAGACAAATTTACATTTTTAGGTTTTTATTGCTCTGAATTATATAATTTCCGATATTTTAGGAACGAATGCTAAGACTGAGGATTAAGTAGTTAAGATCCAGGAAAGAAATATGGAAAAATACAGCAAGTTTGTTAGAATCTCAAACATATTAAGAATTCTAGAAGTTAAATGAAATTCATCACAAAAAAGTCATCTAAGCAACCTTTGATTTATCAAAGATTTAAGTACAATTTCAAAACTAAAAGGACTATCAAGCAGCAAGTAATCAAAATAATCTTAGTCATCTAAATAACAAAGCAAATTGAAGAATTCGAGCTTAAAATCCAAAAATTCCTTTTTAATCTAATTTAAACGTCAAAATCTACAGATTCATTAAAACTTGAAAGATAAAGAGATCCAGAAATGTTCAAATCAACGAAAGTTTCCCAACAAATAAGATTGAAGATAGCTGAGTGAGATCTTCCTGATATAAGCAATTTTATATCGTCACGTGTATGCCAAACAATAGAAATCTCTCTTTGTTATAAGATTACTTCAACAATGAGTGTGATTTGCTTCAAATATCCAAACATCATTGATCAATCATAGAACAGCATATACAAAACAAAAAGATACAATCATCCAAAACAAGTGGGAAAAGGATGAAGAAGATAATGCAAGAATTATCGTCAAAATCCTCCCTAATTCTTTGAAAGATGAATTAGTGTAAACTTTCAAATTAAAAGTTAAGAAAAGCAAAGGATTTCAGACATGAAACAAAACAATACAGAAATAAAATCACTTTAGTCCTCTCCACATCTGCCTGCTTATCGGAAGTTGGAAAATCTCACTTGAGAACACAAAAGTTATTGAAGGGAATCACGAAGCATCATGTGCGCGTGTTGAATTCAGGAGAGCAAAGAAAAAGAAATTGAAACAGATTGAACTGAATTATCCATTTCGACAATTTTTGTACGCAAATTGGATCCTTTTTTGGTTTAATGGCTTTTACGCTTTCAAGCTTGTGTCAGCCGGTTCTCTTTTTTTTCCTCCTCTTTTCATCCACTCGTAAGCTCTTTTTTTTTGTTGCCTTCTACGCTCAGTAAAAATGATGTTGAACTATAGAGCAATGTGGGCCCTTTACGACCTTTCATTTATCTATGAAAGCTGAGGAAGAAAAGAAAGAAAAAAAGCTTTTCTCTCTTTTTTCAGATGCAAATCCTTTGAGGCATCATCATCATCATCACTACTTTTGTGCTCGCATTTTTTTTTCGCAATATCATTTTATTCATTTTTTTTTTCGTTGCTTAGCAAAATATACACAAAATCTGTGAAGAGAATTTTATGCCCATTAAAGCTTCTGGCAATCAATAAGAAACAATCAAAAATCTTTATGAAAGACTTGAACTTGAAGTTTGAGGTAAGTAAATTTTGGTAAAATGTCGCTGATTTACAGCATACTTATGTTCATAATTTATGATTTTTAAACAGTTTATAGTCATTATTCTTGTGACCTGGGGAAGCTCCAACAATGTAGCATTTAGTAGCGAAGGTCAGTCAGCAAAAGAGCTAGTGTAAGATTCCAAATAAGAGGCCATCTATCACAGTCGATCTGTATGTTCACCAAAGTAAGCAGTAAGAGAAAGCTCCATCAAATTAGGATCTAAATTGGATGTGTTGAGATAGAGCTGTCTATAGACAACCAATGCACGCGGAAATGAACTCTCGTACGCCTCAGCCAAGAAAAAAGTAAGTAATGATGTACGAGGACAGTCTAAGAAACCAGTTAGTGAAGCTTTCGATACTTTGAGACAGCATTGCACTCAGGATTAAGAAATGACAGAGAGTACAGCAAAAGTAGAGCATCACAGGGTCGTATCCAAAGGAGGGGTTAATCGAACTATGCTCCCGCCCTCGTCCAAAGCTTACTACGCCTCTGGACTATCCCTATCAAAAATGATGTCATCATGACGCCAAAACTAACAAGCTTGGAAGTGGAAATCGACAAAATTTGCGAATTGGTTCCCACTTGTCTCTTAGAAAACTACTGCCGCGACTACATGGTGACAAAATTTGAAGCTGTATCGATCGGACACAAATCACAACTCATATCCACATCCAGCAACTCCACTTAGTAAGTTGAATGATTTTATAATGATTTAAATTTTCTTCTGCCTCATGAAAAACTGACCAGCTATCCTCTGCGGTCATTTAGATTATATAACAAGAGCACTAACCTGCTTAAAACAAAAAAAAAATTCACATTTCAACTCAATTCAAATAAAGCAATCCCACATCACACGATAGTTTTCTACCTTTTACATTATCATTTCATCTTAAAACTACCACTAGACATGACCTTCACATCACCATCACCAAGTGAATCTTTCGTATGTTTTAATAGTATGAAGCAATGTAAAGTGAGAGAGAGAAAAAAAAAATTCATGAGCGATAATGAGGGTATGCTTATGGGACTAATCTTTGAACTAAAAGCATATATATATATATTGTGACATACGATGACCTTTCCCTCGGTTATTTTAGTGCCAAAAGAGCAGCAGAAAAGGAAGAGTGGAATTGAAAAAAAAAAACTGTGATTTATGAATTTTTAAAGACAAAAATTTTTAGTTTTAGAATTATTATAGCTCTGCGGTGTAGTTAGAAGCTCTTTAGTCAAATGAATTATATTGAGGATGTTCTATTTGAGTACACTTGTATAATTAGGAGATCCTTTAGGAAACTCATGGAATTGAGTCTTAATAGAACCTATTTAAGGAAGGCCAGGAGTCATAAAAGGAGTTGGAGTGGCTCGGTGGCTGAATGGTTTGGGACTTCGGTAGTTAATTATAGTAATACCGATCATATGATCATGGGTTCGAGACTCGACAGGGAAATATTTTTCAATTGTTCTTTTTCGAATTATATGACCTGGAAACGTGGCTCACAGCCTCCTTTGTAGGCTACAGATAGTAATGCCAACCAAGGAATGCTTCTGGTCCCAGTCTAAAGTGTAAGTCTACATACTAACCTAAGCTGTGGGCCTAGATGCACTCTCACTTGTTAAACAATTATAGGCCACTGAATGTTCTAGTGCAGATTCTGAATCTGAATGATCCAACAAATTAAAGAATGCAGTTGAGTGAAGACAATGAGTCATTTTAAGATCCCTAATTGCAAGGCACTTTTGGAAAACCATCCCGAAAGGCACAAAGCAATTTCCATGGTTTGACTCCTGATCGAAAATCCGACCCCAGTCGACTTAACTGTGGGTCAGAGCTGGATTATGTCGGATCTGGCTTGTGGATAGAGTCAAAATGGCCTGGAGCCAGATTTTCGTCCATTTCTGTGCCGCGTGTATTCCGGGTAGGAACAGAAACTCAAAAATTTAAACATACATCCCAAAAAAAAAGCAAACTACAAGCAAAAGTACTTAAATAACATTTTATTCCTTCACCTATTTCTCTAAAACTTCAATTTTTTCCTTTAAAAGAAGAAATTTTCATGCTTTTGCATACATGCATAATGTTTGTTGTCTTGTGTAAATTTCTCTGACAACTTGACATGTCTTTTCATAGACAACAGCATAAAGAGATAAAAAGTAAAAGAGTTTGTCAAGGAAAAGTTTATTTTTTCTGTACCGTTTTGCTGTTCTTACTGCTCTCAAAGACTTGAACTTTTTAAGAGATGAATATACTGAATGAAATTTTTGCGACAGTTATTAGATGTTTCATTTTATATCAAATAAAATGAAAAAAGTATGAGAATGTGCAGCTTATTTTGTTGTCAAGTGAAATTGCAATTTCATAAGAACTGGCAGAATGAAGTTTTTGGATTTAAAACATCTTATTAAATTGTTTCTATAGAAGCTGCAAGTTGTCACTATTAAAAGAGTAGCTGTAAAGCGTGTTTGTCATTTTTTTATGTATCAAACAATTCATCAGCGATAATTTAAACAGTTGACCTTATTTACAAAAATCCACACCTATTGAAATAGCTCATGTCCGGTGCTGCACATTGATTGACATGTTATGCAGTGTATATCCCGAATTTCACATGTCGGATAATTGATCCAGATTCTCGAACTAGGCCAACGTGACTGTGACATGGTTGCAGCGTTGCTCAGGCGTGGTGTCATATGGTGACTCTGACATGGTGTCTCAGATTAACTATGACACTGTGTCTCTGGGTGAATCTGACATGGTGTCTCAGGGTGAATATGACACGGTGTCACAGTATGACTCTGACATGGAGTCTGAGTGTGACTCTGACACAGTGTCTGAGTGTGACTCTGACTCGGTGTCTCAGTGTGACTCTGACACGCTGTCTCAGTGTGACTCTGACTCGGTGTCTCAGGGTGACTCTGACACAGTGTCTCAAGGTGGCTCTGACAAGCTGTCTCAAGGTGACTCTGACACAGTGTCTCAGGGTGACTCTGACAAGCTGTCTCAAGGTGACTCTGACACGGTGTCTCAGGATGACTCTGGCACGGTGTCTGATGGGAGTTCTGACATGATGTAAGGGTGGCTCTGGCCAATTCCAATACCAATTCAGTGTCGCTCCAACCTGGTGCCAAATATTTCATCGATCAACCGACTTATGCTATTCGGGCACGTGCTGTTGCATGACTACTGAATGAAATCGATAGCAATAAAATAGTAAAATCTTTTTACGGAAAAAAAGTTCATGCTTCTATACATGTGAAAATTTTATGTACTGAATAAGAGAAGTGCTCTTTTGTGATTTGATCTTCACACAATTTCCACAAGCTTCATGGTTTAAATATTCATTTGTGGGACTTATTTGATAGTTCTATTAAAGAGATTTTGAAAATGTGTGCCAAAAAAACTTTAAAAATGGAATTTGCTGGAATTCCAATTGGGAGCATATAACGAAAGTATAGATGCATATAGTCACAGTTTATTGAACAAAAGTTAATGGAATATTTTAATTATTTTCTAAACTTAATTTGCATTGATTCATTAATAATTCATTCAAATAAGGCATGGATGTCATTGAAAGTTTTTTCATTAAAAATTTGATGCTATAGATAATAAGTGTGAAATAATTTAATTTTTTTTTGTATAAGCTGCAGCGCATTGGCAGTTGATGAATTTTGTAATGAACATTGGATCCGAGGGACAGAAGTGAAAATGGAGCTTTTAAGGGTCTGCTAAAGATCTTTCTTAATAATTAACTCACTTGACTGGCTGTAAAGATCAATTGAGATCAATGGTCTCTGATGTCGCCTGAAACAGGCTCTACCGCTTGTCGATTTCCAAAACCAAATGCATTACAGTCTTTATTATCAGCCTATTTCTCTTAGTTCTTTCATTAACACTGAATTGAAGTCACCATGGGTGTTTTTAGGTTATGGGAGGAGAGTTTGGGTTTCGACTCCGCTGGCTGCTTCTTTTGGAACTTTTTGTTTCAGGTTTTCTCATAAAAAATCTCAAAACCTCCCCAAAATTTTGACAATTCACCGGAAACCACCTCCTAGTCGAAACCTTATGGCGGTATAGATAGATAGATGGATTGAATAAAGGTTTAGATCCACTGAAGACGAAAAGGCACTACGTCCTGTACTGCGTTATACGATCTGTTGTCCCATTCCTTAGTAGCAGCATAGACAGACCTTATTCCTTTGTGTCGCTCGGGACCTTTTCAAATAGATTTTAATTCATACGCATAAATATCATTTAAAACTCTTCAGAAAAAAAGCACAAAAACCAAAAAAAGAGGTTTATTGACGGCAAACAAACAAAAAAAAACTTTTTCAATTTTCTTTAATGGCATTAAAGTGTGAGTGAGAGTAAAAAAAATGAGTTTTACTTAAACAGCACAGAAAAATAGTGTACGAAAAAGTTTTATGTGTGTGATGATAGTTAAAGCTATTAATACTCTTTTGTTGTTAGACTAATGTAAGCTCTTTGTATCATTTGAAATTTTTTTTTTTTTTTTTTTTCAATTATGGAAGGAAAAAGAAGCCGTAAATTTAAAACCAAAATTGGTGAGATTTATATTTTTTGAGATAATTTGTTGAATATTTTTGAAAAAAAAGTTAATTTGATTATAAAATTTTTTAAAACTTTTTGAGTTTTTTGAAAATTTTCAACAATTTTCAACAATTTCACCCAAAAAACCATTGAAAGTACTTGAAATAATTAGAAAAATGTCAATTCAGAATGAAGCCCGAACAGTACATCGTGCTCTTTAACAGCTTTGGGAAATGGTGGTTCATCGTCATCTTCTGAATTTTTCTATTTTCGAAAATTGCAGTTCGTCCCATTCCCAAGTGGACCAGAATACGTTGCAACTAGTTAATATCCAGTTGATGTTTGATTGTGCTGCTCGGGACCTAAATACAATTGAATTCTCAAACAAAACCACATGTAGAGCTAAAAGCTTAGTAAAACTGAAATAAAAATGTCAAATCACTGTCAATTTTCTATCAAAAATCCATAAGAATCAGAAAGAAAGCTTTAAAATGCTCATTCAATCATGACCAAAGTATTTGAAAAGGAAAAAAGGAAAAAAAGGGGGATTTTCCAACTCAAATGCTTAAACTTTTCCATGACTGGTCACTTTTTGAATGACTTGACTTGATTTAACTCTTTACAGTTTTCTTTCCTTTTTTTGTGTTGATAATTCAGCCATAAGTTCTTAATCCTCATTCACAATACGTACATTCTACATTCCCATAGATATATAAAAAGTTAAATATTTGAAAATTTTTCATGATTCTTCAAAAAATCAAATTAAATGTTTTATCATTTCCTTCCCTTAAAATGTCCTTCATTGAATGCACATGAATGACAATAGAGAATGGATTTATATGTTTTTTTGGGGAAACTGTAGAGCAGCAGAATATGGAATTGATGACTTTTGAATTGATTTCTTGCTTACTTCCTTGACTGAGGAGCTTGTGGATCTATTGGCGCTCATCAATGGTTGTCGTTGGTAAATCCGTCCGTTGACTATTCTCTTTACCTTTGGTGGCAATTGATTGATTAACGAGGATGAATTCACCAGGTCTCACACTCATAATCAACCCTATCTGTTAGTTTAGCACCAATTGGACGGTTTGGCAAAGCTAAAATTCTCCAGGAGAACAGCTTGTCAAAGCCAAGATGCACCAGGACTAGGAGGACTACACACTTGACTTCACTACTTTTTGCTTCTTGATTCAAGTGTGTAGCTAGGGATAGAGTGATGGATTAAGATCAAAACCTAATTAAAAGAGTTTGCACAAAACTGCAGACCTGCAGCCATGGACGAACTATAAAATACATCCAAAAACCACAGGCTTTTACATCTTAAATCTAGTTCTTGACCGAATCCTAATTTAAAATCATAAATTCTCTAAGAATTTAATGGATTTTTGTCACGAAGCTGCACTATTGCGTTTTATAATTAATAAATGACCTCTAAAACATTAAATTAATTGATGATTTTATCACAGATTTTCATCTTTGATATTTGTTTAGAAAAAAGCTGAATCACCTAATAATCGACATTACATGACATTAAACACAACAATAGACACCTCTAATTTGATTATTTAACGCAAAAATTGAAAATTTCGTGGCATAAAAGATTTTATTGATAACGAGCAAGATTTATAGATTAAATGTCGATTAGCAACAACGGGGATAGTTTGGATGTTATGTCAGGTACATCAATTCATACATCAATAGTATGAATAGGTCAATTAATCCGAAATCCGACACAAGTCTTGTACAAAGGCCGGCGAGATTCTGACTTAGTGCTGGATTCGGTTTAAATCTGGCGCGGTGACTCTGACATAGTAGTGCCAGGATTTAAACAGTTTCAAGCACTAAGTCGGAATTACGTCGGCCTCAGACTGATTTTTGATCGATTTTTGCACGATTTCCTTTTTTGATTAACAATTAGATAGTTCCCAAATTGACAGAAGTTATCGAAAGACAGAGCTGTATTCAGACGTTCTTTAAACGCTGCAATGGACCCCGTGCGCCCCAGCCAAGTAAGTAATTAGATAGTTGTCTTTTAGCATTGTTTAAAATTTAGATCTTGTGGGAATCGAACCTACGTCCTCACAAAATAGAGAATTTTAGGCATCCGGTCTGTTAACAAACCAACCGACCACAGATGTCTAATTCTTGCTCTGCCAGATTCGCCTATATATAGCTCATTACCCCAAATTCCATTCTGCCCCGACATCTGTTCAGGACATGACATTAAAATGACTCTAAAATTGCATTTTCTATAGACTAGCAATTAAAAACACACTATTGATCATTAAGTATGGATCTAAACTACATTACGCGCTGATTTTAACATTATAATTAGCTGATATTAGACCAAATCACAGAGATAATTAAAGTATAATAGCTTATGAATTTCCTCATTAACACATTAGTTGAAATTTAGTTCCAATACAGTACAGACAAGTCAGAATGTGCATAAAATACTTTTTAATTATAACAATATTCTCAAATATTTTGTATTCGGAAGTGAATGCTAAAGCTGAAGTTATTATTGGACCCAGTAAGTTAAACTTGTGGACGGCACGATGCAGCAAATTGCAAATGAGCACCCGTCAGGGCACATGTGTCATATTGACGACATGGCGCCGCTCTAATGCCTGCATTGTGCTGTTCGGTTCAGTTTTTAGGTATTTTTTACAATTACTCTATATTTCCAGATTATGAAAACTGTCCAGATGATCCAATTATTCCACGAGCTGATGTAGTTGACATATCACAGCTTAAAATACACACTGAAAATGACACACATACGTTTCTGAATGGAACTGCTAAATTTTTGACAGGATTTAATGTTTTACCAGGACGATTTTATACTGAAAAGTATGAACGTGGTCAATGGTTTGTTCAAGCTCTTGACAGAACATATCCTGATTTGTGTTTGACATTTCACGATGCATCACAACCATTTTATAATTATTGCAAGCATTTTCCTATGTGTCCACACGAGGAAGGGGTAAATACCTGGAAAGTACACAGCTTAGAAATGGCCAAAAGTTTGTTGCTTGACAGACTTTTGGGTGGAGTTCATAAGGCATAAGGTGGTTTTTAATGCTTAACAGTCCATCTTTCGAAGGTGGCACTTGCGATGACTCGAAAAAGACCCTGACCATTTTCCGATCCGCAGGTTGCCACCTTTCTCTGATGGCCTATTACCCAGGCTGTCGTCTTCCTGACGATGGTCCAATCCGCAGGTTGCCACCTTCTTCTAACGTCTTATTACCCAGGCTGTCGTCTCTCGACGATAGTCTGTTCTTGAAACTTACTTACTGGATCTCATCAAATACATCCAGTAGATTTCACAGAATCTTGTTCCAGTCGAATCATGTTGATCTAGCACTTCATTTTCCGCCATTTCTACGCCATGTGCTTTCTATCCTTGTTCAAATTTTAATTAGAAAATTAATCATAAATTATTATTTAATTTAGTTTGATTGGGAATTTGATATGAAATATCTGGATTCTCAGGAAGAAGTTCTCAATAATATTCCATCCCACTACATGGGAAGATGGCGAATGGTCGTTACGTTTGATTTTACTATTGACAATATTCTCAAACGTGATTGCTTACGATTTCCTTTTGATATGTATGAAGTTTAAGTCTCAGCTCAACTGAATTTGCAGAGCTGGAAGTCGATTCGGATTTTGTATGAAGAAGTTGATTCGATTCCATACAAAATCCGACTTGACTTTAAGCTTTGTGAATTTGTAAATAAAATTGTTGGTTTTTGAACTTCCGGGTGTGCACGCGGAAGTTGAAACTTTCAATTTTATTCATTTTTATTGAATATCTTAGCCTTGAATATCTAATCTGTAGCTGAATAATCTTACAATAATAAATAAAATTTTTCATAATTTATTTTTCAATTTTAATGCGTTATTTAAAAAATTTGAAGATTTTCTATCATTTTTAATATACCTAATTAAAAATTTTCATTTAGATTCCTTCCTTTTGTGTCAACTGTCTGTACGTTTGCCATATTTGTTCACTAAAAACAAGAAGGAAAAAAAGCATTTAGGAACTGATTTATGCAAATAGAAAGAATGAAGAAACCAAAGTTGAGGCTTGATAAATTAGACTTTTTAGACTCTTTGAACTTGAACTTTTTTGGTAAGAATAAACGTTGAGGCTTATTTTATTCGTAAAAGTTCTACAAAAATTAGCAATTAGACTTTCTTATTTATTTTAGGTAGCTCATATAATATTTTTTATAGTTTTGAGTCCTAAAGGCATGAGATGCTTTATTCAAGAACCATTTTTATTAATAAACGAGTGACCCAAATGAAGAAGTAAATTTCGAAGTCGATTCTAATCTTACATCGAGTCGAATCGACTTCAATGGACTTTTCCATACAAAATTCGAGTCGACGTTGAGCTATGTAGAAGTAGTCAGAGCTATGAAGCTTTTAAGGACGGCAAAAGCTCTCTTTTATGAACACCAAACGAAAATTGTCTAAACTAAGCTGCCATACGTTCATCTTTGCCAACCATGTAGATTTGGCAACCACGTAGCTCGTATTGACACCCACATACCTGGAATTAGCGCACACAAAGCTGCCAGATTTACTCCATTTGGGGAAGGGGTACAAATCCTAATGTAGCAACCCAAATTTTTCATCCATACGAGTGCGAATACAAGCCGTGTGGATTTTGATGTGGTTTTGGACTTGACATCCACATGGCTGCTATTGACACACGCATAACTAGGATTAGCATACTATTTATATAGCTGCCAGATTTAGGAGATTGTAGTAAGGGGTCTAAATCCAAATAAGCCCCCAAATTTGACAGCCATACATATGTCAATGTCAGCCAACTGGGTTTGTCATCCACATGACAACCATTGACACACGCATAGCTGGCATTTACACACGGATGACAATTTGACTGCTAAATTTTGGTTACTCAATGAAGAGAATTCTATTCAGTGCTTCAAAAACAGCTTTAACTGATTCTTGAAAGCTTCATGACAGAGCCTTTTCCATAAATGCCGCACAGTTGCCCTCAAACCCCTTTAAATTTGTCTTTATCCTAAATTAGTCAACTATTCGATTGCACACTTCAAGCTGTTAGCATAAAGCACTTTAAAACAATCATTTTTTCCAACAGTTCAGTTCCATCTTTTTTTTTCTTCAAATAAAACCAATTTTTGTCATGTCTTTGAAGCTCTAAAATTGTCTGCTTTTTAAGAATAAGGATCCTTTATACTGCAAATTCAAAAGCGATTACGTTTAAATGTCACAATTGCTTAAAATAACAAAAAAGAAATGCGTTGAAAATGATGCTTAAAGTGCTTTTATTTTGTAGATTAACTTTTTGAGATCTCACATCGTCTCCCCCCTTTCTTGCTTCTAAAAGCATGCACACACATATTAGGATTATGAAGACAATCATGAGAATGCTTGTGAATGGTATTTAATTTGATTCAAAATTGTTCCATTTCTTATTTATTTTAAATGTTTTGAATTTGAATTTTAAAAGAATACTTTTTTTTATGCTTCAATGGATGTTTCCTGCTCTCTTTGCTCTCTCAGAAAATTAGAATTTAAATTTGTCTATTTATAATTTTGCTGTGGAACCTTGAAAATTGAATTTTTAAAGAGTTTAAATTTAGATTTTAAAGACAATTAACCTTTTTTGAATCAATTCTTGTAGATATTGCAGAGAAAGGTTAATTCAATACAGTAAAGGATCCGCAGTTGAACTCGAACTCACGCTCTATTATTAATATTGCAACTCTTAAATTGTTTGAGATATTTCTAAAAACTGAAGTGGATAATCTGAATTCGGAGGATAATTCACTTTAGTGAAACAGGCCGCATGATTTCTGGTTGCTTGCTTCTTCTAATGAGTTATCGGGGATTTATCCGTCTATGTGGCAAAATGTCAAACCAGAGTTAGAAGGACTCTGTCAGAATTCACTGGACTCCAATCAAATTTCAATGTCCGGACCCTAAAATGGAATCCTGTCAACTCTGTGTTAGTTCTTAAGATCCATAGCTGTCCTTAAGAGCCATAGCTGTCCTTAAGATCCATAGCTGTCCTTAAGATCCACAGTTTCATCCGTCCTTTTAAATCGAGAGAAAACGTTACATATAAGAACTCTTAAAGCAGTTTAATGATAGAGATTTCCTCAGATCTCCGATTCAAGCTTAAACCTACAGACAAAGCTATAAGTCGATTCATATTTTGTATGGAAAAGTCAACTTAAATCGACTTGACTTCATACAAAATCCGAGTCGACTTGGAGCTCTCTGCCAACAGATTATAGTGGGATCCGGAACCACTCTTATGACGATATTACTGCCTGAGCAGAATGCTGCCCGAGTGAACATCTTGACATAATGTTTAGTTAACAATTAGACCCAAAGTCGACTTATGACATTTCATTCAGAACGTTCCACAATATTTATCACTATTCAACTCTTTATCAAATTAATAACTAGAGAGATTAAGTCAAGTTGTCCTATCCAGTTTTGGATCGCGTTTTCTGTACATATGATTCATGATTCAGAAAAGGAAAAGTTTAAAATTTCCCATGAAGCCACTACGCCACCGAGTTACTTCGACTCACTATCAAACCATAGCAACTCATTCATCATATATTCATACGAACTATTAATAGTTCATATCCATTTCAGTTATTCTAGACTTTTCTTCTACTTTCTCTCATGTCGTTTATCTTTCTTATTTCTCATAATGCAAATACAATACGAGCTCATTGTTCATCATCCAGAATAAGAAATGGGATATGGAACTCTAAAAATATCCTTAAGGGATTGTTAAGTTTGTATTTCGTTTCGTTCCTTACTCAGTGAAAAAACAAAAAGCATAGCTTCCTTCATTTTTTTTTTGTATCTTAACATCCTGTAGATTGAAATGTCATTCACGGATAAAGGTTAAGGATGAGGTCGATGTTTTGTGATGTCTGCTTATGACATTTGAAGGATTTCTTTTCGATGCTTTTCAATATTTTATGAATGAAAAGTCGCAGTTACTTACTGAATTTTGCACTATTGACATATCGTATTTACCTTCCCCAAATTGATGGATTGAATAAATCTTCGAGATGTCTTTGATCGTGAAGTGGAAATAAATCTAAAATTGGATTGAATTCAGCTTCATCATTTAAAGTAAGGTATGGAAAGGATTTTCCGAATTTTCACAGGAAATTGCATACGGCATTAACTAATAAATAAATAAGAATAGATGATGATCAACAGATTAAGTTCAAGTTTATTACAATATCAAATATTTATTTTTTGGATAAATGTAGAAATGTAGCAATAATGCGCAGAAGCACAACCGAAGCTTAATTTCGAAAAGAGTGGGGCGATGCGCGTTTGTTAAAATTTCCTTTAATGTGAAGCTGTTGAAGCTTTTCGGAAGGAGAGGGGAGAAAAGCTTTTGTACTGATAAGGAACTTTTGATGATGGAGGGGATAAGGTGAGACTGTTGATGAACATGCAAGAGGAATCATAAGATGTGAATTGTAAACTTGTTGAGGGCAATTTTAACTTTTATTAAACTTCAACAATTTTTATATGTATGAACTATGGATCTAAGTTGAGATTGATTTATTGAAAAATTATTGGTTGATTTGTAGGTCGAAATATAATTTCAGGAATACAACTCTTTTGATACAAAATAGTGAATCAAAGTGGATCGGTAGCAGAATGGTTTTGTTCTTTGGGATTAAATTGTTACAACTTTAGCGATTATTAGCTTGAAGATCGGCATGGGACATACTCTAATCATCAAACTAAAGACAATAATGTGATCAAAGGAGAAGCTAGGGTCCGATTTCAAACTGAAGCTTTTAGTACAGTGGCTTAGTCAATCGCTAAACTATAATCAGTAATTGGTGAAAATGGTGGCTGCTAATTTTGTGATATTCTAGAATGCAGGCTAGAAGATTAATTCCTTTTACTCAGTGGTTTCCATAATTTATTTTTCACCGCAAACCTTAGTTAAAAACCTCGACCAAAACTGCAAACGGTTCATGGCGTTTTCAAAAATTTAAGATAGCACAAAAGTTGTCCACCATTATTTGAACTTCTTAATGCTATGCTTTCTCGCTATCGGGATCGGGATCGGGATTTCCCGGGAAACTTAATGCACGCGATCGAAACGAAATTGAAGTTATTTCACGTCTTACGATTAAAGCTCCGAAGTATCAGTGCTCTATTAACTATATTGTGCCTTAAGATTACATTAACTATGAACTATCGATAGAACGGATATCAGAAAACAACTTAATTTATGAATTGACTGGCCCTTGACTTTAAGTAAACTGTTGTCTTTTCATAGTCAAAACAACATTTCAATATGTGCCAATTGAGAAAGATCCGGTAATTAAGGATTGTTCATGGAGGTTTAATATTGAAATGTAATAATCGGAAAATAACTATAAACTCACAATTTATTAACGAAACCTAAATATTCGATCCAATTCAAAACTTCTCATATCATCCACCATGGCAGCACCAGTCACTAACTTTTTCTCTTTTTCAGAAAGCAAAGTGCAAAAGGAAAGAAAAAATTTTTTTATTTAATTCTTTTGTTTATCTATATTCTATGTGAAAAATAAAACATTTCTCATTGTAATAAGTGCATTGTTGACGATAAGTGACGAAATTTTTGATCAATTTACAAACTTTTGTCAGAAGATTGTGAAATCATTGAGAAATTCCAGCAAAACACATAAAGTGAGTATTTTTTTATAGATTTTTTTTTCTTACTTCTCATTTTTTTCATCACTCAAATCAATTTATGGAAATTTTTCTCATCATCGCTGAATCGACGAGAAAATTTTCTCATCTAAAAAATTTCCATTTTAATTAATCACCGTAATTAATTATTTTACCGTATCTGACAAAAATTGACTTGAGAATTGAGAGAGAAAAAAATGTTGCGCAATTATCAAAAAATCAAATTAATTAACAGAAAATTTGCTACTTTCATAATTCACAATCATGTGCAAATAAAATCATTTGATATTTTTCTCATTTTTTTTGACTTTCATTGAATCATCAAAACTGAATCAAAAAAAAATGAAGATACGAAGAAAAAATCATGAAAATAAAGTGAAAATTGAATAACATATGATGTGCTTAGTTGTGGTCGTGAATGTTCAATGTTAGTGTGTACAAAAAATTTCTATGTGCTAATTCAAAGCTGTAAGCTATTGCTCACCCATATGATTTGTAATGTACGACGAGGAATTGTCTTTGTGTGGATGTTTATGCTGCGAATGTGTTGGAATTTTTGAAAATTTTAAAATTAATTTGTTGATAATTTTCTAGAAAATCTTAAATGAATGTCGGAAAATTGGAAGGATTTTTAATGAAGATTTTGAATATTTAAAGGATTTTAAAGGAAATTTCATTTAAATTTGAATTTTTTCACATATCTTTTCAAGATGGAAATCAATGTTGTTGATTTAATTGGTGGAATTTCCAATGTTTTTCAAATGAATTTAAGGTTTTGTCATTGAATTTCAAGGATTTTCATGTAATTCTTTTATGACATAATAAAGTAAACATCCAAAGCTATTAATTGTCAATTAAATTCTTATTAGATGTCCACAAACTTCATCAATATTTCCAATTAGATGATTTCTGATGTTTTGCAAAACATTGAACAAAAACATCAAACATTGATCTTCAATATCAACCATACAATGAATGTTTTGATAAATTTTCATCAAAACATTCAATAATTGTTCATCAAAACATTCATCCAATGTTTCCCAAAACATCAAATTCAATGTTTATCAGCAAATTCTTCTTCTTTATTTCCTCACATTTTCTCTCTTTATTCCTTCATATTTGAAACTGAAAGTAAATATGATACAAATGAGATCTAAATAAGGAATACTGATTTAAATTCTGACTTGACATTTGATCATCATCTATTTGAATAATTATATTGTGAAATTAAGTGACTCCATTTTATTAAAATTTCATTGTTTTAATTGATAAAATTATGAAATTAAATTTTTTTTCTCTCTCTCTATGAATGTTTACACTGATAAGTATCAAGCAACTCCTCCCAATGTGCTCATTTATTTACATACAAAAAATGTTTTTTTTTTCCTATGTTTTCAATTTCACTTGAGCGATGTCTTTATATTGGGGTTTATATAGTTATTATAAGATGTCTGTTTAGTGATCTAGTTTTGAATATTTACGGCAGTGGTGGACAATCTGGGTGTTTTGGTAAACTTTGGTGGTAAGCCTCAATCGAAACTGTACACAATATACGGTTCTTGAAATTTCAAACAATTTTTAACGACACACTAGTGTGACGCGGCACACATGTTGTCTGCCACTGATTTAATTCAATGGTGGGTAGCCAATGTGCCGCGACACACATTGTTTTTTTTTTTGGAAACATCATGGAACGTATGTCGTGTGCAATTTTGGTTGAAATTTACCCGATTGGAACAAATTGTTCATGACAGCCAAATAACTACCATATGGTACCCAAGAGATAACTGTCGTGTTAACTGCCGTTTAATCTCGAGTGAAATCGCACAGGATATATGATTCATGGCATTTTTGCTCTAGTGTGACGCGACATACATGTTGCGCAGACCTACAATATTCGATTGAACCTTTTAGTCCTTCCAAGGTTGCAGGTTTGAATTTTTTGTCTTCAGTCCTGCAGTTTTGGACGGCACACCAGTTTGCTGCGGCACACTGGTTGCA
Source organism: Chironomus tepperi (assembly GCF_022539635.2). Classification (NCBI taxonomy): domain Eukaryota; kingdom Metazoa; phylum Arthropoda; class Insecta; order Diptera; family Chironomidae; genus Chironomus; species Chironomus tepperi. Next base: position 863,058 of record NW_027226473.1, read on the forward strand.
CAGGACTGCAATTTACGATTGAGCCTCACAGTTCGTCCAAGGTTAAATTCCTGCATTATTGGATTAAACCTAATTATTATCAATATGTGCCTTAAAACATAAAATGTTATCCATTACTGATTTAAAGTATTAAAATTAAAATTTAAGAATTTAAATTAAAAATTCAAATTTAAAAATCTATAAATCAATTTTCAAACTATTTCACCACATCCTCCTTCTCTCTAGTATCTAGTTACGACTCTAATTTCGATATTTTTTTTGCTCATTATAAAAATAAAAATATTAAAAATGTGACGCAATATCAATCGTTCGCATAGAATTCCAATTTAGTACAAAAATGGTTTTGTGCTTGAATCAAGAAGAACAAAATACATGAGTGTGAATTCTATTCTTAATTCGAGTGTTGCTCATACAGATAAGATGAACAGAAAAACATTTTTTACTGTATTTGTTGCTCGTTTCTACATATGCGAATGTGTTAATTCACGCGATTGCTTACAATTCAATTTATTCACTTCTTTTTTTATTATTTCTTTATATTTGAGAATTTGTAAATAAAAAGTATTATGATTCTTCTTCTTCATGCTTCTATATCCAATGCTTTTTTTATTTTTTTTGTTATTAAAGCACTTACAAGCTGGTTTTAAGTAAAAATCTGAAGGTTGCGTTTATTTAATATTATTTAACATTTTTTCGCATCCCAAAAAACTTGTGCAAACATGAGTAAGAAGGTCAATCCAATGTTAATGAGACGGAGACTTTTAACGCATTTAAATATTTAATCAATTTTTTGCATGCTAATTAATTTTGTATATCATGCAGAAATATTGCTTATTTGGGAGATTTTGCAGAATGTTTTGATGATTTTTGATAATTCTAGACTTGAATGAGGCTTAAGGGGTCTTTTCTAATGCAACATATGGGTCCAATTGGCAGTCATTTAGCATTTGGCATTTGACATGGTCCATTTGGCAATCATTTGGAAGCTAAACGGAAATGTAAGTTCATTACAGAGTGTGGCCGTCTCAAATTCGAATTCTTCGAAATTTGATTGTCGAAGAAATTCGAACAATTCGAACTTAACTTATTTTAAAATAAAAATTTACGTTACGAAGAAAAGTATGAATAACGGTCAAAAAATTTTTGAATTTTATCGACAAAAATATTGTTTTTGAAAAAAATTAACATTCGTTTTTGGAGCCTAGGTAAAAGCCAGAACTGGTGAAATTGGTTCCAGATAAGTTGCGATAAATGGAATTATTTGTCCTGTTTGTTGGACCTTAAGAGGATGGAGGGGTTTGTAAAAATCGCCCCTAAAAATCCAAAAATCCCCGTAAAAAATTCAAAAATCCCAAAAAACTTGAAAATCCCCAACTAAACGTACTTCCTTACCACATCTCATATCCAACTACACCCAAGCATCAACACAATAGAAAAGAATATAAAACAGCCTTGTCAAAAAAAAATCGATATTGATAAACATTATTGACTACAATTATTATTCTTACATCTGAAATGACAAAGTGCTCTTTATCGATTCATTAACTTATATCCAAAAAGTCATTACAATCGTCGCTGTTTGTGTTAAACGTTATTGAATTCACACAGTGCAGCGATATATAATAATTAATTAGCGCTTCTTTTACTTGTTGCTAGCGTTATATAAAGAAAAAAATGGAAAGTTTCACTGGATATAAGAAAAAAAGATTATGGATATTTGTTTATGTTATATTTTTTCTATGGCTGCGGATGTTTTGTGGATGCTCAGTCAAATGGATGATTTTTTTTGAGACAACTTTGTTGCCATTTTGTTGTCACTGACATAAATAAAAAAAGTTAATTTATGCAGAAACGTAACAGATTGAATCCCATCCATAAACTTAATAATTTGTGTAATTTTTTGTCCTATTTTTAAAAGTTCTAAACAAGTTTTATGAATAATTTAAATAATTACATGATATTTGTCCTTGAAAGCAGTTATGGATTATTTATGAAAAAACTGCATTGATAGCTTTACAGAATATAAAAATCAATAAAGTTGGAAACTTTTCAACAACTTGAATAAGTTTTCGTGATGAAATAAAAAGTTTTAAAGTTTGTCATTTGATTAATTTTATTTGTGACATTTTCTTTAATTTATTGAAATTTAATTCGAGTTTTAAGAGAAATAAAAAAAAATTAATTTTGTGCACACTCATGGAAAAAATTTAAAAAAATGTTTTTAAAAATTAGAAATTTAAAAGTTTAGATTCGAAATTTCACAAATTTGTTTTGATTTTGAAAATTCAAAGACTAAATTTTAAAAATATCAAGAAATTCAGTTTTGAAAAATGAAAAATTTTCATTTAAAACTTAATAATTTGTTTTTCAAAATTTGAGTAATTTCTTGTTTTAAACATTTCTTAAAATTCAAATTTAAATTTTGAATTCAAATTTAAAAATTTTTTTTAATTATTTTAACTTTTTAAAAAATTTAAAATTTAAAATTTTTTTAGAAATTTAGGTTTTTTTTAATTTAATTTTAAATTTAAAATTTAAATTTCAAATCATTTGAAATAGATTTTAAGCTTTAAAAAAATAAAAAACATTTTCAAACACTTGAAATTATATTTTTAAAAATTAAAATCTAAATTTAAAACATTTTTTTTTAAATTTTTAGATGAATTTGGAAATTTAAACATTTTATAAAATTTTCCATTGAAATATTTAATATTTACTTTTTCATGAGTTCCAAAACTTAAACAAAATCATAAACATGATCAACAAAAAAATCCAAAAAAATTCTGCAAAAAAAACTCAAAATTTAAAATACTTTTCAACTTCATAACTTAAAAAGCATCGAAAACAAAAGCTTTTGAATGGCAACAACGAGCAATTAAGAAGCTTTCGAGTTTGTCGTGACTTTTTATTTTATGCATTTTAAATCGATAGTGATTTTCATTAAAGAAAAAACGAAAAAAATATTAAATTTGCACTAAAATATTTGAACTTAAATTGAATGTTTTAAATTCAATGTTTTTCAATGTTTTTGTCGAACTTTTCATTTGTATTTGTGAGAATTTTGAAGGTTTTGTTGCTTAAAATTATTGTTTTTGATAATTTTTTGTAATATTTTTCTTAACTTGAACATCTTATCTGTATGGTTATGTATGATAATTTCAAAACATTTAACCAGATATGACTATTTCCTTATCTTAACTGATTATTCCTAACAATTTCAATTCATGAATATCTTTATCTACAAAACACACCAAAATTCAATGTTTTTGCAATGTTTTTTGTTCACAATAAAACATTGTAGTCATATGGCCAATACGGAATTATGCAGTGTATATGAACACGAAGTGTAAGAAGCAACAACAACAACAATATTTTTATTTTTTTTTTCAGCACGAAATCTAATTGTGTGTACATTTTTGACTCAGCAGATGATGTTTAATCGCCACTGCGTCAAGTGCTTATTTTTGAGTTTATTCGTTGTTGTTTTAATTTAAATATTTTTTCTAACTCACACACACAGAATTATAAAAAAATTCTAATTTTTTTTTGTTCGTTATCAAGAAATTTTGTGGAAAAATTAAAAAGTTTTTAGTGACACAAAAAAAAAAAAGTTGAAAAAAAGTTTTTTTTAGAAAACTTTGAAGTGATAAATGAAATTTTTGAGCTTATTTAAAAAGTTTTGAAATATTAAATTGACATTTAATCAAAATATTTTCAATTTTATTCAACTTTTTCAATAAAAAATTGACAAATCAAATACATTTAATTCACCTTTAAGTGCGAAAAAGTGAAAAATTGATGAGAATTGAAATAAAAAAATGGCTGCCGTGTGATGTGACCTTGAATAACAATATTCATTGCTATTTGTTGTTGTAGACTTTTATAGCTTTTTATTTCATGCATACAGTCTTCTTTTTTTTTTGCTCGGTTGTTTTGGAAAAAAAGAGAGAAAAAATAGCGTGAAGAAGAAGGCATAAAGCAAAGCTGTGGAGAAGATATACACGCATAAATGTATGTCAGTGGACTAATAGCGTCCAACAGTTTAATTTTCATATCGTATTTGGAAGTTGGAAATTCTTTTTTGTGTTTGCTCAGTGCTTTTCTGAAGAAGTAGCCAAGCAAAAAAGTGGAAAGATTTTCAAATATTTATGAAATTTTAATGTTAAAAGCGCATTTTGACTGTTTGTTGAATGATCTGTGAAGTTGATGCACTCATGAAAATTAATTTGAAAATATTTAAAAGTTTTAAAAGTAAATTTTGGAATTTCTAAAAAATCAATTTTTCAAATTTTTGAATTTTTAAAAAACCAAATTTTAAAAATATAAATTCAAATTTCAAGTTTTTCAATAAAATTTTAAGATTTTTAAAGGAATTTTTTGAATTTGAAGAAATAAATTTTAAAATTTCTAAGAAAATTTTTGAATCCACAAATTTAAAGTTTTAAAACTCTAAAAACAAATTACCTTTGAATTTTTGAAACTAAACCTTCAAATTTTAAAATTTTAAATCAAACTTTGTAAATTTTTAAAAACAAATTTTTAAATAAATTTCTTTGAAATTTCAAAATTTTAGATGCAAACTTTAAGAATCAAATTTTCAAATTATTGAATTTTCGAAAAGCAAATTTTTAAGTTTCAACTTGCAAATTTCAAATAATTTTTTTAAGAATAAACGTGATAAATTTCCAAATTTACATTAAAATTTTGAAAAAAAAAACAAATTTACAAATTTAAACTTTTTTAAAACTAATTTTTGTATTCTCACAGAAATAAATTTTGAAATTTTTTGAATTCAAATTTTTAAGTTTCAAAAAACAATTTTTTAATTTTTTGAATGAAAATTTTGAACAAATTAATTTTTAAATTGTTTTCATTATAATTGTAATTTTGAAATTCCAATCATAGTGATCTTTAATTTCTAAATTCAAAAATTTATCAAATTATAATTTCAATTTTTTTCAACTTTAAATCCAAAACATTTGCTTCACAAAAATTCAATCTAGTTTTTTTTTAATTTATTTGAAAGTTTTATTTCATTCAAAATCAATAAAAATTTCAAAGTACACGTCAGCTGTTTAGATTTTCATTATCGTGTTATAACAAACTTGTGATAAAACTTCAAGGCTTTCAGGCTTTAAAGGCATAGAAAAATTAAATTTTCATGTTGTTTATTCTTCTATTCAATTTTAATTATTTATTTTTTTGTTGATTCACAATTGTTTACTTAGATTTAATATTTAAATTGAAGTTTTTGATGACTTTAAAGGTTTTTGTTTATAAATTCACAATATACATCAATAAACAGACAAAATGCAAGCCAATTACAGCCAAAATGTGCTAAATAACAAGTAATTCTTTATTTTGTACAGGAAAAATAATAAAAAAACTTGTCAAATCAGAGTGTGTCCACAAGTCATATTCAGCTAGTGCTAATCGACAAACGACGAGAATTTTTATTTTGTTTCTTTATTTGTGACACAAAACTTGCAGTGTGTATTAAATAAATAAATAACAAATATACAACAAAAAAATAAAAAAAAAACTGTGCAAATAGAAAATAATAAATAAATTTTTTAAATGTATATGTGACAGTGCCACACATTCGATAACAAAATAAGTGACTTTGTCAAGACTTTGAATGGAAAATTATCAAATTTAATGTAAGTTTTTTTAAATTTGTAAATTAAAATATTTCCTAATTTCTATATTTAGTCTGTTTTAATTCATCACATTCTTAATTTTCATGTCCTTCAAATACTTTTCATTAATGAAAATATTCTTTTTTTTGATACGATGATGAAAATTTTTTTCGTTCCTTCCAATACACACAAAATTGTGTTTATTATGCCTGATATGAAAATGAAAAAAATTCGTTCATTTGTATTAAGTCATTTTTAGCGTATTTTTGAATAATAAATGACGATTATAATTTCAATTTGATCGACTGGGGATGGCTGATTGCCTGGCTAGCTGACTTGTTGGCTTGTCTGGTTGGTTGACAGACTGGCTGGTTGGCTGACTAACTAGCCGGCTGTCGAGCTAGATGTCTAGTTGGCTGGGGAGATGATTTGCTGGTTGGCTGGCTGTCCAGCTTACTAGCTAGCTATTTTAGACAAGCTGGTTGACTGGCTGTCTTGCTATTTAACTAGCTGTCTGGCTGACTGTCAGGTTGGCTTGCTGGTTGTCTGATTGGCTGTTTGGTTAGCTGTTTGACTGTCTATTTAGCTGACCAGTCGTCTAGATGACTGATTGGCTGTTTGTCTGGTTGGCTGGCTATCTAGCTATCCAGCTGATTGCCTGACTGGTTGTCTGATTGGCTGGCTTGCTGGCTTGCTGGCTTGCTGGCTTAATGAATAATCAGCTGGCTAGGTGAGGCTCTGATTGAATTCTTTAATTTCCTTGAGTTTCCTAAGGAAAAATTCCAAAAAATCCTGCTAAAAGTTTGCGGTCCATACCCTTCCTGCTTATTCCCAGCCTAAAATGCGCCTTAGTCCCCCAATCAATAACACAAGAACTTTAAACATTTTTTTATTCTACTAAATTTAATATATATATTATTTTATTTTCAATATCAGTGTATTTTCACGCATACACAACTACCCAGAACACAGCTGAAAAATATTCATTTTCTGACTGTAGAGAAGCGATGAAATAAATAAAATGTAAATGTGACCTCAAAGTCAGATGGTCATTGAGTGATCAAAGTTATAGTAATACCAATTAAGTCTATAACAAGTTAAGAACAGTTTTGGATGAATATTAAATCCCAAATTAAAGCCATAAAAATAGATTTTAGCAGCACCAAAAGTTTTACTGATTTTAAAGCTAATATTGAGGAATTTTAAACTACAAAAGTTGAAAATAAACAATAAATTTTAATGCGGCACATAAAATATTGATTTTGTTCTATAAAAAGTAGACACGAAAGTCGACTTCTTTAATATTTTGCCTTGAATAAAATTGAATATTTTTTGTTTGACTTTATTGTATTAAACATGCCCGAGCGGCATAAGTGAAGAAGGCTTAGCCATAAGGAGGTTTGTTTAGGTTCCGCTTAAGGGCGGTTTCTTAAAGTTCCGCTTAAGGACGGCTTTTTAAGGTTCCGCTTAAGGGCGGCTTCTTAAGGTTCCGCTTAAGGACAGCTTCTTTAGGTTCGTGTTAAAGACGGTTTCTTAAGGTTCCGCTTAAGGTCGGTTTCTTAAGGTTCCGCTTAAGAGCGGCTTCTTAAGGTTCCGCTTAAGGACGGCTTCTTAAGGTTCCGCTTAAGGACGGCTTCTTAAGGTTCCGCTTAAGGACGGCTTCTTAAGGTTCCGCTTAAGGACGGGTTCTTAAGGTTCCGATGAAGGGCGGTTTCTTAAGGTTCCGCTTAAGGACGGCTTCTTAAAGCTCCGTTTAAGGACGGCTTCTTAAGGTTCCGCTAAAAAACGGCTTCCTAAGGTTCCGCTTAAGGACGGCTTCTTAAGGTTCCGCTTAAGGACGGCTTTTTAAGGATCCGCTTAAGGACGGCTTCTTAAGGTTCCTCTAAAGGACGGCTTCTTAAGGTTCCGCACAAGGGCGGCTTCTTAAAGTTCCGCTCAGGAGGCTCTTATAGGCTATTTAGGCCTTAAATCTTCGATTAGAGGCTCTTAGGGCTCCATTTTAAGTCGTGTCTCGCTCGGGACTATTGTTTGACATGTCTGAAGACTTTGTAAAGTTTACATTGCGATTTAGATTGAGTAATACATATTAAGCACCGATATAAAGCATTTAAAACGGAACATGACTAAAATATCATTCAAAAACTTCCAAAAAGTCAAGAACCAGGAAAAGAAAACATTCGAAAATGCCATTGTTGATAAACATTCGATTTTTTTTTTATCTCTAGTTCCATACCAAGGTCATTCAGTCAACAACATTTTGATATTTTACAGAATATAATATTGCATTTGTTGATAAAATATTTTTTTGTTTGTATTTCTTGACATAAAAATTTTTTGTGTATTCTTTTCATCTGCCTTGTGTTTAACACATTCTCGCCCTTGTCAAAAAATTGTCGATGTAAAGTCGCACGGACAAAAAAATAAATTTAATTTTAACAATCTCAACTTATTAAAAGTTATTAACATTTCACACGTCATCGTATCGCTGTTAATTATATGTCAAGAAAAATCCGCTTTTGATGTAGAACATCTACAAGGTTATTTACATAAAATATTATTAAGGGTGAGATAATTAGGTCGTCAGTTTTAATTTAGTTAATATCAAACCCGGAAGGCATATGTCGTGGAATTGTCGGAAATTAGTGTTTCTGGTTCAAGGTTACTCTAGCTCAAGGGGTTGGATTTTGCTAAATTTTGCTACATCCAGCTCGTTGCCAGAGTCATCTCAAACTAAATCTGACTCGAAGCCAGAGTCACGCCAGACTATATACTACTTGAAGCCAGCGTCATGCAAGGCTAGGTCTGACTCGAAGCCAGAACTAGATCTGATTCTAAGTTGGAGACATGCCAAATTAGATCTGGCTTGAAGCCAGAGTCATGTCAGACCAGATCCGACTTGAAGCCAGAGTCATGCGAGGCTAGGTCTGACTCGAAGCCAAAGTCATGCCTAACTAGATCTGGCTTGAAGCCAGAATCACGACAGATCAGCTCTGATTCGAAGCCAAAGTCACGCTGGACTAGATCCGATTCCAATCTGACTCGGTCAGAGTCAGAATTCGAGATCGAACCAGACTTGGACAAATCCAACCCCTAGCTAGGAGTAATGCTGATCTCAGACAATAATTTCCGAATTTTTCACGTCGTTTGCCTTTCGGGAAAGAGTTTTGTTCACACAGTATGAATTTTAATTGAAAAATCTTGGGGCTCGTTCGCTAATTACGTAACGTTATAAGTCGACTTTTTTACGACCCTCGCCCACTATTCCACGTCCGTCTGCGTATCATTGGTTGATGCATAACAACGACCTCTTCCCTCCAAAATCCGAAGAGCGTTAAATAATACCTGAACGACCCCCCTTTTATAACAATTTTAAATAAAACACTGCAAATGCACTAGAAAGAGTAAACAAAAATTTTGTGAATAATCATCAAAAAATCATTTAAATTTGTTTATTCTATGAATGTGTTGCTCCGCTTAAAGCCAAATAATTTATTCAAACTCATTTCTTATCTCTCGATTGATGCAGACATAATGTAGAGCATAAAATACGTTGACTTATTTTTACAAATTGATCATCTTCATTTTAGTGTCATTTCAATACATTGTCATAATTTTTTGTTATTCTCACTTGTAATTATCTCTCCGCAAGTGATGCGTGTTAATAATAAAAACATTAATGTATACTAGGAGTTGGTGCTCGTTGAGTATGGAAGAGTAGATTGTTATTAGAGGTGCTCTTTAATGCATTGTTGGGCAAACTTTTAGTTTTCGTGGCACATGTAGCATAGTCTATCGTCTAAGACGTATGGGAACAAGGTACGCATCCTCATACCGACACATACCTTGCTGGGAAGTCTCGATCGAAACCAGCACCAACGGTGTGGCACACATATTGCCCACCACAGCTTTAATAGATCCTAAAGTCTCAAATTGGATGAATTCTAATGATCAAGACAATCCCGAGATAACTTGATCCAGATCCCGTCCTGAGGCAAATACAAAAGAGGATAAGGAGTCGATTTGGATATCCATACAAAGTCGAACTTCATATGGCTTCTAAACCCAAATAGGACAAATCGTTAAATCCATTCAAATTTTGGATCCAGGCCGGTGTTACTTTGACATACTGGATTTGAACCAAATCTTGAGTCAAGCCAGAATCACTCCGACCTAGTTCCGAATTTTGAATCGATTGACAGACTTGTTCTATTTTGGAAGGAACAGAACCTTGTGTCTCATAGGGTAGATTCTATATATAAGCTAAAAGACCCAACAAAGCCTTCAAATTAGTCAAACCAGTCTACAATCAATGAAAACTATAAAACATCCAACAGCTAATATTCCTGATATTATTCTTCTCACCCAAAATAGTCTATAAATAGTCGATAAATACAATGTGTGTATTGTTTTATTTCTCATATAAAATATAAATTAATGGATTCAAGATGGCTGTTTATTGCACTTGTGTGAATCACAATTTGACAGTAAAAATTTTCATGTCAACAAAAAATAATAATTTTTCGTGCTTCTATTATTGACGCCTTGTTAGGCATATAATTGACTATTCATAGATCTTATCAATCTCAACAGCAAATAAAAGTTTTTTTATCCTTTTTTATTCGTCTCGATGTGAAATAACACGTACGTGACCAACTTATTGTATGTTATAGAAAAAATATGTTGTTAGTTCTACATTAATACTTGCTCTATCATTGGAAATCAAGTGTATAAAGCAATAAATAAACAAGATTTTAATAATAATAGAAGAGTTCGAGGCTGTCTGGCTCCTGGATGGATGTGATGTTTGAATTTACTTAGATTTAACACTGCTTTGTTCTAAATCCATAGCAGGCAAAGAGTCTGTTCTCCAGAGCACATATAGCTAAGAGGAACGCTCATGAGCATGCTCATCTAGTGTATATAAGCTGAATAAGCTCTCGAGCGCATTGCGTAAGGACTATATTTGTATTTCCCAAGCCTAATCATGCTTAAACATGATTTCTTATCGTATGACGCGATCAGCCTTTGTTTGCACCATTTCTCTGCTTATTACGATAGTCGGAAATTGAAATTTTATGAGTCATAAGTAAATATTTAAGCATAAGTAATAAAGGAATTGAAATACTACTTTTATATGAATCAGTCCCCTAATTTTTATAAGGAAAATCAGACAATAATCAAGCATTGATACAAAATTTGACACAATTTGATACTAAACTTGTAAGAACATTTGATTAAGGCTTTTGTTGACTAAATGATTCACAGTCAAGTAGCTGTTAGGGCTCCTTGCTGTCATGCAGTTTACACGGCAACATAACGACACCTTGGCGACTACAAAGTACCCAAATAGACAAAGAGCATACTTTGAGTATCTCCAGCTTATTTATATGAAAGTAGCATGCTTTGAGTATGCCCATTGATGTTAGGGGTACTGTTTGAGGAAGGACTTAATCCAAAAAGCACAACGTTTTTGTTAGGTCACGGCTATGATGCCGTATTACCGATTAGACTCAAGGTTGCCCTAATTTTGACCAATTTTTACGACAAAAAATGTGGTTCACTCCTTTGTGTCGCTTGAATCAAGTATCTCAACTCTTAAAAATCACAAAATATCACAAAATATCACAAAATTCCTAAATTCCAGCCAAAAACCTTGTAAATCCCTCCACAATTCCACTTAATGACTAACATTCTAATATTAAAACACTATATCTAAAGTTTATCAATCCAAATATCTAAAAATATCTTCAAAAACTGGAATGTTTTCCCAAAACTTCCATCCACATGCCCAGCATGTGTTCAACAAAGAATAATGATATTGATATTTGAATTTACTATGTCAGTAAAAAAGACATTTAAACTTTAAATCCTCATAAAATATTCTCCAAAAGTTTGAAAAAAATCTTTTTTTGGGTCTCCTCATCAATATTCAATTGATAAATTGGCATAAGAAAATTTTTGATAGCTTAACATGGGATGTTAATGATTTAATTAATTTTGAAGATGGAACTATGAAAATTAGTTGATTTTAGTTTACCCGAAGAGCAATGAGTGTGCGATAGGATAACGGTACTTTGGTGTATTAACGAGAAGATGTAAAACAGCTCGAAGTCAACTCGGATTTTGTATGGAGTCGAGTTGACTTGAGTCAACTTTGTATTGACTTGACTTTTTCTAACAAAATTCGAGTTGACTTCAAAGGTGTCTGATAGGGTAACGGGAAGTTGCTGTATTAACGGGAAGACGTGAAGCTGGACTCGAAGTTGACTCAGTTTTTGTATTGAGCCGAGTTGACTTGAGTCGTCTTTGAGCTCTATTAAGGATTTAGTTTGAAGTCGAATCGGTTTTAGTCGATTTTTTCATACAAAATTCGAGTCAACTTCGAGCTCTTACGCAAAATTGCCTTGACAACAACATGACATCTGATTTCGATCTATATTTACAGCGAATAATACGATTTGCCGCAATGTGCTTACATACTTACTTCGCTGGCCGTATAGATCATCTGTGATCCATGGCCTTTCTCAATTGTCGTCTAAAACTGGCTTAAACATGCTAAACTGCCAGTTGTTGTCTAAAACTGGCTCTATTGCTTGCTGCCCTTCGCAAATTACCAATACTAAATGCTTAACTGTCTCTATCAACAATCTCTGTCCAAGAGTTCTATGACCGCCCTTGTCATCTACAAAAAGCTTCAACATGCTGCTCGGTTTATGTAAAAATCTTAATTTTTAAACACCCAAATTCAATTTTAGACCCAATTTTTACATTTCATGTTGACTATTAATTCATTACAAAGCTTCCTTCAGTTATCGAAAAGGCCACAAAGCCTGATAATTGGTGTGTTATTTATGGAAACAAGAAGTGTGCTAAACAACTGAAAAAATTATATTTTTTGGTTCCATTAACATAAAGAATTCCTTCGTATTTGTGTTATATAATAGTTGTATCCACACAAAGAACATTTACTTCCTCAATGTTTCGATCATCTTAATAGTCGACCACATTTTTTTTAGTTCTGTTTACCTTGAAGCTTGAATTTTTTCGATAGCTAGAGAATATTTACACACAGAACGCACAAAGCATTGAAATTTGATGTAATGCCTGAAATATTCAAGGTCTGTCCATTGTCAGCCGTTAGCAGAAAAAGCAATTTTTTATTTTTTGCAACATACTTCAATAAAAATGAATGTTGATGATTGACATCACGTGAATAAATTAAATACGCATACAAAAAAATGTAAATTACAATGTCAGATATTGAGGAACTAATGATTTGGCATAAAAATTACCTTGAATGGTAGTTTTTTGTAAGATTTGCAAAAAAAAGTATTAAATTGATATTTTGCGTAGCGGAAGGTTGTGCAATAGCCTTACGCATTAAAATTTTGGGTCATAATTGGCTTTTTAATGGAGAAATAGATTGCGAAAATTCAGGTAATAATTTTAATGGTACTTAAAAGTTAATGCAGAGTTTGAAGTCGATTGACTCGACAATCCGATGTACAACCTTATTTTCCGACGTAAAATGCTCTATAAAAATAAATAAAAATTAGTTGTCAAAACCTTTGCGTCTTGCTGATGATTCGGCAACGTAGCAATGCCTTGTAGACGTGTACAATCGGAAATGGGTCGAAATCAGCCCTTATGTTGAAATCAGAGCAACTCGCGATTTACAGTTAATACAGTTACTTATCGGTTCCCTAGTGAACACGCTGCGTTGTTCAGGTTTCAAATCGATTCGACCCCAAAATCACCCGAACAGCACATCGTATTCACCAAGACACAGATACGTTGTCGTATAAGCTGAAAGACGCAAAGTTTCCCTGGCGCAACTGCAATGGTGATTTTGGCCCATTTCCAATCGGCACAAGTTTTTCATGACATCCACATGGCATCCAAGAAAGCAATTTGTATGGCAGCCAACACGTGACTTGACACTTGAACGACATATGATAGCCACTTAGCAACTTGTCTAGAATGAATCATGAGCCACTTGATTGCCATGTTTATGTGCATTGTGTCATTTAAGTCGATTATTTCTAGGGTTTGCCAAGATGCACAGGCCTGGAGTTGTTTTGCATCTATGCAGGTCTGCGTTGGCCTGTGCATCTAATTCGCAAACCCTAATTATTTCTATAGAGTTCAAGTCGATTTTAATATTTTCAAGCCAAATTTGTTTAAATTTTTTATTAGATTCCATTTGAGTCCAATCAAATCGACTCGAGTCAACTTCGACAAATTCGACTTCGAATCTAAATAAATCCCCTAATTTATTAGAGACTATCTAATAAAGCAACCTCTATAATTATCGAAAATAAAACTTCATTGACCTCGAAATCCAGGAAATGCGTCTTTTGAACTAATAACTTACAATTTCCTGCAAACACTCTTCTTCAGTCCATCAACATCGTCAATATGGGTCATCTTCATTTTCATTTTCATTTTTATTTATATATTTTTTTTTGTTTTCTATTTCACATTAATTCAGTCATTTCTGTATAACGAACCCAAAACCAAAAATATGAATACACAAAAATATATAAAACTTTGTTTTTATATGTCCAAAATGATAATGATGGCAATTTGTGGTAGTATGTAGTTGTTGGATGTTAAATAATAGAAATGAAAACAAAAACAAAACTCGAGCCTGCTTTTTTTTATCATCGTAAGGCACATAAATACTCACACAAATGCACAATCTCACGTGCTGACTTTTCGACATTGTGTCGTACACAATAAAAATAAGTAAATGAATATTGAGGCAGAAATGGAAGTAAAAAAATATCAGAAGCAGTAAATATTCAAATTAATCGGGAGCAATTTGATTGATAGAGACGACATATACAGTGTAGATGTGGATTTAATTAAATTAAAGCAATTACAACTGAGGCTTTTAAGCTATTTTATTGTTTCACGATCGCGAATGTAAAAATCGAGCCTCGGAAGCATTAATTAGTCAATTTAAATTGTTCATTGTCGAGTATGATTCAGCACTGTGCACAATTTGGGCTTAATTGTTCTAAAGTAATCGATGAGAATTTAACTTGACTGCTGATCAATCAACAATGAGATTTTGGAACCAAAAAAGCAATTAAGAGACCCAAAATCAGTAAATCCAATTCCAAAATGTCAAATGACATCGTGACATAATAAATGGAATCAAATATCATTAAGTTGAATATTAATTGTAGGGTTCGGAAAAATGTTAAGCGACTAATATCCGCCTATAAAATAAGCGCTTATAAGCGCTTATTTGTGCATAATTATGCGCATACGTATGCGCTTAACATTTCGTCTCTTAAAACATTTTTACACTTGTGGAGTATAAGATTTCATACAAATTTTATTCAAAATGTCTTTTGCTTTCAGAGAAAAGAGTTCAAATCTCATTCCTATATTTATTATTAAATAGGCAGACAGATTTGACCTATTGACAGGTCAGGCCTGTGAAAGGCAAAAATTTAAATTAAATAATGGGCCATTCCATGAGTGAAAATAAATTTCTCTTAAAAGATTTTTATGAATATTTCTTTAATTAACTACTTTTACCCCAATGTTATGAACTTATATTATATATTATTGTAATATTTAACCACATGAATAACAAATTCACTACAAAGAGGCATTTAACAAAAGATTTTTCTGAAAAACTAAACTTAATCGGTTAATTTTGGAAAAATTCTAAATTTTCAATTGTCAATATTTCTTTAAAAATCATTTTCGTGCGATAAAATTACACAAAATACATTTGAAAACGCTTAGGCTTTGTAATTATATCTTATTTGTGCCTGTAACTACTGTAATTAAGGAGAAAATTGAAGAAAACACAGTTTTAGCCATAATTAAGCTTTGTTAAGATCTTTAAACACTAAAAACACATTTAAAATGGAAAAATAATTCTATATGAGTTTCAAAAGTTAATTAAAAATGCATAACTTAAGAGAAAAATGAAAACAAAGTTTTGTACTAAAAAATTTTTAGTTCCGTTTACTCATGGAATCGTCCTTAATGTAAAAAAATAATTTTAAATGCATTAAAAAATGGAAAATTTAAAAAAAAATTACTCTTAAAAATTTTTTTTTATAATTCCTTGAAAAAATAAGCGCTTACATATGCGCATAATTATGCGAATAATTTTTGTTCATAAGCGACGATAAGCGACGATAAGCGCTTACATTCCGAACCCTAATTAATTGTTCATATTGAGTCAATTTGGACTCACTCAGTGCATTATGTAGAGCAGTCAACACATATTGTGGCTTAAATGATCTTCTGACTTCATTCAAATTAGAGAAATCATGTTAATTTATTGGAATTCTTTGATTTAATTGTTGACTAAAATTTAAGATGTATTTTGAATTTGTGGCACGAGCTGGAATAAGGCAGAGCTTGATGTCGACTCGGATTTGGATGGAAATGTCGTCCAGCTTGGGATAGATTCCTTTTGAAGTAAATCAATTTGACATGACTCCGTAATTTCCTATTAACATCCTAAATATCCATCATCCTCATAACATATCCAGCCTAATCAGCAAGTCAATTCCGCAACATGACAGTAAAAGTTCCCTCAAAGTTTCACTTTATTCTACATGACAGCACACCTGACTATAATTTATCTATGTACATATTTTTCAATAAAGCTTTCAATTAGTTGTTTGCTACAAGTGCTGTCTACAGTTAATATATACATTACCTCATTGAATGCCGCTCATACACATATATACGTTATGGATATCTAATTGACATGAAGTAAATTTTTTTTTGAAAAACGTGTTTATGCACGTTTTTTTCTCTCTATTTCCTATCTCGTTCTCACTTCTTCATTACAAGTTGTAATTGTATTTATAAATTATTGATATTACAGCTACTGTGTCTTGTATCGTTGTACACGCATATGTGGTAAAATAAATCATGATTGTGAAGATGATTGATAGTTTATAAATATCAAAATAGAATTGATAAGTCTTTATTGTGGATTGAATTGGTGATAGACAAGGAAATGTCTTCATTTTGTGAAAATAGCCCGAACAGCATAAAGTGTTGCCTAAAGCTCAACGACTTGTCGACTTAAGTTGACTTTTTCATACAAAATTTGAGTCAATTTAGAGCTAGGGCACGGCTACGTCGCCATATCAAAGATTTTACGCAAAATTGCTCTGAAAGGATCATGACGGCTCATTTCCGGTTCACGCTGTATTACACAGTTCGGGTTGCATGATGAATTAAGATACAACCTGGAAATAAATTGTAAATCCATAAGAAATTCAAGCCCACTTATTTGTTATGATGTTAAATTCATAAAGAACAATTAGAATTCTATACCACAACTTGTCGATGACAAATTCCATTTCTCCCACAATATTTGTTTAATATTCAATAAACAAGAGTGTCTGTCTATCAATAATAATTGTTGTGCAATTAAAAATGTTTTAAATGTATGAATTTTTAACAACACCACGCCTTGATATTATTAAGTTAAGGTTAATCATGTTTCTGGGGTGTATTTAGGGTGAGAAGAGGTAGGAGGAGGAGGGGGACTGAGGATCAAACTCTCCGATATCACATTTTTGGAAGAAGGTCTTCAATTTGCTAGCAGAGCTGGACAGATCAAGTCGACTTTCCCATAAAAAATCTGAGTCGGATTCAAGCTCCCAACACCCCCTTCCAGTAACCCATTCCCTAATTTCCCTTAATCCTTTCAAATCTCCCGTCAGAAACACCCTGGCTCCGTCCCTTACAATACTTGTTAAGGAACAGTTGTGAAAGGAATATTGAGAAACATTCTGAGTCAACAATATCATCAAAAAGTCGTGAGAACACATATTGACAGTCAATAAATAAGTCACAGGATTCAACTTTTCATTTCATACAGATAATATATAAAATATTATTAATAACCAACATAGTAACAGTCAGCACAAACGGTAAAACGACACAGAAAAATTAATTGAAGTTCTTGGCCATTTAGAAACTACTTTCTCATATCCACAAAGTCCATAAATGTCTGATATATAAAAAAAATCATAAATGCTCACGCATATAAATGCACATGCTTAGCCTAGTTAATAATATTACAATATTTTTTAAAAAAAAAAATGATAATATCAAAATAAAATTAAAATGCAAATTAAACTGTGCACATGACATGCCCTGCTAAGCTAATGTGCATAGATACAAAACTGACTGTCTCGTTGCACACAATATTATTATTATTTTTATCGTGATGTACTTACTCAACTTGGATGTTGTTTATCTATTTGTATTAATAGTGCATATGTAGTACTTGCACGCGCATGTGATATGATAATGGAGGTTCGGGTGTTCAAGGCGCATTTTTGATTTTCATACTTGAATTTTTGAAATGGAAAGCATGGTCCGAACTGCTCGGACTTCCCCATTTCTTCCTTACTCCTTCCCACCTTTTCCTCATTCCTTACCCCTATCACTCTGTTTTCTAGATACCCTCCTGACCTAACCTAACCTTTGCCTACTAAATAACAATTCACTTCCACATGCCGTCAGCATATCATGGTTCAGAGTATACATAACAAATTACCAATTGATTTGATTCGACAAGTAACGTCTTACTCATGTCAGTTTATAATAGAAATTAAGCCACTTAACTACAAAAGAATTTAAAAAAAAAGAAGAAAAATCGAAACTTAATCAGTTAAATCATAGCTGTTGCAATTAAACTAGTTGCCTTCGTTCAATCATATCCAATTACTATATTAAGTAGTTTGTTGGATATGGTGCGCTCATTTAATGTACTTTTTCACAGATTAATATTCAATGTATAACGATTAAATACGTTTGATAAGTTCGGTGTAATGGATGTCGAGCAGAGGTGGGCAACCTTTGTGCCGCGGCACTCTAGTATGTTGACAAAAATTGTTGGAAATACCAAGAACCGTCGTGTATGGTTTTTTTCAAAGCTTACCATCAAGGTGTACCGCGACACACAGGTTGCACACCACTGGATTACAGCAATAAATGGAAATAATTTATTCTTCATTCAAATTAATCTTATATTAGCATTAATTGAAAATAATCACTCAATTTAATATTTCGGATACAGAAAAACTGTTTCAAAGTACATTTTTCAAAAAATGAGTGTCATTAAGCTGCTTATCTTCTTATATTTAAATAAATTAATTTTTATTAAATGAGCATGTTAATCCGGTGATTTTTTTGTCTGTACTTTAATATGATTAGTGAATTTTCTGAATATTTGCGATATTAAGGGTCGATCAGGAATGATGTTGTGGTGGGTGAGTAGAGTGGGATCTTTGGGGATCTTGCCATGTATAGGCGAATATGCCAGTGCGAGGGTAAGGGCTCTATGGCCGAACGGTTAGTCAACAGACCGGCTATCTGGATTACCCGTTGGGAGTGGGTTCGAATCCCACTAAGGACCGATCTCTCAATCATTAAGTAGGCCTTACAGATAATGAGTATATTCACCCACATGAGCGTACCTATGGGTATACTCAATCAATTACATTGAGCATGCTTCGTGTCTGTTCTAGTAAAGAGTTATCGATATGACAAACATTCGAACAATGTTCCAAGATATTGCGGACCTGAATCTCAAAATTTGATTTTTCAATCCTCAAACCTGAGTCGTCTATGACGCAGTTATTCTCAATCTGTGTCCTATGACACCTACTCACTGATTTCGCTGGCCGTACAGATCAATTGTAATCCATGGATCCCCTCAGAATCTGAGCTCAGATTCTCATATTATATATCCCAAATGTCACCTGAAACTGACCCTATCGCTAACTTCCACTTACCAATTTCGTCAACAAAATGCTCCACTTATGTCACGCTCTGAATAGTTTGATAAGCATTACTATAACGTCTTACATCTGTTCCCTTAATAACTTCAACTTCATACATAAGTAAACGACCTCTTTTAAAACACTGTTAACTTTTAATTCAAGTAGCTTTACACACTCATTGAACAATTGCCATTTAAAGTTAGTCTGAAAATCTGACAAAACTTCCTAAAGGAAACTAAAGAAAAAACTACAAAGAATTTATAAAAAGTAGCTCATTAGCTTCTCTTGACCTCTTCAAGTGGTATCACATTACACTATTAAAAATCGTGCTGCTACCTTACTATGCTCTGTATGCTATTGTACAGACACTTAAAAAGTAACAGTTTATTGTGTGGAATTAAAGTATGAAGAAGAATACACAACAATAAAAAAAAGAAAGAAAAAGTTAACAATGAAAATTATGTTGAATCACTGTAATCTGTAATCCATTATAAGCTATGTGCTTTCTTTCCATTTAATCTTTTACATTTCAATTTCATTCAATTTGTTTATGAGCTGCCTGTTGACTTATTTGACTTTATGTTTTCAACTATTCGTTAAATTTTTGGTTTCAATTGGTGATCGGATTGTCTTGATAGTAATTCCAGTAGACACAAGGCATATAAATGCTCAAAAATCAGCATGGCTCATGTTTCAGACTAGATTCGATGAAATCCAGCCTCAGGTTGGAGTCAAGTTGGGTTACGGCCAGATTTTTAGCCATTTATGCACCGTGTGCTTTCCAGGATTAATCTCGAAAGGAGCAAAGTGTGAAAAAGTTAGACAATAATGTTTCCAGGTCGACGTAACTCTAAAGTGACGCAAGAGTTTGCCTAATTCGAGACGAGACACTTGTTTCAGGCTTAATTCCATGAAATCTGGCCTCAGGTCAGAGTCAAGACGCACTTTGACCTTGTGCTTTTCTAGAATAACTCTTAAGTGGGGCTCTAGTTTGTCTAATTTGATTCGAAGTCAGAGTCACACCGATCTGGAGACATGAGTCAGATTCAGTAAGATCCTGCTCCACAGTAGAGTCACACTGGCTTGAGGACACTTTATTCTGACTTTTTCATATCAATGTGCTGTTCGGAAATAGAACTTCATAATCTCTGGCAAGTAAACGTTCGGAAATTCCCTAACGCGTTAAGATGAGTCGATAGACAGGGTTTAAATAAACTATATTAAGCGTTACACTATTTCCGAACCTTCTTAACACCATTTAGAAGCCCTACAAAGCTGCAGAGTCCATTATGACTCCGTATAAATTCCAAATGAATTTCCACGCCCGCTTTGTGTCGCTCACGAATTATTCATCAATAATGCACCATATTTATCATTTACTTAAGTAAATTAACTTCCTAATTTTCTATCATTATCGAATTTTTATTGTATTTGAGATCAGAAAAATTATCGATTGTGTCACGGAATTTCATTGAATAATCGAAGCTTTTAGCTTCGGATTAATGTTTTATTTGTTTCAAATTAATCATTTTTGAAGCTATGCTGCATAATTATTCATGCTCAATTTTTAGAAAATATTTGTCATAGTCTCAAAATATCCAGAATTTAATCGACCAATTCTGAGAAATTTTGATCATGCAAAACATCAACAAACTCTCAAAATTGTATGTATGAAGTATAAAGCAACAATGTATGGACACAAAAACTTATCTCACTTTTTAATGATTTGTTTATTTTCATTCCAAAATAAGAAGTAGAAACAAAAACGAAACATTTTTTACTCGATATTTATATTTATATTTTCATTATCAGCAGCTCTTTTTTTTTGGAAGGAAGGAAAGCAAAAAAATGTCAATAAAACTGAAAGAAAGCTCGTGTAGTTGTGTATGTTGATAAAACAAAAATAAACGTATGCGCGAAAAAAATACAAATCGAACAAAGTGATGAAAAATATTTTAATTTACTTTACTTTACGATTATTTCGTAATACACAACAATGTTTTGTGATTCAACAAGCTTATTTTCTTCTTTTTAAACGGTTTTTGCTTATAATTATCATTTTTTGTTTGTCATAATCGACTCTTAGCATACTCAAAATATCCAGAATTCTATTCGACCAATTCTAGTTGACTCTAGTCGACACTAATGTATGTATGAAGTATCCATTGTATGGACAAAAACTTATCTCATTTTTAATGGTTTGTTTATTTTCATTCCAAAATAAGAAGTAGAAACAAAAACGAAACATTTTTTAGTCGATATTTATATTTATACTCATTATCGACTTTTTGGAAGGAAGGAAAGCAAAAAAAATGTCAACTCTAGAAAGCTCGTGTAGTTGTGTATGTTATAAAACAAAAATAAATATGCTCTAAAAAAATACAAATCGACAAAGTGATGAAAAATATTTTAATTTACTTTACTTTACGATTATTTCGTAATACACAACAATGTTTTGTGATTCAACAAGCTTCTTTAGTCGACTCTAAACGGTTTTTGCTTTAATTATCGACTCTAGTTTGTCATAATCGACTCTTAGCTACTCTAATCGACTTAAGTCTACTCTAGTTGATTCTAGTCGACTCTAATTACTCTAGTCGACTCTAATTGACTCTAGTCTACTTTAAATCACTCTAGTCGACTTTAGTCTACTATAGTCGACTCTATTTGACTCTAAACGACTCTAATCGTCTCTAGTTAACTCTAATCGTTTATAGTCGACTCTAGTCAATATTAGTAAACTCTAATCCACTCTACATAGTCGATTCTAATCGACTCTAGTATCTTTAATTCCCACTCAACTCAAATCTAGTCAACTTCTCACTCTGACTTTACCCAATATGTCTGATGAATCTTCAATTCTAGTACACGACCTTAAAAAGTTTATTATTTACTCATGGCCCGGATATTCGTTGAGGATTTTTCCTCTTGTATTTGCTCATCTTTTTTCAAATAAAAGTGAAAAGAGCGGAAGATGAAGAAAAAGAAAGTTTATATGGGAAAGAAAAAAAAAATGTGCGAAATTATAAACCAAACTGAAAAGTTTTAGACCCGAACAGCACAGATGAAGTGGATTTTTGGTTTTTGACATGAAAATGGGTCTAAATGGGTAGTGACGGATAACATGGAAATGGGATGAACTGCATGTCGAGTGCGCCATATGCAAGGTACACCGTGGGACAAGAATGTGTGGACAAAACTGCGTTAGGACACCCTTGTGTCTTGCTGTCAATTCAGTGACGGAGGAGTAGCCCAATGACTATGTTGTATAGCTCGGGCCAGGCACTCTTCATGAATTCGCAATTACTTAATTTCTTTTTTAATCTAAAAAGTACTTTTTAATTTGGAAATAAATTCGATGTAAATAATTCTTTCATCGCTAATTCATTAAATGTTTGCTTACTAAAGTAGCATCACGTGAAATTAATTAACACTAGCTAAAAATAGACACGATGTTTTCAATGATAATTGAAGGAATTCTCAGCAGAGGGGAATTTTTTTTCTGTTCTGATAAATAACTTTAAATTTTTGTGCAAAATGCCTTGATTTTTTATCGTCCGACCTCGAATGTTTTCAAACTATTTAATTAATGGTAATTAACCCATATTTACTAGATTCCAATCAAAATTCCAATATTTTATTAATTTAACTCTCGATCATAAATTTGATTTATTTTCAAAAATCTCTGACTACATGCTTTATGCTAATTTTATTTCCTTAATATCTCATTTGGAGTCGTTATCACTACAATGTTATTTATATGCTCATGTAGCAATAATTTTTACAGTCACTAGATGGATTGTCTAACTTACATGCATGTATGTATAATTTATACATGAGAGCAATGATGTATGTGGATTTTATTTTATATGCGTTACGAGCATAAAATATATTACAACAGTCATTACAGTTATCTATGTTTTCTGTGAATATGTGTGTTGTGACTTTGTTGTCAGGATGTTTGGATGTAAGGGATTGTACTCATTTATGGTGTCTTAGAGTTTGTACTAAACTGAAAGGACAAAGATGCGTTTATGACAAGCTAATGTCCAGTTTGTGATGAGTTCAAGTTGATTGCAAGTTAATGCCCAGTTGATGACTAGTTCTAACATTTGTCCACTCGGGTAAGCACTTCTTCCATCGGTAGACAGGCTTTCATTTGACTAATTATGTGTCTAGTTCTAGGGACTATAAATGGCGATTAGGCCTTTCTTTAGACAAAATTAGACCCTACACCTAAAAATACAGCTAGTCAAAGATAATTCTGTACATTCAGGTCCTATATCCTCACTTTACCTTAGACGTTTTAAGTAGACGAACCCTACAATCTATAAATTTGAAATTTTACTATTAAGGCACAGTATTCAAGCTTATCTGTCCATCATAGGGCATTATAAATCTCAATCAATCATTCAATCACATTTTACAGAAATGGCCCATCCAGTGCAACTCAGGCCTAGAACACTCTAAATTATAGACCACTTCTAATTTTCCGTCCAAACAAATCCGCTTCAACACTCATAAAATTGCAATCTATGCCACTGATAAGACATTATGCTAAGCAAATGTGTTATATACTAAACAAGAAGCACAATAACTTCATTCATTTGAATTTATCTGTAAATTTCCATTCAGAGATATGCATAACGCTCATACTTATCTCAACTGCACCAAAATAACTTATGATTTATGATTATTATCGTATGATTAGAAGTGATAGAAATATAGTTACTTCCTACACAATCTTAGGGTGTAGATAGTAAATATGCAGGGTTTAAATATTGTCAAATTGTTCTCAGAAGCCACATGGTGAAGAAATAGCAAGCATCTGGCAACAGGAGTGAGGACAGATTGCATCGAATCTAGTTATGACTGGCCTTGATTTGGAATTGGATTCTGAACACTTTCTACTTTCTTGTGCGTTCCTAGTACATAATTTGTAACTGACGTCACTGAGCCTTTAAGCACAATAATCTGTCAATTTAAAGTTCGAATGAGCACGAAAGGATTGAATCACATTTTCTAGACTAAAATAATATTCCGTCTTGAATGAATTGTTATTTTAATGTTTGTCAAAATCGTAGACGTCATCCATTTTAAATATCTATTAGAATCTAGACAAAATGCTACTCATTTTGTCTGATTCGTAATGAGAATCACATTCGCAATGAAGCCTGAGCATTCGGGTTATGAATTCCAAAAACCTTTTCAAACTACGTCACAGAACCTTACTAAGCACAGTCATCTGTCAATTTGTAGTATCGTATGAGATGTACAAAAGGATTGACTCATCATTTACTTAATAGACTCTAAAATAATAATCAATATTATTTATGAATGAATTGTTATTTTAATGCTAGTCAGAATCGATTAAGCATATTGATGACATTTTAAAAATCTATTAGAATCTAGACAAAATGCTATTCATTCCAATGCTAATGATGACAGTTTTATGAATCACATTCGCAATAGAAAGCTTGAGCATTTTTTTATGAATTAAAAATCATTTTTTTACAGTGTTGATTTCATAATCTCAAAATATCTCAAATTATCCACACATTATCTCACATCTCTCTTTTGTACATTGTTCATACTCGAGTCTAAGTTGATTGAAATTGATTTATATGTGTGCATTTCCATTTCAATAGATTTTCATTCAATGTTTAATGCCTCGTTAAATAACATTAATTTTTTTCGTTGCCAAATGAGCAGAGCATACACGATGTATGTATAACAAGTGGCAAATAAACTACTGCCTAGTCAATTAATTCAATAATCTAGATTATTGCGATATGAATTTTAATTTGAAATTTTGAGTTAGAAGAAGCCCTGCGGGTTGAAAAATGGGAAACAATAAATAAACTAGTGTGGATGTGGTCACACGTGACCGACGAAAGCGCATTTTTGACTTACGTACAGATGGGAGGTTAGACTGACAAACAGACAGACAGACGGACTGACTGACAGACAGACGGACTGACAGACAGACGGACTGACAGACAGACGGACTGACAGACAGACGGACTGACAGACAGACGGACTGACAGACAGACGGACTGACAGACAGACGGACTGACAGACAGACGGACTGACAGACAGACGGACTGACAGACAGACGGACTGACAGACAGACGGACAGATGGATGGACAGACGGACAAAAGCGAACAATTCCATACAGGAAAATACTCTAAAAACTTACCCATGGGAGATTCGGACATGAAAGAAAATGATTATGATAATAATTGATGTTCGTTGAAGGCACGAAATTTGTACATGACCTGGCGACTAATCATATCTGTGTATCCGTATGGAATATAAAATTTCGAGCTCAAAAACCTTTTGATTTTATTGATGACAATATTGTTAACTGTTGGACGTGCTAATATGAGTCAATATTTGATAATATGACTGTTGATCTTTTGGTTTACTTTCTTTGTTTGAACAAAAGTTGCACAACTTCTTTGTAGTGTAAATGTCGTAAAAAGTTGTGCAATTTTTGTGAAACCTGTGACAAAGGGGTTTATAAGGGGGAAGTTGAGAAACGATTTTTTAGACAGGGGAGTTATAGATTCCAACTGTTGTACAAATTGGTTAATGATTTTTCAGCACTAGACGTGACACCAAAATTGCAAAACTTAAGTCGATTTTGTGTCTTTTCGAATCTTGGAACCATACCAGTCATGAGAGCTTAGCATCTATTTGTGCTATTCGGGATAGTGTCCAATCCATGGAAATTGATGAATATTTAACCTCGTTAAGAACTCTGATAAAGAAAACCTTTATAAGCTCCACCTAGCTTGAAGTTTACTTGAATTTTGGAAGGATAGGATGCTCATTCTTCGTTTTAAGGCATTGCAAATTATTGATCATTTGTATGTTTTTTTTACAAATCCCTACAAAATCAATTAATTGTACGGTTTTTGCCTGTCAAAGGTGCCTGTTTTGCAATTCTATGCTAGAGTACGCTGAGGTACGCTAACGAAGCGATTCTCCCTAAACACTATTTTGTGCTGCTCGGCACACAATTTAAAATCATGACTCAAAACATTACATCCCACAAAACATTCAATTAACTAAGCAATAATCATTAATTTGACATTTTTCTTTCATCTCTTCTAATTACAGATACTTGAAGTCAACATACAGCATAAAAAACAGTAAAAGTGATAGTCAGCAATCAAGTGTAGTCAGAAAATTGAAAAAAAACAAGCAAAGTTCAAAAATAATTGCTTATGAAATGCCACCATAATTACCTCGCAATCAACTCGATTTTTTTTTTGTTTCATTTCTTTAATTTTTTTAAGTCTTCTTCCTTGTTATTTATGAAAAGCACATAACAAATCTTCAAGAAAAAACAATTTTTCGTTAATTTTTTGCGTTGATTTTTAATTTTGTTGTTGAAATTTTCAAAAGTGAAAAAAAAAATTTGAAAAAATTTTAAATGATTTAGTCACAAATAAACCGCACGAGGATAGAGAGTAAAAGAGATAGACACATAAATACACAAAAAGAAAAAAATATAAAAAGAAAAATGTTGAGTAATATGAATCAACAAGCGATGGATACATCCATACTGTATTATAATAGTCATACAACCAAAAATACAACCACATCTAGTAATAATAATAATAATAAAAATGATAATTCAAATGAATTTTCAATTTATCGTCCCGATGTGGACTTTTCAATCAACTATGAGCCTGTTGGCCAAACAAAAACTGAATGTACGCGTCTTGTAAATGATGCCAAAGATTCTGTAAAAGTTGATATTGTACGTATTTCAACTGGTGAAAATTCATCATCAACAGCAACAACACTTTTACAGAATGGTGATGTTAATGGACGTAGGGCTGTGATGATGTCATATGGAAATGAATATCCAACAAATCTTCACAATTATTCGAAAGTGCCAGATATGATGATGATGATGAATGATAGCGATAGAAATAATAATAAAAATAATAATGATAATACTAATCATAATAGTAATGACAGTAGTAGTAGAGATGTTGCATCAAGTGACATTGAGGATGATAATGATAATGATAATGTTGAGAGTCGAAGTCGAGATGATAATAATAATGCAAGCAATAAAACAGATGATAGAAAACCAGAACATCATGTTCGTCGACCAATGAATGCCTTTTTAATCTTTTGCAAGCGACATCGTGCACTTGTTCGTGAGAAATATCCAAATCTTGAAAATCGGTGAGTATTAGGCTTTGTCCTGAGTGACACAAATGAAGAAGGTTCCGCTGAAAGTTCCGCCAGTTTTTAGCCATTTTGACAACATTTGGGCTGCATATTGCTCTCAAGAAAAGAGGTTAAGCGGAACCATGGCGGAACCATGGCGGAACCATGACGGAACCATGGCGGAACCTTCTTAATTTACATCACTCAAATATTCAATCTGTTCCATAATTTATTAATCAATTTATTTTTTTCATGCAGTTCAATTACAAAAATTCTCGGTGATTGGTGGGCATTTTTACCTAATGAAGACAAATTACCGTACAAAGATTTGGCAAAAAATGTAAGTGGACATTAATATTATTATTATATTATATCTTATGCACACAAATTATGGAGTATAAAATTAATTAAATATATTCGCAAATGTCCGTGACATTGAAACTTTTGATTTGGAATGTCATATAAGGTTGCAGACAATCAAATGAGTTTGAGTGTCATTAGAGTGTAAATTCAACTTTCAGTTGATAATATGCATAATCTGTAATCCAGAGAATTGAAAAGCAAGGTGATAATATGTCAATAATCCATAATCCAGAGAACTGATAACCAAGGTGATTACGTACATCAAGGCTCAGACTAAGAGCATATCCAAAAAGGGAAGGGTAGATTGTATTTTCATAAGGAAAAACCTTGATACATTTAAGAATTATGTTTGAAAATGGTTGCGGATAACAAGTAGCAGTGGCGTAGGGACCCACTGATTCTACCAACCCGGGCTCAATTCCAGAGAAAGTCTAGTTGAATTTTGGTGCTTTTTCGCTACTTCAGCTAGGTTTGCGTGATTTGCGACACACTAGCAAATCTAACACCAAGCCGGCATGACCCTGTCAAGCTGCCGAATCAAATTCGAAGCAAACGTGTTGTTGTTTTTGTTGTTGTTGTATATGAAAATCAGAATAGTATTTATGACCAACCTAAACTCGAAGCTGATCTACTGCATGTCTTACCACTCCATTACGCTCAAACTTCCAATAAGTGAATGAACCTTGACTTCCAAAGCTTATCATAAAAAACCCAATCAAATGTACATTCACCCATTTGTAAAATCCTTCAATTAAGGTGAACAAAAATGATGTATCACTTATTAATGGACTGAATCATCCTGTTTCATTTGTAATACAATAAAACGTTGTTTCATTAATCATTGTCTTACTGACTTACTGTAAATGAGCGTAAGTTAGTAGCACTTTGGATTTTTATCGTGATGTAAAACACTGATTTGATGGATATTTTAAAAGGGGAAGTCGAAGTTGAGTATTTTGTATGGAGTCGAGATGAGTTTTGCATTCTGAATCTTAAAATTGATTGGAATTAAATGATGCATGTCAAAAATTAACTCAGAAGCTTGCACAATTGATGACCCAGACTAGGGTAATTTAACCAAACTCGGCTCCATGTTAGAGTCGGACTCCTGGTCAGATCAGTCAAACGAACCGCGATCTGAAGTCATATTGTTGTCTTTTCTGTGCTTTGCAAGTACTTACAGTCAAATTTCATTGATCAGAGTTCGAATTTGATTCGAATTTTGTACGGAAATGCCAACTCAAGTCGACTCAACTCCATACAAAATTCGAGACAATTTCAAGCTATGCATTTAAGATCCCACGAAGTTATCAGTCTAGAATATTACAAAAATATTTTAAATTCACCGCAATTTGTCTCCTGAACTGTGACACATTCATGCACATCTTTGCAATCTGCATTAATTTTATATTCAGTCACACATGAGTGAATTTTCACATCAAGGTCAATCATATGTGAGTTACAATGACACCAACACAATCAGACACAATCATATGCAAAATAGTAAAAATGCATGCACAGATGATGTGATTTGACTTTATAAAATTTTTCAAATAGTTTGCGGATATTTTTGCATTTTTTTACTCAACGAAAGTCTAATAAACTTTAGAAGTCATAAGAAGTAACGTTTTTATGCGGTTAGAAGTTCCCTCGACTTTCGCTTTTTTTTGCATGATATACGTGAACATTTATGGAATAAGGTTGAGTTCAGGGAGTTTTCAATGGAAATTTTCATTCGTATTATTCATTCCTTTCTGTGCTGAATAATTTCAAACCATCCGGGGAAGGAAATTCCATTCAACAATCATAAATACTGTTTTTAAGTCTGAATTTTCATTTGAGCTTCCCGATGAGAATTTTTTCCAAGTCTGAATGCTGACAATTTTGTAATTTTCCAAGAATTCGATAGCTTTATGCATGCATAAGGTTCAGCTTTTATAAATAATTCATTGAAATCAAGAAATTCTTTGAAATCAAAGCTCGATGTCCATTGTGAATTGTCAAATAAAGGTCAAAAAAAGGTGAACGTACAAAATTAATTCAAATCTCAATAAATGTTTTGCTGCAAAAATCTCCAACAGAATCTAATTCCGAAACGAAAATTTGCCACATCAGCACGTGTTACCGATAGTCACCTGCTGGGAGCATAAGCTATATTTGTTTTTGTACATGCATAATTTATCCTCAAAGCCAACTCAATGACATTTTTATTTTTTTTCTTGCCATTGCTTTATGTGAATAGTAAATCCTTGAACTACAAAGCATAAAATGAAAGAAAATAAAAAAATGGGAAGTTTGTAATCAATTTTGAATAGTATTTTTGCACGGTGTTGCACAGAGGTTGAAGTTGATTTAGATAAGTTTTCGTTCAATTATGTGGATAGTACCTGAATAGCACAAGTCGATTAAATGATTCAAAATCCAGCAATTGGCCTTCGTAACTCTGGCATCGTGGATTTAAACCAAATCCAGCACCAGCATAGGTTGAGTTTCTTTGGAGGAACATACAACTCAGGTGACAAATGACAAAAGGGTAACAAAAGTGACAAGCTTTGCTTTTTTTTCTGATTTGGTCACCTACAATTTCCAGCCATTTACCCTCTGATTCACAGTGAATCAATAGGAACTAATCATCATATGGCAGCCATTTGGATTTGTTTTTTTGTGTTATTGAAAGCTTTGGTGGAGCCGTGAAAGCTTCATGGCGGAGATTTCTTTTGTGTCGCTCGGGTAGATAGATTAGCCCAAAAGGAACACGGCGTGTCCAAGTCGGAAAATAATGTTCCAAATTCGGTTTGATTCTGGATTCGAGTTGGATTTGACCTACCAGACCTGGCCTGACCTGGCCTGACCTGGCCTGACCTAGGCACTATTCTCCTTCCATTTCACATCATGTGCCTTTCGGGCAACTTTTTAAAATACAATGCAACAATTTAAATAAATTGCTCTTCCATGCTTCTTCTTGACTTGAAAATTCAAATTAACAAATTATTCTATAAGGAACCATATCTAGATGGTACTATTCGACCCATTACTCAAAATTCTCTCAATAGCGTTCTGTGAAAAAACGGAAAATTTCAAATACGTCGAATACAAAAGAACAACAATTGCCATTTTTTCTTCTTATCGCTTTCTTTAAATCGTCGTAATACACTGAAAATTGCTTTCAATGCCAAGAAAATTTCAACATAATAATTTTTTAGTTTTTGTATATATTTTGCAAACAGTGAAAATAGAGTTTTATGACATCACGTAAAACCATATGCGATAATTATTTGTAGTTGAGTGAACTGACTGAGTAAGCGAATTAGTTTAAGTGCTATTAATATTTTGTAAGAGGAATTTAAATGATTTTTCATCATACATGTCTCAATTTCAACACATTCTGCAGAATTGCATGCAAATTATGCGGTGATTTGTGTATTGACTTTGAAACATTTTCTCAGAATTGATTCAAATTTTTATTTTTAATGAATTTCAATGTTTTTCTCATAAATTAATTGCTTTAATGTGTCGCTCTGATGATTTTTAGTGCATTTTTATTCCGTATAATGAGGTTTTTTTCATTTAGTTTGATTTACTGGGTTGAGCGATTTATTGAGTTGTTTTGTTTTGTTATGGAAGTTAACATGGCTGTGAATATTTTACCCGAGCGATACAATGTTGTGAACTGCATTATTCTTCGGATGGAGTCGTGGATCGGGTTGACATCAAATGGGAAGAAGTCGACTGTCAAGGTGTCTTGAGAGCAACTTCACGTTCTACCGTCAATGCGACGCCTTATCAGACAACTTCGCTGATCATACAGATCATGTGGCTCTCCATGGCCTCCCTTATAATGCCTAAAACTAGCTCTATCGCTGGTTCCTGCTTTCTAATTTCTGATTCTAAGCCTATGTCTATCAACAGCTTCCTTCCGTGAGTTCTTTGCAAGCCCACATGATATTTTGCCATTCATAATAATACCAATCCAATACCCAAAGGCGATCTCTTTTTCTGCAAGGAGCGACATGTACAACTATGTACAACTTGTGCTCAACGATGTAAACACGTTGTGCTGTTCGGGTTACTCTGTCTTGTTTTTATAACAATGTTTAATGAAGTGCTGGTATTGTGAGTGATTGACTTGATAGGTTGTCTACTGGATTCACATGAAATATTCTATTTAAATGTATTACATATTTTAAGAATATCTAATGAATAATTCTTAAAAGAGGTCGTCTGCTTAATGTGCAATGCAAAAAAGACAATCAGGGAGAATAAGGAGGAAGAAGGAGGGGCGAGACTGTTGTTTGAGTTTTGTTACATGGATCAGGAAAGGTGGGAGTAGGTAATGTAATAAGTGAACGATCTAATGGGGTAATTCACACTAATTACGAATGCTGAGTCTGAGAGGAAGCTCGTTATTTGAGGTTAGGGGTCGTTCACTTATTAAGTAATGACGTTGGGGTTCCTGGTCCGAAGAGGGGGTACCCCAATACTTATAAAGAACCTATCGATGTTAAGCAAGAGTTAGGTGGAAGAAGGGGTCCCAAAAACCGAATTCTCACTTTAACTAACCAGTGAACAACCCTTGACGTAATAAACAAATATAACCCATGTTTGAAACAAATCAAATCACTTACAATGTATGTTCAAGTTCTATGTAATAATCTCGAACATTAAATACAAAACATTTCAATTTTATAACATCTACAAACTGTAT
The DNA here is from genome assembly GCF_022539635.2 of Chironomus tepperi. Taxonomy (NCBI): domain Eukaryota; kingdom Metazoa; phylum Arthropoda; class Insecta; order Diptera; family Chironomidae; genus Chironomus; species Chironomus tepperi. The sequence goes on from NW_027226473.1 coordinate 895,746, forward strand.
TTCAAAATAAATTGTAATGCAATATATTCCCCACTATATCATATTCTGATGAAATTAAATGACTTCCATAAAATCATGATATTCCATGTAAAGTCATTAGAATATTCAAAGTCATTCCAAATTCACATCAATATTAACTTCTTTTTCTGCTTTATCAATCAATTTCGATTTGTTATTCCAAGAATTTGTTTACCGAATATTCAGACATTATTCATGCACAATAATCTCATTAAAATGCTTCAAAATTTGACAATTCTTCTCCTTTTAATTTCATTTTCATTGATTTCATTTTATCCCATTATTCTCAATTGCACGTGTACGTCGTTGGCATCATAAAGACTCGCGTTTAAAGAAGAAGTAAACATCGGTGATGCCACAAAAAAAAAAATCAGTCACAATAAAAAAGTTTAATTTCAAGACATTTGAAAACGTTTATCACATGTTCTCAACTACATGTGCAAAAATAAAAATGAAAACATTTGGATATAAAAATAGAATTGAGAAAGAAGACAAAAAATAACAATTGAAAAATTATAAAGTGTGGGATGGACTGAAGACATCAAAATGTAACGCATTTTCGAATGACTAACTTTGATTTTATGGGATTCTTAATATTTCCTATACAGCGCAATTCAGTTGATCGATCTAAAATGGTACATGGCATGGTATGGTGCATGGCATGGTGCATGGCATGGCTTGGCATGGTGCATGGCATGGCTTGACATGGTGCATGGCATGGCTTGGCATGGTGCATGACATGGCTTGGCATGGTGCATGGTCTGACCTTGCATGTTAAATGGCCAGACTTGGCATGGTGCATGGCCTGACCTGGCATGGTGCATGACCTGACCTGGCATGGTGCATGACCTGACCTGGCATTGTCAATTAGTCCTACTAGACTTTCTACAAAATCCGTCTCAACTTCAATCTCTGCTCTTAAGTTTTCCTGATAAAAATACAAAACCATCGGTCCAAATCTATAAATAAATTTTTATGGAATGAAGCAAGTTCTCTGATAATAAAAGTTAATGAAACAGCAAAGCCAACTGTATTTAGGATGAAAATAAACGGAAGATAAGAATATATAAAAATATTTATGTGTGACCCATATTGCGGTTTTTGTGTTTTTTGTTTTGCTTTATTGTTTTTATGTTATTTCTCACAAGTTCTGTTGAATTTATACTTTGTATTATATTTCCAATAAATTTTCAGAAGGTTATATCCATATGAAATGGATTAATATTAAATTGATTAAATTAAAACTCTGCGTGTCATTAAGTAAAGTTTTGCAACTGCATACTGTGAATTGAGGGCAAAAAAACTAAATAATTATTATTCAAGTTTAACAGGTGAACGGAGTTTAATGCGATAATTGTAATATAAAAAGGTTAACGTCTATCTATGTGTAAAGAGGAAATAATTTAAAGGGGCCGTTTGCTTATTATGTGACGTTAAATGTTTTAGACCCCACGTCCTCTTCACTTTGTAACATTTTTTGACCGATTCTTTTGTATCCAAAAGGTTCACGTAAGGTTCACGCCTAAGGGACCCCTTTATTTCCATATAGAACACCTTTGTATCCATAAGAGGCCTCTTTGTGTCTCTAAAGGACCCCTTTGTACCCCTAAAGGACTCTTTGTATCCGTTATAAGGGATTCTTAAGGCCTGGGGGACTCTTTTATACTTTCAAGGCGCCCTGTTGCATCCTTTGCAAATTTAAGGGACCCCTTTACATAACCAAAAGAAACATGCATCCCTAAGGGTCCCCTGCACTTCTAAGGGACCCCTGCATTCCTAAGGGTATCTATTGCATAATTAAGGGTCTTTATTTCATCACTTAAAGACCCTTTGTGCATCCCTAAGAGGCCCTTTTTGTATCTTTAAGGGACCCTGTTTTGTTTCCCTAAGGGATCCCTTTGTACTCCTAGGGGGACCCTCTTTATATCCCTAAGGGACTCCTTTGTTCCCTTGAGAAATCTCTTTGCATTCCTAACGAACCCTTCCGCTTCCCTAAGCGACCGTCCACTTAATATGCTTCAGAATAAGAATGATCGCCCTCTCCTCCTGAACGTTACAAATCAACACCCCCAAAAGTGTCCATAAAACTGCTTAAAATTGTTAAATTTTTATTTCTTATTTAAATGAGCAACAATTCGACAATTGTGGCTTTTTTCAATTCCAATTGTTTCAACCACACACTTCTTTTGCGTCAATAAAAATGTACAAAGTTGGTTACAATAAATAATGCCCATATTATATGCATCATTGTATATCCTCAAAGTCTTTTTTTATTCAAAAGGCATTAATTGAATTTTATCAGTAATCGCAACAAAATAAACGTGTGGTTTTGTACATTAACATATTCAAGAGACATTGAGGCGAGAGTAAACGATTGTATGCAAAATATTGCGTGAATATGCAATAACAAATAAGTGTATTTACTTAAACTTGGCTGTAATATCCATCAGAAGATCACAATCTTGATTTTACATTTGAAATCCTCTCAAACTTTCATGACGGAACCAAAAAAACTAAAATGTGTTAATAAATGCAATAAATATTGTCAATTGGCACTGATTATTTCTCTTTCATATTTCAATTTCATTTCATTTTAGGTCAATGTCATCCGACATAGAAAGAGAAAATCGATTTGTTGACTAAAAAAACTAGAACTGGTTTACTTTTTCGATTTCACACAATTTTTTTTACTTGATATGCAATTATATATCAACTGATATCAACATAATAAACATGCTAACATTACATTAAGCTGGTCTTTTAGCTTGAAAATATATATTAAGTGAATGGAAATCAATGGAAATTAATTATGGTTAAGGTGACAAAGTAATTGAAAATTAGATTTTCTATGTATGTATAAATGGATTGTTAGAAATGATGGAACCGAGAGGCACACGACGTATGGTTGTCCAAAGTTTTTTGCGATCTATCCAAAGTGACTGTAGCCCGAGGGTTAGTAACTTACCTGCTTACTGACCGTATAGAACAATTGTGATCCACGATCTCCCAAAGATGTACCTAAAACTAGCTCTATTGCTTGCAAATTCCCGATTCCAAGTTCAATACTGTTTCCATCGACAGCTTCTTTCCATGAGTTCTTTGAACACCCACTCGATCTTTGCTAGATTCGATGAAATTCGGCGTCGAACCAAAGTCAAGTCGATCTAGAGCCGGATTTTCGACCATTTCTACGCCTTGTGTATCCCGGGTTGAATGTCGTGATTATGATTTATGAAACTTGAATATGCTTCAATATTAATAAATTATAGGAGTCTCTTAATGTTTTAAAATTTAATTTAATGGCTTAGTTTGTTCAATTTTCTACAAAGCTCTTAGTCGACTCGAATTGAATTGACTTTTCGCTACTAAATCCATGCTTGCTTCAAACCCTGGTTCCTATTCTAGAGTTCTTCCTCAATAGCAGGCAAAACGCAGGCTAAGCCTGCAACCAAAGTATAAGATATAGCTGAAAACTGCAGTGGTGAACGGTTATGAGTATACTCCTTGTCTCCTTGTCAGGTTGACAAGAGTTGCAGTTGGGCTTTCAGGCGACTCATAGATTGCAACTCTGTGTTGAATTAATATGCAACCGGGTGCAATTCTGATATCCAAGTCATTCAAGCTTGATTCAAGCATCAAAATATTGTTGCATTTAATAGTAGATTTTACATAGAACTAACTGCTTAAGCAGATTAACTTCATCATAAATTCTTTAATTAAACCTTATTTTAATTAAAAAAGCACTTAAATTTATCGCAATCCATAATATTATATTCATCCAAACAAATGCTCGTCCACACCTTAAGTGATCATCAAATTATGACAAACACTAATGCGACTATAAATGAGGGATAAAAATAAGAATTTTATTCATCTTTATGTCAATTCCGTTTATACTCATTAAAATGTAAGAAAATTTATCTGTATTGTATTTAAAAAGTAATAATGAGAAAATTGCCTTATACAATTTATTGAGAACATTTGCGAATGAGGAACATTTGTACTTCCATATGTGCATATACAATATAATAGTTCATTGACTTTAATTTAAAACCTAATCTACGCAAAGATAAAAAAATATTTAAAAATAACATGGAATTTTCTGTTTTTTATTTAAATTTTTTTCAGTATAAGGACGTATTTTTCTCAAAAAATCCAAACTTTAAATGGTACAAATTACCTGCACCACCATTACGTACACTATCGACAAGACCTAGTAATGACCGTGATCACAGTACATTGACACCATCATCGCCAATACCAAATGGAGAGGAAATAATTGAAATTTCACCAAAGGATCGTACATCAAGAAATTTAAAAGTATCACAAAATAATTCCGGAATTGGTCAATTTAAACTTGCATCGATTGATCAAATGGGCGGATTGTCAAGTCTCATGATTGAATCATCAACGTCGCCACGTATGAATGGCATAAATTATGGAGATACTCAAAATAAGGACGATATTCAAGATTCTCAAACTAAAAAGCGTAAAAGTGATGATATTGTTGATATGTACGATGATGAATTAGCTGGTAAATCGCGTGCATGTAAGGGTAAACGTTATGAACAATTTATGACGCCTACGAAGAAAACAACAAAACAAAAGAGTACAAATGCATTAACATCAAAAAGTGCATCTGCACATTTTCCGCATAATGGCTATTGCAAACCACAAGAAGTATCAATGCATGTTAAACATCAACAATCAAATGAGCTTATTGACTCATCTGATGAAATGGCACATTCACCTGAAAGTGATGAGACATCGGAGGCACGTAATGCTGATGCAAATGATTTTAAATTGAATGATAAAATTATGACATTGCCATCACTTGATCTTGAAGACTATTTAAATCGTAAGAAGGCAATGAAAAAGAAGAAAAAGTTTTCACGTAAGTTTATCATGTTTGTTTACTCTTAAAAATTCAATCATGCTTTTGACTAATGCACTTCTATGTAACATTTATGATTTGATGTCGGAACGTGATCAGAACTTGAAATTTGTTTCTATTTCCTTACATCATGAAATATTGTTTTGTCACGTCCAATATCATTTCAATCTTTTCACATCACTTTTGTGACCTTGATAATATCCCGAGCAGCATGATGTGGTCGTCTGGGTGTCGCTATGTTGCCATGTTGCCGGCTAACTATTCTGTCATCCTGAACAGACAAGGAGGATGCTTCCAAAATTGAGCAAACTAAATTGTATTGATTGAGTATATTCATAAATCTGCTCATTTGGCTGCGTATCCTCAATGTCTGTTGACGACGGATGAATTCGCTCCGTTTTTAGAGCGAAAATTGAAATTCGCCCATCGTGCTGCTTGGAAACAAATCTTCTTTACATCTCATCCTAATCTCAAATCTTTATTAATTTTAGACAAAGCAAAACATCGCCAGCAGCAAAATGCACAAGCTGTACCCAAAGATAAAACCATTCCAAAGCCAATCACAGCTGTTGGAAGTCAGAAGAGGAAAGCTCCAAAGCAAACAATTCGTCGTACGGCTGATGTAACTGAACAAGAGATTTCACGCGTAGGACTCATTGGACTTGATACATTGGCCACATTAGCATTAGATCAGGCAAATGCCAGCAGTCCACAATAAGTCTTAATGAATACTATTAAATTATTAATTAATATTATATTATACCATATACAAAAAAAAAGTAATGAAAAAGAAATGAAAAACACTTACAAAAAGCACACAAAAAAGAAGAAATTAAAGAATCGCTTTACCATTTTTTGCTAAAAACAGAATTAAGGAATGAAATGATGAAAAAAGAAAAAAATTATTTAAGTGAAAAAAATTTATAGAGATCGTTAAACATTTTTAAAAATTCTATATATCTGTTAATTAGTATTTTCTTCTTAATTCATTAATAAATTAACATGCTACAAAAAGTAATAGAAATAAACAAGACAAAAACATGTTACAAAATGTCAGTAAAAGATTGGATTGGTTTAGATTTTTATGGGATTTCATATTGATAGGATTGCTAGTAAGAGGCGCTTAGCGTTTCAGTCTTAATCCAGTCTTTGTAGAAATATAAAACTAGTTTTCATCAAAAAACACCAAATTATGATACAAAGAAAATTTCATTTTAATGAGTTTAGTGACTTCATTGCAAGGTGAGTTCAAAATAAGATAAAATCACCTGAATTAAAGAGTTTGGAATGGAATTGATTGAAATTGAGCAATTTAAGGATTGAAAAATTTGTAATTTGAAAGATTCTAATTGAATTTTGGAAGAATTTGAATTAAATTTTGAAAGGTTTGAATTGAATTTTAAAAGAAATTGAACTAAATTTTGAAAGATTCAAACTGAATTTTGAAAGAATTTGAACTAAATTTCGAAAGATTCGAATTGAATTTTGAAAGAATTTGAACTGAATTTTGAAAGATTTGAATTAAAGTGTCGAATTTTATGTAAAATTTCATAAAATTTAATGAAAATTGTAAAACAACATTAATTTGCTAAATTTCAATCAGTTCTTTTACCAAATTATAAATGAAATTCCTAACAAACAATGTTGAGTTAATGAATAATCCTTTTGTTTACTCATATTCATTGTCTGTTAAGAATTCGCAACATGTTTCAAAAAAGAAAATAAATTAGGGATCAAAAAAACACAAAAAAGAAGAGAAAAAATTCAAAATTTTCAAAATATAAAATTAAAATTAAGTGTGTTAAAAATATTTTCTTGTTTTCAATTTTCTTTTAAAAAATAAAGAAAATAAATTTTTAATTTAATTTTATTTAAAAAATTTTTATTTTGTTTGTAAGGCAAAGATTCATTAGAGATTGAGTCCCTCGATGTTTTGTAACGGTGTGCAAAAAAAGAAAAAATTTAATATTGAATGAAGCCTTTGAGGCTGATTTTCAAATTTAAAGTAAAAAATTTTTGATAGCTTTATGAACTAAATTTTTTATATATATTGGCAAATGGGAAATTCGATGGTTTGGATTTAAAAATTTTTTTTATTTATTTTTGTTTTGTTTTGTATAACTATTTACGGAAATTTTATACAAAAAATGAAAATTGTGACGAATCTGATAAAAGAAACAAAAAAATTATTAAGAATCTAAAAATTAACAATTTGACTGAAATGATTGAAAATCAATTTGTTTCCTCTTTTTTACTTGACGATGATCATCATTAAATGAATATTATTTTCATCTGGAAGAAGTTGCACATTGGAACCTGAATTATGCTGGAAGCATATGAAACATTTCTATTTTCAATTAGTGACATTAACAAATTTATGAAAATTATTAACTTTCGTCTGATGGGATTTTCTTTTTGAAAAAGGTTTGACTTTTCCATTCTAAATCTTAGTCATTCCAAATCTCAAAATTTATTTGGATTTTGGATGGAGTCGAGTCGACTTTTTATACAAAATTTGAGTCGACTTCGAAAAATTTGAAATTTGACTAATAAACCTTTGAAAATAGAGCTTAGAACTCTTAATTAGAGTTTGAATCTGAGTTTGGAATTCATTAGAACTTCCGTTAGATTAAATTTTGATTCTTTAATCTAAATCAGCCTTTAAAATGAATTCAAAAAGTAAATCCCAACTCAAAATACTAATTTTTCAATAAACCTTGCACGACATTCAAGTGATTAAGAATTAACAAGGAAAAAAACTCTATAAACTGCACACATAGTTTACAAATGTCCAGTAAAAAAAAATGATAATTTTTAGAAAAATAAAAAGTTCAATGAAATATTTTTGCAGAAATAAAAAAATTAGAAGAGAGATTTGATCATTTATAAAGTAACAAAAAAAGTATGACATTAAAAAAGATTTTTTTGTTGAAGAAGTTACTATAAGATATAAGAAAACAAAAATCATCAAGTGCGAAAGAACATTCACAAAAAAAGACTTTTTGAAATCGATATTTTCACAAGTTTTTTCTCAAATCTGAGAGGAAATCTTTTTTCATTTACAATTTAAGGACATAAATTTTCTTTGTCATTTTCATTCTCTCTCTGGAAAGTAAAGAAAGCTTACTAAATTATGAGATGAAACACACATTTTTTGAGAAAAAATATGGGTATGAATGGATGTTATTGTTATTTCTGAGGATATTGAAGAGTTTGTTGAGGAACTGCTGAGCTAATCAAAAGATGCTTTGAGTTTCGGATACATTTGGTGACAAAGGCAGTGGTAGGTCTCAGCAGTCTCAAACTCTTCATCCTCAAGTGTTTTTCTATGTTTTAAAACAGCGTTTTAAAAAATTAAATGTAAACAAATCAAAAAGTCCAAAAATTGGTGAATCAAAGCATGGTATAGACTAGAGTTACGCGATTTACATTTGATAATTTAGAACGCAAACTTAATTATATTATTTTAGCTATAAGATGTCCAAAAAAATGTTTCTTTAAATATTATTATTGAGTTATTTCTAGTCTTTAAGTTTTTTCTCTCCATTAAAATTGTTTACCTTTTTATTGAAGTTATTTTAAGAGTTGTTTAATTAAAGAATTAAATTGAAGAAATTGAATATTTATGGATGTTGAGCTGGATTAAAATTTTTATTAATTTTTTGGACATTATGTTGAGGAAATACTCATTCTGTCTATTCAATTTCTGCATTAAAAACCTATATTTTGATGAGTAGTTTGCTGCTCCTTATTGACCATCAAAAGTCTAACAAAAAACCATACAATATTGATTTGGAATGAATGAAAATTTTCTAAAAAAACAACATTGGAACAGTGACTTGTTCCTTTAATTTTACACATATTTCATTTAACACTTTCTGTATTTATTTTTACATTCATTGTATATGATTTCAAAATTTCAGAATTAAAAAGTCTAAATAAACATGAAAAAAGTAAATTCAGCTGTGTACCTATTTGATTATACTCTATTTTGAAATTACAGGTGTTGCTTGACTCCCAGTCATTGCTTAAACGCATTGAAATTACCTTTTCTTCTTTTATTCATGCTTTGCGCTGATCTCTGCGAATCAACTCTGCATTTTATTTTTGTCCCACAGAGCCTACTAGATTGAACGAAAAATAACGGTCAAAAAAAATTTGAATTTATATGAACGAAAATATTCGATGGCGGGAAACAGTAAAAATTGTTTATTTTTGTGTGAATTCAATTTTAATTAATTTCAGTGATATTCTACGTTAATTAAATACATTTCTTATTGTACACAACTTTAAGAATGGATGAGGATATATTTGCATTCGATTCACAGTATCAGGAACTACTTAATGAGGATTTAGCAGTCGAAGGTAACTTTTGCAATTTATTTTGTAAACAAAATTTTAAATTTTAATTAATTTAAGATCAACCAAGCATAATTGGAGATTCATGTCAGAGTAAGACAAGCATTGATTTGTTCTCAATCTATTTCAACTGTCATGGCGAGACGTCATCTGATGATTTTGAGGAAAATGTATTCAAAAAGGATCTTGAGAATTTATTTAATTATGAAGCTATGGATCTTAATATTGATGAAATTGAGCTGTTTGAATTTGATTTTGATACAGAATTCAGCAATTATGACATCCTTATACAAATGGCAAGAACAAATATCCAGCAGATTGCAATGTCATCATTAGATTGTGTTGATCAGCAGTTCCAAAAAACATTCAATTCACTAAGGAATGATGTGACAAAGTTGATGCTGTTGCTACGCTGCAATTATCAAAATCTAAATGACAATCAATTAAGGACTATAAGGACAATACTAGGCACATATGACTCAATGTCAAATTTCTCCATGATCCACTTGTCATTCAGCAAGGACGGAAATGTCTCAACATCATCAAATTATCACCTACTTCATCTCATGCTGGAATGTCGTTGGATATACTTAACAATGATTTATAAACTAGACTGTGTAAAAGGACAAATTGGAAGTGACGATTCTGAATTATATTGTGAGTTGAAGTTGCTGATGTTTGACTTGATTATGCTGTCTGTGTCCAAGTTCCAAAAGTCAAACTCTGCAAATCTCGTCTTCACATCTCCATTCATCTGTTCATGTGTTAGAGATATGTGGAAGTTACTTCATTTATTTATGGCTAAACTTAGCGATCAAAATTTGGAATTTTGGAGCACATTGTCAAGTGTAATTGATGAAATCGGAACTGGAAAGAGTTTTTACGAAAGATTTAGTTCTAAGAAAATTTTATTAAGGAACTCGCAGTTCATAGCATGTAAGAATCACGATCAATTCGCTATTTGGATAGTTAGTGGAATTGCCAAGCTTATCAATCAAGATCAAGTCGCCAGCAACAAAAGCAGCTACGAATATTTAGAGAATTTAATTGGAAAGTACCTGAAAAGTGATCAATCGGAAGAGAACATGCGAGTCCTATTAGTGATGATAAGTGAAGTGATATTAAATGTATGGCAGCCAAAGTCAGAAATTCTAATGACTTTATGGGAATATTACCAGCGAAAAATCAATTCACCGTTCCTAATTGCCGGTCAGAATCCAAACTCAATGGCTGTGTCCAACACAACAGTTACAGCATATTTAGAACAAATTAAGGCACAACAAAACACAGCTGTTTCTAAATTGAATGTTAATCTGAACAGTTTCAACATGTTTGTGTATATCCTTGGCAAAATGGTACAAAGATTCACAGACGACGGACAGAAAGTTCAGGTTTTGAAGATTTTCGGACGAATTTACACAAAATTTCCACCAAATAAGCTACAGCAATTAAATGAAATGGGAATTCACAACTTTATGAGATTATTAATAAGTCTGTCCATATCCACAAACCTTAACGACGTAGGACAAAAGATCACAGACACAATGTTACAGATTCCAATGGAAAAACTCAATCATCAGGTACAAATTATGAAAGGTCACATGGTAATGCTAATTTTATTCAGTGAGAATCGTATGAACATCTGTAACTACCTCACTAAAATCATGAATCAAGTCAACAGCATTTTACAAAAGACAAATTCAGCTACGAGCATTTTGAAGATATTATCGGAGTCGCTGTCTTTAATTTTACTAAAGAATCTCGATGAAAATGAGGAAATTTTGGAAAATGGCGAGGATTTACTGATCGACTCATGGATAATTAAATATTTCCAAAATTCAGTTCCAGCTGAGCAAGATCGACTTTATGAGTCGCTGAATAAAATTATTAAGAAGATTTATGAGCTGCAAAACAATCCAATTGTGATGACAAAAGTGACTGCCTTAAAGGAAAAGCTATTCAATATTCTACTGCCTTATATTAAGCAGGTGTTTGGAAAAATCGAGTCTGTATGGCTGCCTGAAATGGTTGCTAATTTGTGTCTATTGACAAGCTCATCAGCAGCTACTTCCAACATTCCAAGTTTCAGTACCTTATTCAAGACTTTTATAGACACAAATTCAACGAATCTTGATCAAGGAATCAAGTTCCTGACAATAATTCTGAAAAACAGCGACAATAAGGAAAGGCTGGATGCTGTGCTGATCATTCAAAATTGGATCAAATATTCAGTTCTATTAAGTGGAACCAACAGCGATTTGAAGGAATTAACAAGCCAAATAGTATCTATGAAAGAATTTAAATTTCTCTGTGAGACATCCACAATCAAGACGGAAGAGTTCCTAAATTCAAAAGAACGACTTTGTTCCTTTATTGGTGATATTGGCAGGAAGTATTCAACATCCAGCAATCAACAAAAGTTCCAGTTAATTGAAAAAGTTCACGATTATTTGTCAACATTTGAGAAATGGTCACTGCCTTATCTTCAGCAACAACAGCAAACAGCGACGACACAAAAGCCGGCACCAAATGTTCAGGTCGATGAGTCCATAATGAGAATTTATTCATTCATTGCCATTACATTCCTTCATTGCTCGGAATTGATTTATGTCCGATCAAAGTCATCATGCTTCTTTAACGTTGCTGTTGCTCATTTTGTACTTCCATCAACTCTTATGGTCGGACAGAATCTACCGAGAGCAATAATTGTATCAATGCATAGAATTTGGCCGTTATTAATTGAAGGAATTTCAAGACTGAACTATAAATGCGATCAGCATGTGACTAAGGTCCTTAATGATGTGATTGTTAAGTGGGCACCGCTTATGAAAATCAGCAACAACTCAAAATTCGTTGCCAAACCGTTCATCAGTATTACAAATTTCAAGAACTTCGAAATTATTGAATTATTTTGGGGTAAAATGTCCAAAAATTTCATTGCTTTACAGCCTGGACGGAAGTCGAACATAAATTGCTGCTTAATTCTGACTGTATTTGAGGAAGTGATGCATGTGATTGAGGCTGAAGAGACGAGACTTGTTGCTGTTTGGAAGAACTCAATTCAACAAATTGTTGAATGTGCTATGCTGCTTGATGACATTGAACCTGCAAATAAGTCAGCCTTTGGACTAATCGAGAGATTTATCAGGAATAAGAATTTTGCTGGCTCAAATGTGATGAAGGAACTTCTTGTGAATAATTTGAAGTCTATAACAGAATCGAGTTTGTCTTATCATTCTGGGCTGTATTTTAGGTGAGTCATTAGATTAAGGCAGGGTTGTCCAAACTGTGTGTCGCTGAAATGTCATGAACCACATGTCATATGCGGCTTCGGGTGTGTCGTGGAACCAAGCTTAGACAACACTGACTTAGGGTTTATTCCTTAATGACGTCCAATAAATAAATTGACGTCATTTATGAATATCCCCCAAATTCCATCCAATATACTCAAATATTCCTTAATTCCAGATACCTGACAAAATTATCAAAAGTCAACCTCAACATTGTCAACAACTTTATGCCACACTTATTGACTCAAATTCAAAAAGTTGAACAATTGCGTGGAAGTGGCCGTGACGTTAAGCTTAGAAATTTATATGAACAACTGCAGTCGAGCTGTAAAAAAGTGTAAAATTTATTATCAGTGTGTCAGTCATTATCACTTTTTCAATATCTGTAAGCTATGAAATTGTACATGCAGAGTTGTTACTATTGTTGCCTTAAATATATGAAATTGTTATGGTTGAAGAGATTCTTAGGAAGTGATCCCGATCAGCACAGTATGTTTGGTAGGGCATCGTTGCGTCGCTGTATTGACGGAAAGACGCAAAGTTGACCTGACGGAACCGTGACAGTGGATTTCGATCAGAGTAGCATAACAGACAAAAACCATACAAATTCTTGATAATTTGTATGGTTTTTCATTCATAGCCATATAAATTATCAAGAATTTGTACGGTTTTTGCCTGTCACAGGTGCCCGTCTTGCAATTCTGATTTCGATCCATTTTGACGACGAAAAATGCGGTTTACCGCATTGTGCTGCTCGGGGACATGATATAGATAACGAAAAAGCTGAATATTATGAGCAACTCTGCCCACACATCCATAGTACCTGAATAAAAAAGCTATAGATGTATTGTAAAAGAACGTCTAATTGGTCTGCGATGCTTTTTTAATATTTTTTTTACAATACATAGTCAGTTCCACATATATTTTTTTTATCAATTCATTTTTCAAATTGACGAACGCAAACTAATTTAAATCATTTTAGTAACTCCATTTATCTTATCGATAGAACTTGGAGGATTTTTATTTTTAAAGATGAAAAAATTTATAGTTCCGCTAATTTTTCTGACATTTAACATATTAAGTGAGTAATGCTATTGTCAATGCTTAATTTAATATATTTTTCCGGCAAATTATGACAAATCAAATCTGTTTATAGGAGTTGACTCAATCAAGTGCTATCAATGTACTAGTTTGAATAATACAGGCTGTGCTGATCCATTTGATGCTAAAAATACACTCGCTGAATGTCCAGATTTAGGCACACGGGAGGCTATTTTATGTCGAAAATTAAGGCAGACAGGTGAGAAATTATATTTTATGCTTAATTGTGCCTGCTTATTGACACATTATTTTTATTTTTAGTTGACACTCCACATGGAAAAATAGTCAGAGTTACACGATCGTGTGGATATATACCAAATACAATTAAGGAACGAGACGATGGATGCTTTAGAGCCTCATTTACAGCACAATCAGCATCTCGTTATTGTGCATGCATGAATGATGAATGCAATTCAAGTTATTCGATGCATGGTATATCAATGATCGTGAGCGTGATTGCTGCTGTACTTATCTGCTTAATCATATAGGCACAAATCTTAATGAATAGAAAGTCAATCTGATCACAGTGTAAAAATAAGAAATTGACTATTGAAGGCCATTTTACTTATGATGGAACCGACGTTACTTAATAATTGATGACCATATTGTATAGGATATTCATCCATAGAACGTATATGACAAGATTTAGCTGCAATATTTAAATCCCCTATTAATTAATTTACAATTTTATTAAGGTTAGATAGATATTGTCATAGTATTAGTTAATTGTCTTTATATGTACTGTAAAAAGAATAGATGTTCATATCTAGTGGTAGATAAGTTATATATTTAAGCTACTTGAAATCTGAGTTGATAATTAAAAGCGAAACGGCAATAATCATTCATCACTTAAACTCTAATTTTTGGAGTTAATTGACGGATGTTTATTAGTGTCTTCTGACTATCAACTCTGTCCTTGACATAATCTTAGAGTTCCTTATTTTTTTGTGAGGCAAATCAAAATCAGAACCTTATTTTTGAATAAGATTATTGATTTTGATGAGCTATATGTAAAGTTACTGCATGTTTCTCAATAAATTTATGAAAGTTTTTCGAACAACCCTGGAATATGTGAAGCATGACATGATACTTTTCAGTTCTGTTCTATCAATATCCCGAGTGGAACAGGATAGGAGAGTCGATGTCTAGTTGTAAACTTGACATTCTATGACAAGTTCCATAAATGTCGAGTTCATTACTAGACATAAGGTCGATTAATCGTAGCTTGTTCCACTCCGGTATTGAACATGGTCTTGAAGTCAAACAGTGTTGATGGCAAAAAGAGCAAGAAGAAGCAAACCTCTGAAAAATCAATAGACTGATGGTGGGACTTGAACCCAGGAGACCAAATGCAACATCAACTATCAAGACCTGCACATTGTCAACAGCACTTCTGCTTCTTTCAATGCATTTGGTATCGGCATTTGGCAGATGGAAACCGGCGATTGAACCAACTTCAGCCGACTTTTTAGGGAGGCCATGGATTACAATTAATCGAATTGAACGGCCATCGAAGTAAGTATCCGTAATTGACAGACGTAAAGCAACGATAGATCCAGCCTTAGAAGTCTAAGGGAGGTAATGGACCGCAATTGATCTGTATGACCAGCGCAATAACTAAGTCTATGAATATTCCATTCATGTCCCTGATCTGTTACTTAATCCAACGTTGAACAAAAGTTGAAGTTTTGTCATCACCAAATTAAGGATTTTAAAGACCGAGAACAAGACTTCTCAGCTTCGGGTTCGAGATCTGGTCTTGGGAAAGTTCCCATGAAAGTCACGGTCTTGATCTTGGTCTTGAAAACTCGTCAAAATCTAGACTTCTGGAAATCCTACACTAAACTTCAAAACAATTGATAATGTACAGACAAACAACAGCATTCTAAAAACGTGACACTAATACAGAACAAACAATCTAATCACTTGTAAGGATCATGATCAATAGACAATTTCAAAACATCGATATTACGTAAAGTCTATGATAATTTAAATTTATAAATAATATGGAAATTGATAATTATTGGAAAACAAACAACTGTAAATCGGGATGCAAATTAATCATGTAATAACTTGCTAATTTAAATGCAAAACTTAATTATCGAGCACATAACAACAAAGCTTAGTTGTGTTCATCGCTTGGATTATAAACTAGAATTAGCATTAGAAAATGATAAAAGTTTGTAGGTAGATAAAAATATCAAATTACTTTTATAAATAGCAAAGGTTACTGCTTTTTTGGTAACAAAATGGGATTAAAACAGCAGACATGGATACTTATCGACTAAGAGTCAATACAACAGTAGAAATGGTAATTTTTGAATGAAATCGTTCATTTTTATTGTGAAGATATTAAGTCGATCAGCAGTTGACCAAACTCACCTCGACTCAAGACGATCAAACTCAGCTCGACTCAAGAAGACCAAACTCAACTCGACCCAAGAAGACCAAACTCAGCTCGACACAAAAAGACCAAACTCAGCTCGACTCAAGAAGACCAAACTCAGCTCGTCCCAAAAAGACCAAACTTAGCTCGATCCAAGAAGACCAAACTCAGCTCGATCCAATATGACCAAATTCAGCTCGATCCAAGATGACCAAACTCAGCTCGACCCAAGATAACCAAACTCAGCTCGATCCAAGAAGACCATACTCAACTCGACCCAAGATGACTCAAAGTTTTCAATTTTTCCCACAAAATCCACATGATGCTCGACCTATCTGGAAGTTTTGTAAAAGCTTGGCAGAAGAAACTGCAGCCAACAAAAGAAGAGTAGCAGTGGCGAAAAGAAGGTGCGAGATCGATACCAATTCAGATTTTAAGTGCTTTTCAGCTGTGCTAAGTCAAATTGTGGCTTTGTGACAGATTTTGTGGTTAGGTACATTGCATTGATATTCCCTGGGTCTTGTAAATGCGCAGAATTTAAAACTAGTTCCTCTAAAAAGACAAAAAACCCAAAAACTATCCATCCACATCTAATACATTTATTTGCTTAACACATTCTCGAATTCTGAAGAAAAAGAAAAATTTCTGAGAAAGCATTAAGTTTTTGCTGATTACAAATTCAGAGGCTTGGCCCATACACAATCTCACAATCTTTTTTGACAATAATCTATTAAGACTGTTAGAGAAAATGTTATCGAATCACCGAAAAAAACGTGCCGACTTTATAGATCGTACTGAATATTAACAACAGGAATTTATAAGCTTCGATCTTGTCAAAATATATGAATGCATAATAAATTAATCAGCTGCAATAAAAGCCACTTTAAAAATGTTCAATTAATTTATAATATAAATGGGACAGCTTACGTCTACAAAAACTTGATTGAGATTTTATAAAAAATTGTTATTGTTTATTAATTCCCGAGCAGCACAGCGTATTAAGGTATTGCTGCGTTGCATTATGAACTGTAAGACAAACAGTTGCTCTGACGTCATCGTGACGGTCCAATTTATAGCAAATAATGCTGTATACCGCATTATGTCTTTATGCTGCTCGGGTTTGTTATTTTAAGTATTTCTTCTTGGTATTTTCCTGCACATGACAATGATAAACAACACGAGCCCCCAAAAAATAACTTGTTGACGAAAAAAAAAAAGAGCTTTATAGCTGTATACATATGCGTGTTTGATTTATAATATATGCTGACGTAATTGTTGGAATCAAAATATTTTTAATAATACTCAGCTGTGGATGTAAAAACAACAATAATCACGAGTCATTCATAAAACAAACAATTTACTGACATATTAAATAAAAGTTATTTTTTTTTATTTGATATTTTTTAGAAGCATCTTCCTATTAATTACTAGTATGATCCATTTTAAAAACAAAACATAAGTACTCAATGAATTATTTACATCTAACTTAAATGTCTAATTAAATGCTTTTCTTAATGATCAGAGGTCGAAGGTAAATTGAAGTTGCGGTTCGATATGAATTGATTCAAATTTAGATGGAAATTTTTCTGCTAACTCTTGTGAAGTATAACATTTGGTACAAATTTTAATTGATTCTTAGCCAACTGTGACGAATTCTTACTCAAATTTGAATAAAATGTTATACTTCACAAGAGTCAGCAGAATTTTAATCGATTCTTAGCCAACTGTGGTGAATTCGAATTCAAATTTGTATGAAATGTTATACTTCACAAGAGTCAGCAGAATTTCAATCGATTTTTAGCCAAATGCGGTGAATTCGAACTCAAATTTGTATGAAATTATATACTTCACAAGCGTAAGCAGAAAAATCCCATTCAAATTTTAATAAATTCTCAACAAATCCAAAGCAAACTCAATCCAACTTCGACCTCTGCTAATAACCATAATATTCTATTTACTTGCTCAAAGCTTTCTACAGTTATCATTCGACCGGCATTTACCTAGCGTTTAGTTCTTATTTATAAGGATTAAGATATCTTAACGATCCTAGTTACTGGATTTATGGAATTTTGTTTACGTTTTTTTTTTTGTTGATGTTGGAATGTGATTGGACTCATTATCATATTAGATTACATCTTTTCATTGATCTTCTCGACCATTCGTGTTACGAAAGTTGCTAAGACATCTTGACGCTTGGCTCCGGCCGAGATCACCTCTTCGTGATTTGCTAGATAAAAAAACAAAAACAACAATTTAAAATAAGCACTGACATTAATCTTTAAAAGCTTGTTTGGCTATTTATAGATTTACTGGTATTTTTGGGGAGGTTAAAGTTTTTGTTTTGGAAACAGTTATGCGGAAACTGATTACGTTCTATATACTTAATAATTGCGTCGTTTCTTTTGGATCTTAATATTCATATATTATTAAGATTACATTAGGAAAAAAATTATGTTGAAATACCAATTAAAAGTTCAAAAACAATAAATTTAGAATGAGATAAGTGTGGACATGTCTGTTAAGAAGAAGACTAGGATTGGGTAAGACGTAGTCGTTTTTGAACAACAATTTTGGGAATTTACTGTCCCGGGAAGCAAATGGAGATGAAATTACTGAATATCAGGATCCAGGACATCATGACTTTGGGTTTAGGTCAGATTTTATGAAATCCAGCGAAAGGTCAGAGTCAAGTCTGCCTGGAACTTGATTTTCGACCATTTCTACATAATTTGCTTTTCGGGTGACTGTCTTAATGCTTTAAAAGCAGTTAATCTTCTCAGAATTTCCACAATCAAGAGATACAGATGATTATTCATGCCATAAACTTGAGAAATGAACAAATCTAGAGCTATAAACCTCAACACAGAAATCAAAGCCTCAAACATTTAACTTAATATTTAATTATATTTACCTTCCCCATTTGAGTCGTAGTCTGTTATACATTTATTTGTTATTAGTGAGAATGCAAACACTTTAAGATCACAATGACGAGCAGTAATGACTTCATGGACCTATTATATTTATTTTAATAAATATATTTAATTAGATTAAGTATAATAAATTAAATGGATAATTAAATAATTAAATATGGCCATAGAAATGTACTTACTGTTGACATTCCAACGGCATCGACTCCAAGCATTTTCCACATTCTTAACTCTGAGACTGTTTCATAGCTTGGACCACCTAGACAAATGTAGACTCCAGTGTGTGTTTCATTCTGAAGACCCATTTCCTTTGACAAATCTTCAGCTACTTTAATGAGTTCGGGATCATAAGCGCGATTCATTGGTGGGAAACGTGGACCGAATCTAGGATACAAATTGGATTAGAACCTTCATGCCATTTATTAAGCAACAAGTTGCTTACCTTGGATCATTTGGACCCTGAAGTGGATTATTTCCTGCAAATCCCATAACATTGATGTGATCCTTAACAAACATCATGTCACCAATCTTATATGAAGGATTCAATCCTCCAGCTGCATTTGTGGTAATTAAATGTGTACATCCACAAACTTTCATAACTCTAACAGGCATTGAACATTTTGTTAATGGATATCCTTCATAATAATGGAATCGTCCCTGCATAACCATAACTTCAACACCATTTAATGTACCGAAAACCATTCGACCGGCATGTCCAACAACTGTTGAGACTGGGAAGTGTGGAATCTCTTCGTATGGATAATAAGTAGCGTCATCTAAAGTTTCGCCCAAATGTCCTAATCCTGAGCCACAAATGATTCCAATTTTTGGTCGAATGTGAGTACGACTTAGCAGGTACTTTGCGATCTCTTCAATTGTATCGTATGAGTAGCTAAATCATGATAAAAAGAAAATTTTGGTTAATAAGCAGAGACAACTGATAAAATTTCGTACGGACAATTTTTGAGTGAATAGCGACTTGATGTTTTCGCTAGTTTATGAACTTGATAAGACAAATAACTGCGATAATAGAAATAAAAAATCGTCTGATTAAGCAAAGTCTGCTCCGTAGGAGATCATGACACGTCAGGCTATTTTATACCCCACAATAATATTATTTTGATCAAGTTATCAATCAATAGTTTTCTCGTGTTGCTATATTGCTACATCAACAGGAATTGATTTGCTATTAATAATATTTTTTTGTTTTTCAAGATTGTTTATTGCACTTTCAATGTGCTTACGTAATTATTCTGTCTGATTGAATCGATTGTTCTGGTTTGATGCTGTCTTTCGATGCTTCAATTATGATCAAACAGAATATTTAATATTCCGAACGACACAAAAGAAGATGAGTTAGTCACAGAGCTTTTAAGGGTCTATTTGTCAGTTATATGGAAGCTACACGGAGTGGATCTCCATTCGTTGCTAGCAAAAGAGTTTTGGTGGAGCCTTCTTTATTTGTAATAGTCGGGTATTGTCTTGACAATGCTTGGTACTCGCGTATTTCCCAAAAAACTACTCTGTACTCGGGTATCGTTCTTGCTCGGGTATTGTCATTGCAACTCTTGGTACTCGGGTATTACCCAAACAATACTCGGTACTAGGGTATTGCCCAAACAATACTTAGTATTCGGGTATTGCTCAAAAAATACTCGGTACTTGGGTCCTGCCCTGATAATACTCGTTAATCGGGTATTTGACAGACAATACTCCATACTCGGATATTGCCCTAACAATACTCGGTACTTGGGTATTGTCTTAACAATACTCGGGACTCGGATCCTGTAGTGACAATGCTCGGTCCTCGGATATTGCCATCACAATACTCGGTACTTGGATATTGCCCTGACTATCATTACTCGGTTAATGCCCTGATATTTACTACTATTTTCAACTAATTTTAACGACAAACAATGAAATCGTGTGTTGACATGCGGCACGGGATTTGCACCTTCTGACTAAGCTTCTAAGCTTTAAAACTTTATGATAACCTTTCCTGTGATTCAACAGGTTTAAACATTTAACGCAAATAACTCATTTTTTTCTATATTTAGCTTACTGATTGTGCATTGACACTCAAAATATAGCAAAATATAGCGAAAAATAATCAGGCGCACGACTTGCTATTCGCTCCAATAAATCAAATTATAAATAAAGACTGTCAATATGTTGGTCACTAGGGTCTCGAATATATATAATTTGAATCTTGATAAAGGCTTGCCTTGAAAAATTATTTTGAGAAGATCACTGCACATCGCAACTGTAAAAATTCCATAATATAATCACGCGAGGAATTATAAAGACCGAAAATAATAATTGGCTTGTGCCGTAAAACATAAATCTTAGTTATCAGTTTTGTGAACCCGTCAATAACGGAAACTTACTTCTCGCCCAAGGTTGGCGATGATGTTCTTGGTGAGACACTTGATGATGAATATGAATTTGGCTTCTTTCCAGTTATTGGAATTGCTGGTGTTTCAAGGAATAATTTTGTTTCTTCTGGCATCTTCTATTGATTTTATTGAGAACTATTAAGGCACACACAAAAAAACTTTCTCACAATTTAAATTAATTATTTTTAATATTTTTTTTTTATTTAGTTCCGATCACTCCAAATGTTGGTTGCAAACTGATTGTTTAATGAGATGTTCTTGCTATTTTAAAGGCTTCAATTTGCTATGAGACAGCGATAACGCGTTTTGTTGATGACGATCCCTCTTCAATATATTATGAGAATGTGAGTAATAAATAAGACTGTGACTGTATATACACAGATTGACCTCTCGTTTTAATGACGTATTGCATACGAAACATCAAATGTGTGAATGAAAAAAAATAAGGAATTCGCAGTTATGCTTGTAAACAACTCTCTCTCGCACTCTCTCTTGGGATAATTATTGGAGTAAAAGTAGAAGAAAGCTTGATTGTTACTCTGTACATCAGTCATTAGTACTTAATCTATATTTTTAATGATCATTTAGTGAGAATAACAGCAGTCTTATTATCAATTATGTCGTTTCTTATTATTTTTTGATGTGAGCGACACCTTTGACTTCTAACAAGTCTTTATTTATGGTTGAAATCTAAAACTAGTGATATTTAGTTCTGATATTTCTAGAAAACAGTCAATAAATCAATATTTATTGATGTTACGGAAATTGTTTTGAAGGATTGCATCAGATAATATTGCCCGAGCAGCAAAACTGCAGAGAACTGCATTTTTCAGATGCAAAATTGGGTCGAAAACATCCAGTATGATGTCGTCAGAGGCTATGGGTTTCTGATGCTGAGAACGAGACTTTCCTGGTATTCTTGATAATTTGTCGCGACTGAATCTTCGAGAAATCTGACTCAGAGCTACTTCGACAATTACATGTAAGTATGCAATTATTGCTTGCAAGTATTACATACAATTGCATGAATTTACATGAAATTCTTGTAATTGTATGCAATTTTCGAGTCCTACTTTTAATACAGTATCATAAAGGCACCCTAGCAAACAAATTGTGTTGTTTGGGCTGCTTTTGTTGAATTATTTATAAAATTAAATGCATAGTCATAGCCACTTTTCACATTTGACTGAATGTTATCTTTGAATCTTATTTCTAAATCAATTAACTATAGATTTTCCAGAATCTTCCATCATTGCATGCTAATTTATGAGATTCTGAGACACACGAAATATATAGCCTTCACTAAATCAGCTACTCTTATCACTCTACACGCTATAAAACAGTTCTTCAAAAGCTTTTTCGGCTTGCGGCACAATAAAACGTTGTTTTGATGATTTTGCAGAATGCTTCATCATGACAACATTAGTTTAGAGCTCATTTTGGATTGGCAAAGGAGCCTGAATGGTTGGTTTTGAAGGATTTTGATGCTGGAGACCTAAACAAAGTACAGTGTGTTTACTAGGGTGCCGATACATTGCCGTTTAAACGGTAAGACGCAAGGTGACCCTGACAGCATCGTGACTGCTGTTTCTGATTCTTTTTTACGGCAAGTGCTGCCAGGGAAATAGTCCTGAGAAGTTCCTAACCTTCAAAATTAAAGAACATTTTGGAAAAATTCGACAATTGTTTCTTTTTCCTTAAATTTTTCAAGAACATTAGGGAATTATTGAACAGTTTAAGAACCACTGCAACAGACGCTGATCAGTCATTATTATAATGTTTTGTTTTCGTCGTTAAAATTTTTCCTCGTGATCAATGAAAATAAAGCAATCTCATTCACGTTTATAGCATGCTTTTAGGTTTTTGCTGATTGTGGATGCATTTGTTTTTTTATTTTGTATAAAATTCGTATTTCCTATTTTTTTAATACTGAATTCTTTAGTTTATTTACAAACATGAGTCAATGGCATAGCTTTAAACAATTCTTATACCTGGAACTTAATTAAAAAATTTAAAATTTTTTGTATTAAAATTTAATTGATTCTTAAGATTTAGTACTAAAAGAATTAAGATGCTCGATGTCAAGGCTGAAGCTGTCTGCAGCCGTAGTCAGCTGTTTAAATCACGTTTTATTATGTTTATCATTATAAATTAAAAATGCAATAAAAAGTTTTCTCTTCGTAGTCTTGAAAAATTTATATCTAGGTCTATATAATTATATTGCTTTAAATTAAATAACACCTTAATTCACTTTTTTTACTCCGAAAATTCTAGTATAATTGAGATGACAGAGCTTTTGTGAACTTTTAAGAAAGTTTATTCCAATTTATATCGAATAAAGTACTACATTAATGGCAATTGACATTCAATCCAAAGGAAAGTATTACAGTAAGTGGGATTTTAATGAAAGAATTGCAACTAACCTTAATTCATTTATATTAATAACCTTCTTAATTATAAGCTAGCTTAAAGATTTATTACTACTTCTTACTTCCTTGGCTGGGGCGCTCGGGGGCCCATTGCCGCGTTTAGAGCTCTATCTAGAGTAGTATAGCTCTATCTTTCAATAACTTCTGCCAGTTTGGGATATTGAGAACTGTAGAATCCTTATCAAGTATCAACACATCCGATCCAGGAACTTATCGGTCTAGCTTTAATATTCAATCAATTGAAAAACAGAACATTGACGATAAAATCAAACGTTTACCGGCTAATATATATGACAACCGTTCGGCATACATTAAGTTGTTGCCACCATGACTACGAGGTCAGTAACAACCAAATTTATCAAGTGACTGCCATTTAGTTTAAGTTAAACAGCCGCCTCGTTCCACATTTCAATATGTGCCGATCGGGACAGGATCACAACAATGATGCATTTTAATATATTAGTGCTTATGAATTATTAACAATATTAATTAAGTCTATCAAACATTCCTAATTATGATGTAATTGCCACATTTTTGTTACTTTGTAGTTACATTTTTGCTTCCGTTGTTTTTGCACATTGATGCTTTTTCGTGCGTAAAAAACTGCATATAAACTTTATTTTAAGTTAAGTTAGTGATAAATTACCTTTTGCTAAAATTGAGTCCATTTCAAGTTGATCAGTTTGTAAAGAAGTAAACTCGAAAAGCTCAACGTATTCGCTAGGATGCAAAGTCTGATTTCGATCCATTTTAGCGGTGAAAAATGCAGGAAATTCACCATTTATCAATTCTTGCTTGGTTATTTACTTCGCATATCAACTGCGATTCATGCCCTTCCTTATTTGCAACCTAATATCAATGAACAGTTTATTTCCAAGAGTTCTTTAACCGTCCTTAAACTACAAACTGAAAGACTATTAATGACAACAATACGAAGCATGAATTACACCATTGTTTGAAATATTCTTTGATCAGCGCTAGAATATGAAATTGCATTATTGCTGCGATCCTGTCAAATAATATTGTCGACATAGTCGGATCATGCCATTTTTCTTGGGAAATTTCGACATTTGTTAAAAGATCAATGTGAAGATTAAATGTTTTCTGAAAAACAATCTGAATAATTTCCCTTTGATGTCGAGGTGAAAATCCGCCAAGTATCTACGCTTGTCTCATAAAATGTTACAATTTTGTAATGTTTTGCCAATTATCAAATTACTGTACTTAACCTTGAAGCATAATAAAATAAAAATATAAAATCTGATAAGATGTTTATCTGGTCTCTTAACTAGGGAGTATTCAGATAGAAGGGGGAGAAAGGAGAAGGGATATTTTGGGTATCAAAACATTCTTCAATTTGAGTTTTTGTGAAAAATTTCAAAAAATCTAGCAAAATTTTTTTTTCGACAAATTCAACTCCAATACTCTTCCCTCTTTGTCACCCCAAAAAAGAATCTGGCAGCACCCTTCCTCCTTACCAACGTGTCCTGCCCACCAGCATCTGTTAATTGCTATCCTTCCTCCAACCACCAACTCATGTTGGTGAAATTCATTCATGTTTATAAAAAGAATTCAATGAATATATTTAGAAAGGTCATTGATGTTATCAATGAATGAATGTGTGTTCTGTTAATGAGCTTTCTTCTTGGTAGTAAGTCACTTCTAGAAAATCTTAGTTTTTATAATTTATAATTTTATTTACGCATTTTACTTATTTATTTATACACTTAATATATATTATTTTGCGTCAGTCTCAAACTTGACACAATAAAAATGAAATAAAATACAATGGAACTGGTACTTATGAGCTGCTTCGATACTTTATGCTTTAATGCTTCTTATTTAATTCGAAACTAATTTCCTGCACCATTTTTGTGACAAAATTTGTAATCCTGTCCTGACGTTGTAGACCTATGTTGACAACATCTTCATGATTAGCTTCCTCATTCTCTTCATAATCTGTATAACACATGTTGGTAATAAGGGAGAATGCAAATACTTTCATATCGCAGTGACGTGCTGTTATTACTTCATGTACCTAGACATGAGACATAAAACAATAAAGATATTAAAATTCTTATGCCGTAGCTTAATCTTGAGTAAATAATAATAAATTTTTAGAACAAAAGATAACTTACTGTAGACATTCCAACTGCGTCAACGCCAAATAATTTTAGCATTTTTAATTCAGCGACCGTTTCATAATTTGGACCGCCTACACAAGTATATACGCCAGTTTGGATTTCCTTATCCATCTTCATTTCTTTAGCAACTTCCTTTGCAATTTTAACAAGTTTAGGATCATATGCTCTATCCATAGGCGGGAAACGTGGACCGAATCTTATCAAAGAATAAACAGAATAATAAATAATAATTATGCAAATATAATTATCAAGTTACCTTGGATCATTGGGACCTTGAAGTGGAGAATTTCCAGCGAATCCCATGATATTGATGTGATCCTTGACAATCATTATATCTCCGACCTTATATGAAGGATTTAACCCTCCGGCTGCATTTGTCGCTATCAAATGAGTACATCCACAAATCTTCATGACTCGGACAGGCATCGAACATTTACTTAATGGATATCCTTCATAATAATGGAATCGTCCTTGCATGCACATGACTTCAACATTATTTAAGTATCCGAAGACCAATTTTCCGGCATGACCAGAGACAGTTGAGATTGGAAAATTTGGAATATCCTCATATGGAAAGCTGTCAACATTCGTCAAATTATCAGCAAGATGACCTAGTCCAGTACCGCAGATGATGCCAATTTTTGGGCGAATTTTCGTTCTCTCAAATAAATACTTTTTGATTTCATTTATAATCTCAAAGGTAAAGCTGTAAAAAAGAACATTTTTAAAGATTAGTGAATGGAGCAAGAATCAAGAATCTTTTTCGGACCTGACTTAATACACAAAAATTAACATTTAAATGATTATTCTCGAGAAATTTCAATGCTTTTTTCACATAAAAATTCCATCTGTGGGAGTGTTTTTTTGCACACAGGAAAGACAATACCTCAAACAAGTTTCTGGAGCAACAAGTGTTTTTGTTATTACTCTTATAAATTCAGCATCTCCTCTACTTACTTATATTTTATCATTGAAGTTATTTTTATAAATCATGCAAATATTTTAGAAGCGAGGCAATTGGCAATTTATCATCAACAACACGTGAATGATTAGCATGATTATCGCATATTTACTTACTTTTCTCCAAAATATGAGAAACATGGTGATGACGTTCTCGGTGGTGATGAGTTCAGATCATTGAAGAAATTTGAATTGTCATCTTTGACTTTTCCATTTCCATTCGAATAATTTTCAGTATTTCCATTTTTAACAAGAATTTCCATTTTTTGTACACTTTTGACTTTACTTTCCGTTCACAAACTTTATAATCAGGTGATTTAATGTTCTTATTCTTATCTTCAATTGATGCTTATTTGTGCTAAGCTTGTATGATTCTATCAAGAGTTCTTTTAAATTCTTTCACAATATTTTACCCGAACGTCACTGCAGCTTGTTGAACAGAAATTCTACGACTGAACTTTTTTCGTTGGATGTCCATTCCTTTTAAAGCATTTCAAAATCAGAGAAAAATTTAAATAAAGTAAATACAAAAAGTTAAATGCATGCCGTTGAGAGCAGGCGAGAAGTTTTACTCATGAGTACGATCATATTGGCTCATGTGATGATAATATAGAGTATGAAGTAAGTAAAGTGGAGAATTTTTCATTTTTTGACTGTATTGGTTGTTGATTATGCTCGGAATATTTGACTTAAAAAATTCGTTTTTCCAGGCCCGACTATCTTTACGATTCTTTTATGGAAGTCATACTGAGGCTTGTGGATTTATTTATGACTGACTTGAGTGAGAATGTAGAATTAATATCTAATAAGCACTAAGGTATTCGTTGACTATGCAAAATAAATCTAGAACTGCTTCAAATTCTTATTAAAAATTTATTGCATTATTCTTAGCGCATTTAGGTGAGAAATGTGCTGCTGTCTATAATTCGTACTCATGCCTGATTGTTTATAATATTCTAGAGACATTAAGTTATTCTCTATTTGTGTTGCTAACGAATTAAGTGATAATGGCAAATTATCTAATTTTTTCGCATAACAAGGATATTTATTCTATTAAGAACAATCTTAAAGGGTCGTTGACCGGTGTTTGAATAATTGGAGGCTCTTACACTTTGATCAAGGTATGAAAATCACTTTTGTTTGCTGCGTTCAACCAATTAAACGTACTAATTTCTAATTAGTTGTGTATTCAGCTTAGAACTACCCTTACTGGTTGTCTAGTAAGCATTATATTGCAGTATACCCACAAGCGCGAGCCAGTGATAGAGACAGCTTCAGGAGCCGACTGAGGGAGGCCATGGATCACACTTGATCTGTACGGCCAGCGAAGTAAGTAAGGAAGTATACCCACTTAGCTCTTAGTATACTGCCGTATCAAGCGCCTAATCTTCTCTAAGCAGTTGTGTATCTAACTTAGAACCTGTGTTCACGTAAATTCCTTATTTTAATTATTCAGTCAATTACAACGCATCTAAATTCATTCCAGGAGAAGCCTTTCACTTGGAATTAATGGCTTCTGGATCTTTCTCATTCTAACTACATCATTTATGAACTTATTCTTACATCTTACGCTGTCTAATTAAACTGCTGAAATACAACTAGTCGCTAAACCACCACTGCGTCAAAATGTCTTGAAAGTGACTTGACCAGACCCAATTTATCTGTCAAAACTAAAATTGACCACAGCGTCTCGCTCGGGACTTAAGAAGTACAATTATCTAAACTTTTGAAAAATCACTAGACTGATGTCAACTATTAAATCTGCCAGTTGAAGTTTAACACTAACTTTTGCGATCTGCACCTTCCGAACTTACTTTTGAATATACTTCAACTTCTCAATATGCACATTCGAATGCGCCTAAATCATCGTACTTGTCGAACAGTTTATAAATTATTATTTTTTGTTGATTAAGTAGGTAGTTGATAATTAGTCATAATAATGCAGCACATGTATGCATATAATTTCAGAAAACTGCCTTATGTTGATATATTTCAAGTCAGGTTTTTCAAGTGCATGTCAATATTTACATTAGCACTTGTTCAAAGCATAAAGCTGCATTAAACCGATATTAATCACTTGTTAAGGTGTCATAATTGGATGCAATTATACAATGAGATTTGATTTGGTTCTAATAAGTTGTGTCTTAGTATGGTGAAATACGGAGTAAAGACATTTAGACAGTAAATTATGAATTGATTCCGATTAACATCAGTTTTGGGAGAACTTATGACTCGATTAACATTTGCAACGATGTCTTTGTGATGATCGTAAATTCGATTTTTTTTTTGTCAAGCAGAATTGACCAGAACGAGATTAGAATTAGGAATAAAATCACAAATTTTATGATAATGGATATATCGGGGGAATTTTTTGCAAATTAATAGGAATCCTTGCTCAAATCATTTCTCTTAATATATGCATAATGACCAGATTCTAATTGGACGAGTTCTTGAATCTGGTAAACAACAGATTGACAGACTTTCAACTCTTGATCTCGGTTAATATTTTCACTTCTTATTCTTGTTGATTTTGATTTTTGAATAAGGAAATGGGTGTGAATCTAGAATTGTTGCTTGCTAAATGTTGTATAATAGAGCCACATTTTTGGTAATTTCTTTTGCTGAACAAGTTTGAGTTCTGAAGAAGATTTTCGATATTTGCATAATTATTGCAGTTCGTCGGTGTACAGCTGTTGCTTAATTTCTTTCTTGAGAAGGCTAAACTTGTCTATAATTAATTAATTTCAAAACCGTGACCTGCTCACTATTAGAATTAAAAATAAACTTCTGTCCTCTTACTGGATCTGAACGCTTCATTCATCCACGTCTTCCTTGCAGGTACGTCCACAACTTGCAGTATGAAATCAAATATTTCAATCCCCAAAAACCTTTTTTTACACATATTTTATTTTAGATATTTTTTATCAGAGTCCTGACATGCTTCCTCTTATTAACAATTTATTATTCTTCCGAAATAAAAATTTTCTAGCACTGCTGATCATTTTATTTACTTCTGTTCAGCTGGTTTGGTTTCAATTTCTTCTGTTGCTGGATTAGCATTACGGAACGTTGGGAATTGTTCCCATGGAGCTGATAAATCAAATTTACGGAACTCTTGGGCTAATTCAAGTGGCTCACATACAACACGTTTCTTCTCGTCATCATATCGAAGCTGCAATCATAAAAACGTTAATGTCTGACTTAAAATCAGTCAATACAGACTACTTACTTCAACATAACCGGAAAGAGGGAAATCGCGACGTTGTGGATGTCCTTCAAATCCATAATCAGTTAAGATGCGTCTCAAATCGGGATGATTTGCAAAGAAGACACCATACATGTCCCAAATTTCACGTTCATACCAATTTGCTGCCTTGAAAATCTCATTACATGAGTCAATTGGTGAAAGTTCATCTGTGTAGGTCTTTACACGAATTCTTGAATTGTAACGAACTGAGAGAATATTATAGATGATTTCAAAACGATATTCACGAGATGGTACATCCATTCCAGCGATATCAACAAGATTTGCAAATTGTGCTTGATGATGATCCTTTAAGAATTGAAGCACTGGCAAAACACCTTCTGGTGCAATTAAAATTTCTAATTCATCTCCAGCAGTCAATTGAACTTTTTGTACATACTTTGGGAGACATTCGGCGACATATTTACCAAAATCAATAAAATGACTTCGTTGAACAGTGTTTGGCTTACGGACAGTTGCTAAAATTAATTAAATACATTAAAACTATTCATTAGTAACTAAATAATGTGATCCTTACGTCTAGTTTCCTCAACAACGGCTGGTTCCGAATGTTTTAGTCGTCGTGCTGATGACAAAATTCCTATTAACAACAAAAATAAAATTAGATTTAGTTAAATTGCACAATGTTTGGATATTTACCACTATTTTGAGCAAGACCACTGCGTAAACCTAATGAGATGCTCCTTAATAACGACGCCATTCTCCTAAAACCCAATTTAATTAAGGAATTAAGTGGAAAAATTAATAAATTATTTTATTAGATAATTTTCCACAGGGTTTGTCAACTTTCAAGCAGGGTTTTACATTTTCGTTAAAAAATTTGAATTTTTTTTGTCCGTTGGTTTTTTAACGAAAGTCGTTAATGAAAATATCAAGAAAATTTAAATTATGAATATCCGCTAAATTTGGCGGTAAATTTGACTCGTGGATTGACTAAATAATTTAAAATTAATTAATTAAGATGGGAATCAAGGGATTTTATGGCTATTGCTTGCGAAATATCAAGGAATGTCACAAGATAGTTGATATTAAGCAGGAGATTATCAACGCTAAAGAGTAATTTTAAAGAAATTAACTTTTATTAAACATCCGTTAATTAAATCCTTAACTTCCAGTAAAAAGCCAAAAATTATGATTGATTTGCATACATTGACCTACCATTTCAAGATAAACAAGAAGGAACTACTTTGTGGATATCAACTTAACAAAATTAAGCATACTGTCGAGCAGTTTTTCCAGCGATTAATTGAATGCGGAGCTGAATTGATCTTTGCATTTCAAAAGGTATGGAAGTCTACTTTTAAGAACATGCCTGAGCTAATAGAACTGTTTAACTTTACAGCCAAATGGAAACGACCAAGAATTTTTGACAAGACGATCTGATGACTATAAAGCTGCTCTTAAATTACTTGACAATATCCAGACCATACAAGAATTTGATAAGTTATTAGAGAACTTTAAGCTGAACCGTTATCCGTTTAATGTTATGGTTACACTGTGTATGATCCAATCAGCTGAAAAATATGGAAAGGTTTATGGATTTGATTCCACTGATCATCCACCTTCTTTCTATATGGCTCAATTTGCTAATAAAGTCAAATGTACTTGGATTCTTGGCTTAAGTACATTTAAGTTCCTTCTTCCCGGCGATTGGAAGATTTGGTCGGATGAAAAGTTGAATATTGAAGAGATGACAGTTCTTGAAATCAACAAGGAAGCAATTTTGAACCATTTTAAGATTAGTTATCAACATGCACCGTTGTTTTTTACACTCGTCGATAAGCTTGAATGTGAGGAAGGTATGAAAAGAAAAGTCACATATCATTTTGGATCAGTCAGCAAGTTCAAGTCAGTTGCAAGATTTATTCAAGATTTACACTTTCCATTGACTGAAGACTCGTATGTTAAAATGGCAACAAGAATTTTTGGAGAAAATTATCCAGCAAGCTTCATTGAAAATGTAAAGAAATCGATGGAAAAGCATTCAATTGATCCAATAGAACCAGTCAAGCCAAAAATTGCAGATATTGATGACGATATCTTGAAGAAGATTAAAAATGATTTTATGAGTTTTGCAGAGGAAATCCTGTTCAATCATAAGCCAATATTCTTCTCGCCAGTATTTATGGATCTTAACTCACCAGACATGGAAAATTTCAATTCATTAGTCTTGCCATTGATTCAAAAGACAGCTGGAATATTATTGAAAAATTCATCTGATCGCGCAACTCGTGAAGTTGTTATGCTTGATAGTCAGGACATGAAATTCCATAAATATCCACTTGAAATTATTTATCCTGACTTTGAAATTCCATCAGTCAAGACTATATTAACTGGAGACATGTCAACATTAGATAAAATGAAAATGCTGTTCTGGATAATGGACTTGGAATTAAGTGATCTTGAACTTCCGTGTATGACTGAAGAATATACAGTTGACTGTATGATTTTAATGTATTTAGTCAAGAAAAATTCATTGACAATCTTAGATGCACGCTGCATCCTTAAAACAATTGTTGATACCCGATCAAAAGTCATTCCACTTGACTTTTCAACAGACTATCCGAAAAAAGTTAATAGTCGAGCCTTGCGTTGTACATTCTTGTATTGTAAAATGTACCTAATTTTGAATTCATGCCTGTCATGTATTGGAATGAAGAACTTATGCTCGGATTTACAGTTTGATGGAGTTTACTTCCAAAAGATGTACTCGTTGAACGTTTTAGATGAACCAGAAGATGATGACGAAAATGAACCTATTGTTGCATCCGCAAATATTGCAAATATCCAAATTAACAAGCCCAAAAAAGAAAGAAAGCATGAAGAACCAGTCATTCCAAATGATAAGGATGTTGATCAGACAGAATTGGTTGACTTGTTTTCAAAAATTATCCGATTGTAAAAGAACTGAACTGAAGAGTTGAAAATTTTTGAGGAACTGAGAAACAAAATTATCAGAAATTATAAGTATAAAGCAACAATGAGGTATGTAGAGTGTTGACTATGGCGAAATTTATTTGAATGTCTAACGAAAGACAAAATTTGAAGCTTTAAAGAGAAAATTGTTTAAAAATAAAGGTAATATTAATAAAATTCTCGTAATTCATGATCACAGGCTGAATTATACATGCTGCAATGCTAAAATTGAAGAATTGAACATAATTCTTATTTTATACAACTTTTATTTAAAATATAGTTTAATACAGTTCAACATCCAAAACATGATAGCTCATATACAAAATATAATGAAATAATAAGATTGCAGTAAAATATAATAAATCTAAATATAAAATATAAGACCAAGAAGTTCCATCCAATAATGGATTAAATAAAATATAATCACGAATCAAAGGATTCCAAAAATTGGCAAAATATGAAGATCAGAAACCTGAAATTGAAAAGAATTTTCATATAAATTCAATCCGAACCTCAAAATAGACCAGAGTTGTAAAACAGGCATCTGAGACAGGCTAAAACCGTACAAATTCTTGATAATTTTTATGGATTTCTAAGAAAAACCATACAAATTATCAAGAAATTGTGCGGTTTTTACCTGCTACAGAATCCTGTTTTGCAACTCTGAAATAGACTTACCATTAATATCCACCGAAGGAAATGAGACTTAAGTACTTTGGTTTCGACTTAAGTTTCTGTTGACGTTGCTTTCTCGGCTTTGAATTGAGCTTCTCACGCTTAACTTGACCATAGTCATGAACGAACGCATTTAAATTGATCTTTAGATGCACTTCAGGTTCAATTACCTCTTCAGATTCTAATACCTTATCCCCGGTTTCGGTATTTGAATTTGATGAAGCTTGTTGAGATTCTTCGTCCTCTCTGTTGTGAGTTGATTCACTCACTGGAGAATCAAAATGGACCGGTTCAATCGATTGACCATGTTGATCAGCTTCCATTATGTCACACCAGTTCGATTCTTGTGGAACGGTTTCTTCGATGCTGCAATGACCGCCTTCTTCCGATGAACTTGATTTATCTGAATCTGATGACATTAACTGATCTTCGGTATGCTGGACATCTTGAATCACTTCAGAGCATTGAATCTCTTCTTGAAGATATTGAGGTTCATCACTTGATTCCACCAAATCATTTCCTATAGCTTGATCAGTATTTTGAGTTGACTTTTGATATTTTGTGTCTTTTTCAATAGATTTTTCATCATTAGCTGATGACTGGTCATCATAGTCATCTCCAAATTGGGAGTCTGATGCATATTGCTCTGATCGATAAATAGAATTATTCGAATCAACTTCAGATTCATATTCATCAGACTCTTCGATGCATTTGTCACCGAAAATGCCACTTCGTTCCAATTTTAAATGCAAGTCATTGACATAAGCGTCCATTTTCTGAATATCGTTAACGTATCGATGTTCTTTCTTCTTCCATTCATCAATTGCATGGCGGTAATACATTTTTGCTTGCATTAACTCCATCGCTTCCTGTGCAGCAAACGAATTTAACCGTTTTATTTGATGTTCCTTGGTTTCAACATGGATTTTGCAATGAAGTCGAATCTGGAGAAATTTACGCGTCAAATCTTGATTCAAGTCTTCTTTGACTTTGATAATTTTCCCCAACATCTCAATTTCCTTCTGTATCTTGTCAATTTCTTCTCGAAGTGCTACTACTTCTGGATCACGATAATTCCGATTGTGATTTTCAACAATTGCCATTAGTTTTTGGACTGTCGAATCGTTGATTCTTTGGATTGCTTCCTGATTTGTCATCATTTTGAAGACTGTTGTAAAATATGTCTGAACCGTTCAATTAGAGAGAACTTTTTGAAATTCAATCTTGAGAAAATTTTGTTCAAGTTTACTGCGATCAAATTTATTTATAAGGATGAAAATTTTCATGTGTTGCAATGTTTCAAATATTTTGGAATTGCTTCGAAATTAATGACTTTCTTTTACTAAGATGCATGTTATTTTGCTGATCTTTCTTGAAGATACTGCAAACACAACTAAATTTAGATTTGAATGCTATTTTTCACTAATTTTGAAAACGAAATTTGAAAATGTGCAGGACAAAATGTAAACAAACTTGAAGAAGAGAATTTCAAATTTTTCAAAACCGTTAAACTTTGAATTTCAAAAAACCGTTAAAAATGTTATGAGCATTAGAAGTAGTAAGAATTGCAATTCGAAAGATTAAAATATGCATGTCATGAAATTTTACATAAAAGCAGTGGTATAGATCTTCATTTTACGAAAAATAACGGAAGAATGTTCAAATTAAAGCAAGATCCAACTTGATAATCAAGCACTTGCTTATATTTTCGACAATTTATTAAATTTCTTTTCAAAGTCTTGTCATCTCTAAATTCACGTCTTACTTGATGGATATTTAATGCTAATTCTTATTTAATTTGATAAAATCCCAAGAAATTCCGATTTATAAGCTAAAATTAAAAATGTTGATTCCAATTGTGGAACTGATTTTCGAATAATCGCACAAAAGACATGGACCTGTTGATTGGAATATCGAAACATAAGACTGAGAAGAAGGTGTAATGAAGAAATATGAAGGAGAGTGAATTTAGCCTTCAAGCAATGCGGTACGCTTGTCGAGTCAATCGCTTAAAATTAATTCAATTTTGATATTTTATTAAGTTTTTAATGCCATAAAATAATTAAATCGTGTACATTAAGTTGTAATAAAAGTGATTATAGTGTGAAAATTTAATTAGATTAAGTGAAAGTTGGCCGAATATTGAAATTAAAAAAATTATTAAGGAAAAAAAGAAGAAATTGATTGTGAAAAAAATTTTTGTAAAGGAATTTGTGAATTTTTTGTCTGTAAAACATGTTTTGTGTCCAAAAATGTGAGAGAATTTTGTGAAAATTAAGCTCTAAGGAGTTGATAAAATGATAAAGTCTAGAAATTAATGTGAATAATTTCAATGAAAAAGGAAATGTCAGAGGTAAAATCAAAAGACATAAGAACTTCAAAAGACTTCAATTAAACATCACGAAACGAAACTCAATTTCTTGTCTTTTTTTGCTCTCAATTTCAATGTTTCCATTGGACATCTCATACGACTGTTGTGTAATTGTGTGTGTGTGTTGTTATACGTGTGACAGAATAAATGGATGGATGGATAGATTGACTGCATTTCATTCACTCACATGTATCATGCAATACACATTGCATGTGCAAGTTATTCTCTTTTTTTCGTATCATTAGAAGGTCAGGTAGAAGCAGATATGTGATTGTGTATGTGTATAACGTATGAAAATGTAACGCAACAAGTTGATGATGCCCGATAATCACAATAATTTTAACTTTTACATCTTGATATACATTTCTTTTCTTCCTGTTGTTCCAACTGATGATTCCTTTCTTATGGCTTTTAACGTGAACAAGCTCTAATTATGGAAATTTTTTTGAGTGGTTCCTGCTTAATTACAAAAATCTTTTATGACTGGAAGATTTTTTTTTGTGAATCAAGTTTAACTAGAATATTTTTTATGGATATGCTAATTTGAGGTCATATTGAGTTACACACTCGAAATTTAATCTTTTAAGAATCTGTCCTCAAATTAATTTAAGGACTTAATTCCTGTCATAAACCATACCAAGTCAATTTTCAACACATCTTACTGACTGAAATTGCAATAAATTAATTTTAGCCGCATACACATAAAAGAGGGGAAAAATGAGCCATTGTAATCCGACCAGCGCCACTGAATAATTTCTATTGAAATTTCACATGAATGTTGAACTTTCTGGTGAACGAAAAAAAAAAAGTATAAAATTTTATTTCTTCTTTCTCTGTTCTTACAAACATTACACACATATTTCATCTTTTTTTTTGCGGTATCGAAAATAACAAACAACCGCATCTCGTTTTCATTAAATTTCTTAAAGCAAAAGGGAAATACACAAAATATGTTTTTTATGTTCGAAAAGTTATGATTACATTTTTTTTTTGTATTATTTTATGTTCCATGTCCTCTCTCATTTCAATCCACTCGAGAAAGATTCTGGCAAATGTGATAAGAAGGAAAAGGAAAAGAAGAAATGCAATGGAAAGTTTTAGAATTTTTGGTTTATTGAGCGCATTTTTTGGGGTTTTGGACATTATTAATGGATTGATTTTAAGTTTGGGTGGCTTAGATCGTCTTTTAAACTCCTATTCTAGACTTGAGCTTGGTGAAACCTTAATTGTAGATCAATCTTTTAAATCAACTGTCGTTTAATATTTGAATTGTATTTGCAACTAGAATTAGTTGATTTTCCCCTTTCATAGTTGCTAATCCCTTCATATAAATATTTAGTCTGTTTTTAAACTTCAAAGAATAAACATCATTGTGAATAATTAAATCCGTATGGAAGTTCTTTAATCAAACTTATTGATAACTGTGTATTGTGTTAGACATATCCACAAAGTTACTATATTTTGAGTATAGTTAGATCAGTTGTTGCTCCTCAGAAAATCAAAGATAACTATCATTTCTGAAAATTTCATTCCTTAAACAATTTAAAATTTAAAAACTTCAATAAAATTCATTTTTTATTGAAAAACTCAAGTCAAGACAACTCGACAACCTGTTAGCACTACCGCATTTCCCATAATAATTGCATCAGAAAAGAAATGTGGAATGAGGAATAAGTATTGAGTTTAATTTCGGGTGAAATATTATTAAAATGTTATTTTTCTTCTTCATTTGTTAACTTTCTGAATTTCCAACAAGAACAAAAATCGAACCGAACGGAAAGAATTCCTGCAACCTCCAAAAAACCAAAAAACAAAAAAAATTGATAAGGTCAATAAAATATTAATTTTAATGGATATTCGAAATTGTTACTTACAAAACCAATGAGCCACAAAATCCAATCGCGCACTCTCTTTCTTTGTTCCTCATTCATTTACTTTATCCTTGCTATTCGCTCATATTGCATGATCTTCCATCGATCGCGTACACCTAGTTGAATGTTATGAACCCCATCATTACGAATGCCGATTTTAATGAGATTTTTTTTTTTCATCTTATTGCTTTTGCCTTCACCAATTCCGAATGCTTTGGCATGAATTGTGTTGTGTATCTTTCAGCTGCTGTAGTTCAAAAATATAAATAAAAATAATAAAAGTTTTGCTTTAAAAAATTAGCAGAGAAGATGCTACAGCTACAACAACAATCAAATCATTATCGGTAATGCCTTCTTTAAAATCATCATAAAATGTTGGGTTTATTCCAAATTTTTTCAATAAAACTTTTACTCTGCATTTGATGTGAATTTTTTCTGTGGCTGGATCGGTGTAGCTGTATATTTTAATGATCGAGTTTGAAATTTTATATAGACGGAAATTAGGGTTTTATGATTTTTTCTCTGAGGTTTTACTCAAAACCTCCTGGCTCCGAACCTGGACTTGGAGATGATAATTAGTTCCTATTGACAAATCATGAATTATAGGATTAGGCGCTTGATATTACGTTTTGAAGGAATTGATATAAAATTTGTATTTTGATGGTCGGGAACATGGAATTTAAGTAATTATACCTTATA
This sequence comes from Chironomus tepperi, assembly GCF_022539635.2. Taxonomy (NCBI): domain Eukaryota; kingdom Metazoa; phylum Arthropoda; class Insecta; order Diptera; family Chironomidae; genus Chironomus; species Chironomus tepperi. The sequence goes on from NW_027226473.1 coordinate 934,447, forward strand.
CTATTTAATTGAAACTATAAGCTGTTGTTAAAAGTTCCATAGTAAAGCCAAATCAACGATCATACCAAAGAGACTCTTTTCAGGAGATTGATGGTTTTAAGTGTACACTAGAGTTGGCAGGAGTGCATTTGGGAGGCTTTTTGGACTTGTCATGTCTGAGCTCCGCGAAGACATGCATTCTCTGTTACTACCTTACCTTGAAAATGTACAGACAAAGAATGCGCTTCCACTCCTGATCATTAACAACCACACGATCAAGTATCGCACAATTTTCCCATATGCAAGAAGATATATATAAAGTGAAGAAGCTTAAATCAGTCATTATTGTCTATAATATTTTTCGCGATTCGGTCATAAAAAGTAACTCATAACTATTCATTTCTATTGCATTCCTTGAATCGATACACATGATATCTTATACATAAGCAATTATTACCTTTTAATGGTTTTTATTGCGTACTTATCCAATGCCTTCTTTTATATGCTGTTACTGCTTCTGATCTCAAAGTGCATTCGCTCCAACATGATGGGTTAAAGGCATCTCATAACATTCAATAAACGATGAGATTTGCTTTTTTTTTTTGCATGTAATTCAGAGGAAATTCAATGCGGTCAATGGAAGAACAGAGCAAAAAAAACCAATTTAATATTACTGGTGAAAAGAAATTAATTTCACATATTTTTGTTACTTCTTCACTTATTTGGTTTTGCTTGCGCTCTGATCAAATGCAACAAAGAAAGTTCTTAACAGCTTTAAAGCAAAAAAAAAATTGTTTCATTTTAATAATGATGCTTCATTTTGTGGCTTTGCTCAATTTTTGTGTTATTTTTTTCTGCTCTTCACTTCACTTCTTATTTGTTTCATTTCTTTTGAATTCAAATTTTATTTTAGCCGAAATTTGTGCAAAGATGAAGCTGCCAAACTGGTTTCAATGCTTTTTTTCGGTTAAAAATTATTTTTACGGCGCTACTCGACAATTTCGTGATGTTTACTAACTTTTTATCTAATCTGTAAATCTGGAATGGATGGCTGTCAATCTGTCGATACTGTAGGCATGTGACATTTTCGTGGTAGATACACTATTAATATTCAAATGATTCCATACTTAAGTTTGAAGACGACACGAATTTTGCATCAAGTTCAGTCGATTTAACTCGACGTTTTTCATACCAGAGTGGTGCAGGCTACGATTAGTCAACTTTAGTTTTAGGAATAAACTAGGTTTATACTGACAAAGCCAGCAACAGAGTTAGATGGAAAGAATTTTGTTGTAACCTAAGTTCTACATAGGAGCATGGTTAGAGTAGATAAGGAAGTATCCTGACAAGCTCCTTAACTGTCAAGTTTGATATATCATGGAATGTTCCAAGTTTATTACTAGATAAAAGGTCGATTAGTTGCAGTCTGTTGCACTATGGATACTTATTTACTTACTTTCTCGAAAAGAACTATTAGAGAGCAGCTGAAAAGTTCAGCGTGAGATCAGTGCAATGCCAGAATGCGTAAGGAGATCGCCTGAACCAATATTGACTCCAAGCCCCATTTTCCCATCGTCCTGTATATTAAACAACTCGATCTTTCAAATTAAGTTCCAGTTCTGGATAACAAGAAAAACTCCTTTTATAATCGGTTTCGGTAACCAAACCAGGAAATTTAAACTTTTTCATACAAAGTTCAATGCAAATCCGACTCAACTTCAAGCACTTCTCCACACTATCTATATAAAAACCATCTATTTTATGTTAAAATGATTAAATTCACGTTACAGTAAGTAGAATAGCCTAAAATTTATGTTAAGTCACCATTGAATCATTTCCAATCCATCAAACTGCCTAAAAAGTGCATTTTATTCAAGAAAAAACAATCGCTAAAAACGATCAAAAGCATAAAAAAAAACTTCATTTCAGAGAATCAAAAGGAAATAATTGAAGAAAATTTGCTTATACTTATATATTCATTTCATCTCTACCACTTCTCAATTTAGTTTAAATGCCTTTCGATTCAGAAATTCATGAGAAATAATTTTTTTGTTTTTTTTTTTCGAGCCAGGCGAAGAGATTTTCAGGGATTCTGTAAATCTTCACTGTGAATGTATTAATACATTGATAACAATTGATATCCGCCTGTTTCTTCCCTCGCTTCTGATGTTGCTTGTTTGCAGCCATTCTAGTGTCGTCATTCAAATAACAAATGAAATGCAAAAGAAGGAAGAAAGAAGAATTTTATATTTTTTTTTCACTCACATTTCGTGCTTCATTGCAGAAAAGAATGAAAAATATACAAATGTCATGCCCATCGCCCCGAATGTCGCACAATTCTTTCTGTTCCTTCTTCTTCTTCTTGATTCACGAAAGCATTATTCTTTCGTTCGAAGAAGAATTGCAGAAAAGGGAAAATTTTGTTGATTTGGATGGAATTTGGAAATTTAAATTTAAAAAAGACAGAAAGACTTCTCCAGTCATTCTTTTTAAGCTTATTTGAATTGTCTAAAATAGAATCTGAACAATAAAAGATTCATTTTCGGTTTCATAATAATTTCAGCTAATTTCTTTCTCATTTTCTTAAGAACTGTCAATCTTCTCTTTGTTTCTTGCCTTTTCTGTCGGCATTTATTTGCAAAAAATGTAAAGAAGTCACAAAAAAAAACAATATAAAAGTTATGGGAAAATCAAAATGTTTATTTTGTGGATTCTGAACGCATTTTATAGAATTTTAGTGGAATTGGGGAATTTTAGTGGATTTAATACGAAGTAAAGTTGAAGCAAAGGTTGTGGGTATGTTGACTTCTGAGACTCCCTCTTTTGGTTTAGGCCCAAATAACACAAGTCGGTTAACTGATCCAAAATCCGACAACAGACCGGCGTGACTCTTTTTTAACCGAATTCGACACTAAGATCAGAGTCATGCCGTCATTGAGCCGGATTTTTGCCATTCGAGTAACCTTATTTCCATTTCCTTAAAATATGATAATTTGCCTTTGCTTGCCTTGGCACAGCTTCGGTCGTCTGCAGCGTTCTTAGTGAAAATAGAAAGTACCATGGGAATGTTAATCACTTAACGTTTGTGCAGCCACCGATTCTAATCGACAATCTCAACTTCCCAACACAGTTTAGGAGAAACTTCCCTAAAATTTTCCGATTCTATTTCATCCCTAGATCAATAAATTCATGGACTGACTCATAAAATTTAATTCATAATATTGAATTAAACTGTCCATATCACTCCATACTAAATCCATGAGCATATAAAGTCAACAAAATAAGAAGCATAACAAATCGAAGATGGCATGTGAAAAGGCCATATAAAAGAAAGCCAGCTTGGGATTGTCAACAGTCTCATTAAAATATAAAGTCTCATTGGCAATGGGTCGCAAAATACATTTTCCTTCAAGGAACCATAAAACAGCATAAAAACATGCAAAATTTACATATAATATTGAAATTCGTCATCTAAAAAATATTCTCGTCCACCAAAAAAGATTTCACTTTGCCTTAACAATTTACTTTTTCTTCATCAGTTAATTCTACTCATGGTTCTCTCGTCGTCTTGTCATTTTCGTTTCTTTAAATGCTCAATAAGTTTTCAACAGTCGTTGCTTTTTCTTTTCTTTAGTTCTCATCTCGTCGTTCTTTCTCTTCCTCTTATCGTCTTTTCGCGCTTTAACAGCAAATTTGCGAACATGTGGCATCAACATTTCTTCGACCTTTCTCAATTTTTTCAAGGTAGTTTTTAATTATCGCCATTTGGATGCTGATTGCCTTATTTCTCTCTTTTTCATCTTTATCTTCTTCAATCGTCTGTTTTTTTTTGTGAATTTATTCTACATCTCTAAAACCTGAATATTTTTTTGTATGTTAGAAAACAATATTTTACAGATTTAGACTTTGGATTCAATGCTGGCTTAGAAAATAATTTACAGTATTCTCTCGACAGTTAATTGAACAAATCCATCAAAATAGGCAGTTTTCTTTTCTTATTTGAATACAAAATTTATTTCGCATTAAAATGTGAGGAAAAAGAATTTAAATCCGATAAAGCATTTGTTACTCTATAATTAAATGAAGAAGCGAACCGGTGAGAAAAATATTCAGAACAGATTTTTGATATTTAATGAGTTTGTTTTTTTGTCAAAAGTTGGTGGAACTAAAGAGGCAAGTAAAATTGTTGATCAAATAAAGGAATTAGTGCGTTCTCAGAACAATTAGGAACAGTAATTTGGAGAATTTAAGTAGATTTGGGGAGGGCATTCATAATATTTGTTGCGTTGAGGGGAATTAGGGTCTCTTTCAAGTGCGTATGGATATAATGTAGTTATTTGCGATGAAACGAAACCACCAACGGCTGGCAGACCTATCATTTATTGCAAAGCGCACTTAGTAAGGTGTCAAATAGAGTCTCATGTTACAAAACACCTGACCACTCTCTTGACGTGGAGGTTGCTCCCTTGACGCTCACTATCAGAGGTCGAAGTCTACTTGAATTCGCCATAGTTCGCTAAGAATCGATTGAAATTTGTATGAAACGTCATACTTCACAAGTGCCAGCAGGAATAATTACATGACGTAACTACAAATCTTAACGATTAAACCGGAGCAAACTCGAGACGTCTTCTTTCTTTCCTATAGAGAATGTGTAACTAGGATAGGAAAGTATTGAGATTTAAAAAGTCAGTCTTCGCATGACATAACAAGTGAACGACCCTCCTGGTCGAAAAATTGTCATTTATTTATAAATTCATTGATTCCTAGACTCAACAGCAATGCGCCAAATAAACGGCAATCTGATCAAAAGAAAACAAATAAAACTAACATTTCGCTCCTTTGATTTTCACAAATTATCGACCTAAGTCGTAAAAGCTTGCCTTCAACTCTTAATTTTTATACTTTTTTGACTCTTTTATTTTTAGTAGAATTTTATTGTTAATTATAGTTTGATTAGTTTGATGGTCAAAAGAAGATCAATCCAATTTTTTTTTTTTGTGTTTTTTATCAAACTTGCTGTGGATATTTAAAGTTAAATTTGAAAGCTTCAATTAATTAAATGAGTTAAAAGACATAAAAAATCTCATTTTCTCTAATATTTTAGATAAAAAAAGTAAAAGATCCAACAGGTTTCAGCTCGAAGTCGACTCGAGAGACCGAGCGACATAAATGAAAAAAAAACCGTCAAGTAGCTTTTTAAGGCTCTGAAATAGAACTCGTCCTCATGTGGCATCCATATTGTTGCCATTTCTGCTGCTCGGAATGTGTCAAATCTAATCGACTTTAAGTCAACTTATCCTTGCAAAAATGCGATCCGAGCAGTGCAGCAATTTTTAATTTTTGGATATAAATGTACTGTAATGGTGCCGCCATGGCAACTTTGCGTCTTATCTTTAATATCCTTAACTAAGGTATCGTAGTGGTATTTCTGTATGAACCATAAGAGCATGCTCATTGTCTGTTAGGGTACAGAGGCACAGCGGCCCTAGCGAATACGGAATGCTGTTATAGTGCCTCGTCTTCAAGCTCTTATCTTAACTTCCACATTCTCACCAAAAAAAAAAAAAACAGCTTAAAAAGCGTTGAAAAGTTATAAATCATTAAAGTTATGACAAAAGGATGTTAAATATTAAAATTTATTAGTTCTGTAAATATTTTTTATGAATTTTTTTCATCTCATTTATTAAGCATGAAGAAAAAAAAAGAAGCTTGCATGGATATAGAATGAAGATTAATAGAAAAATATGTACACATAAATAAATATTTTTTTCATGTTTTATTTATCCACACTTTACTCTCCAATCATCATTCCATTCCACATTCATTAATCGATGGGAATAGATAGAAAATAAGACGAAGTAAAAACTAAATTGTGTACAGAAGCATCGCATATTCAAATCAGAGTTGCTGTGCTGGTTAATTTACCTACATTGATATTTGTTGGAATTTCCTGAATGTTGACTGGTTCAGTGTTGTTTGAACTATGTGACGCGACATAGTAGTGTGCCATGAGTCGCATGTCGTGTGCAGTTTGGTCATGGCTGGCCACCAAGACGTGCCATACCACAAAACAGCCTAAACAACTCTGTATCAAATCCGAACTCAAATATTTGTCAATATTTAAGAGATTATTCAACATTTCTTGACTTAATGCCGCTGCAATCGATAGTCGAATGCCGTGGGAATCATCTCTGATTTACATGATGAACTGCGGTTAAAAATGCGTATTGAAATAATAAACAACAAATAAAAAGCAATGAAAAAAAAGTAGAGGAATTTAATTTATAAACTAATGAAGCAGCATTAAAGAATCACAAATAAAGCAATTTCCGCCATGAATTTCTTCTCTCTACTCGCGCGCGCTTTCATATCCACAAATGTTTTAATATTATTCAACATAGATCTAGCATTCATACATATTATAACAATCGTTAAGTGGCATCAAAAGCACTAACTCACACCGGTAATTGTTTTACGTTATCTTTCCTGTGAAGTTGAAAATATTTTTGTTCTCCTATATATATTCTTTATGCTGTGCTTGCTATGTTTTGTACTGCAATAATCATCATCAGCATGCCACATGTATGAGAAAAATCATCATCATCATCATCGTCATAGATAAATGCTAATAAGCATAACGTTAAATAGTGTATGAAGTATTGGAAGTAACAGCAGCAACAAGTAACTGCCGCATCATTTCAAAAGATTTAATTAAGTTTGGAAATTTAATAAATGATCAAGTTCTAGAGCGCTTAGTGCTGGGACAGGATCACAAGTTTGTTGCATTGACATTGGTTGGAATTTGGAAGGGAAACAGCAATCAGGAGCTCGAACAGCCTTGGCTGCTCGGACAGATAATTTGTACAATCTAAGTGAAATAGGCAGCAACATAGGCCGATGGAGTAATCTAAGGTCCACATAGGACCATAGGCCAGTATGGCTACAGTAAGCAAGCAGGAGGATTCTTCCAAGTTCCATGCACATGTTTACGTGCGTGTTTGCATGTTTTTGCATACATCCGCATCTGGCCGAACCGTAGTAAGCAGCAAGAGCGCTTCCTAAAAGATCAACATCCACGATGACATAACCATCTATTAAAAAAGTCAATTTGACTAAATTTTATTGCTAATTATAATGAATCTAAGCAATATCATGTTCCTAATTGGATAACCTCTAGCTTTGACTTCAAAAGTCAAAATATCAGCAAACTAATTAGTCATTCTAAGCTATATTCTCATGACTGTCAAAAAATTTGTATTTGATTCCGCTGTGCACCACATGAAGTACCTCTTGAATCATAAACAAAATGACAGTTAAGGAACAAGACAGACCAAACTGAATCTAATCACTTTCCTTTTTATTTCCATTTGATAAAAGAAAATTGCAGCATAAAGTAAAATGTGCATGTAGTAATGGCATGTGTGTGGACTCATTCTTTTAATTGTACTTCTGTCTCTGCTCCATTTATCTCTCTCTCTTGCTTTCCATCTCATTCCACATTCCAATTCCATCGTAACGCCATCAAGTTCTTTTATTATATTTTTTTTTACCTTTCATTCCGCTCAAGTACAATTGCAAAATTTCATACAATTGCACCGATGATGTGCAATAAAGATATGTCAAACATGTGAAATAGCTTTTTAATTGCGTAATTTTTCTCCTTTTTTTTATTACATTATGAGCTTTTAAGCATTTCTTTTATGATACTTATGAAGATTTATTAGACATTCCTCACTCGATCTATCTATCCTTACACAATGATTATGTCTATATAAAGATATAAACATTTTTTTCAATTAAAGTGCCCGAGCGGTAATGTTAAGGTAAATTGTACTATTGGCCGTCAAGATGGGTTGAATATAGCTATTTGGATAGGTGGTAGGACATCGAGGTTGACCAAAGATCTCGTGGGATTACTGTGTGAGGAACGATTCAAAAAGTGCCCTCTTGCGCTATTGCAAAAGAAAGGAAAGGGGAGAGTAGGGCAGGGGCTAAGCCACAGGGGGCTGATAGCCAAAACCTCCTCCTGCATATACCCCTGATATTGGGCAGGTGGATAGCCACACTAGATACACTTTTGTGTGTAAGCATTTCATACATTTTCATCCAAAAGACTGCGATTAGTCAACCATTAAGTGCGTAGCTGGGAATTCGGTCTGCCTCCAGCGGCTGTATTCAAGCGCAACCTAGAGAATTTTACCCTGAACCTAAAGCATCTTATCTTGAACCTAGTGCACCGGTTTGAGGATATGGTGCCAACGATTGCCCTAGAAATCGACTCCAAGAAGCAGACAACTTAACTGACAAGTGACATAAATGTGACAAAATTAGACCTAAATTGTCAATTTCCTGTACTCGACTAATTAAAGCATGCTCCTCTGGGATTTGCCATCAATACAATATCAAAGTCGATTCCCAGGCGAAAATGTTATACTTCTCGGTATCCAATATTTGTATAAAAAGTGGAACTCATACAATGTAGTGAATTTACTCTTGAAAAATTATGGATAATGACTTTAAAATGAACTCAAGTGCGATTACATGAAGATTAAGGTTGTTTTTATTGAATCATTTTTCTTGTTTTGACATCGAATGTGGTTACAATATTGCGGCCGTTAAGTGATATTCCGATTTATTCATTTACGATTCTTAATTTATAATTTAATTGCGAATAATGGATGCTGCTCAACGTGCATCAATGTAAAGGAGGTTTTAAGATATTTGTTCAGCTTAAGATTAAATCATGACTTCCGAAATATTCATGTAGTTTTTTAATTGAGCCTTTATTTTGCTTATAATAATTAAGTTCCCAAAATTAAGCTAATAAAGATCAAAAAATATACAGCAACAGCCAATTTACGATGAGAAAATAACAAAATTTATTTAAATGAAATCCACAAAAAGCCACCCAAAAATCAGCACAGATCATATTAATGAAGCATAAAAGCACAAATTAATGGCACAGAGAATGAGAGATCGAACTAATATCCAACAGATTAAAATGCGCTACTTTTTTCCTTTCTGATGCCACATACATGTGCATGTCGAGTTCCCCCTTAGTCAAGTCAAATCAGCAAAGCAAATCAATATTGATTTAGATCTGGAATATAAATCCACTATCATGGAATTATTTCAATTACATTCAAAAAATTATCCAGTTCACATTATGCTATCATTAATATAATGGAGCTGGACCTCCTATCAGTTTCGCAATCTACTAAAAGTTTAGCCTTTTTTTTATTCCACTAAAATAAAGCGAATCAAAATAGTAAAAAATAAAAAAAATATATTGATTTGGAGAAAGAAGCTTAAAAAGAAGAGAAATGAATAACTGATCGAAGCTATCAGCACGATATTCTCGACTTCTTTACTTCTTTCTTTTCCCCTTTTAATTTTTTTTTTTTTTGTTGATTCGATCGAACAATGTCAGTACGAGTGCTATTTTACTCTTTTTTTTCGGATGCTGTTGATACTAAATGGAATGTTGAAATATTGATGAGAATTGATGTTTTGTTATGAGCGAATGGGAAAATGTAAAAGAATGAACAAAAAATAAAAAACCTAAATGTATGTATGTAAAGAGAGAGGAAGACGATGATGGAATACATAGTTGTAAAACAAGTATGAAATGTCATCAAAAACGAGATGTGATAAAGTGTTTTCACCTAGATCAATTGATAGAGATAGGAGAAGTATCTTGTTAGCTGTTTACACTTTTGAAATGGAATATGAATCTACTGTAGTAGGAAATGGTTGGAATATTTTACTATGTGGTGTTTTCTAAGAATTGTTTTGCGTGTTTTTGATGATTTATGAATGTTTTGTGATAGGAATGGTTCTGGAATTCCTAAATTCTTAAGGTTTTCTGCTTAATTAATCGCCACGGACTCATTTATCAATGCTAAATGGAATCTGCCTCCGAATGGCAGCTATTTTCATGTGTATCGTTTGGGCTTACTTACTAACTTGACTGGACATACAGATCAATTGTGATCCATTACCTCCCATATATGCCGTTTGAGGTTTTCTCGGGTTTAAGTTATTCAAGTGAAATTCAGGATTAATTTTTAAATCAGATACTATTTAATCTTGGATGGTTACATGAAATTCAATCCGAAGGTTGAAAGAGTTACTCGGGATACTTACTTAATTACATCGCTGGCTGTACAGATCAAATGTGATCCATGGCCTCTCTCAGTCGACTCCTGAAGCTGGCGTTATCGCTGGCTACTGCTTGCCAATTAGGCTCCAGAATTCGTCAATAGAGTCAATTTAGGGTTGATCACGTGTACAGGGGAATGCAACTGATTAATTTTTAAAGCATTTTGTTGATGATTTTGGTTGAAATTACATTAAAGACATAACAAAGCCAGAAGTCAACCCCAATTTTGTATGGAAAAGTCGATTAGACTCGACATAAAATCAGATTCGACTATAAACTATGAGACCAATAATTAGCTCGATTCCATCCAATTTATCCTTCATCCGAAAATTCTGGCTTCATCCGGATGACAATCTCATACAAAAAATGATCAAAATGGTCATCCGAGTGAAACCGTAACAAATTCAGCTTCAAGACAAACATTACAAAATTTCTCACCCGTCTCATCAAAAAACACTTTAAAAATTGTCGATGATTAAATGAGTAATCGGTTGATAAAGTGTAAGATATGTGCGTCTCTGTCTCTTTCCTCCTCATATTTCTCTTAAATTAATACAACAACAACAAAAAAACAAAAAATAAATGTTGAAACTGAAAAGAAGCTCGGACACAACAAAGAAGAAGAAAAAAGTGAGAAAAGAGAACAAAAATTGAAAAATTCCAAAGATTTCATTATGCTATTATCACACATATTGTGTAGCATGAAACATATCTTTGCGATAATGAGCGCCGTGCACAATGATGATGGTGTGAATGCCCGCAAAAATAAAAAAATTTCATCATTTTTATTTTGATTATACAGTAGAAAGCATTGCATAGTTGTATCATGAAATAGTACTATGAAATGCATACTTTTGTGAGGTTAGCTGGCTTTGTGGAGAAGAAGTTTGGGATTTTAGTCATTTTGGAAGCTTTTAAAATTGTCTTGCCAAATGATGAAATTGACTCTGATCTGGTTTCCTCTGAGCTGGTTTCCGTAAATCAGTTAACATAATCATCGTAATGCTGTCTCTGTCAATTGTTTCCTTTCAATCTTTCTTTAAAGCATTCATGAGGCTCTTTTCTTTGTGTTACCAGAATCTATCTAAGCTTCAGCTTGTAGTGTCGGTCAAGTAACGCTATCAGCTCGGGATAATGCAAATCGAATGCCAACTCGAATTTGGGTGCCTTTTTGTTATCCTATCAGGTGTCCTGGCCATCCCAACTAAGTTTCTGCCATTCACGACTCAATAAATTGTGGCAAGGACAAAATAAACTGGAACCTACTTAGTCTCTTTCTAAATTCTTTCATATCAAAGCTATTTTCCTTCAATATAACGGTTCGACCACCAATAATCAATCCTACCTACATCCCTGACTTCTCTAAACAATGTTTCACATGACTATCATGTCCACGTACAATGTAATCATAATAATTTTTCATCATTCTGTATATAATTTCATTTTTGTGTAACTTAAAAATTGAAAAAAAAAAAATCTCTTCTTCCAGCAACTGTTGTGTCTTATTCATTCATTCATTCATTCTATTTCTTTAAGAAAATTATAATCGCAATCTGTTGTTCATCTATGATGATGAATAATTATTAAAAGAAGAAAAAAGAATGGTATGGACACAAGATGTAGAAAATCTTCTAAGTGTGTCCATAATTATTATTTTTTTTATATCTGATTCTCCTTCCTTTATTGCAATATCTAATTTATTTTTTTATAGACTTGAGACTCCTTAATTCGATTTTGTCGGTCTAATGAGTGGTTTTTGGAATTTTTGAGGATGAATCACCTGTTGCTGTTTTGAGAAGGTGTTTCAATGGAATTGAAAGTTGTGGTTTTTGGCAGTTAGGGGGTGTTAAGCTGTTGCGTAACTCGAAAGATTGGGTTTCTGACCCTTCACTCCTTCGCATCTCAGTAACCAAATCGCTATGGAAGTCTTAACCCTCTTCCGCCCCTTACATTCTAAGAACGTCATCTTAAGTTGCTTTCTTTGTACAAGTTGATTTCGGAAATGGTCAGTTGTAAAACTTCCATTCCTTCTAACAGCTCCTAGTCTGATATTGGGACTGTCTCCCTTCACACAAAGTGGTTTATTTTGGCTAACAATTTTGTGCTCATATTTTGAACTAACAAATTTTGTGCTCATTTTTTTTTTAATCTATCCTTTAATATACTTATTCTGGCACATAGCCGGTATGCTTTCCCGAAATCCCGGTTTTTCGGGACCGGGACGGGACAATCTCGGGATTTCCCGGTCCCGGTATCGAGAAAGCATAATAGTCGGTACATTTAGCGATATCAGGGAATACCACGATAATGCGTATACTTGACATTTGGTCAGCTTCGGAGTCAGACTTTGGTTTCCCCAATTCCACAATTCACGTCACATAACATGTGAACATGTCCCTAAAGCCAGCGACATAAATGCGCTTTCATTAAAAAATTTGATGACCTAACAAATTTTGTGCTCATTTTTTTTCTATTATTTGCTTCCTTCTTCTTTCTAATTGAACCTGAAAAATAAAGGCATATAAAAGATAAAGATAGAGGAACGACCACATTATAATAATATAAAGAGAAAAAAAAAGAGAATTTAATCATAATGAAGAGACTGTTCCCTTCCTCTATCTGTCCATCTATTAATCGAGAACAAAACAGAAGAAGAAGGAATGGAAAAAAAGAAATTTCTTAAAAAAAGAATTTGTGTCTTGCTCTTTATTCTGTTTTAATAGCTAATTATGATTGCTATCCGCTCTTCGACCTTCAATTATTTATACTTTATAAAGAATGCACTTGATGATGGATTATTGAAGATTTTGTTGCTTATGCATGAATGATGGTGAAATGAGGAATCAAATGATTGGAATTTCATGGAAATTCTCTTGCTTATTTCATGTCTTAAATCTACATAGTAATTTACTGCGAAATTTAATTTTTTGCTACGCTGTTTCAATATTGTCCATTGACCTGTCCTTAAGTCTTCATCATCATGTTATATGTTTCTAATTTCTGATATAAAGCTGTTCCTTTTTTTCCCCACACATGTGTGAACGAAAAGAAACCATAACATTGGCAGAAATGATTTAAATTAAAAATTAAATCCGACGACGACCTCTGAGGAGATTTTGTTAAGTTTTGATTGGATTTTAATTTTGGACTCGGGAGACGGAAGAGATTATCTTGTGAGAAAAAAAGACAAAATTAGACATGCAAAAAAGTTATTGGAATTTTTTATAAGTCCGAGAAGCACGTTGTGGTTGCTGAGACATTGGGATGACTTTGTATCGACGGTGAGACGCGGAGTTGCTTTGATGGCTCCGTTTTGGCTGATTTCGACCCATTTTTAAGGAAAAAATGCGATTTGCCGTAGCTTAATGAGGATAATTTCATTCTTTTATCCATAAAAGTGGCAGTTGCTAAGCTGCCGTCAAGCCAATTCCACGTCTTGTCATCAATACGGCAACCTATCGTCGCTCCAGCGTCCACATGTCCACCACTTGCTTCTCGGGTTTCAGTGATGATATTGAAGTCTCAAAAATACCAAAAAACCTGAACATAAGGGAGCTGAAACAGAAGAGAAGAAACAAAAAAAAATAAATCCACACAAAAAAAGAACTAATCAAGCTCATTGGCTCGACGTTTTATGCTCATTAAATGTTTCTCATGTGTGGAAGCTGCTTTTTTTTTGTTTTCGTCTCTTCTCTTACGTTGATGATGATTAATTTACCTTCCTAATTTTACTTCTTATTCTTATTCTCTACTTGCAGAACGAAACATGCACATCGAATTTGCCAGAGGCAAATCGAATGTTATTTTTGGAGAAGGTGCGACAGTCAAATATTGCATGTCAAAATGGTGATTTTTCGACTGCTGTACAACTCTATACTGATGCTCTATTATTAGATCCAACTAATCACATTTTGTATAGTAATCGATCAGCAGCAAGGTTAAAGCAAGGTCAATTTTTATTGGCGCTCCAAGATGCCACGAAAGCACGGGAGCTATGTCCTCAATGGCCAAAGGCATACTTTCGTCAAGGTGTTGCTTTGCAATGTCTCGGTCGTTATGCAGAAGCACTTGCAGCGTTTAGTTCAGGATTGGCACAAGATCCAAACTCAAAGCAATTACTATCGGGACTTGTTGAAGCATCTGTTAAGTCACCAATGCGACCGGCACTTGAGCCGACATTTGAGCAGCTAAAGAATATGAATTTAGATCAATCGCCATTTGTTGTGATTAGTGTAATAGGACAGGAATTATTAGGTGGTGGACATTATCATTCAGCTGTGACGGTCCTGGAAGCAGCTTTAAAAATAGGATCATGCTCATTAAAATTACGTGGATCTGTATTTAGTGCATTAAGTTCAGCCTATTGGGCTTTAAATCAATTAGATAAGGCAATAGCTTACATGCAACAAGACTTGGCTGTTGCAAAAAGTTTAGGTGATCAACTTGGTGAATGTCGTGCTCATGGGAACTTAGGATCTGCATACTTTAGTCAAGGATCATTTAAGGAAGCTCTAACAGCACATCGATATCAATTAGTACTAGCAATGAAATGTAAAGATACACAGTCAGCAGCAATTGCACTAACATCACTTGGACATGTTTATACAGCTATTGGAGATTACCCAAATGCCTTAGCATCGCACAAACAATGCGTACAATTAGTCAAACAAATGGGAAATTTACTACAAGAGGCACGCGAAATAAGTAATGTTGGTGCTGTTTATTTAGCTATGGGAGAATTTGATCTTGCCATTGATTGTCATCAACAGCATTTGAGATTAGCAAAGAAGCTTAATAATATGGTTGAAATGGCAAAAGCATACTCAAATTTAGGCTCAAGTTATCATTATAAAAGAAATTTTTCTCAAGCAATTGTTTATCATGAGAATGTCTTAAAAATAGCCTCACAACTCAATGACAGAGCACTTGAAACGAGATTTCTTTATCGTGCATATGCCGGTTTGGGTCATGCAGCTAGATGTGCTGGTGATTATAGTCAATCAAAAAAATGGCATGAGAAACAACTAGAAATGGCATTAGCCGCAAGAGATAAAGTCGGTGAAGGAAGGTGGGTCATATAAAATTTTTTTATTATTATTATTTAGTTCTGTTATCTCTAAAAATAAGTTTTAAATAGCTTGTCAGTGCTGAAAGGAAAATTTTAATTATCCAGACAGTTAAACTGAGATTTAATTACCAGTTTGAATATAGTGTAATTGGATATAGTGTTAATTAAAGCCTGAAAGAATAATTAAGATAATATAAATATGAAGTTTGCTGTCATAATTCTAACTGATTAGATCAGTTGTGAACATCCTTTATTGGTCTATGTCACACCTTAGTGACAAGCTTTGGCATCAACTGTTCACGACAGATGGTGTATGGCATTTCTGTGGCGTGCTAAAGTCCCGCCGCACACAGGTTGTCCACCACTTGAATTAGATCAGTGATGCACAACCTTTGTCCCGCGACACACCAGTATGCTGCCTAAAATGTTAGTCAATAGCATAAAGTTTTTTGATTCTGGTCGATACTTAACACTAAAGTATGCCGCGAGACACAGATTGTCCATCACTGGATCAGATCAGAGATGAGCAACCTGCGTTCCGCAACACATTAGTACTGCCAGAATTGATAGTCAATACAATGAACGGTCGAGATTTGTCACTAAGATGTTCCGCGAGACATAGGTTGTCCACAACTTGGTTTAGATCAGTGATGGACAACCTTTGTGCCACGACACACTCGTGTACAGCCAAACTTTTTAATCAATACCATGAACCGTATGGTTGGTCGATGCTTACCACCAAAGTGTACCACGGCACACATGTTGTTCACCATTTGGATTAGATCAACGATGGGCAACCTGTATGCCGCGACACTTGAGTGTACAGCCAAAATTTTAGCCAATACCATGAATCGTAAGTCGTGTGCGGTTACGGTCCAGGCTTACCACCATTTTGTAGTCCGAATAATTATAGATTGTCCATCACTGGATTAGATAAGCACTATAAATACTAACCTTTTCTAATAATCTACAGCACAAACTGATTTACTATGTCTAATCCAATATTAATCATACTTATGTTCACTCCTCTTTTTGTCATATCTCAGATCAATTAGCAACTTGGGAATTGTTTATCAACTTCTTGGTGAAAATGATCATGCATTGAAGCTACATCAAGCACACCTTGCGATTTCACGTCAACTTCAAGATAAGGTGACAATTCTTTGCCTTCTGCAAAATTTCTTTGCCTTTCTCATGCAAAATTTTTTCACACATAATTCTTAATTCTTATTTAGGCCGGCATGGGACGAGCTTATGGAAATATTGCTAATTCCTATTACGCTGTTGGACTTTATGAGCAAGCAATTAAGTATCATAAGCAAGAGTTGATAATTAGTAAAGAAGTCGGTGACCGTTCTGCAGGTAAATTATCTTATATGTGAAATTTAGCATATCCATTTAACAATTAACATCAACTTTCAGAGGCAAGCACTCATGGTAATCTGGCTGTTGCATATCAAGCAATTGGAGCTCATGCGATGGCATTAATTCATTATCGTAGTCATCTTAATATCGCACGTGAATTAAAGGACACTGTCGGTGAATCTTGTGCTCTTTTGAATTTGGGGAACTGCCTTAGTTCACGACAAGAATTTGCGGAAGCAGTTCAGTACTATGAACAATATTTGATGTTGTCACAAGAGATTGGGGACGTTGTGGCTGAAGGAAAAGCTTGCCATTTTTTAGGATACGTGCATTATTGCTTGGGTAATTATCGGGAAGCTGTTAGGTACTATGATCAGGATTTAGCATTGGCAAAGGACTTGCAGAACAAAGTCAACATGGGTAAGTAATGGTTTCTGTTATATCCATTCACTTGTATTAATCCCTTCCTCTTTCACTTCAGGTCGCGCGTACTGCAATGTCGGTCTATGTCACTTAGCATTAGGCAATAATGAAGAAGCTTTGGAATGTCAAAAGTACTTTCTTGCCATAGCTCACATGACAAACAATAATAATGGAAAGTTTAGAGCACTTGGTAACATTGGTGATGTCCTCATAAAGATGGGTGATTTAGATGAAGCATCAAAGATGTTTCAACGGCAATTACAAATTGCTAGGCAATTAAGGGATAGAAATCTTGAAGCATCAGCTTGTGGATCACTTGGCTTGTCAATCGATTGATGAGGAAGTTTGATAAGGCTCTTGGATTTCATACACAGGAACTGACACTGAGACAAGAAATGGCTGATATTTTGGGTGAAACTAGATGTCATCAAAGTCTTGGTGCTGTTCATATGGCTATTGGTAATTTTATACTAGCATTAAAATGCTATCAAGAACAGCTTGAAAGAGCACAGGAATTAAAGGATATGGCACAAATATCAAATGCATTTGGTAATCTTGGAATTGCTCGACTGAATATGCAGCACTATGAAGAAGCTATTGGATTCTTAGAACAGCAATTAGGAACATTAGAGCAAGTAAATTCACCACAAGTTCAGCATGATAAGGCAAGAGCACTTGGACATCTTGGTGACTGCTATAATGCATTAGGAGATCACGAAGAAGCAATAAAATGTCATGAACAGCACCTTCAACTAGCTGCTCAACTGTCCAGCTCACGTGATCAGGAAAGAGCTTATAGAGGACTAGGAATAAGTCACAAGCAATTAGGAAACTTCCAGGAAGCTCTAGTTTATCTTGAAAAGAGACTATTCGTTGCACATGAGTTAGGAAGTTTAGAAGCAAAAGCTTCAAGTTATGCTGATTTGGGAAGCATTCATTGTGCATTAAAGAATTATGAACAAGCTGTTGCTTGCCTCGAGCATCAACGTGATATTGCAAGGGAACTTGATGACCGTACTATGACATCCGATGCAATTTCAAGCCTTGGTGTTGTATTCCTGCAGATGGGTGATCTTGATGGAGCACTGAGACTTCATAAAATGGACTTAGAATTGTGTGAAAATATTGGAGCAAATAATATCACTGGACGTGCTTATGGAAATTTAGCCAGCGTGTATGAAGCATTAAAGAATACTCACGAGTCTGTAAAATGCCTTGAGAAGCAGTTATCTCTAACAACTGATCGTTTAACTAAGAGCTTATGCTTTATGAATCTCGGAAGAGTTCTTCAGTCAGTGAGTCAGACTACACGTGCTATTGATTGTCTGCAGCAAGCATTGCAAATCGCTCAATCACTCAACAAAAGTGAGGAGGAATCGAAAATTCGTTATTGTCTGAGCATATCCTTACTAGCATCAAATGACAAGGAGGAAGCTCGCTCACAAGTTGAAAATGCAACACAAATCCTTGAATCAATTCGATTATCAGATCAACGTTCCTTACAATCACGCAATGAACTTTATAGCCTCCAGACACAATGCTATCAGACACTTACTCATATTTTGGTCGAATTGGGTAAACAGGAAGATGCTCTCATCGCGTCTGAAAAATGTCGCGCTAGAATAATTTCAGATGGAATGAAAAATTCACCGACGGTTCCATTAAGCAACAGGAAGCTATTGTTCACATGCGGCGATTATCTTTTTGACACAGTCGATAAATTTAAGACACACATCATTTATTATTCAATTTCAAATGATGAATTATATGCATGGTATCTACAGCCACAGAAGAAAATTGTGAGATTCCATACTGCGAAATTAAATTCGAGCATTCTTGTACTTCCGCCGAGTCAAAAGGCCAAGAATAGTAATGAGACTGGTGTGAAACTTTTGGAACGATACATTGCTTATGTACGGGATAGTTTGGGAGTTTATTGTGCTGATGATGTGACAAATCATGTCAATCAGACAACCGGTCAGTGGAGATCATCATCGTCTGAGAATTTGATCGATGACTTTACAAATGAACGTCAAGGATTCTTGAGAATGGTCAATAGAAATCATTTGCTTAATTCCAGCAATTATTCATTGAGTTCATTGTTCAGTCTTGGATCTATATCCAGTCTGCAAGGATCTACTAGGTATGACATGAAATGCATAGTTATAAACCATCAATTAATTCTTCCTTTATTCCAGATCCATCGGAAGTTTTCATCACGGAGGATCGACTCGCTCTCGTTCCAGTACAATTCCATCAACTCCAACAACATGGCAAGGTCCATCATGTCTACATGTTCTTTACAATTTACTTCTTGCTCCATTTGAAGACTTGCTTCCGACATGCTTCACAAGTCCAAGAGTTGGAAGACGTGAGCTTATTTTAGTGCTTGAAGATGTCCTTTACTTAGTTCCATTTGCAATTTTAAGAAGTGGAGATGAACAAGGAGAATTTTTATCCGAAAGATGCTCATTACTTACAGTTCCATCAATTCAAGCACTACGTCAACGACATAGATTTAAAAATCGTGAAGCTATTGACAATATTAATAAGGCATTGGTTGTAGGCGTAAGTTTAGGCCAAATTAAAGTATTGTATAAAGACCTAACAAATTGTTTACTTCTTTTATAGGTGGGTGGAAATAGAAATCATCCAGACATCCAATGGTCAGATCCAACATCGTCTGTTCAAGAGGCTGCAATGATATCAGAGATGCTACACACAAAGCCATTGATTCAACAAACGGCAACAAAAGAGACTGTCATGAATGACTTAACTAATGCTGAATGTATTCACTTTGCATGTCAATTGGCATGGAAGCAATCAGCTGTAGTTTTAAGTCCTGGAAATATGGTTGAGTCACAGTCTAACTCTAAGCGCTATTATCCTAATGCAAATAATGAAATTGATCAGGATGATGATTCAAATGATATAAACAATAGTGCAATGGAGATTCCATTAAATGACTACATTCTTGGTGGATCAGACATAACAAATATGCGACTAGCTGCTAAACTTGTTGTATTCAATACAAGCTCAACATCCGATCAAATATCAGGATCAAGTGTTGCTAAATTTACAAATAGCTGGTTGATTGCTGGAACTGGAGCAGTTTTAATCAATTTATGGCCAGTTCCTGAAATGGCATCAAAGATTCTCCTTCGTGCATTCTATTCAGCTCTTCTGCAAGGCTCAAAAGTCGCAAATGCATTGACAGAAGCTATGCAGACAGTTCAGCATACAAAACATTTTAGTAATCCTGTCAATTGGGCTGGATTCATTGTTGTTGGCGGTGCCAATATTCGTCTATCAAACAAAGTTGCATTGATTGGACAAGCATTATGTGAATTGCTGAAGCAACCAGAAAAGTGTCGTGATGCACTTCGAGTCTGTTTGCATCTTGTTGAGAAGAGTTTGCAGCGAATCCATCGTGGACAGAAGAATGCAATGTACACGACACAGAAGTCTATTGAAAATAAGGCCGGTATTGTTACTGGATGGAAGGATATGTTGATGGCTGTTGGATTTAGATTTGAACCGGCAGCGAATGGAATTCCATCAAGTGTTTTCTTCCCACAGTCTGATCCTGAGGAGAGGTAAGAGGATATGCATTAAGCCTTAATTTCCAATATTAAATCTCTTAATTTACATATTTTTAGACTATCCCAGTGCAGTGCAAGCCTCCAAGCTATTTTAGCCTTAACACCGACTACTCTTCATGCATTATCTAAGCTGGTCACTAACAACAGTGAATCATCGGATGACATCATCTCCGTAATGCGTAATATTGTTGCTCAGTTCCAGTCAAAAACAACAAATGATGTTGAAGGAATTGAAGTGTCATTGGGAGTACGATTGTGGAAAATCAGTGGATTCCATGACTTGATGTCATCCTTAGGATTTGATCTAATGGATGTTGATGAAGATCAAGTTACGTTGAGGACAGGAAAGCATGCAAATAAAAGAAATTGTCAATTTGTTCTTCAAGCACTTTTGGCTTTATTTACTCAAGAAGCACCGAAGACAATTGGCATAGAATCGTCCAGTAACACAAGTTCAAGCACAGAATCTCTTAACGATGCAATTGAAAATGAGAAGGCAACAACATCCACTGCATATAATAATTTTCCAAGACCACTAGCTGCTCCAAGAAAAATGACAACAAGTTCTCGTAGTGCATTCATTTCTTATCAGAAGAGACGTGGAGAGCCTGATGGTGGACATGAGGAAGTTTCACCAGCTCAACCACCTAAGCCACAGCCAACATTTGAAAATACAGATAGTGAATTATCTGATGGCTATGCAACTCAAAAGATGTTGGCAAAATATTCAGATCTTGGTTATGGTGGAATTCGAGGAAATCCAAAGATTTGTCGTCCAGGCGGTGGTCGAGAATCTGATGCTACTTTTACTCCGTCGCCAATTGAAAATAACGTGTCATTGGCACTGGCTCATCAAACTAAAATCAGAAATCTGTACACAAATATCAGTGAAGCAACAAGTTCAAATGTTGCAGTCACAAAATCAGGTTCCAGAAGACCTGACAGCTCAAGTTCAGCATCATCAGCTGCTGAACAAAATTGGGATTCTGGACATGCTACAGTATTGCGTAGAGGAAATAATGGAAATGCCACAACATTGCCAATGCCAGCAACAAGACAATTACTTCCGATTGTTGATAATCTACGTCCAACAGCTCCTGTATACAATAATCTTATGATGCAGTGTGGACTAAAGAAATCGTTAATGATGGAATCAACATCAAGTGATTCAGAAGGATGGGTTCCAAGTCAGACTAGAACTAAGATAAAGCTTCATCAACAATTCATTCAGCAAGCTCATCAACAGCATCATCAAAATATGCTTCACTATCAGGACATGCCATCAGTTAGTGTCGCTAAGTTAAAGGAACAATTTACGTTCTTAGATCGATTGAGCGTCAGAACGGAAGCGACGAAAATATCAACAAATATGGGCAAGAAGTCGATCATCAAAGCCAATGATGATGGATTAAACTTGTCTGGAAACAGCTTGTACTTCTCACCAGCTGAACTACAAAATACGACAACAAATCTCGTTGAAGACGATGCCGGTCCTAGTTCCGTTATTCAGCATGCTGCCACTCATTCACATCATAAATCATCAAAGGAATCAAAAGCAACAACATCATCAAATTCCGGAAGTAACTCAATAGCAACATCATCATCAAAGAAGAGCATTCAAGACTCAATCTTACGTCACATGAGTCGTGAAATGGCACCAACAATATCCGATGTCTATCATGAACGAAATATTGGATTAATATCAGCACCACCATTGTCAAAATTATTGATGACAAACTACGAAGAGAATGAAACACAACAAATAACACAGGTTACGGCAGTAACAACATCATCATCGCCAACATCCGGATTGAATAAATTAATGAATGCAATCGATTTAGGTGAGGAAATTACAAATTGTACATCATCAACAGCCAAATTACTTTCGTGTGGTGGAACGAGTAATAGCGATGAAGATTTTTCAGTATCGGTTGAGGACGAGGCAGCAAGTAGTCAAACTACAATGAAAGCTGTCACAAATAAGAAAAGTTTTAGTTCCGTTCCATGGCTTAGTTCACTTAATACTGAAAATATTGTTAAGCCAAGCGATTTGACGACGGCTGAAATTCTCGAGCATCAAAAGATTAAATCAACAAGTTCCAGTTCTTCTAATTCCGATCATTTATCGATAATAAAAAGTCCGTACACAGAATTTCGAGATGATGCCGATGGCAATTCACAATGCTCATCAACACCCAAAAATAGTTTGCCATCAAAACAGAAAGGAAAAGGAAGTATCTATTGAAATAATATGTGACATAAATTGAATTAATCAGCATAAGTAATTTTTATATGATTTTTATTATTGTTGTACTTTTATATTATAATATTGAGATTAATAAACAAGAATATTGAATTTTATTATATGGAATTTGAGGGATGTTCTTTAGATTTTGAATTTTTTTGTTAGATTGGTTGCTCTACAATTATACATCTGTTGTCCGAGTAGGAGATAGTATTGTACTTGGTATAGGTAATCGGCAGATGGAAGCCAGCGATAGAACCATCTATATGCGCCATTTGTTGAAGGCTATGGATCTCAATTGCTATAATTCAAACTGCGATTAGTCGACATTTAATGGCAAGTTTTGCTACTAGAGTAGCAAAAGGGTTCAAACTGATGAAGTTGTGCTATGTTACTCACTTCTTCCATCTTCACGACTGCCATGTGATTGCCACTTATGCTAAAATAGCTTAATGTTGATGACACGGCCATGACAAGCTAATAGCAGTCATTAGTGATGATAAATATACCCGAATAGCACAAGTCGACCCAAAATCCGGCACTAGACCGACGTGTCTCTGGCATAGTTACAGATTTGAACCGAATCAGGCATCAAGTCAGACTTATACCAGTCCAGGGACAAATTTTCGATCCATAATCCGAATTGTGATTTTCGAGAAAGTTCCATATCAGCAATACTTTGTCACATTTTCATTCCAAACCTCCTTGTCGTTTCGGAATAAATGACACTAGCGCCATCTATTGTCGGGTTAAGACACCAACTTTCTTGTTATCCAAGACACACTTCTCGCATTCTTCACATTCCAATTTAAAATGCTTCAAAAAAAGTCAACAAAAGAAGAAAAGAAGCTGCATGGATTGATGAATTTTAAATTAAATGCACAAGGAAATGAACATCATGAATGACAAACTACATCTTCAGATATGAATTAAATTAAAAAAGTGATTGTCTCGAAGTGATTTGACAGTAAATTAATTTTTTTTTGTTCAAGCATAAAAAACATACAATGAACGTGAATTCATACACGTGATTACAATTTAAAGTTTTTGAGCTATTTGTTGTGTAACACAATTTACTTTGAACAAATCAGAAGGTATATCTAATTTGAAGGAAGTGATGCTGTTACTATGACTGTAAAGTCTTCTTTTGTGTGGCAATTTCTGGATTCTTAAAACCTAGAACTTAAAGATGCTGAATCCTGAACGTTACAAATGACAGGAGACCGTCATGACTACGTTTAAGCTTCGTCATGGAGGCATTTTGGTCACCATTTGGGTATGATTGAGTCAAGTGAGGTTAATAACCTCAAATGGAGTCCGTATTGGTATGACATCCAAGATGGAATCTTAACAAAGCAGTCATAAGTGCAGATAAATTAGCCTAAACAGCACAAGTCGGTTAATCGATCCAGAATCTGACACTCGGCTGGTGTGAGTCTATCAAGGTACCAGATTTAAACCGAATCCGGCACCAAGTCAAAGTCATGACGTTTTGGATCCGTCGCTACAGAGCCTATTTCATTTATGTCACACAGGAATATATCCATCAGATATAGTCATCACATTCCTCTGCTATGCATCTAAAGCGTCTTTACCTTCATCATGATTCACATCATTTCCAACTTCAGAAACAGAACGTGTCAGAAAGAATCCGAAAAGAGGAACGACGATAAAAATAACAAAATGAAAAGTGAAGATTGAAGTGAACAAAGTTTGATTCGACATTCTGAATATTCCTTATGGGCATAAATAGCAATTTCATCGTCTGATTAATTTTCTTTTGTATGTGTAGTGCTACCGTACATATATACATCTTAAGGGCATTTAAAGAAAGTTTATCGTAAAATAATGGAGTAATTGCGGCTGATTTTTTATAGGCAGCATGAAATGAATTGTGCATAATTTTTTGTTCATTTTTATGGATAACCAGAAGTTATGTTGGAATGGATTGACTTTTCTTCTTTATTTTGTGCTTAATCGTCTTTAATTCAAGTTCATCTTAAGACAACAAATCAAAATTGTAGGTGGATAATTTAGTAAATATTGTTATTTGGAAGGAAATTCATTGACTGGAATTGTGTAGGAAGTGTTTCCGGAGAAACAATTTTGAAAATTCAACATAAAATACAAATAATAATATGATGAAAGGCCGATGTAGGTGATGTTAGGTAGGTAATGTTTACTACTTAGAGTTATTTGTATTATTGCGAGTTTTAGTAAGTTTTAGGAGTTTTTAGGAAGGAACAGCTATATGAAATTATTCTCTGCACAACAGTTGGGTGGCAGAAGCAGCAGTTGCTTAGTCTTTAGAGTATCTGACTCCCGACTCTTACGATCCTGGTTTCGATACCAGGAAAAATTGTGTGACATATAAAATTAATTCTAGTAGCAACAGTTGCGCGTCATTTAAAAATTGTTGTCTGAACAACAATTGCGCTATTTATAAAAAAGCTCAATTCCCAACAGTTGCACACCATGTGACACTTATTTAACCAGCAACATTTGTGTGACACAGAAAATTATTTTTCCCACAACAGTTGCTGTGATCATATGAGATTTGTTCCACAAGAAACTGTTTCACGCCAAATAAAGTTTACAAAACGATGGTTGCATTTCATATAACTTTCATTACACTAGCAAAAGCTGCAGGCCATATGAATTTTCAGTTTGAATTCTCTGAACAACAGTTGCGCAACAAAAAGCCCTCATTTCATTAGCAACAGTTGCTCGTTTCGTGAAAATTACTCTCTAAACAACAATTGCTCACCATATAACACTTATTTAACTAGAAACAGTTGTATGTCATGTAAAAATTATTTTCTGAACAACAGTGTCGTGTCACATAAAGTTGCATGTCTCTGTATCAATTTTAATGAACTTTAAACTCAAAGATTTAAGTAGATTCATCAGATAATTAATAGCAAATAATTGTTCAAGCTCCAGAAATAAGTGCAAAAGAATGGATGAAAAATTGACGATCGTAAAGGAATTAAATGAATAAGCAAAAGAAGCTAGTAATGAAGGAAAATCAATTTCATACTTCATCATAATGGAAAAATTCTTTTAAAACCAGCACAAAAAGGGACAATAAATTAAGTTTCGCTTCCTTTTTTTATATTTTTACTATTCCACTATTCAGCTTCATTCATTTTCTCTTTATGCCGCACGTCTTTCAATCGAGTTAATGGGAAAAGTTTTCTTTTATTCTCCAATTTTTCATCCATTCGTTGTCATGTCTTTTATTCTCCATATCGAAAAAGCTTAAGTGAAATAGTTTGACGATTTTTCATTCATAATAATTTATCTTTCACGTTCATGACATTAAAAAGTCATGTCGATTAAAGGGTTTTGTACTTAAAAGGAGATTTTATGCTTAAACATTGTTTCAAAACTTAAACTATGTAAAAATGTTATTCTTTTTTGGCTAGAGTTCATGTTCATGTTCATGTCGGCTAAAGTTTTCATTTTTATTAAACAAGTTGAGATGCACGTGTAATTTTATCTTTTCATTAGCTTTGGTACATGATGAAGTTGTAATGACTGTTGAAATATTTTTATGGACTATGAAATTTATCTTGACATTTTTATTGAGTGAGATTTACAAGACTAGACTTTGTGAATATGATGAATTAGCTAATCGAGCAAAAATCTGATTTCAAGTCTGTGTTGCTCTTACTTGGTGTTGGATTCGGTTTATAATGGTAACCATATCAGGGTAATATGTCGGTCTAGTGCTGCATTTCGAATCAATGAACTAAAATTTGCTATTTCGGTTTATGCTAATCAACAGATCCTAATTTATAATGTGCATAATGTTTAAAAGTCACAGCCTTATGGCCTTAAAGCTGCTAGTAATAATCTATTGTGCTACTCGCTTTAGTCTTACAGTTTATAGAATAATCCGAGCCACTTGTAATTTCCACATTACAAAGACTAGAAAACCGTCAAAAGACCTGATAAATCCTTCAATGTAATCAGTTACAATTCGTGTGCGCAAGTTTTTGTAAACAAACTCAACAAGATACCAGAATACCCTTATGTACCCAGCAGTGGAGACACATTATGCCCCAAAGACCTTAAAAATTCACCTTAAAAATTCACCTAAAACACGAATCAAACTTCGTTACTAGAACGATGAAATTAAAAAAGCTTTAAAACTAGCCATGACCTAGGATTGAACTTAGAACCATGAGCACATTAGGCCAACGTTCTGTCATTTGGTCCACTGATTCCATTTCACTACTGAAATGGTGCAGAGCTTAAAGTCGACTTCTATTTTGCATGAAAAAGTCATCTCGACTCCATTCTAAACTTGAACCGACCTCAAACTCTGCTAATAACCACTAGAAAACCTATGCAAAAAAATAGCCAAACCAAAACTTATTGGCCATACATCTCCAAATAATAAATAATGACACATTTAATCCAAAAATCCCATAAAATTCCTTTTTTAAATTTATATCTTTAAATTCCCTCATATTCATAGAAACATTAAGAGCTGTGTCCATTTTGTATGCAGCATTCTACGATATAATATTGAAAAATTACTTCCTTAATCTTCGTTTGAGTCAATTAATGTAAAAATAATTGCTGATAATGTGATAATATTTCTACCTTAAAATTTATGTGACAATATAAAAAGAAGAAATTACACGTTAAACTTTTCTGTGCCATTTTATCTTCGTTTGTGGAAAGTCAATGTATAAGAAGCAATAATACAGAGCGACACAAAGGTTCTGTTTGTAATTCATACTATTTTTTGGATTTTAGTATAAATGAATTTGGCTAATTAGAGTCGCTAAATAACATAAGATTTATGAATATTGTAATTTAAATGTGGTGCACGAGCGGAACTAATGAAGACTGCTCTGGTATCCATGCATAATTCGCTGGCCATACAAATCAACTGTGTTCCATGTATTCTCTTAGTTTGAGTCTGAAGCTGATTCTATCGTTGGCACACGCTTGCTATTTATCGATACTAAGTGCATTTCGATCTCTATTAGCTTTAATTGAGTTCTTCCGTGCCATCCATGTGGCTGCTAAACAGAGCTTGAAGTCGATATGGTTGAAGTCGACTCTAGTCGGCACGACTCGACTCAAATGTAGTCGACTTCAAGCTCTGTTGCTAAATATAGGTGGTTTTTATTTTGTGCTAATACCAGAGCTTTGGCTGAGCTTTAAAAGCTCCATGGCGGAGCATTCTTTATTTAGTCAATGGCGTATTCAAGCGAGTTTTGGGTTTAAGGAAGCGGATTTCCCTTTTTCATCAAACCACCCCCAACCCTAACATCTAGCTACACCCCTGCCATCAGTTCAACTCAACAACAACTGCTTCCAGCAAGTCAAGTACACGATTTCATATCAAAACGTATCATATTGCAAAAAATGTTCTGCGAATTGAACAATAATGTAATAATAGTTGTAATAAAAAAATATTCCATACAGTACAATCGTACGCTACATAAGCATATCAAGATTACTTGTTTGAACAAAAACAAAAAAAAAAACATACTCAATAGCGTGACATTTCAAATGTTTGTTACGAGCTTTTGTGTACAATATTTGCGATTAAATGTCAGAAAGTATAAAATGAGAATTAAAGCATGAGAAAATAAAACGGAGAAGGATGTTTACTGCCATGGAAAAGGAATAAATACTTGAATTATGAGAGGGAAAAATTTTATATCCAATAAAACTATCCTTGAACTTATTTGAAGTCATTTGTTTTTGCACTTGACAGAAGTAATAAGAAGCTTCAAAGCCCGAGCGATACAGATGAACAAGACTTAGACATGGAGCTATTAAGGCTTGACTGAAGATCTTTTATTAACATCAAATGGAACTCGTCTCAATTTGTCCGTCTCCGTATGACATGGTCGTAACAGTGTGGCATGATCATATCAGTGTGACATGGTCGTCTCTGAGTGGTATAGTCGCTTCTGTGTGATATGGCAGCTTCTGTGTGGTATGGACGCATCTGCATAGTATGACTGTCTTTGCGTGGTTTTGTCGCCTCTGTGTGGTATTGCCACTTTTAAGTGTTATTGCCGCCTCGGTGTGCTATTGCCGTCTCTGTATAGTATGGTTGTCTCCGCGTGTTATGGTTGGATCCATGTGGTATGATTGTATCCATGTGGTATTGCCTCCATGTGGTATGGTTGCCTCCATGTGGTTTGGTTGCCTCCATGTGGTATGGTTGCTTCCATGTGGTATGGTTGTCTCCGTGTGGTATGGTTGCCTCCGTGTAGCATAACCGACTCCATGGTGTCAATATGGCTGCCAAATTGAGGCAAGTTTCATTTGGTTTTAAAAGAAGATCTTTACCGGAGCCTTAAAAGAGAAACTTCAGTGGCAGAGCCTTTCTCATTTGTGTTGCTCGGCATCACGTTCTCTTAAAATAGAATATCCCATCTATAATATTACATTTGCTGCACAAAATCATGTCTAGAAATATGAAATTGGAACTTACATGATAGGATTATTATGTAATTATAGAATCAAGTGAAACTAGAAGCTATTATTCTCCCAAAGGACACGTGATACTTTTTGCAATAAAATTTATCACATACACAAGTCTAATAAAAAGCTCGACGCGTGTTGTAATTAAAGTTTTATGTGTTTTAAAAATGACATATTAAATAGTGTTATGTGCTTTCGTTTATGGTCATTTTCATAATTACATGTTTGTGATTGAAATAGACATGAATAATAATAATGTAATCTGAACAGCATAAAGTATGATAAAATATCAACAAAACATGAAATCTAAATTTGGATATACTCAAAGTTCATAAAGAATTTATTTTAATGTTTGTGTTGATAACACATTTTAACAATATGAACAGCGTGGCTAAGGTACATTACAGTAAACAGGAAGACCATCTACTGAGAATTAAAAACGGGCCTTCGTTGAGATTTTTTTCATTTTGGATTTCTATCTCGTAAATTAGCTATGAAAATAAAATAAAAAAATGTTTTTGTGGTTTGGTGGAAAATTATGTGATCATGATAATGGCTTTATACTTTTTTCGAGTTGGGTGACTTTATTAGAAGCTGAAGCTTTGGCGCTTTACCTTCGTCCACAACTACACTTAGCCTATGCTTGCCACCTTAATGACACCGACAATATTCCTCTTGGTATTGGTAAGTATAACCAACAAAAGATTCAGTTTCAAGTGAATTTCATCTCAGGAATACAGCAAGTCAATAAACTTCCTGAAACTTTTCAAAATCCCCAACTAATTACCTCCTTACTTCAAGTCTGGCTAACTATAAACTTCTAAGAATGGATATAAATTTTTGCATTATATCTGGCATGTTTGATCTAAGAAAATGTTCACAGCCATTATAGAATGCTCACTTTTTATAAAATGTTATTGAAAAACATACAAACATTAGTCAGACCACTCCAGTACAACACGCGTTTGCTTTTTTCAACATTGAGTAAGATGATAAGATTTTTATGCAAGGTAGGGAAACTTAAGTGGGAAATAAGTTCAGGGTTCGATCAAATTGCAGGTCTGTATGTAATAATTAAGCAAATTCTAAGTAAGCGCGAAGCCTTGGACAGGCTTATGGGGACCAAACCCTCAAATCGACAGTGTTCAATAAGACCGAATCCAGTTTTGACCACAGAATCTTCATCCTTGGCATATAAAATTCTAAGTTTTTTTTAAAGCACCAATGCGACACGAGACACGGGTTAAGGTATTTTAAGAATAATTTCATTTGGCATCGACAAATTGACTGACGGAAGCCAACGATAAAGCAGGAAAGCGTCTGAGATAGGTCATGGATCGTAATTGATCTGTACGACTAGCAAAGGAAGAATGCACATCCGAAATTAAAGACTAGATCCGAGATTTATCAATAGAAAATTCTCAATTTGCAAATTTTTTTAAGAAAATTCTCAAATTTTTCAATACAAAAATTTCATAATTTTCTTCATCATAATATTCCTAACATCTTGAGTGTCCACACCTTGATCTTTAATACCTTGTCAACGTGTCAAGTTCAAATGCATGAGCGGAAGATGTGGATTGTGATTTATTTGAAACCGTCACGACTTAAAGGAACATATTGAAAAGTAATATTGTTGTTGACTTTAAGCACTAGAAGTGAAAAGGAAATCGGAGTCTACTCGGATTTTGCATGGAAAAGTCGACTCAATTCTAAATAAAATTTGATTTGACTTGAGTTTTGAGAAATCAATTCCTAAAGTAAGTTTCTCTCAAAAATTATCAAGTTACTTCTCAGAAATACCAAATCAATGTGTATTTTGCTTACTTTTAACTAGAAATACCCCATATGGTTCCCTCATTAACCTTTACAACTCCTTGAAGCATATCAAGTGATGCCTCATTTGATTTAATTTAAAAATACTCATGGACACATGTATCTTCATACTCAACTTTGTTGAATCCTTTTTTGGTCAAATGTTTGCTTTATTCCGAGCGACACAAATGAAATTGACTGGACTTGGCATTCATATGGCTGCCAAACAGAGGTTGCTGACATTTGGTATTAAAGAGGTTTAGCAGAGCCTTGAAAGTTTCAGGACGGAACCTTTAAAGTTCCGATGCAGAACCTTTAAAGTTCCGATTCAGAACCTTTAAAGTTCCGATGCAGAACCTTTAAAGTTCCGATGCAGAACCTTTAAAGTTCCGATGCAGAACCTTTAAAGTTCCGATGCGGAACCTTTAAAGTTCCGATGCGGAACCTTTAAAGTTCCGATGCGGAACCTTTAAAGTTCCGATGCGGAACCTTTTAAGTTCCGATGCGGAACCTTCCTCATTTGTGTTGCTCGGGTATTATGGCAGATGTACATGCTGATTGAGTCAATATTGAAGCAAAAGCTTTTTTCTATTTTACACCAAACTCATTTCATAGTTAAATGAATTTGAAAGTTCTGATTAAATCAGCATTAACAAAAGAGAAAATCTTTGAAAAAAAAAAGTTTCAAAAAGCTTTTTACTCGTAAATTCCCCTAAAGATTTCCATTCATAAATTCTATAATTTTATGTCATAAAAAAAGGAAGAGATTTTCATTCAAAACTTTCCATTAGCATGAAAAAAAGTAAACACAAAAAAATTTTAAAGCTAGCGTTGCTCGTGGCAATATGTACAACATAAGAAACATGAGAACATCCATGGCAATACGAAACTTGAAAGCTGACAAAAATAGCTTCTTTACGAAGAAATAAGCAACAACAAAATCATCACCTTCTCGTACATCTGCCTTATCATTTCACTTTCATTGTGTCGTGAGTGAACGGATGAGTAAGCTTATGGCATTACAAAGACGAGAATATATTGTATAAGTACAAAGTTTTTCGCTTCCGTTTTCATTTGTATGACATTTCAGTAATGCAATACATTGTTTTATCAAAAAAATAAGCGTGTTGCTGCTGTTTCCATTCATGCCAAATGAAATGGGGAATAGAGCAAAGCAAAAGGAAAGTTTTCTACACGTGTTGTATCTTATAATTATTTCTGACACATTGTATGCTCCAGAATGAGATTTTTTGTCTCATGATGATCATGATATTTATGCGAAAATAGTGTAAATGACACAATTTTTTTGGTGTGTCTTGTGAATTAGAGTTAAATTTAGTCTTTGTTGTTTTGTTATTGGTGTTGTACTTGTTATATGTTGATTTGGAAGGCAAACGGCTTAAAAGTTGTTGAAATTCCAACTCTAGGCCAACTTGTCACTAGCTTGAGGCCGGATTGCTTCGAATTTGCTGGGGTAGGAGGGTTACCTTAAGATAGTCCTGTCCACCTATGTAGAGTTGGGTGTTTCGAGCAGATTAAGAAGACAGTTCGAGTGCCATGCTGGTTTAGAGCTTGATTTTCGGCCATTTCCATGCTGTGTGTAGCTAAAATACAGAATGTCAACTTGGATTTGGACTACAAAATAAGGAACCAACTTCTGATCCCTATTAGGTAAACAGCATGTTATCGAGAGCTTACACAACTTAAATATACTGGATGACCATGCTCGTGAGTGCTGGTCTTTCAGCTTACTATGTTCTTGAGACTATACTTTTTGCTTACTAGGAGATGAGGTCTCTACTTACGACGATACTAACTTCAAATGCCCATAAATTCATAGAAATGAGAAATTAACTCTTAATGTCCAGTAAATCTTGAATATGAGGTGCTGATAAAATAATGAGTATGGAGATACCAACTTCTAATGTCTTTGAAATCTCAGAAATATTAAATTAGCTTCTAATGTCCAGAAAACACAGAAAATCGGCGAAATCGGCGAAATAATTCCATTGGGTATTTAGGAACTAACCTCTAATGTTCAAATAAACCTTGAAAATGACGTAATCATTCAACTCATTTGCATTTTTGAGGCACAATATGCTGCAAACAATCCCACGCTGCTGATAATCCTCATAATAAATCAACTAAGCTTCATAAAACAGACAAAAAAAAATTGTCTAAGAATGTCTAGAAACTCCCGCATGATAAGTACACATAAAGAACATTAAATTAAACCTCAAGATATGATTCATATCCGTCATTTCCATATTCATCCCATAATAATTTAATTTGAAGGACATTTAGTGCGATAAAAAGTGAAAAAAATTATTTCCCCCGCTCGTCTTGCTTGTTTTATGTTCTTTGTAGAACTTTTATAGCATTTGCGAAAGTTGTGTATAAACACACATTACGAAACAACTGTCTAAGGCATAAATTCCATTTTACTGTTGAGGACAAAAGACGGTGAAAAAAAGAACTCTACTTTGTGAAGCAATTTAACACCACCCCAAAAACTTCAATATAGCAGCAATTTAATAATTCATTCGGAACCAAAAAAAAAAAGTTTAATCTCACCATTATAATGTCGTCATGATTTCATGAGTAAATATCATAAAGCTAATAATAAGCTTTCGCTCCATCTTTACAACATTATGGAAAAAATTGTTGAAAATTGTATGATGAACAGTGATTGTGAATAACGACAATTCGAAAGCATTATTTTTTGGAATTTTTAGAAAATTTTAAGGCATATTGGCTATATCCATTGAGTGCTAAAAATAGACTTAGATTGGGAATTACATTTATGAGTTATGTGAAGCTATTAGTTCACTTTAAAGAATTTTTAAGGATATTTTGATGCTCAGGGATGTAGCTAGAAAGAGAGGTTGTAAGAAATGCTAAAATTTCGAATTTTTGTCCTCAAAACGCTTGAAAATTAATATATTGTGTCCAATGACCTCAATTTCCATAAAGTGTATGAGTGCGGGTCACTTCTTTTACTTAGTCTAACCACATCCAGTTGATACTTCACCTTCTTGCGATGAAGATCGTCAATACAGATCACAAAGTTAGAATCAATTGAGGTTCTGGTTAATACAGGGTGCGTTGGTCTAGCAAGCTGTCATCCATATGTTCTAGTTAAGAGACCCAACGAGAGAGTCGGTTTGGAGCTTGCAACGGCAAATTAATGCTAAACGGAAAAGGACAAATGATTTGAAGCTCAACAGTTAGAATGTGCGGAAGCTTTTAGGACTAGAAGAGTCATCAGCATTGTTGCTTGAGCTTCGATACTACAAGTCCAATAACATGACAATTCAGGAGGTAAAATGGGCTATCAAGCAAATGTTTGAATGTCGAAGGTTCACAACATTCTTAACTGGTGTTCTAGATCTAGGTAATTTATCTAGAATCGACTAAAGGTCAATTGTGATCCATGGCTTCCCATAAATGCCGACTAAAGCAAGTTCTATCGCTAGGTACTGCATGAAATTTCCGGTTTCAAGTGCTATGGTGTCTAGATTTTCATCATCTTTCTTTTTGGGAAAAATGCCAAAATTTGTGCTTTTTGTCTCGAAAACAATAACAAATTGAAGAATTTTGTCCTAAAAGGTGAGGCTTGATTCAATTCCAATACCTAGCTTCCTCCCCACCTCTTAGCTACACCCCTGCTCACACTAGCAAAAAGCACTTACGACACTCACTGAGGGTACGCATATGATAAATAGAACATGATAGCCGATAAAAGTACTTTGAAGGACGAAAAAACAAAGAATTTTTTTTTGTTTCGTGCCTCATTCCATCGACAAAAAACAAACGACACACTTTAGGGAATGTTTATATTTTTTTTCTTTCTCTTATTTTATTCATGCAGAAGAGAAGCAAAAAAAAATTTCTTTTCCGTTAAATTTACTCAAAATTGATTTCGTTCATTCACATTTCTAGATTCTTATGCCCACACTCTCTAGTGCTATAAAAATATTATGAGATTTGAAAATGGGAAAAAGAAAATTTTGAAATGTTTACACGTGTTGCGTTGATAGTAAAGGAGGCAATTTTGTGGATCATTTTCCTTATAAATGACTATACATTTACTTTTTTTCTTCTAGGGTGATGGGTACGGGCATAAAAAAAGAACAAAAATTGTTTCTCGTAACTTGATATTTTCAAGCGTAAAAACATCATCAGTTGTTTGATGTTTCGAAAATCCTCAGAATTATGAGATGAAAAAGTAATCAAAACTTACAAGTTTAGTTATTGATGTGAGGCTTTGTGCTATGGAAAGATTATTATAATTGTGGACGATTAAAACTTTAAAAATTTAATGGAAAATTCAAAGAATATTTTTGAGAATTTATGGAAATGATTCCTGAACATTTGAAGCAGAGTTGGCAGGAATACGAAAGTTGGACTTTAGATGAACTCCAAATGGACTCTAATGATGTCCGATTCTAATCATTTCCGACTCCAATCAAGTCCGACTCCAATCAAGTCAAGCTCCAATCAAGTCAGACTCCAATCAAGTCCGACTCCAATGGAGTTTGATCTTTTTTGAGACCAACTCCACCAGAATTCTGATTCCAAAATCGATCCCTGTCAACTCAAAGTGTGAGCATTAACTACTTTAGATACCAACAGTGATTTTGGATTCTAAACATGTCTGTGAAGTAAGTTGAATTAAGTTGTCAGACAGAAACTTGTAGCTTATTCAAATCATGTACATTGATAATGTAGCTTACAGCCTCATTTTATAAGCTACATATATACTGATACATGCATGTTAAAATTTCATCAATGCAATAATTCGGATCCCATATTAAGCTGTAGGCTCTGAGTGATGTACAATATATCGGGTAAATGGATGGTTATTTGACCAGTTGAATGTCTAGTTTTAAGGACGACGAAGTGCCTTAGATGACTAATTTCGTCGTGAATCGAGTCATGATGATCTATTCGATATGCCGTCCTCTACCAATCACCCTAAACCTCCAAATTGCAACCCTGACTAAATTTATGACTAGTTTTACCGACGACATATAAATTGATCGTCGTGAGTTCTAGTCAACTGATCAAAACGAATAGGATTCGATTCCTGAAATAGTCAATTCTGATTCGAACAGAGCTCAGAGTCGACTCTAATTTTGTATGGAGTTTAGTTGATCCGAGTCAAATTTTATATACCAAATCCGAGTCAAAAATCAACTTTTACATGTAAAATTCGAGTCAAAAGTCTGTACAAAGCAGACTATCGCCATTTCAAATATTGACCGTTATTATTTGAATGAAAAAACGGGGATAAAAATTATGTTTTTAAAAAATTAATGGCGCTAGTCTGGTACAAAGAACAAAGTCGACTCGGATTTTGTGTGCAAAAGTCGTCTAGACCTCGAGCTCTGGATTCGATTTGTTTTTCGCAATTCTAGCCATTCAAATTCGAATCATGTGATTCACGACCAACAAATTATAGTAAAGGTCCATTGCATTGAGTACACCTCTAAATTTGTCATAGGCTCATATGACTAGTAATTGCTCCAATTATAGAAATAACTTTTTTAGGATAAACCAGCAACAAAATTTAACAAAAATAGACCAAAAAAAGTGATCCAATTAAATGAATGAATGAGAAATAAGATATTTGAAGCGACATTAAGAAGATTAAAGGAAGCAAATGATAGAAAAGTCTTCTTGTTAATTTTATCTAGCATAGTTACTATAAATACGTTCATTCAGTTGTTAAGCTTTTCACTAATAACGATAATGATGGAAGATGGGAAGGAACAACTTTTTTTACAAGAGATGCCATGTAAATTAAGGAGAAATATTCAACATCTTGTTGCCTAGGATGTAAAATACAACAGAGAGGATCTATTATAAATCCTTAACATAAATCCTTTTTTCATTAACATTATTCCTTATCTTATAACATTTTATCATGTCTTTAGTGATGTTAAATTGTTGAATTAGTCGTCCAAGCAGTTAAGTAGTCTAATACAATGTTCTTATTATTCTTAAAGGTGTCAGACTAAATACCAAATCTCGAATTTTCCGAGAACTCTATAATTACAGTTAGAAAAAAACAGCCAGTCACTACCCACATGTATCCAATATCGAAAAATCACAGCATTATAATGCTTAATTTAGATAGCTCTTACGAAATTAGACGGGAATTAGTAGCATAAAAAAAGAAAAAACTTTCATTTCTCGCTTCAAGCTTTTTTCTTTTCCATTAATTTGCTTCTTCCAACATTGCAAATTACCTGTCCATACTAATCGGCTTTTATTGAGATAAATGTCATGAGAAAGGGGATTTTGGAACTAATTAAGAAATAACCGCAAGACATTCTCTTTGACTTTCAAACTTTTATGCAATTTTCTTGAGTTTGAACTCGTTTGGTGCTGGTTTATATTTGTCAACTAGCTCTTGAATTCATAATATAAGTTATTGTTGGATCCAAACTATTGTTGAACTGGTGTCTCGTGCGTTACTCGCATTTTGATGTTGCAACTCAATTGGAGCTAGCTGCTCGGCTTGAACTAGCTACTCGCGATTTAAATCGAATGGAAGTCACTTTTACGCTCACAAAACAGGATCCAGTAAAATTGAAGTCAGTTACTCTTCTCGGCCATATGTGTGTAAGAATCAAGATGAATACCTGAATTCTATTCAGTATAATATTCTTTTACATCAATCAGCAGTCCCGACAACTAGTTTTGACGTATTTATGACCATTCGGGAGCCTTCATGTAAAAGTATATTAAGCTTCACTACAGATGGCCCTAACGATACATCATGACGAAGTCATACTCAGGGAGTGGATAGGTTGGTACTTTTGGGGGACAAATCTGGTTTTTCATAAAAACATCCAAAGTCCGTACAAAAAGATTTAAATCCCCCCACCCCCCATTTCCTTAAGACAAATCTAGATACGCCCCTGTCGGTCACTATAATAAAAGTTGCGATTTAATATCTGATTAATTATTTTTTTGCAATGATTATCATTTTGTTTACATTTATCACCGCTACGAATTAATATCGTTGATAATTGTTCCGAAAATATAAGTATCATGCTGATAAGCTTGGATTTACAAAGACAATCAAATCATTTTATTTTATTTTGTTATAAATTGACAGTATGGGGAATTGCAATCATCATTTGTATTGACATAAAACGCATTTTTGATTACTGAAGCGACGGTGGGTTATCCGAGCGACACATAGTTAGTAAAGGCAACTCTATAAACTCGGAAGGCTGTTTATATGCCTTTTTGGAACGATAATCCACCTAATAAAATTTTATTCAACTACAAAGTAGTCTTGAAGGAAGCCTCTTTCATTTGTGTCACTCGGTATGAGTTGCAATCTGAAAAGAGTCAATAGTTTACCTATCAAGTAGCCCGAATCATCGACAATATATACATCCCCTCCCCCTACCTCCCTAACAAAATCAGCATATTTTTTCATTGTTTGGGTAACAAGATCTCAACCTCTACCCTCGACATCCTCCAAAGAACGTTACGTACTATCCGAACGAACCCCAATCACACTGTTTATTCTGACAACCGTCTTAAATCACTATTTTAAGTCGATAAGCGATCGAACAAAATACTCATTTTACAATATTTTCATTCAATTTTTCTGTATCGATGCATAAACGTGTCCGACAATATTCCAACAATTTGAGCGTTATGTGTAGAATTCATTATAAATTATCGTCAATTGCTTATCAAATGATAAAAACACAAGTAAATTTTCTTTTAATTTTTGCGATAATCAAAACGAAGCCAAAACAGAAAGCGGATTTGTTGATTTTTGGACTTAAAAAAATAGAATCTAGTAATTAACGACATAAGAGGAAGTGAAAAAGTTCAAATGTGCACGAAAGGTGTTCAAAGGAATTGGGATAATGGAAAGATTATTGCAGTTGTATCGTTTTTTCAAAATTTAATAAAATTTTCATTGGCTATTGTTGAGCTACTTTTTGGACATTTTAGAGGTGCAAGTCCTAATGAGGAAAGAGGTGTGTATTGCTCTATTTGTGTCTAGTTTGTGCTGTGTCTAAAAATATTCAATTTATTTTGAGGAATTCCAAGAAATTTGTCATATCACTTACTTTACAATCTCCATGATAATTGCGTCTTTATTTTGCAGCTTACGTCCACTCCGTACTCTTCGTTGCAATTGGTTTTATTGGAATTATCTGCTCGGTGCTTCTCTACCATGGACTTACAAACCACAAGTATTACAGCCGCATAATTGCATGGGTATGCTTACAAGGAATTGCAATTTTCCATCAATTGTTCTTCTCAATTGAAATATTTGCGCTGCTTAACTATTCAATCACATTTTGGGTAGTAAATGTAATCACTTTTGTGACCTTGATGACACTTTTTGCAATCGAAATTGGATTTCTTGTCAAAATTGTCAGAGTTTATCAAGCAATTGTGGAAATTGAAGCACCTGTGACTCTTCCGTCTACATGGAGAGTTCCAACTATTAGTGAACTGCTTGGTGACGAGTATGAAAGTGCCAGATCAACACCACCAATGGTTAGAATTGCTGGATTTGATAAAAATAACACTAGTTGTGCATGAAACTATGAAAAAGTTGTAATCAGTGTATTTTGTATTTATAATAAAAACTTAACCTTCATGCTTAATTGACTCTTGTGATAAGAAATAATTTTAAATGCTTTAAGCTTCAATAAAAATTATTATACCTAATTTACTTTATCCTATTTTGTTTAACTCTCATTCTCATATTCGACTTCCACAGCTCACTTTAATCAATACAGTTGATTAAAGCAGTCAATTCTGTCTAAAATACAATAGCTGGAAGGAGAAATTTAAATTACATTGCTGAACATCAAAGTTATGTTCATTAAATTACAATAACTTCTGTGGAATTTACGTTTATGTTTGAAATTTAAATTAATATTAAAGCACGAAAAGGATGGATCATTATAGATGCTGAAACTGCTAATTTGGTGTATTTCAACAATGATATGCCGAGCTGTACAAAATGGAGAAGGGCTATGTGAAGGAGCTATAGAGGGTCTTCATGTAGCTGCCAAATAGAAGCGGCATCCATTTATTTACTTACTCACTTACTTATTGGAATGGAACTTGCTCCTACTTGAAGCCTAGGCCATTACAAAAAGTTTCTGACTCTTTTGCTGGTCACATCACAAACTTACATACTTCCTTGACGAAATCGCATGAGAGTTCATTGCCGCATTTAGTGTTCGTTGGAACCTGGATCTGGCTTAAGGTAACTTCTGTATAGTTGCTGTTATATATCACTTTTGTATAGTTGCTCTCACAGTAATCTTAAATCCCACATTACAATGCTTGTAATGATTCTCTATTTTGTATATCAAACTGACATTTCCGTATTCTTACTCTACGCCATGTTGCTTCTGGAGAACAAAAACGACTTTTTCCTTGTGGATTCCGAAATAAATTATAATAAAAGAACTTTGGCGGATCATTAAAAGCAGAATTCGAAGCCAACTCCGATTTTGTATGGAAAAGTTGGGTCAAGTCCACTTGCTCTGCCTAAAAGCTACTAGACCAACCCTTCTTCATTTGTGTCGCTCGGTTCCATGAACGAATTTGGACTACTAAATGAATTTTCATACGGAAATGCTTTTATATTTATGAATGAAAACTGAATGTGTTGAGTAAACTAGTCACGTATGTAGAATTGTAGAATTTTGAATGAACCAATTATAAATTCCGATTTATTAATAAGCATATGAAAATGTCTATTTCTTGTCTATTTCCTTAATCATTAAAATTATTTTTAAAACGTGATTGGCATTTTATGAAGATTGAAATAATTAATTGAAAATTAGTTTTGAGTATGTCTGAATCCTTTTCTTGGATATTTGTCTAAAAATAGTACACAAATGTAAATATGGGATGTTCGGAAATTACGTCACGTCTAGGATTAGGGTCAATTTTGGAATGGATTGCAAGTTTTTGTTCACGATTTTGTCACAAAACGCTTCAATGGAGAGAGAAGGGCAAAAAACGCTAATCTCAACCTTACGTAACTTCCAAACATCCACAAATTATTTCCCAAAAAACGCCCAAATTTGAATCCTCACAAATCCTATCTAACCACATTGAAAGCTGCTATTTCTGTTGTGATGAACACAAACATAATTCACTAAAGTACATTATGTGTTAGGAATTAAGACAAGCACATGTAAATGATGTAAAAAGCATAGAAAATTTCTTTTGAGGTTTTAATGTGGATTAAAATGGAATTATCGAACTTTTATGCTATTAAGCACCTCAAAATTGCTGATACGCATGTGGAATTAACATTTTTTTTGGGGATTTTTGAGTGGATTTTTAGAAAATAGAAATAATGGATTTCCCAAAAATCTTTAGAAGATCTCACAAAAAAACCAAAATAAAATCTTTTGTCTCCAAATATGTTTATAATCATGGAATAAACAACAACAACGATTGTAATTATTTGCACTGTCATTCTTCTTCTTCTGTTTTAATCTACAACATGATTAATTAAATTCGAATTGGATTTTTTTGGTTTTGTTGTTAAATTCCAAAAATAATAGAAGATGCTTCGGGATAATTTTTTAGTACAAATTTTCCATACCCAAATTATTATCCCATTCTACTGGATAATTTTTTAATACCCGAAGTTGATTCAGCAAACTTTACACAAAAACGTGATAAAATAATAAGAAATTTTTTGGCATGCTGACATCAAGTCAAAGAAAAGGATGAGAAACTTTCTACATGTGAAGGATAAAAAAAGATTCTTTTTTTGGGAAAAAATTTCATTCATCCTTGACTCTTGATTTGGCCTGTTTGAATCCCTTTTCTTCTCCACATCTTATCTATCCTTTCCTATTTCTTCCTAAATTTTCTGTTCAAGCAATCAAAAATAAATTTACGGTATAAAGGAAGGAAGGAATTAGACAACAGAAGAAAAAAATAATTTTGATATCGTCGAAAAAAGGCACAAAAAAAATTATACGGACTGGATTATATTGAATGTGATACGGTCAAATATTGACATACATGTATCCGGAAGTAAGTAATTGATGTCAGTTCCCGGTAGATTAAAAAATCTTATTTTAAGGTAAATAAATGGATTATAATCTTCTTCATCAAGATCACAAAAATGTCAATAAAAGTAAATTTAATGTGACCCAAGGGATGGTCATTAGGTCATGGAAATAGACATAAAATCAATAATTTATTTTGGAAATTTGGAGCAACTCATTCATTTACTTATATAAATGTATCAATATTTGACCTAGATTTTCACTGATTATTATATTCTGGTATTAATTATAGCACAACAAGTTAGAGCTATAGATTCAATTAACATTTTGAGATAAAATTGCTAATGTGCTTGAGGAAAATTGTGAAAATTAATTCATAAAGACACATTTTATCTGAAAGTAGCGAAATGCGAAGAAAGTAAGTATCCATAAAGGGCAGTGAAAACAAGTGAAAATTTTCCGAATAGCCAAGTCGGTTAAAACATTCAAAATCCGACATCAAGTTGGCTTGATACATATTTGGTTTATATTTGCCTTAAATGCGACATCATTACAGATTCACGCCGGCCTAGCGAAGCCGAATTCGACAGCAAGTCAAAGTGGCGTCGACATAGGCAGTATTTTCGATCGTTTAACCGACTAATACACTCTTAAAAAAATTCTAAAATTTAATTTTAGATTTGTATGAAAAAATCTAAAATTTAGTTTTTAACATAGCACCTAAAACTAAATTTTAGATTTTAAAACTAAAATTTTAAAATTTAAAAACTTAAATTTTTAATTTTAAAATTTTAGTTTTAAAAATTTTCCTTACAAAAACTAAAATTAAAGTTTTAAAATTAAAAATTAAAATTTAAAATTCTAAAATTTTAGTATTAAAATCTAAAATAAAGTTTTAGGTGCTATGTTGAAAATTAAATTTTAGAATTAAAAATCAAATTTTAGATTTTTGGTTTTTATTTCCTGGAATAAGGAGCTGAAAAATTTCAAAGTAGCCATTAATTATGACTAAAAACACACATGTGTGAGTAAGAGAGAGAAAGCATGCATTGGTAGTTGAAAATTTTATATCAACTTTTTCAAATTTTTCATACAAAGTTGGCACATACTTCATCGAGTGATTTCTGCATGCTCTTGTGAAGTTTTATGAGAAAATTTTTTCTAAAAAAATAGTTTTAGAATTTTAAAATTCGGGTTTTAGATTTTGAAAATTAAAATTTTAGAATCTAAAATTAAGTTTTAATATTTTAAAATTAAGTATTAAAATTAAAAATTAAATTTTTAAAGTAAAAAAAAATTTATTCTAAAACTAAAATTTTAGAATTATTTCTAAGAGTGTACTGTCCAGAATTATAAATATAGTCAATAAACTCACCCCAGATGCACATTGTTGAGGCTAGAGCATCTCTCCGTTGCTGACTTGATGATAAGATGAGAAATTGCCATGACGGAAATGTTTTTGAGTTGAATGACAGATTTCGACCAATTTTTATGGCTAAAATGAAATTTGCCGCCTCTTGGAATTCTGGTCAAGTCTTTTTAGACAGTTCATATATTACCTAATGCTAAAGACCAGGAAGTATCGTAAAATTCATTAAAAATCTAACTTTTTTACAATTTTCCTGACATTTCCTTATGTGTCTCAAATAATTACGGATAATTACCTATTGTAATTCCCAGCAGTCACTTTAAAATGTCATCATACATATTTTTGGTCAAATAAAGATTTGATTATGAAAAACGGAAACTAATTTAAAAAACAATAATCTCCTTGATAAGCACAATAAAATTATCAAAAAACAAAATTTTCTTCCGTTTCATTAAGTATGGAATTTACGCTAATTGAGATTTAAAATGAATAGTAAAGTTCACATCTTATCATGTAATACCTCATGATTTTCATATTATGTCGCAGTTATAAAGTTACGCAAAATTGATAAACGGTGTGTGGGAATCAGGAGTAGAGTCAAAGGATAAGGATTGTCGGCTACAATCGGCTGACTTCGACCATTCTAAAATCGCTAAAATCGGCAGTCAGCGGCGCACCCGATGGGAAGGATCAACGGTTGCCGATGACTGCCGATGGTACCTACCTAGCAAAATCGAATCCAGCATTAAGTCAGAGTTACGCGATTAAGTCACATTCATTCTAGAGTAGGGCCTCCATCTGCTGCCTTTTTGCCTGGACGCTGCTGTACTTGATAAATATTTAACGAGCTTTCGCCGATTGCCGTCGGCGAACAACATTGTCCAAAAACAAACTTTGAGAAAGTGTGACATTGGAAGTCACTTTCCACCTGGTTACATAACGAAATGAATTACGTGAGAAAATATGACACAACAATAATAAACTAATCACATTTGCTATCTTGTATCTTCAAAATAAGAAATTCGTGTGTTCGCATATCCGGATTATATCAATTATCGCATGACCACTTAATTTTTATTACATTCTTAGAAATGATAAGAGATTTTAAAAAAGGTATTTAAGTTGAAAATAATGGCTTATTAAAGTCAGTCTTAATACAACACTACAATGAATC
Source organism: Chironomus tepperi (assembly GCF_022539635.2). NCBI lineage: Eukaryota > Metazoa > Arthropoda > Insecta > Diptera > Chironomidae > Chironomus > Chironomus tepperi. The sequence goes on from NW_027226473.1 coordinate 979,153, forward strand.
AATCATTAATTCTAACAATTATAATAGTCACATGTGTTGACTATTGCTTTATGCAGGGCGAGGGTGAGACATATAATTGGGCTGAGTGGAAGAAAATGCGTTAGAACTGGGCATTAACCTTACTTTAATTCAATGGTAGGCCACTTTTCATATTTCGATGCACGCTTCGATGTGACGGCACACTAGTGTGACATTATTATGTCACGACACGCATGTTGCTCACCAATGCTTCAATAAGTTCTAACGTTCTTTTGTCTACTCGACTTAAAATCAAAATTATGCCTTAACTCAATATTTTCCCATCACTAGAATTTTGCCAGTCTGTGACATCCACAATAAGATGCAATCCAGCAGATCAATACCGAAGGATCAATGGACGGTGCAACAATCTCAACCGTCCTTTTGCTGGTGCAGCTGCTACAAAATTAGCAAGATTAATTTCACCACGATATTCCGATGGAGTTTCGGAACCACCAGTATCCGTTACTGGAAGTGACTTGCCAAGTGCTAGATTGGTATCTACGACATGCTTTACTGACAATAGCGTTGCTGACACGAAGCTAACTCTTACTGCAATGAATTTTGCTCACTTTTTGACACACGATATGTCATTTGGAATTGGAAATATCAATGTCAATGGATGCTGTACAAATCGTACACTTGTGTCAAATCCTGATCCAAGTTGCTTTCCGATTCCAATTCCATCTGGAGATCCAATCCATCCACGTGAGGAATGCTTTAGTTTTGCTCGTAATTTCTTTGATACCAGTGCTGGCTGCACAGATTATCAAGGAGATGGATTTGCACAACAACTTAATCGAGTCACTGCATTTTTGGACTTGTCTGTTGTTTATAGCAACAATAATGGTGATCTTGCAAAAATTCGTTCCTATATAGATGGCAAAATGATTGTCGAAACGAGAAATGGTGCAACCTGGCCACCGGAAAATTCCGATAAAAGTGATTGCAATGTCGAAAGTCCAACTGAGACATGCTATATTGGTGGAGATAAACGGATGAACTTTACACCACATTTGACAATCATGCACATTTTATTCTTACGTGAACACAATCGTATTGCTGATTCACTTAAAGCTATGAATCCAACATGGGATGATGATAAGCTTTTTGAGGAAGCTCGTCGTATAAACATTGCACAGTATCAATACATTGCTTATTATGAGTTCCTTCCTCAAATTCTTGGATTGGATAATATGAAAAATGCTGGACTTTATGTTTATGATCAAGGAAGTGCATATGTCAATGACTATGACTCAAATGCTGATCCAAGTGTTATTAATGAATTTACTGGTGCTGCTTTTCGTTATTTTCATACGATGATTAAGGGAACTTTGAAGTAAGTGTTAATCCTGACCTAAAAAGCACAATTCGGTCAAAAGATCCAAATTCCGGCACCAGGTACGCGTGACTGTGACATGCTGTCTTTTTGACGGCTTTGACAGACTCTGACGGCAACAAGTCAGAGTCACGCTGGCTTGTTTCCTTCAGAGTCATATCGACTTGGTGCCGGATTCAATTTCAATCCAAATCCTAACCTTCTTCCTTCCTATCCAGTCTTCTCAATGAACAACGAGCAATAAAAGACACCGCAAGACTATCAGATGTAATAGACCGTCCTGTATACGTAGAGAAAGATGACAATTTTCAGTCCTTTACTCGTGGTATGGCCACACAAGCCAGTGAGGCAAGAGATGCAAATTTAGACCCAGAAATTCAATCATATCTGTTCCGTAGAAGTGAACGACAATATGGAGATGATCTTAAGGCTCTTGATATTCAAAGAGACCGCGATCATGGTATCGGTTCTTATAATGACATGAGAGTAGCTGCTGGATTGAGTCGTGCGACTAGTTTTGATGATTTATTGGATGTTATCAGTTCTACTGTAAGGTTTTTTTGGTGATTTATGTGGAATAATGATATTTATTTTATTTTGTATATCCATAGCATGTCAATAACTTGAAGAAGGTCTACTCAAATGTGAATGATATTGTAAGTTCCTTAAAAATATATTTAAAAATCCCAAATTTATTGTTAATGTTAAAATATGCAGGATCTTAGCGTTGGCGGTGATTTAGAATATCCAAGGGACAGCACTGTTGGTCACGGAACTACTTACCATTACATATTCATGAACCAATTCAAGAATACTCGTACTGGTGACCGATTTTGGTTTGAAAGTTCCAGCAGTCCTTATCCATTTACTGGCCAGCAACTTATTGAGCTGAGAAAGTCAAGCTTATCGAGAATTATTTGCGATAATTCAAATGGTGTTGAGTTGATGCAACCTGACTCATTTGTTATTGCAAACAGCGGAGATAATGCATATGTTGGATGTTCCAGTATTCCAACTGTGGATTTGTCTTACTGGAAAGCTTAAAAATTAAATGAAGGAACTGGCGAAAATGTTAAACGTGAGTTTGTTATCATTATGAGCCACACGAGCAGCAATGAAATGTGATTAGCATATTAGAAGTCTTTGATAATCTAAATGCTAAAATGTATGAAAAAATTAAGGCAATAAATTAGTACTTGCAAAATTTAAATTGTTTTTGGTTTTTATACATATAGCACAAATCGGCTTAAATGAAAAATTAGGTAAGCTTGTGTCATGTAACTATGTTTTTTGTGGCATGTAACCAACAATGTAGCGCCATGGCAGAGTCAAGCCGTCCTGATATTATCAAATCATAATCTAATCCATGTGACAATGTGACACGTAACCCTGTGACGTGTTTCCATGTGACAAAACCCATGTAACCATGTTTTACCACGGCATAGTCACGCGGTTCTAGTCTAATCGATTGAAATTTGAACTCATGTGACAATGTGACATTCAACCGTGTGATGTGTAACCATGAACCATGTAATCATGTGACATGTGTCATATAAACCTGTGACATGAGACAAATTTCAAACTTGCATTGAAAATTTTAAACTTTTTTCATAAGTGTTGATTTCCGTCTTTTCATTGGAATTTTCACATGTACATATAAGATTGTGCATTAGCATTGAAACCTAATCATGCAACAAAAGCTCCTCCATGAATTAAACTTGACAGCATCCAATAAAAAAAACTATGTCGATCCGCAAAAGAAGACTTTGTATAAAAACCGAATGCAGAATTCAAAAGCACATAAACTACGGTTTTTTAATTAAAATCGTCTATGATGCAAGGCTGCTATACACTTTTCGTTTAACTTTAATATCAACGAGGATTTTTTTTCACATCCTTCAATCTTTTATTATACGTAATAATTCATTTATGCTCAATTGCTTGTTTGCCAACATTTCAAGGAAGCTTCCTTTCATCAGCCTTAATATAATGCTCTAGTGGTTATTGATGCAATGGTACTAATGTATATGTAGGAGCTTGAAATCTGTGTCACATCGGTCCCCATTACTTATTATTTTATTTGATATAATTTTGGGGACGAAAAGAATGGAAGTGTATATTTATGTGTTACATAAGCCATTTAAGTTTTAGGCCACATACATTTCGGGCTATTGCTTCCCCTCTTTTCACTAATCTCACTCAATATTGACCGCATTTTTCCATTTGAATGAGTAAAGGAAGGAACAAGAAAATTGTTTTTTAATAATGTTTAGTATAGCTGTGACTTTCTCTTCCTTTTCACTCTTATCGTTCAATTATTATCTTTGTGACGTGATTCATCCCCTCCTTTTCAAATCTATTGTATATGGACATACATGATGTTGCAGACGAGAAATATTTTTCAAGTTGAATACTTGGAGGAATAAATTTTTATGTGGATGTTTATGTGACCACATTCGTGTATAAAAAGGATTAAAGATGGACTCATGAGGAATGAAAATCAGATGAGAATTAGATTGTATTAATATGTATCTGAGATTTTAAGCAAGAATAATATTGGACATATTGCTTGGTATGGCAGAATTTTGATGATTATTTGATGCAGGAGTTACCGGACTTTTCAGCAGTTTTGGAAATAATTTGTAATATCTTGTTATACAATAGTGACCACAACAAGGTGACACGATACACCTTTATAGTAAGCAATTAGAAAGTCATGTCCGAAACCGCATTCGGTATGTAGCTCATACACACTAGTGTATGGAAATGCCATTAAACGTATGCCATGTGTTGTTTTGGTCAAGACTTACCTCCAAGGTGTGGCGCGATAAATGAATTGCTCACCACTGATTTAAAGCATTTTAAGTCTTAAGCCACGATTTTTACTCCAAACTGTTCAACTTAGATTCTCAAATATGAATTTTTGGCTGTCCTAATGAACAAATGCGTCTTGAACTTAACAATCCTTAACATTACCTAACTTGCCCCCTTTTTACTTCTGCGTATCCATTTTTATTCTGCCCAAAACCTTCATTTGCTCATTCTTTTACTGTCTCTATTTATAGATATCACGTATAAGTGATTTATGTAAAGATTTATTTAATTCAACATATAATTTCTTCAGAAGGATGGTACATATACAGAAGGAAATGTGGCTTGTATCGATTTGAAGGGATATTTTGGGATTCAATTATGATATTATAATTAATTTTTAGTCTGCTCGCGGCTTTGTTTTAATAACATTTCGGTGATTGATCTTGAAAATCAATGAAAGGTTATGGTCGATTATCTTAGGGCGAGTTTTAATATGATGTGGAAAAGAAGTGAATTGTGACCTTCCCCAAATAGCATGATACCGGATTTAAACCGAATCTGGCGCTCAATCAGAGTTATGCCTAACAGCAAAGAGTCCAAAAGTACTATGAAAGCATGCTCTTTACCTGTCAGGGTTAAATTTATAATCGATTATCGGTTATTTCTATTCGGACTCGCTGATCGTCCAGATCAATTGCAATTCATGACCTCCCATAGATATCACCTTGAGGTGGGCGATTCCAGATTTCGCGTTCCATGAAATTTCGGGAATCGGGAATGGCAACGGGAATTCCCGGGAAAATTCTCATTTTTTGAAACCCTACCTTAAGGTAGATGCTGAATATTAATACGACAAACAGTATGTTTTCGTCGTGGAAAATGAGTTAAATACAGCCGTCAAAACGCCATCAGGACAACTTGTTGTTAACACGGCGACGTAGCAGTGCCCTAGCGAACATGTTTTGCTGGGTTTAGTTTTCTCTTTATTTGATTCTCTGCAGACTTGATTCTCCTTAAAAGCATTACGTTCAAAATTGTAGACGTAAGATCTATTTATGAAAAATTACAACTCACAAAAGTTTGGACATTTTTGCGTAATAATGAATATTCAAATTTATTAAAAAGAATCTTATCGATCAACATGCTTACCATAAATATCTAATTTTGTAGACTCCATGTTGGCAGATATTTTTATGAAATGTTAAAATATTCATATTTTTGAGGCGTAAAGCTATTAATAAACTTATTATTAATATTAAAATGTGTCCATTATTCGTGTAAAATTAGTTTCTATAAGTTTTCAAGTTTTACCTGCAAATTCGGCCTTTTTTGGCCATGACAGGCATGTAGCCAGGGGAGATTTGAGTGACTTGTCTCTCCTGCTTGATTAGACACTTATTATTTTGCAGATTTCTTAACAAAATATCACAAAAACCTCCTCAATTCCCCATACAAAATCCCCTCCTATTTCCTGACATTTAAAACTAAAAAAGACACAAAAGATAAAAGTGAGGCAATAGATTTATCGAATGTGATGCTTCATCTCATCTATTTTTATAGTGTCGACCAATTAGTAAAGCTTCAATTGCCATAAAAATGGATTAGTAAGTGTGATGATTGCATGATGTTAGGATTTATTTCTTCCTTTTTTCATATTTTTCGCTACAACTGTTCATTGGGATGAATATCATTCACATGTCCCAAATGCGATTTCACTTCATTCAGATATTGCATGATATTATCAAACAATGATGATACGACTGCTGTTACATCGTGATGTTTACTTTAGGGAGTTAAAGTTTCAATGGGAAAAGTTTTTTTCTATTTTTGTGATTTCTTTTTAGTTTGGTAATTGGAAGTATTGAGTGAATTGGGTGGGAAGTGGAGCTTGTAATTGACTTGGATTTTTGTATGAAAAAGTTGAGATCGAACTCTGTGTCTGACTTTTTTTGAAGACAAAGTAGTTTCATTGGCATTAAAAGGAAACTGATTCCGTGTGGAAGCTTATATATACTTACTTAGTTACTTCTTTGGCTGGAGCACACGTGGGTCCATTGCTGCGCGGTGATAGCATCTAAAGCCGGCTTTATCATTTGAGAGCTTCTGCCACTTCGGCAAGGATAAGGACCGATAAGAAAATACTCCTCAAGATCTCTTACCATCTACAAAGTCTGATAGAGTTGTTCTTTATATGGGGCATCCTGTGAGCGTCTAAGTCCATATCCAGCCCATCTCAAACGATTTACTGGTGTGGCATCCATATGGCTTCGTAGGACGGTTTTAAAAGAATGTCAGTTAGATGTAAAGACGGAGAATTTGTACAAACTTTGTGATAAGGCCAGCAACAGAGTCAGATGGAAGTTCTTTTTTAAAAACCTAGGCTCCACATCGGAGCATGGTTCCAGTAAGTAAGTAAGTAACCATATGGCTTCCAAAAGAGCTTTTACTGCTTCTTAAAAGCTTCATGGTGGAGTTTATTTCAGTTGTGTTGTTCAGGAAGACTTTGACTGGATTTAGCAGTTAAAAAGATTAAGTCAGAGTTGGAAAAACCCTGGATTTAACATTTTCCAATCAAATTACCACCAATGGAAACCTTTCCTTTAGTTTCAACCTTCCGCTGATGACCCGTTTGATCCCTGCATCCTTATAGTCACTAATTCTTTGATGTTTCAGTAACAAACCCCAAAAAATGCGCTCTAACCACAAAATAATGTACAAAATATTCAATAAATGTTGCCTTTTTGCAACATAATCGATGAAATGAACACAAAAAAAGAAGAAGCAAAAAAGCAGCAGCAATAAAACACGAATGCAATGATTTGTGTCGATTTTCTCCCATTTCATTTATTCTCGCATGCAATTTCAAAAAGTACACAGTGATTGGATTCTTTTGTGTGCTTTTTTTACGATTATTTTCACTTTTTTTTATCCTTATTTTTTTGCACATGCATGCGAACGATGATGATGGTGACAATGATGATGAATTCTCGTGAAAGATGAAGAAAAAAATTACTTAAGAGACAACAAAATGGAATTGAAAATAACAAAAAAGTAATTATAATGGAATTGAAAGTTGTAAATTGAATGTAATTGTTGATTTTGAATAATTGAAAAAAAAGAAGGAAGTAAAGATGAAGAATGCTGTAAGTGATTGAATGGAAATTAAAAGTTTTATTTCAATGGAAATAGGAAGAAAAATGTCGGAAGTAAATTAAATAAAATTTAAATTAAAAGGATTTTTGTTGAAAGAGCTTTTTAATACGAAAAAGGAATTAAATTGTTGAAAAATTCATTTCCTGGTAGAATATATTAAATCAATATTGAGTAGCTGTGGAACACAATTGTTGATATTTATTTCAGTGGTATAAGGAGGGTGACTATCTGTTTGTAGTTTTGATGGAAATTTAATCGGCACATCTTCCTCAACAGACAACGATTATGCTTTTGTGGTAACCTGATAACATTACGTGGACTTTGAGTCTTGCCAGAACTTAAAGGATTCGCTCTAGAAATTGTTTAAAACAATCATTCTTGAGCAGCAAAAATGATGAAATTTAGGCCTGAGAGTTTTAAAAGACTTGACCAAATTGATGCCATACTGAGTCGGCTTCCATTTCGAGTAATTACAGGAGCTTTACCAAAGGCTCTTGAAGCTTCGTATCCGAGACTTCTTTATTTGTGCTGCTCGAGAGTAAGTAAGTAAGTAAGTAAGCTCGAGATAACAGTGCTGTCAAGGCTCGTCTGTTGAATTTAAAGTTTGCATCTTGCTAGGTTTGTTTCTACAGTCAGTTCTTCATCATTTGGACACGCTGTCAGAAGACCTCCAGACGTTCTTCAATATATAATCCAGAGCTAGAAGTCAATTCGGATTTTGTATGAAAAAATAGACTTCCAACTCTGATATAATCCTTAAATCAATGGTTAAAATTTCGACTAAAGAAGTTTTAAAGGGAGGCTGTTGATGGAGACAATATTCAGCTTCTGGCACCTTCTTGATCTGGCCATACATCATGAAGTAAGTAAGACGCTATTTGAATGATCTTGGAGAGTAAAGGGCGACCAGTATACCGCAATCATTCGATCTAATCCAGACCTAGGCCATACAGATCAATTGTGAACCATCACTTCCCATAAATGTCGCCTAAAGCAAGCTCTATCACTGACTACCACTTTCAAATTCTTGATTACATGCGTCATACAATCTCTATCGACAGCTTCTTTCAATAAAACTTTAATAAATTCCATATTTAAATCAACAGAACCATGACTTTGCTTGCAATTCAATTACATGAATAGGTAACTGATGCTGATATAATAGATTTGATTCTGAACTAAGGTATATCAATTGAGAAAATTTTAATTAAAAATGTTTGTATAGAAATCATTTTATAGGTTTGAAAGCCACAATGTTAAGATGGTTTTAAATTATTTAATTAATTTTCATGCTTTGTTTTATGTAAAATTCAATTTCAATTGTGTACACACGTATTCATGTTAATGTCAGGCAAAAAGAACAATAGCTTTTTATTTAAATAAAAGGAGTGGATTTAAAACTTTATTAAATATTATTTTTCTATTATCTTTTTTGTTATTTATTTATTTTATGGCAGTGGTGGACAATCTTATGTTTTTTATGGAACATCTTGGTGGTAAGGTTTGATTGAAAACGCACACGGCATGTTGTTCATGGGATTTTCAACAACATTTAGAGCTTGACAATAGTAATGGCAATGACAAAGATACACAAGTTGCCCACCACTGTTTCAAAGTATTAAATTATTAAATCTGGGGGTGATTCTGATAAGAAGTTGAAAATTTATTTAAATTTGATAAAAATTCGCTACAAATTTAAAGAATTTATTTGATTAAAAAGTAAAGTTAGTCATTACAATTAAACCCGATCGGCACATATTGATATGTTGCCATCATGACGACGAGGCGAATTGGAGAAGCCTCAGTTTGATTCCGAAGCTGACCAAATGTAAATCGAATGTCTTCTCGTGGTATTCTCTGTTAACACTAAATGCACTGCTGGCAATCGAGCCTGTGACGGAGCAAGTGCATAAAAAGATAGATTAAAAGCCTATCCAAACTCTGCCAGAAGAGTGGCAGCTCCTCTTTGGTTTGAATTGAATTTTACACTATCCTTTAAGTTACTTATCCTGGCACATTGCTCGTATGCCAGCGTTTGTACTTAGCGGTATAAGGGGATAACACAGGAAGGTATACACTTGACGTTTGGCCAGTTTCGGAATCAGACTTCAGCATCCCCAATTCCCTATTTCAATATGTCTCGATCGGGAAACTTTTCGAATTTTTCATTCTTAAATCAAGATTTCAGCATCAAAAACCACGTTGATAACGAGACTCAAAATGAAATAATAGGAACAGATAGAACAAAAAAATAATAATAAATTTTATTAGTTTGGCATCTTTTCCCCCGTAAGGAAAAATGAAATCACATAGCAAAAATGGAAGAATAAAGTCTATTCATTAAATGATAAAGATAGATAAACTGAGCACAACATCAGCAGAAAAAAAGGAACTTCTTCTGTCATTCACATCATCCATAATGAAATTTTCTACGAAAAATGCTGCTTTCTTATTTTTCTCTCTCTTTTTGCCTTTTATTGCTGTGACAGGCTAGTGAAATGGACAATCTAAAAGAGAAATTCTTATTCTTAATAACACAAATACACACATACACACAGCTGAATACAATATGCCATACAATGACCATACACATACACAAAATGCTTGTTTAATGATAAAGAAGGGATAATTGGAACTGAATGAAGGAAAAAGGAACTTTCCTCATTTCAAGATGGTAAATAAAAATGGTAGAAAATCTTCTTGTTCTCGGTATGGACATATACACAAAGAGGCATCTGACCCGAGTGGTTTGGAGAAATGATTTTGGATGATTTATGGCTTAAATTGTGGGGAATTATTTTGCATTTCAATAGGTTTTGTTATTGATTAGAATTGGGGAGCAGGGAAATTCAGGAAATCTAACCAAATGCTGTTGATGCAGTAACTTGAGATAGGCAGACAGACAGGTGGGATTATTTAAGGAAAAACACCTTCCTCCCCCGCAATCCAATCTCTAACCAAATGTCCAATAACTTCTTCAATTTGCTAGGGTTTTTTGAGAAAAAAATTCAAGAACTTCCCAAAAAGTTCTAGAAAATTGAAGAAATTCCATCAAAGTAAGGTGTTTGAGTTGACCCCGATTCCCGACCGACTCTTATAAAGAAAGTACCATCGCAATGCTTTTAAGGCTCCGCCCTAGCTCTTTTGTGTCATACAGAGGCGGCATTCATATAGCCGACAAACGGCAAACTTTAGCGAAACTTTTAAAGCTCCGTGACAGAAACTGCTTCATTTGTGTCGTTCGGGAACCTTCCGTTGTCATAATAGACGTAGAGCAAAAGGCTATCTAGGGGCTATGTAGGCTATGTAGGGCTAGTATATGTATATCGTTGATGGTATTCCTGCCCAGTTTCTCAGCCTAGACATAACTTTTTGTAAGCTCACAAAACTGAGCTTGTTCATACGAATGGATTGACTTTATTCATGCTTAAGCTCATTTGTGTGACTATCACTACTATGTCAGCAACAATAACGCTGTCCATCAAGCAAGTCAACACTTAAGCAGAACAAAAATTCATAATTTCCTCGGGATGGACAAAAATAATCTTGATGAAAATTAACCATGACAATGACCGTAACTGGATTGAGTTGAATGAAATAAAACGACCGACAGAAATAAGCGAAAGTAAAAGAGAAAGAAAGAAGAACAAAAAATTAATTAATGACATATTGTAAGGCATGATGAAGGAAATGAAGACTGTCAGTTTACCGTAACTAACATCCAACACATTTTATCTAAGAAATTTGTAGGTAAATAAGAAAAAAAATCGGCAAAAGTGTCAATTGACATAATATTTACAGGAAATTAATGTTGATATGATAATGTAAGGCCTGAATTGGAATTAACTTCGATTGTTTGAGTGGCTGAGTGCCTTTTTTATTTCCCAATTAGTTGACTTTGATGAATTTCGATTGTGAATATGTAGAAGAAAGTGCTAATCACTAAAGTTCCTCGTAATTGATATTTCCTACGGATGTGTATCATTAGAAACTTTCATGTCTATTAATCAGCAATTTTTCAGATCCACAATGACAATCAGATCAGCCTTAAACATCATAGTCAATAAAAGTCTGATTTGTAGCCACATGACATCCATTAAAAAATTGTTGAAACAAAAATTGAATCCATATCCATTACGTGAAACGGTTCATTAAATCCTCACAGCCATCATTGATGCGGATCGAAGCATATCGACATTTTCTCCCCCCACCCCAAACTTCGATCACATCAAATTTAGCTTTTTACTAAATGAAAGGAAATTGTCATCAAAATCAAGCGACGACCTTCATCAAAGTTATTACATTCATATGATATACTTTTGCTATCCAACGTTCAAGGGTATTACGTACATATTTTTTTTTGTTGCTCGTCCCCGTCACGAGATAATGAAATGGGATGAAATGACTTTGTGATGTTGTTTGATTCTTAGAAAAGTTTTATCAGACATTCTGGGTAAAATTGATGTTTTTCAGCTTCTCTACAGATTTACTCGAATAGAATAAGTCGGATGACTCTGGAATTGTGGCGGTGTGACACTGGCATGGCATTGTGTCAGTGTGACTCTGACATGGTATTGTGTCAGTGAGACTCTATCATGGTCTCGGTGTGACTCTGGCATTGTGTCGGTGTGACTCTGACTTGATGTCTGCGTGACTCTGGCATTGTGTCAGTGTGACTCTGGCTTGATGTCGGCGTGACTCTGGCATTGTGCCAGTGTGACTCTGACATGGGGTCGGTGTGACTCTGGCATTGTGTCAGTGTGACTCTGTCATGTTGCAGGATTTGAACTGATTTGAACTAATCAGAGTCTTGCCGGCATGGGCCAGATTCTTGATCAATTACCAGATTTGTGCTATTCAGGCATATTTGGTGAAACCATTACAAGGGTAAATATCCATGCTTAACAAAACCTTTCAAAAAAATTTTTGACAGTACTCGACCATAATGATGACGGTTATCATAAAAAAAAAAATTATGTTCAAAAAGCTCAGCCCGTCAATAACGTTAACGTAATAAAAATATCTGCTCGTCAATAATTCTAAATTTAACATCTCCTGTACGGCAATAACCCTAAAGTCATTCATAGTAAAAATAAACGTGTACTCAAAAATATTTTGTTGATTCATTTTTTTAATAATCATATCTGTAACGTGATAACGCCCTTTGACTAAACATTCGCGACACTTTTATGATAATGACATGTTCACCTTTATCTTCTATCCGTACATATTCATACCTGCTTATTTTAATGTTGTTGAATACTTTAAGCTTGAAAATCAGCACATGGATTAAAGGAAATGCTTATGTTCATGTCAAAAGCATTTTTAATGAGAGGTAATTGCAGTTTGATAGCTCATTAATGAGAATAATTCCTCATTTGAGAGCGGATGTTGGAGGAGGTTATATAAGCAATGATATTAAATCTACAGTTGGATCGGATGTTGTGTGGGAATGTTGATGTAGGTTGAATCGAGGTGAAGGCAATGCTTGAATCAAATTCGAGTTCTGATAAGGCATGCGATGCAGCAAGAAAAAAGAAGCAGTTGGTAAATGGTTAGTGTGTCGGCTTATCGACTCTGACGATCGGGGTTTACTATTGCCCGACTTTCAAACCAAATTGACCATTGCCGATATTTTGCTGCTCATTAACGAACTGGGTTTATTCTCAAGGAAACGCAATTTTTGAGCCAGTAGCCTAACTAGAGTCCAGACTCCAGCAGACTCCAAAAAAAGTGGAGTTATGATGCCAATGAATTCATTTCCATAATGGAGTCATGAAGCTCTGGTAGGATGTTTTGGTTTATAATGCCATTACAATTATAAGGCACCTGCTATTGCTTGCTTGCGCTTTCAAATTTCAAGTGACAAGTGAGATCCCAAAAGACACACTGCAAACAAATGATGGAAAATCCAGTGCTGGTCCATCTTGAGCCTGGTCCAAAATAATAAGATCAAAGTTGATCAATATTTTCGGTTATTTCCACGTCGTGTATCTTCCGTCGATTTCCTACTTGATTTTCCGCTCGTACTTATCAATTGTGATTAATCACTTCCCATGGATGTCCCCTGAAGCGAGCTTTCACTTACCAATTCCCAATACCTGGCAAAATACTACCTCTATTGACAGTTTCCTTCCAAGAGTTCCCAATTTCAAGTACAATCCTATCTCTTCAGGTTGCATCCTCTAATAAGATGGACAAGAGTCCATAAGTCGCCCACGTGCACTCATGTCATCTCTCCTTCCGGGAATATCGACCTTATTTCTTGTTTATATGATGTAGATCTTCAATCTACATTATTTAAGACTATTTTCATGAAAAGCAATTCATATTTAATTGCAATAAAACATTATGCATCAAGCCACTTGTCATTAGCATCACACGAAATCCAATTTACTAAATCTCTAAAATGTCATCATCTCATGCATTAATTCAGCATTAATATTTTGTTATTTTATGAAAAGACGTTTTTTTAATTACATCCAGTGCTTTATAATTTTTAAATAAATGCTCACCTGCAGAAGTGTATAATTTGAGTTTATGATACTGGAAAATGCTGCTGCTTGCTTTTTATTTGAGTATTTTGTAGAAGAAAACTTTTTTTTATAGTTTTTAATGCTGCTATAATAATTCTTTTATATATGAGATTTCTTGTTTGTTTGAACATAAAACTTGCATAATACTCGAGAGAGAAATCTGCATTAATTTTAAATTAAGAACAATTTTATATGCAAAATTTGCAAAAAATATAACTTTTTATCTTATTTCTTGCAAGATAGGCATGGATTATGAATTATAATTGTTGGAACTAACCAAATGCGCCATTTTCAAACAAAATCCATAAACATACTGCAATTTATAAATTTTTAATTTTCACATTCAAGTATATCCAACTTTAATGCATTAAAAAAAAACTTGTGTCATTTCCATGTGACGCCACCAGACACTCAAGTCGTTATGACTTCCGTTCACATAAAAAAATATTCATCTATGGTAGAAAATTGGATGTAGAAGTGAAATGACCAGGTCGTTGTGCTATAAACTCATCAGACATTCACAATTTCAGCACATTTAATAATTTCTTCTCGTCTCTTTGATGAGCTGACATTTTTCTGTTCATTTTGATTTGAATCCTTTAGATTGAGCTGAATTATGTGTTGATGGTTTGGCTAGACTTAGTCTGATTACTTGATGAAGTGAATTTACCTCTCATTAAAATGAGATATTCCCGAGTAACACAAGTGAAAGGAGCTGTTTTGGGGTTGCTTTTACTTACTTACTTACTTTACTTCGCTGGTCGTACAGATCAATTGTGATCCATGACCTCACACAGGAGTCGCCTGAAGCTGGCTTTTATTAAGCTGGAGTTGCTTTTATTAAAGTTATATGGAGTTTGCTTCAGAATGGCTTCCAAATGACTGCTGAATGGAGAACAAACGATTTTGTAGTAGCGTGAAATGGAATCTGCCTCTGATTGGCTTTAAAATGGCTGCACAATTGAGACCAAGTCTATTTTTTGTAAGCTTCAGGGGGAGGGGGGGTCTAGAAATTCGTTTTTTGCGTAACGTAATAAGTGAACGGCCCCTTAGTCCAATTAGTGTTAATAAAAGCATCCACGACCTAGCCTCAACGGAGTTATGACGAAATCTGTCTCTTTTGTGTCGTTCGGGACAGAAACAGACCCCATTTACCTCAGACAACTCAACGTGATCGCTAGGAGACAGCAATGTCAACTTATTAACGCTAAGACTCGAAATTGTCCTTACGGCACCTTGACGGCTGATTCTGATCCATTTCTACTGTGAAAATTGCAGTTTGCTGAATTGTGCCGTCCGAGTTTGACGTTAGTAAATGTGTCCATGACGAAAATAAGCCCTCGAAGTTCAGATTGGCGAATCCTCATGTCGATGGAGTCTATGAGCCTTAAAGGAGCCTATTTCATTTGTGTCACTCAGGACAGAACTACATTTAAATTACAAAAATGAATCTACCTCGTATGGCAGCAATTTATAAGCCTGAAAAGAACCTGCTTCTGTCGTCCCAGACTTAGAATTCAACGAAGATTCAAATGCACTTTCGGCCAGGCTTAGAATTCAAATGCGCTTTCATCCCAAAACTCAACAAAATTTCTAACTTGTACCTTAATGCTTCTCCTTAAGATTTCATTACAATTTGACACTGACAAGATGAGAATTATGATTAAAAGTAGAATAAATTTATTCATTTTTGTCGACCATTTTCATGAAGCATCCCCAAAAAATCTCAAAGCATTCACATTGACTTAATTTTATTATCGTAAATGGAAACGAAAAAAAGTTCTCACGATGTGTTCTTTTTCGTTAATTTTAATGTCGATCGCAATGGAAGTGAGCACAGATAGACTTAATTTATATTGAAATTTCCCAAAAGATCTCACGTCACTTTTATTCAGCAAAAAAGAAAGGACAATTTAACAGGATGTGATTATCATTTTGTGTTACTTGTGGCGATGTTGACATTTCCGATAATTTAATTTCATTCTACGCTTCCACTGTAGTGCACGTGCTGATGAGCTTTTACATTCCGTTTCTCATTATAAGGTCTCTACATCTTTGTGCTGTATCGATGTAACGTATTGAGTATAGTCGTAAATTTATATTTGTGTCTTACATCCTACGTTCGTGCATATCATGCCACAATTTTAGCATGCATTATGAAGCTTACTTACTTACTGTTGCCATTACGAACATTCTTAGTGACATTTTTGATAAATCAGAGATAAATGCGCTTCATATCTATGACTATGGGAAAAATATTTTACATCTTCATCATGCCTGGAGGGACATTGGAAGTGAAAGCTGAAGGAAAAAAAGCGTATAAAAATTTGTTGAGTGGGATGGTGTCCTTAGATTGCCTGCTTCCACAATAATAGCTTCTTAATCATCATCATCATCACCATCATCATTTTTATTATGTAAGCATATACACGCATACATCTTCTACCATAAGAAATGTCTTTTTAATGCCTATTGAGATTTGTAATCTGATTTTTTTTTCTTCTCATTGCTTTCGTGATCTTACTGCCATTGCCTTGAAGTGAACAATCTTACGTACATTACTTTAAATGATTTCTTATTCTTGGTCTTTAGAGATTGTTGAAATTGTTGTTAAGGAAGAGAAAATTTAATTTTATACTTAAAGGACTGTCTAGTTATGGCCACAAAACAATTTAGTTTGTGTTTTAAAATTTATTGAATTTTAAATTTTTTAATCTGTATGATTATGTATGCAGCAGTTAACTTGTTGATTCAGCGGAAAAGCAACAGTTGTGGAGTTGTCGGCAAGCATGTCGGTTCCGATTTTAATGAATTTGTAAAATTTATTGATGTCGTACATCTCACATTAAGATATGATTCATCATACACTGGAAATAAGCAAATCAAAGTTCATTGTCTTGACCAAAGCCAGCCATTATTGTGCTTGATAAGGAAAACTCAACTTCTTCCCGTAAAAGCAGCGACATAGAAGTGTCCTTGTATCTATATTGTGCTGCTCGGGACATTTCTTGTCAATTTCTATTTTTTGTAACTATTAGTCCAAAAATCATTAAGTGCTACTCTTTTAAGGATGTGAAAGGATGCCAGACCGCTGCATTCAGTAGACCTACAGTTTATATTGTGAACGGAACTACTTCTTTGATGACGCTCTTTTGCTCTGACTTTTGCCTACAAAGGTATGCTGTGAGCCGCATTCCCACTTAAATAGGTTTTCGAATATGATTCGAAAAAGGACAGTTGGAAAGGTTTCTCCCAAGTTTCCTCCTGTCGAGTCTCAAACCCATGACTGCTTGGTCGGTATCACAATAATTAGGTACCAAATTACTAAACCATTCCACCATCAAGCCACTTCGACTCAAATGAGCATTTAGTAAATGTAATAAAGAAAGTCACTATCCATCCACATTATGTCTTTCCAAAAAATTTATTGTCTGATATGAGGACATAAAAGATTACGATCTAAAGTCACAAAACAATCGATTGATGTTCGTACCTTAGACAACGACACGACAGTTACGATAGTAATAAATCTATTTTAAGTGTAGAAACTTGAACTGTCACATAAAATCACATCGAATTTAGATAACGCACAATCATTAAACTGATACTTAACTGCATGTTCTGATCAGCAAGGACAATGAACTTTGGTTAAGATAATTTGGATATGTCTGATGAATCATATCTTAATGAGATGTACAACATCAATAAAACAAGCCAAAAAAATTCATAAAACACGAATAAATATTCCAATTCATTGCGTAATAAATGGCTTCATTTAAGCTTGTTGAATGCATTCATTAAACATAAATTATTTACTTCCCACGCAGTTGACCTTCCAACCATCTTTAATTTTAATAAATCAGTTTCTTCGTTTTTTTTGTCTCATTTCATTTGGAAAAAAAGGTCAAGTGAATTCTCTTTTATTCTTGATGGCCTGCTTTTCTCATCCCGAGTGGGACAAATTAGATGAAGGTGTTCATGTAGGATTGATACTTAATTTATCACATTAATATAATTTAAAAGCAATTAAAACTATCAAAAGTTTCGTCAATAGTTAGCTGGAATCTGATATGATCAAGAAATTAGAAAGTTGTGATTTTTGCTAGAGTCAATTCAGATTTAAACGTGGTGTAGCTAACAAATGGATCGCATATGAAGTTATGTGTCATTGGGATCATGACCGAGTGAAGCATGATTTGAATTGACGACTGAACATCTAGTAACATACTTGAGATTTCATGACAAGCACCATAGATTTCTAACTAGACATACCCGATTGGAACTTAATTAAATTTTGGTACCACAGCAATGAGATGACAGCATACATAGAACCATGAGACAGTCATTTATCGAAATTATGCAAATTTCCTAAATGGTAGCCTGTTAGTTCTAAATATACTGCTGCCTCGTCATCGACTTATCGCAGTCTTTTCCACTCGGGATGAATGCATTAATAGCTCTTAAAGATCATTAATGCTGTAATCCGCTGAAAATTGTGTCTACAGCAAAGCATGGCTCTAGCGTAAATTCAGATTTTGTCAAATTCAGCTCAAAGTCAGAGTCATATCGGCTTAATTCTAGTCAAACTTCTTCACGCCTTGTGCCTTGCACAAATATTTTATTACTGACTGCATCTAAAAGAGGAGATCATGGATCAACTCATCTCAAAAATCCTTAATTTTTAATCAAAATTCAATGCATTAATCTATTCGATCAAGTCTTAAAAACATATCTCATCCAATTTCACTAAAATAACTTTTTTTTTTGAGGTAAAAGCCTGCAAAATTTAAACCGAAGGAAAGGTCGATAGCAGGATATTGCAAGCACTTCACATTCTCATAAATAATTTTTTTCAACTTTCTACGCCATAATTTAGGCATCGACGCGAGGTACATTAACATTTTTTCATACTTATCAAAAAATGGTAACCTAAGAAACGAGGGAAATGATTATGAAGAAGAAAGGAAAGAAAAAGGTGAGCAACAGCAACAGTACAAGCAATAATGGTTGAAAAATTGGGATATACTTTTGAATTTTAAGTAGGATGGAAGGTTCTATATATTTATAACCATATACATTTATGTATGTAATGT
Source organism: Chironomus tepperi (assembly GCF_022539635.2). Taxonomy (NCBI): domain Eukaryota; kingdom Metazoa; phylum Arthropoda; class Insecta; order Diptera; family Chironomidae; genus Chironomus; species Chironomus tepperi. The sequence goes on from NW_027226473.1 coordinate 998,106, forward strand.
AAGTATTATCCAGTGGGATGTAATTTTGACACTCATCGCACGAAATTTCATCATATTCATGATTTGAGAACATTTCTTTAGATTGATACATTTGGTGCTGAATATCAGAGGGTGGCTTTCTCAAAAGCGACCGTTAAATTTTTTCAAAAAAGATTTTTTTCCTTAAAATTCAAATTTTTTTTTACCGTTACTTTTACTTTTCTTCATAACGTAAATTTTTATTTTAAATTAAGTTGAATTTGAAATGTTTGAATTTTTCGACAATCTAAAGTCGAAAAACCCGAATTTGAGACGGCCACACTCTGCTGGATATGATAATGGATTTTAAGGCGTCGATGAATGCTTACTTCTGTCACGATTTTGTACAGACTGAGACTGATGCAATTTTCATTGGAACAAACTTATTTCCGCACTTAAGAAAAACTTCAAAGGAATCACAAAGCACTGAGCTTTCTTTCAAGTGTAGTCATAAAAAACATGAAAATCAAATAAATCATCATGCTCAAAAATTCTTTCATGAATAAAGTAATCCAATTCCATAAATTTTCCACTTTTTTTTTTTTTCAAAAAGGAAAAGAAATTCTTGCTTTTCCTGATATTTTTCCTTTTTTTAATAGTATTATGTAGAGTGGCCCTCGTTCACAAACCAACTTCCGTATATTTTCTCTTTTTTTCATCCCTTTTCTTCTTTCCTTGTTCTTTTTAAAAGTGCTTGTACAACCCCATCAATTTAATCTTTTGAAAACGACCATATTCGTATCCAGTCCTTATAAGGATTTACATAGAATCATTTGAATAGTTTTGATTGCGGAATCTTGTGTATTATGGTCAATAAGAGTCCTGAGAGGAGCCATGAGTGGAACATGCTGCGATTTTCTGTCTAAATTCTGATTAGTAGCTTGACATTAGTAGAATTTGCCCTGAAATATCAAGTTTCTAACTAAACATACTCAGTATCCTTAACTTTGGTCGGAACATTGCGTCGGAACTGCGGAACATTGCGTCGGAACTGCGGAACATTGCGTCGGAACTGCGGAACATTGTGTCGGAACTGCGGAACATTGCGTCGGAACTGCGGAACATTGCGTCGGAACTGCGGAACATTGTGTCGGAACTGCGGAACATTTTGTCGGAACTGCGGAACATTGCGTCGGAACTGCGGAACATTGCAGCGCGTAAAGAGCATGTTCAGGCAACGTCTATGCTGATATTATCAATTGCCAGAAGGAGCCATCAATAAGATCAAAAATCCATCCTAAGGGACTTTCAAAGCTTTTATGTATACGAATCCATGGTTTCTGTAAGCTTTAAATACATATATGCTAAAATGTTGTTGTTATGCTTCTCTTCTTATTCATTCTTGGTAAACGATACATTTTACTTTCACTAAAAAAAAGCTTGTTGACTGACTGTTGCGGCTTCTATGACACCGTAACGATCTCTTGAGAGAAAATAAAAGACTGCAAAAAAAAGGTTGATGTGGTCAGGTAAATCAACCTTTTGCTATGCTAAAAACTGTTGTTGTTGCTAGGTTTTCTTAAAAAATGATATTTTTTGACAAATTGAGATGTTATTGATGAAAGTATTGCCGATTGGATTTCACCTCACTTGAGGATTCTGTTGTTAAATAATTTCTTGTGGTTCTTTGATAACATTATTAAGGATCTAAGGCTCAAATTGTATTAATAATGACTAAATGAAGCAAATTTTCTTATTTTTAGGTGATAGTCCCGAGCGACACAATGCGGTTTTGTCGCTCAAGAAGCTTTAATTTTATATTTTGCTGCTTATACTGTCTATCGGTTTTCTAATGGATATGTTCGGATTGATTTTATATGTTAAACATAGCTCGATTGTAAATACTTCATTAAACACTTTAAAAAAATTGGTGTAAATACATTTAATCAGTAACTGCAAAAATTACGCATTAAATTGTAACCACACAATTGCTAATTTTGAAATTCCACGAAATGTTAAATATAATTTCGATAAAAATCTAATGTGTTGGATGCATTAAAATGCATAATTTCTGAGAATCAGATAATGTCAATTTTACTAATTAAAAACCTTTTTTGACAGTCAACACTAATTACATAAATGTGCTATTAATTAGCATTTTCATTAATAAGCTTCTGATTGTAATGAGTAATTTAATTAATTTTTAATTACAAATTTCTGTATTAATATTTTAAAGGTTGGAGTTATTCGTTTATTGCAGTGGTGGGCAACCTGTGTGCCGTGACAAGAGCCAGTGGTGAACAACCTGTGTGCTGCGACAAGTGCCAGAATTGGGCGAATTGTTTGCGACAACAAAATCCAGTGGTGGGCAACCCTTAGGCCGCGACAAGTGTCTGTGGTGTGCAAGCTTTCAGTTGCCGTGACACATGCCGCGACAAACAGGTTACCCAGCTCTGATTTTTATCAGAAATTGCTACCCCATCCACTTGGATACTTGAAAATTTGAAGCAAATCAAACAATTGACAAAATTAGATTTAATATTTATATAAATCATTAAGTCAACTTCCCCGAACATCCGTCAAACTGAACAGAACCAAAAATTAATTTTGGTGACGACAATAACTGTAAATATGCCGAACAGACTTCCTCCCAAGTACCTATAAATAGCGACCAATTCGGATGAAAAAATATTAAGCTAAAGGCTACATAAAAATTAAATATTTGCCATTTAGTATTTTTCGTGTATGTCAAGAACAAAAAAATTATTTTCTAGGGGTTTTTAGCAATTTTCTTACAATTATTGCTGACGATATTGATAATGATTATTATGAGGATTTTGGAACATTCTTTTATTCTATTATATTCTAAAGTTTTGCAATAATCATAAGCATTACTATTACTAAGTTAATGATTTTCCTTTTTATTAAGGACATATTAAGTACGAGAAAGGGTTAGATTTGGAATTTAGGCTAGCTGTCCATTTTGAAACATGTGAACTTAGGACACAGTCTGATCCTTGAACCTTTCGTCACAAAATCTCTTTATCCCAGTCCCTCTTCCTTCCAAGAGCGTTACGAAGTGAGTCAACGCCTCTCAGCCAGAAAGATCGTCCCGAGAAGCACAATCAAGTCGTAAGTATGTCGCTCTATTGTCACGTGGACGACAAACCGTTAGAATTTTTTGACGGCAACATAACGGCTGTTCGTGGCTCGTTGCTACAACCAACTATGAATCTCGCCGCATCATGACGTTCAAATTATCTCTATAAAAATGCTTTCAGTAGGAGATGAACTTCAACTCGTTCAACCAGCTCTGATAATAAGAGATGATGTCATGAAATTAATATCATTTCCACCCAAACAGTTAAAAATTTTCCACAAAAAGAAATTAGAGAATGAATTTTAATTTTTCCTTAACAGATTTTAATTGTAGGCTTAAATGACCTATTAACATTTAGTAGGAGAATGTGGGGGTTGTGGATATACAATAAATATAAAAATCACATTTAATTTAATTTTACGATTATGATAATTAATTTTACTATGACTAATCAAGATGAGATAACATTTAACTGTGGATGATTGATGTCGAAATTATTGACATTTGGTTGATTATTTCATGAGGTGCTGAATTTTAATAAATTGTTTTTGAATATTAATCATGTCCACAATAGTTTGTTGCAGAGCTTGCTTAGTAACACTCACATCTTGTTGTGGAGGAGTGTCTCCTGGAGGAGTGGATGAGATGTCTCCTGAAACTAGTCCTATCTCTAGTAACTAACAGCAGATTGTTCCGTAAAGGACATGTATATTAATCGGTCCAAATCCTACACCACGCCAGGGTGAATCTGACATCCTAATCCGATTGCTACTGACAGATTTTAATATCAAGTCAGAGTAAGTCTGGCCAGAAACCAAATTTTTGATCTATTAACAGGTCCAAATCTTACATCTTGCCATTATTGTCTTTCTTGACAGCTTCATTCCATGTGTTCTTCATCCGCTCACGTGATATCAAGTCATATATAAAGTAACACTTTAAATCCTCAGTCTCCACAAGTCTCCTAATAACACGTCGCTCAGCTACAATTATTTTAATTTCATTTTGTACCCGCAAATCTCTCCCCCAAATAAAAAACCACCGAGATAAAGTTTTTTAAGGCATTAAATTTTTACAACAAAATGATTCCATTTCTTTCATAATAACAAACGACTTTAATCAACATGAAACAAGCTTATTAATAAATATTTAATTCATTCTTCATCTTCTCTCCATTTTTCCATGTTTTTTTTTTTCTTTCCGTCCCTCTAGCTGTATGCCAGATTCTTAGCTTGCTTTTTTTTATGTAAATATAGTTATAGTAATGAACCTTTCCAACATTGAAATATAAGGCAGCGTGTAAAAATTATGGTATTGTATTAATGAGAAAAAGGAAGCAAAAAGGAGCAATATAATAGAACTAAGAATATTGATCACTGTAAGCGATAAGAACAACAATAGAAATACTTTGGCCATAATATTATGAGAATTTTGTCAGACTTTAATGCTTCAATATTTTCATAACATCCTGTAATACTTTTAAAAAATTATGAATAAAAATCACCGTCAGGCATCGACTGATGCCAAGGTTAAAATGAAAAATGAAAGTCATCGTGTGGAGCTTCGACTTTTCTAGACGAAGCACACGAGGAAGCAGTGAAAATAAGCAATTGGGGGTCGATTTCAACATTAAGGTGGAAATTTGTTACCTAAAGATTATCATCATCTAAAATTGAGTCAATTTTCTAATAGACCCGAAGGAGGATGGTCATTTGTGTGGAAATATACGTAATTTGATATTTTTCGCTGATCTAAACTTTCATTATTTTGATTATTAGGATTATTTTGTTTCCATTCTATTAGACATTTTCTCGGAAATAATATGAATGAAAGGAACACATGCTGTCTATAAAATATGTTAATAAATATTAAAAGCTTTATTTGCATAGATAAACATTTACATTAACGTAATATGTGTCAGTATAATAGGAACTGAGTTTTCTCGTGCTGTTGACTATCATGGACGTAATCAGGGAGGACTTGACTCTACTAGACTCAAGTAGAAACAATTAGACTTGACTAAACTCGACTAGACCTCGACTAGACCTCGACTAGACCTCGACTAGACCTCGACTAGACCTCGACTAGACCTCGACTAGACCTCGACTAGACCTCGACTAGACCTCGACTAGACTTCGACTAGACCTCGACTAGACCTCGACTAGACCTCGACTAGACCTCGACTAGACCTCGACTAGACCTCGACTCAACCTCGACTAGACATCGGCTAGATCTCGACTAGACCTCGACTAGTCCTCGACTAGATCTCGACTAGACCTCAAATAGACCTCGAATAGAACTCGACTAGACCTCGACTAGACCTCGACTAGACCTCGACTAGACCTCGACTAGACCTCGACTAGACCTCGACTAGACCTCGACTAGACCTCGACTAGACCTCAACTAGACCTCGATTAGACCTCGACTATAACTCGACTATAACTCGACTAGACCTCGACTAAATTCTACAAAACTCGAATAGACTCGAAAACTTTAAAAAAAAACCTGACTACGCACCTGCCAACCGTGCAAATAAATCTAAAATTATGATTTAGAGTATCGATCTCTGTCAATCTCATAACCTTTAAAAAGCAAATGTGTACATACAACAAATACAAACAATCATTCAATTGAATGTAAAGTAGATCATGCAATTTACGTATCACATCAAATTCAAATTGATGGGAGCTGTAAGAACATCAATACATGGGGTATAGGAAGAAGAAAAGGTATGTATATCAATCCTTATTTATTTGATGTCATTGATGTTGATTCTTCAAAGATTCTCGGATGATGATAATAATAATAACATTAATGAACGGAAGGATGAGTCAATGGTATGAAAATAAGCATATAAAGTGGTTAGGGCAAGAAGATGAGCCTTTTACTTTTATATGAATACGTAAAAGGATATCGATGTGCTATTGACATTTCCTTTCCTTTGAAATTTTCAATTTTCAACTAGGAAATTTGTGATGATGAAGTTTAATCATTTGTGGAACTGAATCTTTCTCACTTTTGTATGATGCATTTATTATGTGAAGCAAATTGGGACTAAAGCCACAAATTCAAACTCGGATTTCGATTCAGTAGACATTCAATCATCTGTGTCAGGTAGTCTGAATTTTGAGAAACTCGATTAGACTTGATTCTGTTAGATTAGACTCGACTAGTCTCGACTAGACTCGACTAGACTCGACTAGACTCGACTAGACTCGACTAGACTCGACTAGACTCGACTAGACTCGACTAGACTCGACTAGACTCGACTAGACTCGACTAGACTCGACTAGACTCGACTAGACTCGACTAGACTCGACTAGACTCGACTAGACTCGACTAGACTCGACTAGACTCGACTAGACTCGACTAGACTCGACTAGACTCGACTAGACTCGACTAGACTCGACTAGACTCGACTAGACTCGACTAGACTCGACTAGACTCGACTAGACTCGACTAGACTCGACTAGACTCGACTAGACTCGACTAGACTCGACTAGACTCGACTAGACTCGACTAGACTCGACTAGACTCGACTAGACTCGACTAGACTCGACTAGACTCGACTAGACTCGACTAGACTCGACTAGACTCGACTAGACTCGACTAGACTCGACTAGACTCGACTAGACTCGACTAGACTCGACTAGACTCGACTAGACTCGACTAGACTCGACTAGACTCGACTAGACTCGACTAGACTCGACTAGACTCGACTAGACTCGACTAGACTCGACTAGACTCGACTAGACTCGACTAGACTCGACTAGACTCGACTAGACTCGACTAGACTCGACTAGACTCGACTAGACTCGACTAGACTCGACTAGACTGGACTAGACTCGACTAGACTCGACTAGACTCGACTAGACTCGACTAGACTCGACTAGACTCGACTAGACTCGACTAGACTCGACTAGACTCGACTAGACTCGACTAGACTCAACTAGACTCGACTACACTCGACTAGACTCGACTAGACTAAACTTTTAATTGAATGAAATACGTTTTATTTCATAAAAATCCAAAAAAACATTCAAGCAGCCTTTCCTTAAGCTTCACCAAAAATCCAATGCAGCCATACATGATCCATACGAAATCCACTTTAATACCAAGCCTTCTACCGCCCGGACTCTAAGCCTTCTAAACTTCAAAATCCGTTATTGATTTTGGAATCTCATTTAAGTTTATTTTTATTCATCAATACAATAAACACAGCATATCCAACAGAAAAATATTGGATGAAAAAAGCATTTTCATTTACAAAACCCTTTCAATATTCATTTTAAGGGATGAAGGAAGTAAAAAAGGAAAGAGAATTCACAACGGTAAGATGGAAAATCCTTATACATGTCAAATTTTGACTATTTCTTCACAAATAATGCACAGAACGATAAAAATAAATTGAAATGATTATAAGGAAGCAAATAAAGCCAGTTGCATAAATCCCGGTTTGTATTTTTTTTTGTCAATGCTTGAGCTGTCTTTTATAACATCTCATTTAGAATTATTTTTAGATGCTTTCGTATTGAATTTTTATGTAACTGGGTAGTAAAAAATCCTGTGATAAAGAAGAATGTTTGCTCGTTTGCTGGATGCGCAGTAGTTTTGGTAAAGTAAATAAAGTTTAGTGCAGATTTAAAGAAATCAATATGAGGAACAAATTTGTTTTAAGGTTTAATAAAGAAAGAAAGGATATGCAAGCATGAAATAAACCCGATCGAACATGTTGCTGTCGTTTGGCGTTCAAATGGCTATCATATAGCGTGCAAGTGGCTGTTATGTAGAGTAAAAGTGACTGTCATGTGACGTCCAAGTGACTGTTAAGTGACACTCAAGTGATTACCATTTAGCGTCAAAGTTGCTACCATGTCCCATCCATGTTGCATCTAAGTGGCAGCCATGTTCCATCAAAGTGAATGGTTGTGTCTAAGTGACTGTCATGTGGCGTTTAAGCGACTGTCATGTGGCGTTTAAGCGTCTGCCATGTGTCGTCCAAGTTGCTGTCATTTGGCGTCCAATTTGCTGTCATAAGGCGTACAAGTTAATGCCAATTTGATTAAAAGTGAATTTTATGTCGCTTCCAAGTAGCTGCTATATGACGTAAAAGTGGCTGTCATATGGTGTCAAAGTGGCTGTTATATGACATAAAATTGGCAGTCATGTGGCGTCGAAGTAGCTGACATGTTGCGTCAATGTGACTGCGATGTTGTGTACAAGTTGCTCGCAAGTAACAGTCACTGATGTCATGTGGAGAAAATCAGGCTGCCATGAATAATTTTGTGTCACTCGGGAATAATTCTTCATGAAAAGACAATGTGTTCAGCTGCAACACATAAAATATCAGCTATCTAAACAGAAGCCACATAATTCTGGATTAAATTAATCAGCAAGGAGCAATTGAATTGTATTACTTCCATCGCTATAAATACAATGACTTAGATTTAAATTAAATATAAATTTATGTCCTCCCACGAATCAATTCACATTCTTTTATTGCCATCACAATCAGGTTTTTGGCCTCGATGGTGTATAGATTTTTATTTTTATATCCAATAAAGCTTATAAGATGCTGTAAAATAAAAGAAAAAGGTGACATGTATAAATTGCAATGACAAAGTATCAATATTCTAACAATGGGAACTTTATGAGTTACTGTAACTTTGTCACATTTCTTAGTGGAATAATATCTCTGTGGATATCGAGGTTAACATTTTATGTTTTGGAATTTACAGGATTTATTTAAAGCTGTAACATTTTAAATTTGCAGTCAGTAAAACTTGCTCTAAATGTTGATAGTCGGATAAGCTTTAAGATCTGTTTTAGTGATGCTCAAACTATTGTCAGTGACACATAAGTGATGAGAGGAATAAGCTGTAATTGAATTGCTCGATTATGCTGATTTTGACAGTTGTGTAGTTTGACATGGCTCGACCATGTTGCATCCAGGTTCCATTAAGAGTATGTTCCTACAACCTTCAGGTATGTCACGTATAAGTAACCAAATTTAAACATTTATATTGCAATATGGAAAGTAAGGAGCACTCTAGAGCCCAAGAGCTACTTACCGAGCAGTAATGGCAGAATTTCAGCCAAACCTGCGGGCTGTTAAGTGTGGAATTCGTAGAATCTAGGTGACACAGCCAGTAACAAAGCTATGAAAGGTTAAGGTAGCAAATTGAAGAATTTTGTCCAAAAAGAGGGATGGAGCGGGGTTGACACTCAACACCCGAGATGGGAACTTCCCTATCCCCCTTCTCGTTACACAGCAGATGGATACAGTACGTCAAAAAGCAATACCGCCTCCCATGCCAAATTTGAAACAGTTCACGAATCCCTGATCAATTTAAACCCAAGTATTTCGAGTCTTATCCTCCAACACTTTAAAGAAAATCCTCAAATACGACACGGATTATTCCAATGAATAGTTCAATCCATAATTTAGAACAAAGCAGCAAACGACGACACACATACACACACAAAAATTGTAAGTACAAAGAGGCGAATCACATACAAATTTATGAGCTTTTTATGAAGGCGACTTCAATGTCAATTTGACACGAAAAATCACTTATCTTTATGTCTGAAATGTTTCTGCAACTCATATAGTATGATACACATACAAACATCCACATTTTTAGTAATTCTCTCAAATTTTTTTTTCGGTTTTATTCACTTTCACTTCAATCTTCAATCCTCATAAAAAAGTGCAATTTATTTGTGATTTATTGCCCTTGAGTCCACTTGAGCGTGTAAATACACAACCCATGGTAAAGAAGAAATATGAAGTTTGGACGGAAAGGAAGCAACAAAAGAGACCGAACAAAAAATTTTGTTCTTTCTACTTTTTAATTGAAATTTAGAGAGCAGATTTTGTCCACATTTATGTGTAATTAAGCGAATACTATCCATTTATGCGACATAAATGGAAATGTCTTAAGAATATATCCGTTTTGTTTGTATTATGTTGTATGTGTTGTCTGTTGTGGCTTCTTAATTTTTGTTCCTTTTAAAGCTGCATCACTTTAAACATTTGACTGTCTATGAAAAATTATTTGGAATGGGTTTCGAACAAGCGAACTAACCATTTTTTGGTCGCAAGCTCCACAAGCTTCAGTTAATGCTCACTCATCAAAAAATGGTCCATAACACAACAATTTTTATGACATTACACATTGTGTGTATTGTTATAATTGTAAAAGAGAGAAATTCCTTTAAAAAAATGTCTTTCAACCTTCATCTTGATGTCCGTACTTTCTTCGTCCAGTTGAATTAAGGATGAAGAAGAAGTCAAGTTTGTCCTTTTTCCTACCTCGTAACTTTCATTTGTTGTGCGCTTTTTATGATCCCTTTTTGCTGTTTTATTGTGAAATTTTTAGTCACACTTGCTCATTTTCTACGAGCGATACACACCGTAATAACTGAGATTCCTGCCTGCTTGAAAATAAAAATGTGGTACAGCTTAAACTGCAAGTACCGCGGGTAATTGCTATATTTTGTTACTGTATTATAGAAATGATGTAGCAGCTGTAACATAATTGTTATAGCCTAACCTAAGCATACGATGAAGTAGAAGACATTTTAGCCACACCAAATGCCACTTCCTATCCACTCAGCGTTTTTAAAAAGCACAGCTGAATATTGTTGTGCCAAAAGCCTCCGTTCATTCCAATATTATTTTCGATTGTATCACATTTCAGCTCAAAAAATGGTAATTGGATTTCGTTCACAGTCTATAGGGACTACAACCTTACAGAGGAATCAAAAAAAAAGGTGAGAATTTGAATGGAAATGGGAAAATTATATGCATGTGTATCCCATAAGTGTACATTGCTTCCATAAGTAAAGCATGTTTGGGAATTAAAGGAGAAAATATATATATTGAGTCAGAATTATACGAATATTAAGGGAAATGGAAGTGAAGAAAAAGTTCATAGTTGTTCAAAGCTCGTCAGCTGGAAAAATGGTCTTTTTGTGTTATTGATATAGTGCGGTAGTTCCATTGCTATTAATGCTTTTATGAGGAAAAAAAAATAATTTTTTTTTCTTGCTCTATTGCCAGCACACAAAAAGGCACTAACTGGACAATACAAAGAATGTGTGTGTGTGTAGAAGAGCTCGCATGGTCAGTGAATAATTCTTTATTATTAGCAGTTCTAACAATATTAATTATGTGTATTATAGACATTACAGCAACACTGATGGTTGACTTTCCTTATCTACTCTAGAAAATTCACAACATACTCAGCACATTTGCTGTGTTCTGTGAGGTAAAATAGAAATGGAACAAATTATTTTGATTTCAGTAGGAATTAATGCTTGAAATGATGCATGTTCTTTAACTAGAGTGAAGTTTGGTTTAATTTGGGGTTTGTTAAAGGTTCTTGGAATTTAAAACTCAAAGAGATATTGCATGCTCGATTGGAATGTCGAGCAACATATCATGACGATTGCATTGTTAGTGCATTCATCACGACATATTGATGTCGGTCAAATGAGCATCACATGATGATTTTTTAGACAAATTTCGACTAATGAATGCAATTGCAAAGTCTTAGTCATGATATGTCGTTTGTGAATACATTTGATAGTTGTCTAGGCAGGACATACTGTCTGTATAACAAGCGTCATTAGTGCAGTGGCATCTAAGCGGGTACCAAGTGACTAAAAAGGCGTATCAAATTGATGCCAATTAATTCTAATCCCCAACACCATGAGCCTGCAAATTTCATTACCTAGTGTCAAACTGCTGTCAATCCAATTTCACATCTAGCTTTCAACGCAGCAACATAACCGCGACATACTTGCTTACTTATTTCCTTGGCTGGGGCGAACGGGGGCCAATTGTCGCGTTTAAAGACCGTCTGTAGACAGCTCTATTTTTCGAAAACTTCTGCCAATTAGGGATATTGAGAGCTCTGGCATCCTTATCCACACAACCAATCCAGGACGAACAATCAAGCAATGCTTCAGAATTATTTACACACCATCAAAAAAGAAGAAAGAAATCACCACAAAAATGGTCGACAGCAATTCTTTACATATCTGTCGTTACAACATACATCTCTGTATTAATTCAAGTTCAGTCAATCAGGAAAGAAATAAGAAATAATTTCTGAATCAATGAGATACAGAAGGAAAAAATCAGTGAATTAAAGTCAACAAAAAAATAACATTTAGGAACTGTAATGTATTCAGGGGCGTATCCAGAAGATTTTACTAAATTTTTTTTAAAAAGCAAACAAAAATTTTAAAAATAAAAAAAAACGTTACAAAATAAACGGCTTTTCAATTCTCAGAGGAGGGTAAGGGGGAGGGGGGTGGAGGACGTGCCACCAATGGCCCCCTTGGCTCCGCCTCTGAATGTATTATACACACACGTTAAATCCATTCATATTCATTAAATGCCCTTATAATAATTGTGCTTGCTGTTTTCCATTAAAATTTCATTTAAAGCTATTAAAACAATAAGAGTATTTCTATCGTTATGTTAGATGTGCAGTCGTTTGTGTGCCTTGAATGTGGAGGAAATGTGAAAGATAGAAAATAAATATAAGTGTTGAATAAATACAGACAACTGACATAACTTCCTATTGAATAGATAAGCTTGTAACATAAATTTTTTCTATTTTCTCATGCCTTGCATTTTATGCATTGGATATATCCTATAAATAATAAAATAGAGACAATATTTACGAAAAAATAAATGCCATATGATTTTGAATCAGCACAGATGTCTTTAATACAGCTTGCATTGAGCTTCTATTTTCATTTAATTCAATTAAACCACAATTAGGTCTTGATGATGATGACAAAAACTTTTATCCTCATACTTTTCTTAGTGCCTATGATTCTTCAATTCAGAAACTTTTTTGATATGGTAATTATAAGCAGCATCACGTTCACATAGCAGATTTAAGCAACAATGTATTGATTTGTTGTGTCACGTATTATTGAGATTATGTTATTGTATATTTTTTGGTGCTAGAAATTGATATGCTTACAAAATTGGATGATTTTCGGTTCTAACAAATATATTCTATATTCATTTGTGACAGGATTAATCAAAAAACTATCTCGAGTTGCACATATTTAGTAGAATGTTGTCGTACGACATACATGACCGACACAAACCTGAAGGATTCATCACGGTTCTTTTATAGACTCAGGCTAAGCTCATTTATTAGAATCAAGTAGAAGCCGTCTCAGTGAGACATCCCTATGGACACTGATGTATCCACATGGACACTGAGGCATTCACATGGACACTAAGACATTCACATGGACACTGAGGTATCCACATTTACACTGAGGCATCCACATGAACACTTAGTAATCCACCTTGACAATGAGATATCCACGTAGACATTAAAACTTGAACAAGCCCGAATGTTACTTAGAAATAAGCGACTATTAAAACTCGACCGGTACATATTAATTTACTAGTATAATATTATTATACTTAAGAACAAGTGGCACTCACTATGCAGAAACCACCAAATTTGCCAAGTGACTGCCACTTCGTCGCCGTGGTGGCAACATTTCAATATGTGTCGATCGGGAAAGTTTGAGCACTGTATCAATAATTGTGATTTTTAGTCAAATTGCTACATAATATTCAGCTTGACAGAGAAAATAGAATCTAAACCTGCTGTAACAAAAACTGAATATAGTGAAACTCTTGCTAGATTCTGTGAAACCTGGTCTCATGTCAGCCTAGAGAAAGATTTGTCTCATTATGTGTCATTCGAGGAATATAGACAAGAATGTGGCATGAAACATCTGCATAGTAACCATGCAACATGAACTCATGTAGCCTCAACTTAATATATGTAGGATGTTGCTTACAGTAACAAAATTATGGATTTCTCAGAATTTCTACTTCCATGCCCAAAATAGACTCTCAGAATCAATCTAAATAAATATCCCCAACCTTGTCACTAACTTTATGTTATTCATAAATTTGATTATCATTTACATTCCATATTGAATATTTGACACACTTGTCACTGTAAATGTCAAATGCGTAAATATCCATTCATGGGTCAACAACTCAAGAGATGAAAGAGAAACTTTATTTTTTATAGGTGGAGGCAATTTGAAGCTCATGAAACTTACTAGGCATTTTTATTCATAAAAAATATAATATGTATGTCTGAGAATCACATTCAATATTAGAAGCTAGCAGTATGAATATGAAAATGAATTTCTTTTTCTGACAGTTTTTTGTTCTTCCCCAAGTTCTTTTTATTCCCCGTCTTGCTGAAATGTTTTCAACATAAATCTTGATTTAAAAAATGATGACAACTTTTTGTGCATACAAGCAGGCAAGAACATAATCGAAATAAAATTCATAGGAACTTTTTTTAGCATAGTATTTTGATAATCTGGTTGGTTTATGGACACAGTCACTTTTTCTGTGACTGGATGATAAGTGTGACTGTACGTATTTTGAAGAACTTTAAAGGAACAGATATATTTTGTTGAAAGTTGAAGAAGATTTAGGGTTCTAGAGGTACCTCGAATATCACAAGTCGGGATATCGATCCAAAATCTGGCACCTGGTCGTCGTGACTTTCGCATGATTCCGGAAGGAAATAAAATCCGATAACATTTCATAGTCGCGTCGGCTGAGGGGATTTTAACAAAATCTGGCACCGGATTTCACATCAAATAACAGATTTGTGCTATTCGGGGTGCTTCAGTTTTAAAAAGCAATTTTCCCGGATGGCAAATAGTTTTTGCGGAAGGAGCTCAGCGAAGAAACAGACGAAAAATCTGTCCTTATGCTGGTTAGACTCTGTCCTGAGTCAATATTCTGATAAATCTGGTTTCTTGCTGGTTCCGGGCTAAACTCATGTAGACCTAGAGCCAGATTTACCTCACTGTGTGTCATTCAGAAAATAAGCACAAATATGTGATAAGCCTGGAAAATGCACGATGGAATAATCGCCAAAAATCCTGCCCAGGACAGTGTTACTCTGGTTCTGTTTTAGATTCATCGAAATTTGGTCTCAGATCATAGTCAAGTTGGTCTAAAATTGAATTTTCAGCCATTTCTACAACTTATGCTTTTCGGCAAGGGAACATCTAGCTAAGTACATAATTAGCACCAAACCTAGCTCCTCACCAACCAAAAGTCAGCCAAATATAGAATCTTTCCCATCTATACCTTCCAGTACCCTTCAATATAAAATATAAAAATTTCTTCCTTTTTATTTTAAATTTTGCTGCCTATGCAATACAACCATGTGCGATTGTTTGGAATATAAATCAAAACTGAGAAAATGGCACATGAAAAAAAATAAAAAAGTTCTAGGACATCTGAATGCGAAGCGCACAATAAAATCAAGTTGATAATGATAAAAATGCATGAAATGGTGGGGAGAAAATAAAGAGGATAATATAAAGAGGAATGGAGATAGGGAATTGAATTTTTTTTGTGCTGTATGTCGCTTTAACTGCAAATTGAAATATCTTTTTATTTTGTTATTTCGTGATTAAAAGAATCCTCATGAATCATTGGGGAATTTGAATTTATTTATAATAATTTAAATTTGATACTTTTTTTTGTAGGACGATTGGAATAATGTGATAAAGGAAAAGAAGCTCAATGTCTTTAACTTTTTCTTGCATTCTTGAACATTTGCCAATAAAATTGGATTTTTATTCGAAATAAATTTTGGCCAATTTGTTGTAAAATAAAATGTAATTTATATGTGCAGTAGTCAATAAGCAATAAATATGGTGAAATTCATAATTCATGTCATGTAACAACATGCACAACCCGAACAGCATGATGCAGATCCGAGAGACACAAGTGATGAATGGTCCGCAAAAGCTCTTCTTTCTCTTCATTTGTGTCACTTGGGAGAAAATTTAATTATTAGCCGTAAAAATGAGTCTAAAGCAGCTAATACGATGCTTTGAGGACACCTTCGCATCTTGTCTTCAAGACGGAGACTTAGTCTTCCCCAGACTTAACAGACAATGAGCATACTCACATAAATGAGCGTGCAAATTAGTATACTTAATCAATATACACACCCGGGAAACACACGGTGTATAACTGACCCGAAATCCAGCCCTAGCTTACCGTGATTCTTGCTTAAGACCAAATTCAATAAATTATGGTCTCCGATCAGAACCATGAATACCGATCACACTTTACCCCCCGACCCGGTCCCAATCTGCCGTGACTCTTGCTCGAGAACAAATTCAATATAATCTGGCCTTAGGTCAAAGTCCAGTGTGTCTAGGGTTTGATTTTCGACTATTATTGCACCTTCAGAGCATACGCTACTCCCCAATCCGATTCCAGGCTACCGTGATTCTTGCTTGTGACCAAATTCAATAATACCTATCCTTAGACTAGAGTAAAGTCGGTCTGAGGACGGATTTTTGGCAATTTATGGACCCTGTGTCTTCCAAGATAGTTAATCATCCTCAGTTTTGTGAGAATACTCATAAAAATGCCCTACTTGTCTATTCAGAACACTTGACAGTCTTGTCATCAACTTGGCAACCCCACCAACTTCAATATTCTACTCGGGCATTCATCAAATATCAATTGACTCAATTTTCATAGAAATTCATCAAGTTTGAATACTTACTTAATTGTAAGAAATGTTCAGAAAATATTTACATCACTCAGATACTTCCAATAAATTTATTTACAGACTAAATTACATCAATCGTTTGTATGGCTTCTCAATTTACCCTATTGACCTCCTTTCTTTCTTCCATCTCTTGAATAAAATCAATCAGTTCAAGTACTGCAAATATTGTCGCAAAAATGTTTTTTGGGTTAAAAAGAGAAATTCAAAGTATTTTTTTTTCTCTTCCTTTCTTTAGCTTGTTTGAGGTTCTTTGATTCATTCTTAGAGTTTCATTGACAGAAAATTTCAATTAAAAAGATTGGAAATAAAACTTTATGTATCAAATTGGGTTTGGTTCCTTTGTGTATATTTTGAATTTTAATAATTTTATTTCTTTTTAGTGTAGGAAGCAACATTGTTTGTAATGGACAGAGTTGACTGGATTGTCAGTTTTGATTTAGCATTGATGGTCATACCCAAGTCATACCTGAATAGCGTAAGTTGGGTAAAAGATCCAAAATTCGGCACCAGGCTGGTTGTGACTCTTGCATGGATTTGGTTTTAATCAAATCCGGAATCAAGACACAGTCACGCTGGTCTGGAGTCGGATTTTTGATTGATTAACTGATTTTGTGTTAGTCTGGATGTATTCATACTTCCTTACTAACTAATAGACCCAAAGTGCCTTATCAGAGTAGCAAAATGCATGGTACTGCATTTTACAACGTAAAAATGGGTCAAAATTCACCATCACGATCACCGTCCGATTACGGTTAGGCCAACATTGCGTCCTTCCGATGCTATGCCAACCGAGCGGTGCCCTAACGAGCATTCTGCGAATTCAGTTTAAATCACCAACTCTGCTTCCCAAAATAAGAAAACTTTTGAATGTCTGGACCCTTTTGAAATGTTTGTCATGTTAGAAAATGTTAACCATAACATTGATATTCTCCAAAAATTTATATTCACTTTACATGATGATACACACGGTCTAGTGATAATTTGATATTTTAAAAGTTTTTACTGTTAGTGGGATGATGACTACCTAGCAACCTTTTTTATAATTTAAACTTTTGTTAACGATTTTATGTAATTTTTGGTGGGATTATAGATCATTTGTGATTCATGGGTGACTCTACTTTGGGTGACTATAAGGCAGAGCTTGATGTTGACTTGGATTTTGTATGAAGAAGCTGACTTGAGTCCATACAAAATCTGAGTCATCTTCAAGCTTTACTATTAGGGGAGCATTCAAGGGTTTTGGATATCAAGCCTTTCCCTGGATATGTTTTTGTGCTGAAGAACTGCAAATTATTCGAAAATGAATGAAGAAAATCGAATAGTCACCCAAAAACTCTCAAATGTCTACCTAGCAACTAAGCTTCTTAATCCTAATCCAATTTCACACTCATTATAATGACATTGAATTTTCATGAATACACTCAATGAGGTCATTGAATCATAAAGCATCAGCTGTAAGATGCTGACTCAGATTTTAATTGTTAGCCAGAATACACTAACCATGCTAATATTTGTCATCGTCATCATTTTAAAACAAGAAGCATCAATTAATTAAAATGACAGTTTTCTCGCTCTTTCTCTAGCTTTAATTGATTTAAATCGATTATTGTTAAATATTTCAGCTAGTCTAGTAAGTGAATATGAGCGATTTTTTCGATTGTATCTGACCCTATGAGTCTTTGTTTGATAGTCATTTGAAGGTGGACTCGAAGACTTAGTTTAGATGAATTTTTAATGCAGAGATGAAAATTGAGAACAAAACTGGGACTGGAACCGGAACGGAGATCTGAATCGGAACGGGACTGGTACTGAGACTGATATCGAGATTACAAGAGAATTCTTCGAGAAGACAGGGAATCTTGGAGACTATAAATTGTTGGAAGTAGGAAAGTCTCGATCTCGGACTCAAGAACCCTTATTAGAAACCAACACTGAACTCGGAGTCCATTTGGGATCCTTATGTACTTCATTTGAGGATTATTTCCCAAGTTTATGTCACTCGTGTTTCCCGGGAGACACAAGTCGGCATGAGTATGGTCTGAGGTAGGATTTTACGATACCTAGCTGGATTTGTCCTCAGACTAAAATGACACCAACCTTCAGTATTACTTTTCTCAATTTATACACCATGTGCTTTCCGGGTATACATCACATGATAGAGAAATTAAGAATATTTACAAGAAATTATGATTCAAGCAAAATAAACTCAAAATTCATTCAATTAAGATCAATTAAGAAAGAAAGAAAAATTTGTGAAGTCATTCATAAGAAATTGACTTTCAAGTGTTCAATATGAACAAAAAACTTAGTAGAATTTTTATCGTGCTGAGCAGCATACACAAAACCATGTGATTATCGAAGAGCTAGAAGGAGAAAATGTTCGAAAATTTCCCCTAAAATG
This sequence comes from Chironomus tepperi, assembly GCF_022539635.2. Classification (NCBI taxonomy): domain Eukaryota; kingdom Metazoa; phylum Arthropoda; class Insecta; order Diptera; family Chironomidae; genus Chironomus; species Chironomus tepperi. The sequence goes on from NW_027226473.1 coordinate 1,017,187, forward strand.
GAAAAAGGAGAAGAAAATGCTTCCGAATTTCCCCGTTCCGAAAAAAAGCTCTGCGGTCGGGGAAAATGTACGTTTCTATCAGATTTTCGAAATAAAAATCACCTTACGGTACGTCTAACGACAATAAAGAACAGTTTCGAGTTTTTATCTGTCGAATGTAGTCGGAAGCTCGTAAATGCTCGATACAAATAAAACAATGTTCAGTTATCTTTGATACATCAAATCGAGCAGTCCGAACATGCGGATATTCGCGATTATTTCGTGTACGGGATGATGATTAATATATGGAAATTTAAAATAATTTTTGTGTGTCTAATTAAATGTTAAAAAATCCAAAAAAATATATAAAGGAATTTTTAGTGAAAAAAAAAAATATTCAAAAAAAAGTGAATGGAAATGCTCAAAAAATATGATCTTATCAATCCAATAAGGTCGGCAAAAAATGGAATTTATTAAAAATAAGCATAAAAAAATTTCAATTTTCTTCCTTTTTTAACGCGTGTACATCCTGTGTCTGTTTTTAAAAAGTACGAGAAAAATAAAAAATAATTTGTGTGTGTGTGTGTGCGTATTTGAGTGAGATGGAGAAATAAATCAAGTCAAAATGAATAATTTAATGGCAAGAAGAGGAATTGCTTTCCTTTCGAGATGCGAAATTCGTAAAAAAAGAGAGAACAAATTTTTTTTGTGTGTGCTTCTTTAATTCGCTTACTTGTCCGCCCTCACGATCGATACGGCAAGGCAATGTAAGATTACGGAGAGAAGAAATCTGTAATTTCATTTTCGGCATTCACTTCCGTCTCCTCCCGAAAAAAAGAAAATTCTTAGTTTGACAAATATGTGGAAACAAAAAACAAAAATTCTGCGTAAATTTAATTTTGTGCTGTATTTTTTGGTGTGTGGGGTATCATTATGCAATATCAGATGGTGCCTTGCAAAATTGCTTTAAAAACCAAACTCACAAAAAGGGATTTTTTTCATTCCGGGTTGAACGCTTTCTTTTTCTTCACTTTACAGTCTTACATACTGTCGAGGAAAGTTTGTCTTTATTTTTTGTTTTTTTGTGTGTGCAAACATAAAAGAAAACAATTTTTTTTCATTCCTTTTTAAAAAGTTTCAAGTCAGAAGTTTTGATATTAGTTTTTACATTGTAAAGGTTCAGAGTTGTTGAGAGGTATTGGGTAATATCTCTAGAATTATGAATAAGATGCTGAGAATCTTTGGATTTCGTGTCTATAATTTGATCCAGAGGTTCAAATTGACTCGGATTTTGGACGAAAAAGTCGACTTGAGTTGATTATACTTCATAATAAATTTGAGTCGACTTCTAGATCTGATACAATCTGTGATGACACTAATCTAAAATGAGAAAATATTCTTAAAATTGAAATTTTGGAATTTTTTAAACGTCGAACCTTCAAATCGTATGAAATCACAAATTTCAAGTTCAAAAATTTGTAAAATATTCAAATTGAATTTGAAATTTTTTTTTGAAATTTATCAAATTTAATTTTAAATTTCTTCTAATTTTTCTAAAGGTTTTAAAATTTCAATGTTATTTTGAAATTTTCTAAAATAATTTTTTAAATTTTCATTAATTTTTAAAATGTTTCAAAATTTTTCAAATTTTTAATTCTTGAAATTTTTAAAATTTTTTCAAAATTCTTCAAATTTTTTAGAATTCTTCAAAAATTTTAAATTTTTCAAAATCTTAAAATTTTTCAAAATTTTTAAAATTTTTAAAATTCTTCTAAACTTTTAAAACTCTTGAAATCTTTTAAATTTCTTCTAAGTTATTCCAAGATTTTTCACATTTTTAAATTTTTTCGAAAGTTTTGCATTTAATTTAAATTTTCAACAATTTTTCCAACCTTTAAACACAAAGTTCACAAGTTTTTTTGGTTTTCTAAACTTTTTGCATTCAAAAAATTCAAGTTCTATTTGTTTTAAAAGCTCTTGCATACTTGCTTCACCGTCCACACAGAACAATTAAGATACATGAACTTTCTGAAATGGCACTTGAAACTTATTATCTTTATTGGGTAAATACTGCTTAAAACACTCAACATTAAAAAAAAATAAATATGAATTTCAAATAAATAAAATAGAAGAATTTATACTGAAAGGTACAAGACGTGGAAGAAGCGAAAAAGTGTCTTGTGGTCGATGGAATTAGACATAGGAAACTCCCAAGTGCTTTTTTGAAAACTGACAAAAAAACTGGATTAGTGCTAGAATTATCAATCTTATTTTTCTAAACATTCTACTTACTGTCTTGGCTTGGGAACACGAGGGCCCATAGCCGCACGTAGGAAATGTCTAAAGAGAGGAATATTATTCTATATTAGATAAAAAATCTAATGTTGTGGAATAGCGAATTAGTTGCTTCGATAAAAATTGCCTGATATCAAAATATGGAAAAAAAATAAGCTTAGCCTGAAATGCGGCCCTATTCCGACTTCACTCTGGGTTAGGAACAAATTAAATCTAATCTAGAGTTTGATGCTGAATTTTCTACCAACTCTATTCCGGCTGCTTTCCGAGAAAGTATCTCATGAAGTTAAAGTAATTTCAATGAAAAATGTCAATTCTGGCATCGAAAAGAAAACATGAAATTTCCTCGAAGTATTTGCCCAAAGGACTTATAATGACGGTAGCTTCAATAACAACTTCAGTGGACTAAATTACGTTTTTTTCAATAACAATTGTCCAATAACAATATGAAGCGTAACCCTCCAAGTGGATCAAATGACTTCTCACAAAATTCCAACTCTGCATCACTCCTTATCATTCAACCTTCAAAACCTGGCATGTCTACGGCATGTTTTTTATTTAATTTTAATTTCCAGCATGTCAAGAAGTTGTTGAATTTTTCCTCCTGTTTAATTCATTCCTTCCAGTTCATCCTTTCACTTTAATCCTATTAAAATTTATGACTGTTTAACTCATGATGACATTCAAGTGCTGAGAAATTGAAGACTTCAACAATAAGGAGTCAAAAAGAGGCAAAATGCCAAGAAAAATAAAATGGAAATCCGAGCATGAGATGAAATGAAATGCCAAGAATAAAAATTGTGTCTCGACCGAGTAAAGAAGACGAAAAAAAGGCACAGAAAAAAAAATAAATTCATTTTACTAGTTGCGTGAAGTCAAGTCTTATGTTAAGCCGCAAAACTTGTTGCATTAAATGAAATGTAAGGAAAAAAAAAATAAAAATAAACTTGAAAGAGACATAGGAAAATGTAGAAGTGTACATTAAAAGATAAAGAGAAAAAAAGGGGAGAAAAAATATATACAAAGGACTAAACAAACACACGAGTACAGCACAAAATTAGATTCAACATGATGAGATTCTATTATGGGCAATCCAATAAAATTTTTAATACTACGGAAGATACCTTGGATCAGAAATTGCAATATTGATCGTTTTTGTAAAAGATATTGCCAAAAAACTGAAAAAATTAAGGTGTTTTCAAACTTTTGCACGCTACTGTATATGCTTAGTACACGGATACTTAGTATACGGGTTACATAAGGCGTAGTACTTGCTAACTTACTTCTTTGGCTGGGGCGCACGAGGGCCCATTGCTACGCGTAAGAAATGTCTGAAGACAGCTCTATCCTTCGAAACCTTCTGCCAGTTCGGGAGGATTAGTACACGCTTAGTAAACGGGTAGTATAAGGCGTAGTATACGGGTATTCCAAGATGTAGTACACGGGCAGTTCAAGACGTAGTACACGGGCAGTTCAAGACGTAGTACACGGGGAGCATAAGGCGTAGTACACGGGCAGTTCAAGACGTAGTACACGGGTTGTCCAAGACGTAGTACACGAATAGTCCAAGACGTGGTACACGAGTAGTCCAAGACATAATACAAGCGTAGTATACTGGTATAGTACACGAGGAGTATACTTGTAGTACACGCATAGTACACGGTTAGTATACTCGTAGTACATGGATAATAGAAGGCGTAGTACTGGGGTACAAGCCGGAGTACACGGCGTAGCCCAAAAAAGTCGAAGCAAATTGAACATATTCCAAAAAAGGAGCACAGGAGGCCGGGGGAGGGAGTTATTATCATCAACATCTTCTCAACACCTCCATCCCCCTCTAAATCCACACCTGCTTGAAATTTAAACCTGTAAAAAAATTCTCAATTGATTGCCGAAACTCTTTAAAAAATTCATAAAAAAAGAACTCTTGAAACAAAACCCCCCACGGGTGCCTTTATTTGAAGTAATAAAAATATATATACTTGAAGTGTGTATTTTACATCTCTTGTGGAAATTCAAGAAAACGAGCAAAAATATTCTTGTATGAAATAATTTCTGAGAATATAAATAGGAGTTGACTGATATGATTATGAATTTTTGATAATTTTTTATAAAGAAAACGTGATGTAAATTGATATTAAATTTATGTTTTCTGTATTTTTACGACTGTGCCAGGATCCCGGTTCGACAAATTATATTGAACTTTCTCGTGAGGGAATGAATTCAATGCTTTAATGATTTCCTAAGAAAATGTTTCATTGACGAGAAAATTGGTGGGAGTTTTTGAAGATGAATTTTCTTTGGAAAAAGATGATTGCTGACTTGAAATTTTTGGAATGATGTTCATTTGGAATTCTGTGGTGGTGTGCTGCTTAATAAGCATTGAGTAATTGTGTTGAGACGATGGTGGAGCGAGTGTGAGAATAGATTAAAGCAACTAAGAGTAGCTACCTCATTTCACAGATTTGCAACTACTGAGTTTCGATGTAGAGCAATCATCCAAAATTGTTCATTCGGTGAAATGGCATCAGCAGTCTTAATCGTAGAGCGTTGGGCTTACGTGCCAAAGGTCCTAGCTTCAATTCTCAGGTCATGTCTGATTTTTGATGCGTTTTTCCATTTATCCGTTCTAATTACGAACTTTGGATAGTCTGTTCATTGGTTAACTTGAGTTTTGAGTTCTTTGGCACATAAAGTGTCTTCTTGGTTAGGTATATCCTCAAGAACATACTAACCAGGTGCATTGAAGAGGTACATTAGGTCTTATGACGTACTCGTTTCCCTTACAATGTTCTACAGGACTTACAAAGTGGTTCGAGTCCCACTATAAGTCCAGTTCAAATTGACCACCTAAACCAAATAACATTACTGTCTACAAATTACTGTCTACATCCCAAAATCAAAAACTCACGAATATTTCAACATTTCACATCAATTTCGTAAAATTATCACATAATTTTTCAAAATAATTTACTTTTTTGGTTTTGCTTAGTTGTACCCGAGAGTATGAAATGTAAATTATCAAATCAACTACCCCATTGAGAAATTTAAATCACAAAATTACTTATGCTGCACACGAAATGAACATTGACTGTCAACCATGTGATGAAAAATTATAATTAGATTTTCATATAATACTATGTTAAGTTAAAGGAAGTTATTGAAAATCTTATAAAAGATAAATTCTATTAATAGACATGCTTTGACGCTGTCTTTACATTTATAGACAAAAAAGTGGGAAAAAATGTGTAGAAAAGCTGCTTGAAGCCTAAGATCTTCTTCCTTTATGTACATCAGTGGTGGGCAACCTATGATTTTTTGCGGCACACATTAGTGGTTAGTTTCGACTGAAACCGCATGCAGCATAAAGCTCATGCCATTTCCATACATTTTTGGGGTTCCGCAGCACAAAGGTTGCCCACCACTGATGCACATTTTGAGTGAATTTCACTACAAAGAAAAATTCATCGAGGAACAAGTCTGAATGAAAAATGTAAGCAATTTTGTCTTGTGCTTTTTTTTTTTTGAAAAAAACTTTTCAAAGCTTCTTTGGTGGGAATTATTAAGAAAGTTTAATTTTTTTTTTTTTGATGAATTTACATAAATGATGAATTTTCAAAAGCTTAATGCTTTTCATTCATGAATCGAAAAAAAAAAAAAATTGTGTGGGAATTTTTTTTTATTTTAAATCCTTAAATATGTGGATGTGTCTAGCTACTGTTTTATTTTATATATTTAACGCATAAAAAAGGATTTAAGCATGTATTGAAAAAAGGTTTTTTAAAAAGGATTTTCGATAAGAATACACGCTTTACATCTCGTCTATAGATATGTATCCGAGCGACACAAATTAAGATGGTTCTCTTAGGGCTTCAGACTTCTCTGTCCTCTCTTAGGAGGTTTAATGCTTGCTTGATCTCCATTTGGATGCCGAAACTAGGCGGCATGTGACATGTGCCATGTGACATGTTGCTTGTGGCATGTTGCATGTGACATTCATATGAGTACCATTTGCCCTTAATTTACATCAAATAGAGATGACTTCTATTTAAGGTTCAAAAGAGCTTTGTTGCTGCATTGAGAGCTCCTTGAATCCTTGAAAAATCCTTAACGGAGCCTTCTTCATTTATGTCACTCGGTATATGAAAAAAATCTCACAAAATCTTAAATATTTCAAGTTAAAAGCTTCTTAAAGCTTTATCACATTTTACAGTAAAACCAACTCAAGCTGAAAATTCTCATGAAACATTTTTGAAATACCTCCAATAACAGTAAATATTTTTCATCTATTTTCACCTTCGTAAAAAAAAAGAAAAAATTCCTTCAAGTTAATTTCTCAGCTATAATTTATTGTCTCGAAACCTTTTTTTTTCTTCCATCAGCTTTTTCATGAAATCATCGACAAAAATTTAAGCTCGAACAAGCTCAGGTACAAATAAAAGGAACGAGACATAAAATAAAAATTGTATATAAGAAAAAAATCAATTTTAATTTCTCGTTCAATTGATATTGACACCCGTTCCTTCGTTATACTGTTCGTACCCACATTCGATTCACATTATAATCATAATAGAACATTTCGATATAATCAGCATCAAGCATTAACCTTCACAAATTGTATACATTGTTCTTCCCGAGCAACACAAAATGAAAATGGATTTATTGAGGCTTCCTGGTTGTTTTTAAAGCTCTGTCTCGAGGCCTTTTAATGCTCCGTCTAATGGCCTTTTAAGGCTCCGTCTAATGGCCTTTTAAGGCTCCGTCTAATGGCCTTTTAAGGCTCCGTCTAATTGCCTTTTAAGGCTCGGTCTAATGGCCTTTTAAGGCTCGGTCTAATGGCCTTTTAAGGCTCGGTCTAATGGCCTTTTAAGGCTCCGTCTTATGGCTTCATGAGGAGGAACCATGGCGGAACCAAGGCGGAACCATGGCGGAACAATGGCGGAACAATGGCGGAACCTTGACAGAACCATGACAAAATCCCTTAATTTCAGTTATTTAAGACAAATGTCCGTATTAAGAAACCTTAAAGAAGCCTTAACGAAACCCTTTTCAAATTTCCATCACTCGGGACATTCTCCCAACACCAAAATCTAAAAATGCTGCGCAACATGGAAGTGAAGTGAAATGACGGAACATAAGAAGTAAGAATATTTTACCGATTTCGACTGTCGATTAACTTCGGAATGGATTAAAGAAGAAAAAAAAAATTAAGTGCTGTTATACGCAATAAGAATAGCATACCTTCACATAAAAAATTGTGATTCCATTCCCTTTTTTACATCTTTACCGGTTGAGCATTTTCATACGTTCATTCATGAAGGCATACTAAGTTATATACATTTGAGGATCTTTTAAGGAAATGATAATGTTGGCTGATAAATGGATGGAGATTAGGCGCATTTTTTAAGAAATTGGGTTGCTTGGGGAGTGAGGTAATGAAAGTGGGTCAGGCATGGCTTTGTCTTGGATGCATAAGGGCTGCTCTTGTTGAAGCTGCTGAGGTGGCGACCATGACAATGCCTTAAAGGAGTAATGACGACTGCCCTATCCATTGCATCAATTCTGCAAGTCGACTAACAGGTTTTCATGATCCAGAAGACCACTACGGTACCTAGCGGACCATAGCGGCCTCCTTGCCTGTTAGAGTTCGTTCCAAAGCACAGAAAAATCACCCAAAATGCCTCAACATTCATTCATTCCAAAACTAATTTAAACCATCATGCTAAATGGAAATAAAAAGGGTAAAAATGCTTTATGTGACTACATCCATATATGGAACAAGAAGCATCCATTTATCTATGGATGGAACAAAAAATAATAATAATAATAATAATAAGAAGTAAAAGTGCGAGAACCTTAGAGAACGAATAAGTGAGTGAAAAGTAAGAAACAGAAAGGAAGACACATTTTTTCTAATTCACTGAGGAGGAAAAGGATGATGGCATGGCATTGAAGCATTTTGAATGAAGGTTTTTTCAAAATAGAGTGCTTACATATTATGTACCAAACTTATACACAGACAGACATAGTCATGGGGGCATTTTTTGAGTGTGTAAGATAGACAATGTAGAGCTTACGACGTTAGAAAATAGATGAGGGAGGCTGTTCCATCGTCTGTAGATACCAAAAATAAATATATATTCTTTTTACTTTAGTTTGTATGAATTTGATAAAGAGTTGAACATAAAATATTTTTGGTACATATGGATGAATTCCCTTGACGAGAAAAAGAACGATCCATTCACATTTTCATGCCTTTCTCTTTTTTTTTTGCCAGCTCCAGAGTTGGGAGATTTACGCATTATTAAGCATCTCTATATGTTCATGTGAATTTCAACACATTTTTTGATGCTCAATTTTCGAGCTTGTAACTGATTCAAGCTTAAATTTCTTGGAAATATTTGGAGTTGTTCATAAATGTTCATAAATGAAATTCAATATTTAAGCACTTAAGTGCCTTTGTAGAATAATCGACGAGATGCTTGGATCTAATTTAGTGTGATGATTCAAAAATGATCGGATTACGTTCCTGGATGTGTTTGTGTCTGATGATTAGGTTCTATTGATTTAACTGTGAATCGTTGGATGTTAATATTTACTTACTTACCTCTCCACTTGAGATCTATGGCCTCCATTATATGTCATTTGAAACTGACCCTATCGTTGTCTACCGCTTGGCTATTTTCAATTAATTACTTACTTACTTTCTTGGTTTACTTTCGGAATGTTGAGGACTTTAGCGTCAATTTCTACAAATCCAATCCAGGAATTCTTTGGACTTCTTCGACATCTATTTCCAATTCCAAATGAAATATTGACTTTTTCAGCTTCCTTCCATGAATTATTAAGCCGTTCTTGTGATATTTTGCACTCTCTTTAGTTTGCTTAGCTAATATTTGAGGACGACGGCTTGCTAGGCCAACACACTCTGTATTAAACAGAACCTCGTTTGTCTCTTCCGTATTGTTGCTCCACCGCAAGAATGTGAGGTCGATAGATGACATTACGTCACACATATTGCTCGTTCATCATCTTAAGGATGTCAATAAAGCCATTAAGTTTGGTTTATGTTCTTGATTAAAACAGCTACTTCAGCTAGTTCCATTTTTTGGTTGCCTAGCTTTGTTCGGATCAAGTGGTTCGTATCCCACTATAAACTGTAGGTCTAAAGGGTATGGTACAGCAGATCGATTTAAATCATCAGAGCTCATAAAGCAGGGCCCTTCAAATATTATATATATGCTCTGCTGTTTGATACTTCCATATAAATGCATCTATACTTGTGGCAGTTCGAAAATTTGATCTACAAAATTTCTGAACAACTAATTAGACATCAAGCCAATTCCAGAACATCTCAATCCCATCTTGATCAACCTCACATATTACCAAACGCTCACATGTCACTTCCATTTCCAATATTGGATGAAAATCGTCAAAGTTCTTTAGCCGAGCATCTGACAACTCACTTTTAGCACATCATATATCACAACAAGACTTTCCAACTCTTGACATTCTCGTTTTTTTTCGGTAAAATATGATTCTGTGTCACTCAAAGTTATATAGGAGTAAGAAGAACACATGATGAGGAAGGCTTGATATATTTATAGTGTAAAGTGGTTAAAAAATAGCAAAAAAAAATCAATAAATTACACAAGCTTGTGAGCTTCAATATACAACAGAATCTCAAAAAAAGGATGAGTATGTAAGCATCGATTAAATGATTGAAGGATTCTCTTCCATTCATGCTTATTGAATTAAGATCAGATGATTGTTATTATAGGAAATTTATTAATAAATTTTTTATATTGTCTGAAAATTCTAAAATAGGGTTTAACGCTCATTATTCATCTACATTCTATACTCGTCAAGTGTAAACGGTTACGGTTGAATGATCAAACACAGACTCTGATGAATGTGATGATGAATACAACTACCGTAGGTGAATTATTTAAATACACAGAAAAATTACGTGAAAAAATTGATTTTTTTTTGTATATCCGTTATGGTAATTTTAATGTTATTGAAGTAGTGGGTTTCATTCAGAAAGATTGCACTTTATGCAAGGATTAACATAATTTAATGATTGGGTATTGAATGTTTTTAATGGATATTTTGGACTTTAAAAGGATATTGAGATTTATAAAAAGGATATTGCGGTTTATAAAGGATATTGGAGTTTATTTTTAGTTGGAATTTCATTTTGCTGCAGAAATTGGAATGTATGTTTGTGTTTAGTGTGGCTTAGTCGATGCTGCTGTACTACACTAGTCTAGTTATTTGTTAATTTATTTTGCTGAATATGCAGATCAATTGTGCTCCATGTTCTCCTTCAGATAGTATCTAAAACTGGCTCTATCGCTGGACAGTCACTTCTATTGGCAAGTAGCAATACATTGATCTATTTCGAGTAGCATTTATCAGTTAATTTATCCGAATTCCGGCACCAAGATGACGTGACTCTGCTATAGTGACGAATTTAAATCTGATTTGATATCAAGTCAGAGTCACGCCAGTCTGGGGTCGGGTTTTTGATCTATTAACCGATTAAAGCTACTCGGGTACATCCGTTATTAATGAAGACAGTAACTACGAAGCCGGAAGGTACACGAAGTAGAGAAAACTAAAAATCCAACCACAGACTGACTTGAGGACGGATTTTAACGAATTTATCCTCCAGGGGCTATTTTCAGGTACAACTGTGTCTGCACCCCATAATATAGTATACCAATTTTCAATTTGTAGCTCCAGTTCCCTATTATACTCAAGAAACACTCCACTGAAGTCAGTTTCATTGAAATCCAACTTCAAGCTAGCTTCTGACCTGATTTTCCTTCATTTCTATATCATTTCCTTTCTAGTAAGCATCTCACGATATGAATATAGTGAATATAGACGATATGAATATAGCCCAAAACATAAACTTTAAGCTCCAATTGCCAGCAATAAAATTCAGAAATCCTAAATAATTTTCAATAAAATAAAATAAAAAAAAAAAATTTGACAAGTTTTATTTTATTATCCTAGCTTACAACAGCTTTAAATTTTACCCTTGAATATATCAACCTTTTTTTTCTGTGTATGTAGACACAACGGATAATTTTTTTTTTTGTTTTGTTGAAAGAATAAAGGGTTCGCAGGTGAATAACGTGAAATGCTAACCACTGCGCTTTTGTTTTGAGCACAAAAAAAAGCCAGACATTAAAATTGATGATATTTTTTTAATCCTAAAGCCTGAATGTAAATTTTTTTAGGTATGCAGGCTTTCTATGTTTGTAAAAAAAATGTTTTTCTGCGGTATTTTTTAAAAATGAATGTTTTTTCTGGATTTTATGATGTTTAGAGCAAACTTGTCTGATGTTTTATCACCAAGTTCGGATGTCCTTGGTGTTTAAAAATTTACATGTGGTTTTCCGAGCGACACAGATGAAATAGGGTCTGCCACGGAGATTTCAAGACTCTGCTGAAGCTTTCTTAGTAATATTAAATGGAAACTGCCTTCATGTAGCATATGACATGTAACATGTGGCACGCGGCATATGACATTTTGTGTTATCAGACATGTGACATTTTGTGTCATCAGATATGTGACATTTTATGATATGTTGATGTGACATTTAGTGACATACAGCATGTGACATTTTGTAACATGAATCATGTGACATTTTATGACATATGGCATGTGACATTTAATGACAAGTGGCATGTGGCATTTCATGACATGTGACATCTGCCATTTTATGACATATGTCATGTGACATTTTATGACATGTGTCATGTGGCATTTTATGACATGTAGCATGTGACATTTTATAACATGTGGTATGTGACACATAGGATATGACATGTAACATGAGACATGTGGCAACCACATGAAATGCATTTGGCGTCAATAAAAGAGCTTTAATAAGCCTTAAATTTCCATGGCGGAATCTTCTTCATTTGTATAGCTCGGGCATCATACAATCTCAAATATCGCAAACTAAGAGCACTTTCAGCCTACCCGGAAACGTTAAATTATTAAAAAATCCAATACAAATATCAAGCGAGTTGAAATCATTCAATTTAGATGATGAATGCCACGACATGCCACAAAATATTTGCCTAAAATAAAAAGTCTGCACAAGCGGTGAAAATTTTTCCTTTTTATCTGAAAATATACAAATAAACTCGAATTACTCGTAAAACATTTTCTGAATAAAAAAAAATATATATTTTTTTTGTATCCGCGATACTCTACAGTCATGGTATTACGTTATTGAATATCATGTTTTATATTTTTCAACAATACACAGTATACACCGAAAGCCTGCAAATAAAAGTACATAATAAAAAATTTAAATTTCTTTTCATTGATTTCGAAATGTAATAAAAAAAGTTTTAATTATGTCGATATGCAGGCATTGAGGAAAACTTTTTTTTTTATATATACGTGTCTGAAATAGGATCTGATTTATTTTAATTCTTGGAATATTTTTTTTGGTTTTGAAAATGTTTTTGTTAAGTGTTTTTCTTTGGTTTGCAAGTAAGGAAGTAGGATGGGAGGTAATCTGAAGTGTTGATAGACTTATTACGACTGATGGCAACTTCTCGTGTTATCGACAATACGGGAATTAGCAAAATGATCAAAATCTGTTTAATTTGTGCAGTGGTCCAATACATCGATAAGAGCTCTCAAATGAGACTGAGTGGACAATTTTATAGAATGTCTAGTTAATAACCTGAGCTCAAAGTCGGCTCGGATTTTGTATAGAATATAAAAGTTCCAAAATTCATATCAACTTCGATTCCTGTTAATAACTAAACCTAAAGTTGAATATCCACAAATTATGCGGAACGTTCCTAAGAATATGCCATTAGTCGACTTTAGGTTTAACAATTAACTGTGGATTTATGTCGAGTTGTCCACTTGGGTTAAAATGCAGGTTTAAAATGCGTGCTCAAGCAAAGCTAACAATCCCTAGTTGTGGTCCGAATTCTAAAATTTATCAAAATTGACTAAAATTGATCCAATATTCATCAATAAAATTGATTAATCTGTTCCGCACTCTTAATTATTATCAACCAATTCCCTTTAATCAGTTTAATAAAATAACAAACAACAACAAAAACTAAGCTCGAAGGGACATTTAAATTAGACATTTTATTCGATATAGCTTCCCACCAATAACATCCAATCTGTTGAAAGGAACAATCAAAAGCAACGATTGTTGGCAATCATTATTAATTATTTATAAAAAGCAATTTAAAAAGCTACAAGGTTGTATTACTAAGCCGCTAAAATGTTGATATTGAAAAAATTTATTTCTTGTTACACAGCCACAAGCAGAAGTTGAAAACGGAAGAGAAGGAACTGAAAGAAATTTTCTATTTTACGGAAAAAAGCCTGCCTGTCTATTTTGCTTAAGACAGTTTTCATTATAAAATAATTTCAAGTCTTTTTTGTGCTCTGAAGTTTGTTGTGGAAGGGATGAGTAAAGTCGTAATCCAGCAACAATTTAGAAGCGCATTATTAAGGGTTTCATCATTAAAAATCCGAAACTTCATGAAATTTAAGACTTTATTCCTAAATAGAGCATGTAGATAAATTTAAATTATAATCCGATTCCATTTTAATTACGATTAGTACGGTCGAATGAAACCGAATGGGCAAAATTTTCATTTCTTAGTTCTTAATCTCAACATAAATTAGGATGAAAGGTTGGGCAATTTTCATTATTATAAAAGAGAAACATTCGCTTGAAGCTGGCAGACTAATTATCGAAATTTCAACAACAAAAGCTAATTTCTTTAAAAAAAAAAAAAAAAATATTGCCATAAAAATAATATCAAAACAATGGGTGAACCGAGCAGCATAAGATGCAAGATAGGACGCAGGATGAGGTGCAGGAAACGATGAATGGTTGGGTGCTGTATTAAGGTCAAGACGCAAGGCTAAGGAGTGTATCTAGAGGGGATAAGGACGTATTCAATGATATGGATTGAGAGTCAAAACCATCTTTTTTGGAAATTCTTCATTTTGCTAGGGTTTTTTGAGACGCACCTAGAAAGTCGTGAGGATAACCTTGTTTACTTACTTCGCTGATGTAAGGGTCAATTGTGATCCATGGCGTCCTACAGGGGTTGCTTAAAGGTCTCTCTATCAGTGGTTTCCACTTGTCGATTTCCAATACCAAGCGCAACATTATCTCGATGGATTCAGCAGGAGTGAGGGTTGATGGTCAATCGCTGCTGTTTGGTCAATCCTTAGTCAACCCCTTCGATGATTTTCCGAGAAAAAAACCTCAAGTCCTCTTCTTCATCCAAAAGAAAATTCTGGCTCCCTTCATGCCGTTACCCAATTTTGGTCCTATTCAGTAGACCGATCTCATTACAGCGTGCTGCTCGGGCTCAAAAGAAGAAAAATTTTCTCTTTTCTGATGATCGATTTAATCGTGGTTGGAAATCCATGGCAGAGAAGAAGAAAAAAAATGGGAATTGAAAGTAGAAGGAGATGAAAAAGAGAAAATTATGAAAATTTATGGGCATGAAATGTTTCTTCTTTTTATACTTCATTCGCTTTCTTTTGCTGTTGCTGATACTTATCATAGAAAATTAAAATTATATTTTCATTAGTCGCTTTTCAGGCTTCAGAAAAATGAGAATTATTTTTCCATTTATTGGAAATGGAACGGGGGCAAAATTTATATTTTATTTTTTTTTTTTGAGGGTCGAATTTTTCAATCTAAATTCATTTAAAAAGTTATTCAGTCTCAAGTGCTGTCTCATACTGTGAGTGTCAGGGGTGGAGATGGAAGGTTATTGAGGAATGGAATGAGGTTTTGGATCGAATGTCATAATTTAATGTATTTAAAGAAGCAGCAAAATAGCAACAGTATTGTAGTGGTTAGAGCAGTGATGTCCAAACTGAGTGCGATGCCATACCTTAGTGGTAAGCTTCGGTCGAAATAGCATATGAGCAATCGATCCTATCGACCCAAATTCGATCCCAGAGAAAGTTAAGTCAGATTTTTGGTGCTTTTTCCGGATCGAGTGATTTAACCTGGTTTGTGTGATTCACGATACATAAATTGTGACGAACTATTGCATCAATGTACCCTGGGTCATGTAACCTCCAAAACTAGAAGTCTCCAGCCTTCAAAAGCCAACAAACAGCCAAAAACAAACTTCAACCTTCATACACCCCTGCCACGTTCCTAAACAAACTTCCAACCGACTTCCACGAAATTTTGAATTGAAATAAATTAAAAAAAAAGTCATTTCTTGGTAAAAATTTATCGCATGCCATTTCATTAATTTTTATTATTAAATTGAAATCTGTTAAGGATGATTATATTGTGCCTCTCATTCGGACAAGTACAAATATGGTTCATTAGATTAAAAGGTTGATTAAAGTTGGAATTCATAAAATTTTACGCTTTTCTGATTGCCTTCTTGTTGCGATGATTTTCCTCGAAGGCTATAGCATGTTTAGTACGACACAAGCCAGTGCCTACAGTTGAGAACATAAAGCGTTCATTCATGTTGTCAATAATCCCACCTTAGGCTCTTTTATTGAATTCACGAGAAGAAAAAGCAGCATATCACGCATTACTTCATGGTTCGAAGATTTTTTCCGTTTTCATGACTACAATATCATTAGTCGAATGGCCGTTAAAGCTTGATACAGGCATGAAATGAACTCTCAGTTACGGAAAATTAATTCAATCAGATTTTTAGTGCTTAAATTAAATGCAGAAACCATAAAAAAATATTAAAAAATACCAAAAGTTGTGGTTGGATGTTCTTAACTTTCTAGAGAGTTTACAATTGCCTGACCCGAGCAACACATATGAAGAAGGGTCCGTTACGTCCCTATGAGTGCCAAAAATAAGGGTATTCCATTTGGTGTTTATGACGGAACCTCAATAGCTCAATTAAGGAGCCTTAATAGCTCAATTAAGGACCCTTAATAGCTCCATGACGGAGCCTTAACAAGCTCCTTTGACGGAGCCTTAACAAGCTCCTTAACGGACCCTTCTTCACTTTTGTCACTCGGACCAACGAAGCCATCGTATGCAGCACAATCTCAAAATAAAACTTTTTTTTTGTTATCCAAATTTAGACAAAATTTTTTGAAAAATAATTTTCATTTCATATGCAGAAATGTGTTCAATATCTGTCAGTGCCAAGCTTACTACATAAAATTTATGTTTAAAAATAATTTTCACAAACTCAATGCAGCACAAAAAAAGAAAGTAACAAAATAGTATTAAAAAAAACTTTTTTTGCCAAAACATAAACATAAATTTTCTCCTTAATGTCTCTCGTTTACATCCATATACTGCAAATAATAAAAAACTAGAAAAAAAGGAAAGGAAGAATAGAAAAAATTACAGAACATGAGAGGGGGTTTGGGGAGAAAAAAGAAGAGAGTAAAAAATTTTAAGTAGAAAAACAAACAAACAAACACAAAAAAATTTTAGTAAATCATTCATGATATTTAGTTCTGTTGTAATCATTTGGCAGTTGTTCTCAAGTTGTGGGTGTTCAGGTATGCTATTTTGTCATAAGAGCTTCAATAGTCCAAAAGGATAATTGTAATCAAACGAGTTTCAAGGGCTTAACCAGAAGAAATTAGAGCTTGGAGCAGGAGGGTGGAGCTGGTTACGTTTCATTTCTCTTTATGGATTGCCGGTACCTTTCCTTTGTCATATCATAACGTCGATTATGTCTCAAGTATCCTTAATTAGGGCATTTTATGTCTATTGACTTCAAAAGAATCCCAAAATCGAGACAATTCCCGAATACCCTAAGTACTTAATGAGAACTCATAATCCTTACTTACTGACTTACTTTAATAATCATACAGATCAATAGGGACTCATGACCTGACTCATGGCCTCCTTCAGATTGCAATTACAGAATTAATCCAGATTAATCCAGAATTAATCCAGATACAGAACTGCAAAATGGTTCTATCGATTGCCATCACTTGCCAATTGCATTACTGTCTCTCATTAGCTTCCTTCCATGGGTTCTTCATAGTACTAACTAACTGTCAAGACTGTATAAAAAAACCGAAATTTTGCATTTTTGCCAAGCTATGCTCGACACTTTCAATATCCATTAACATCACAGTATTATGTCACAAAACATAGTTTAACCATCACTGCCATAAAAGCCTCAAAACAACACAAAAATGTAAAAAGCATGAAAATTGTTGATGACACACAAGAGAATTGGACAATTGGTTTAACATGTTCTTTTATTTCACCAACAAAAAAAAAGAAGGAGATTAATGCGCATTTGGATATGATTAATTTGATCAATAATTTATTCAGTAGTAGACATTTATTTTTAGTATGTATACCTTAGTTTTTGTTGATAAATATGATTAGAATAGAATGTGATGAGCATGTCATATATTTTGATGTTATTTTCGTCTACATTGTCATGCTCATTTGGGTGTTATTAAGTAAGAACTGATGGTATTTAATTGAGAATTGTTGGATAAAACTTGTGGATCAGGAATTGAATTTCGATGCATTATTGATTTTGTGGATGTTTCGAATGTATTCTTGGTACAAATTCAAATTCCTAATAGTGATTGGACTCCTTAAGCCCCTTTGGTTACGTCTATAACATTGTCATGATATCAAGTGGGCCGACATTAGGTAGAACTAGTCATTAATTTAACAGACAATGAACATACTCACCTGAAGCACTTACTCAGCCAATGTAATTGAGCATACTCAATATAGTGACCGTACTGATTTGGTACTGATGAGCTAATGCTCATTGTTCGTTGAGTTAACTAGCTATTCACTTACTTTAAGGTAATTTTGTCTTAACAAGTAAAAATAGTGCTCTCAAGAGCTTTCTTGGAGCTTATTCACTTTAAATACACTCAAGTGTGGACAGCTCGACACAATGTCTAGTTGTTAACTAGATCTGTGGCCGACTAATGACGAATTTCATGGAGCGTTGTGGAGAAAGAGTTATTAGTTGACCGTAGTTGGACATTGTGTTAAGTTATCCAATCGGGATACAGAATATCATGCTCGTGAGCGTTTCTATCAGCTTAATCTAGTCTTTGATTGCTAAGATTGTCTAATCCAGTCTCAATTCTTCAAATTATTAAGAACCAGAGCTTTAAGTCGATTCGAATTTTGTATGAAAAAGTCGACTCAAGTTGACTCGACTTCATACAAAATACGTGTCGACTTCAAGCCTTGTTAAGGACAAACTGAAGACAGTAAAATTAAATTGAACATCCTCAAAATTTTGAGTTAAATATTTTTAAAACATAGCCTTTGGAAACTATACACACAAGTTTACAAAAAGGATCTTTGGTCTTGGCTCTCTCTCTCTTTTTTTCACCCATTTTCGTGTGTTCATGTGTTTGTCTCAAAGAATGATAAATTAAAGTTCAAGTTTTTTTTTGTTTTGTGCCTGCAAGACGACAGCACACAAAAAAAAGGTCCCAAAGAAAAATGAAACTTTCAACTTGCCACTGCTTTTTTTGTGCCATCATCAAAACACAATAACAGCATAAAAAAGGATGAGAAACGAAGAAAGAGATGAGAATTTAATCCCTTCCAATGTTGATGCCAATGTCTTTTTTTATTTTCTTCTTCATCACTTTTGCCTTGCTGTATATGCCGAGTTAAAAAAAAATGAAATATTAATTTAACAAAGATTGAATCACGTAAAATGATTTGTCTCCCGGTGGTGTAAAAGTCCTTAAAGTTCATCATTCCTTTTTTTACTCTCCTCCGTCCAATTCTTTTCATCATGACAATGGCAGATGCTTACAATACTTATAAGAAAAGAAACCTAACAAAAAAAACTCTATTTATTGGATATGCGGGCATATAACTGTGTATACATATGCTAACGTAAAATGAGATGAAAGTCAGTCAATTGTCTGACAAATTTTCTTATTCTCATGATGGCAAATAACATCACAAAATAAGGCATGAATGGAACGTCAATAAAAATTAATTTCTATAGGCATTTAAACGGGGGGGATGAAAGGAAGTGAATAATAGGGGAACAATGGGATGAAAAAAAATTTCTTGTGGTATTTTAGAGTAAACGTATATCCTTTATCCAGGAGGAGTTTAGAGCCCGAGCGGTAAAGGCAAACAAGGCTTCTTCCTGAGTGATACAAGTGAACAAGGTGCTCCATCGTGATTTTGGCAATGATCCGACAGGGACACAGTTATTATCCGAGCGACACAAACCAAGAATATTCTGTCCCAGACTCTTTAAGTCACTGTCAAGCATAACTTAATAAATTAACGTCAAATCCGCCTTAATTTGACAACTTTTGCAAATCCACATTGAGTCCTCATGAAGCCTTTATGTGTTTTGCTCAGTCGAGCTCAGGATTGATGCTCAAATTGATGCATGGTGCTGTCAGTGCAATTTCGCGTCTTTCCACGTTGCAGGGCCTTAGTGACTATAATCTTGAATAGCACAAATTGGTTAATTGATGAAAAATCCGGCCCCAGGTCAGCGCAACTCGGACTTAATGCCAGATAAGGCTTAAAACGCATATAAACGCGCAGCTATGGACCTTAAGGTCTGAACAGCTAATGTTTATTTATTTTTTTAAGGCTTAAATCCAGTATTATGCCAGAATCACGTCGATCTGGTATCGGATAATGAATCGATTTATCGACTTGTGCTATTCAGTATCGTGCTGCTCGGGATAATTGTCATTTTTATTTTCTTTAAACAAAAAAACAATCCAAAATGGAAACTTGATGGAAACTTATCGGTTTTGTCTCACGCAAAGAATGTCAAGAGCTATTATTATACGGGTTCCTTTGAAGAAGAATGGAACAAAATAGCACAAAAAAAAATACTGAGAAGAATACGTAAATATTCGTGCGTTCTTTAATAAAATAAGCATACTTTTTTTTTTCCTTTTCGCACTCGACTCGCCTTTATTCAATGTTACTTGATACACTCTCGTATATAGTGTTTGCTTGCCTTTATTGCCTTCTAAACTTTTTTTCTCTTTTTTTTTTGTTGCTGTTCGCTATTAATGGATAATATTTCAACATGGAAAATTTGGTTATGCTTTCATGTATTCAATATAATTTGCTGTTTATATTAACATACATGAGCACATATCTACATATACGTCAAGTTCAAGTGTATAGGCACATAATGCGTAAACACGAAAATTGTGGAAATGGTACCGGTGGTATTATAGGAAAAATTATAGAAGTTGTGTTGAGGATTTAGGGATGTGGCGCATTTAGGAGCTTAGGTTGGTAGTTCCTCGAATTTCCAGGATAGGTTACGTGTTGGATAGACCCCTGACTGGCTTTTAGGTACCGTAGTGGTCTTTCTGTTCCATAAAGACATGCTCTTTGCCTCTTAGAGCAATTCCTCAAATTTCTAGATTATTGGATAGACAATATTTATTAAATTTTTCATTAATCCATCAACATACTACAACATATCAATCGATCAATTGAATTGTCTGTTGATCAATTAAGGAAGTAGCCATTGTGTCTGTTAAATGACATTCGATTCAGTCAATGTTAATATAATAACCCCATTTTTTTTACTTCCTTTTTTACAACGTTTAAAAATAACATAAAAAGGCGTCTATATAGATTCATATATGAATATATACTGCCTGTGCAAATAATTTGATTTGTTGACTTTATTCGTGCTTGATAATATACACATGGAACAAATAACACAAGTAACTTGAAAAGGAAGTCAAAAGAAAAAAAAAACGACGTTGTTGTCTGAAAGTCGCTCTCTAATCAGGAATACATACATGCATTATTGATAAAGGCAGATAGATATATATTTATGAACGTTGGCTGAAACTGAATGATTGAGAATGCGGAAGAAGAAGATGATAAGAAATTGCGAAGTTATTTCTCATGAATTGATCATATTTACCCGAAATAAGAATAAGAGGTTGGAACTTAAAAGGTGTCTATTAAAGATACGGTGTTCCTTATTATGTACACAAGCATGCTAATAATTTCAATGTCAATATTTGTACGACGAAATAAATGAAACTTCAATGCCAGGGGGTAAATTGACGAATAATTAAAGCTTTTGTTTAACTAGACATTAGCATTGTGCTGGAAAATTAGCAGTTATGAGGATATTTTTGGCGCTTATGTATGATGTTCCGAGCATACAAATTAAAAGGCTCTGGCACGGATTGGGCACGGATTCTTTAAGTCTCTGGAATCCATTTATTGGCATTCATTCGTTGTGGAATCCAAATGGACGACAAATTGAAGAAGCTTTCATTTAATGTTAATTTCGGGCAACACAAATTATATAAGGCACTGGTATAAAACCTTTGAGCCTCTCTAGGTTCCTAATATACATTTATTGACACTAAATTCAAGGTACCTTCGTGAGGAAGCCAAATGGATGCAAAATAGAAACAGCTTGCATTTAGTGTTGTCTCTGAGCAGCACAAATGAAGGAAGCTTCACCATAGAGCTTTGTAGGCTCCGAAGTAGCTCTAATATTATTACAAAATAGATGCAATCTCTTATTGGCAGCTATATGGATGTCAAATAGAAGTAACTTGCATTTAGTGTTAATCCCGATAACCACAAATCATAAATGGACTTTTTAAGGCTTCCCCAAAGCTCTTATTAGCACCAAATGTGTGTCGTCTCAATTTGGGAGCCAAATGGATGCTACGCAGTGGCAGTTGTCATTTTGGGTCAATAAAAGAGCTCAGACCGACCGATAAAAGCTCCAACACCAAGAGCCCTCTTCATTTTTGCCACTCGGGCTCAAAATTCACAAAACCCTCATAATTTACAATTAATTTCTCTCTCAAAACTTAAGGATTTTCAATGATACCCTCTCAAAAGTCTTCATCTCATTCATTTCAATCATGTTCCAAAAAATCCATTCTCAACGGAGCTACGTTTCTTCTTGATCAAAGTAACTGATATTTTATTTTCAAAAATATACATCAAGGGAAATTAACTTTCGCGTTTTCAATTTTTACGGTTCCAAAATCACTTAGGGAGTAAAAAGTTTTTTCTGTGAACGTGTCGAGGGGTTCAGAAATTCAATAAGAAACTGATTAAATTTCATCGTGAATAAATTAGGTGTATTGCGTAACACTTACGAATATGAGTGGGATATCAAGTTCTCGTGAAGGTGTAAAGCGAGATGAACAAAAAAAAAAGAGAAATAAAAAGCTTTTAGTCTTTCCCTTTTTATGCATAAATTTTATCGCATTTTGCATGAAAAACTTTTTCAAGACACAGAACACAGATAATCTTTTAGTCTCTTAAACGAGCTCTTATTGATGCAAAAAATGAGATTATAAAGAAGATGAAACTTTTCGCCATAAATTAACTGTGATTTAGTTCTTTAACAGTCAGGTATGGGAATGAGCTGGTGGGGTTTGATGACATGAAGCATATTGTTAACTTATTGGGAGATTGTTGAAAGGGTTGACTGTATGGCCGGCATGGAGACAATCTAATTTGAACTGGGTTTCGTCTAATTTGCAATGATAGATGCCATGGGCACTTGAGAGTCGCCATGGGCACTTGATAGTCGCCAAGGGCAGTCATCAGGCACTTTTTGATTACTTTGGATCAATTTTGATGAATTTTCTTCCTGAAAATTCTGAATTAATGTAGAAGAAATAGTCGGATACCTAGCTCCAAACTAGGGTGACTCTTGCTTCAGGTTAATCAAGTCAGTCTAAGACTGGACTCACCAAATTTTTGCGTAAATCTAGTGTCACGTCACTTTATGGCTAGATTATTTATATGTGTTAGGTCCTAGGGCATGTGTTAAGGGAACTCTGATCTGTACTACCCGTCTGACAGCAGTTTTAATGTTCACAATTCAGATTGGTATCAAAAAAGAGTTTTAAATCCAACTTTTATCTCAAAAAGTCATATCAATCTCACTTCTGATGCTGATGTATTGATCACTGTCAGAGACTGATATAAATCTATAAAATTCTAGTGAAATCCAGACATTTAAGATCACACAAAGGGACAAAAAGGGTAAATAAATGATCAGAAGAATGCGAAGAAATGAAATCGATATTAAACTACATTCTCGACTGCCCTACGTTCAAAAGCAATGAAGACGTGATGGATGAACGGAAGTTATAGCACACGAGTGAACAAGCAGACCGTTAAAATAACTAAACATCCTTTCAAATCAGACCCATTTTGTTAATGCGAAAAGAAAATTTAACAAAACAAATAAAATGAAAAGTTTCAACTTAAAGTCACTTCTTAGTGCTCAAGTCTGAGTGAATCTCGATGTTAACAAATTTTTTTTCATATTTTTCTTTCTTAAGTGAATAAATTCAGCAGTTGGAGTTGAAAAAGATAACAAAATTGAAAAGTTCTTTTAAAGTAAATGTCGACGATGATGAGAAGCAAGTGCTATAAATGTACGCAACAGCATAAGCGCGTGTAATAAGGGAAAAAAAGTGAAAATTAATTGATATATCTTGTAAAATGAACGCCAAGTCAAGTTTCTCTTGAGTAAACTGACATATTTCACAGTTATGGAGCAAAAAAAAGGAAGGAAAAGAAAGCAAACACCAAGAGTGAATGGAAAAGCAGTAAAAGCAAAGTCACAAAAAAAAGTGTGTAAATGTTTGCCATCGACTTTATTCTTACACAAAAAGCTTTTTAATTCTTACTATAAAAAGGGAAGGCAAAAAGCAAATGTGAAAGGCAAAGAGATAACAAAGTTGAAAATGAGCTGCGTAATATTAATAACAACTCAAACTCAACTGGGAGTCGACAACTTTTTTTTGAGATTCTAAGAAAGCATTAATGAGTTTGCAACTGAAATTTAAGAGGGGAGTGGGGATTCTTCATTCTCAAAATTCAACTTCATTTCTTGAGTTAGAATTCATTCATATTTTACCAAAGATCAAAATCCTGTCACAGACAAACTTGAATGGAACGTCATAATAGTCACTGGGTTTCAACTAGAGTTGGCAGAGTTCATACTCCACGGAGGTCCAACCTCAAAGGATTCCTACCAATTCTGTGTCTCATAGTCGCCGTGCTGACTGTAAAAATGTCAAAATTACTTATAAATTCCCTAAAGTCACCCAAAAGACTGGAGGCCGTTCACTTATTACGTTTGCTTTTTAGGACTTTGCATGGACATTTTGTAACGAGGAGGGAAGGGGGTTCTAGAAATTCATTTTTTTGCGTAACGTAATAAGTGAACGGGCCCCCATGATATTAAACGATTTTGATGAAAAAAAGATATTTGCCACTGTTTGTAGCTCAGAACTGTAAATAGGTTGACCATCACTTTGGCTCTGACTTGCATAGACAATGTCTATGCTCTATGCATATCTGGTGTTAAATTATGTCATTTTTCTTTTCTTGCAAATTCACAATTTTGTTTAAATTCACAAAAAATAATTCGTTTTTCATAAAGCCTTGCTGCTTAAAGAAGCTATCGCTAGGTACTCTAATCGTCACCAGGTAATTTAGGAGACTTTGGGGATCCAGATCCAAATAAAATTTTTTGAAATTGAGACTTTTGGTACAATCATACAAAGGTTGTGCCTAGTTTGACCATAATAAGGTCATGCCATTCCCCAGCCTCGGAACCTACAGCAACAATCCATATTCGCATTGACTATAGTAAATATTTTGCCATCCACGTGTTTTCTAGAATAAATCCATTTTATATTTATATCCTAAAACTTCTTCCTACTGCTTCCTAAATTATACACAAATTGTCCTTCACAAAAAAACATACCTCTGGCAATTCCAGCTAAATCTTCTCTCGCTCTCGATTCTATTTAATTCTATTATACAGACTATGATAAATTTGTTGTTACCACTGTCAACTTAATTTCTATTCTTAGAAGATATTTCTTCTTAGAAGTAGCATTGTTACTCGAATAATCTCAGTCCTTTTGTATACGTTTGGACATTGATACAATAGAGAATGTCATGATGGAGGCGTTTATATTCATTATATCCTTCTGCTTAATTTGTCATCTGATTTTAATTAAATTTGATGAGGTAGACAGGGGTATCGTATTTATTTTTGAATATGGAGAAACACGGAAGGTATTTTGGTATTGTTTTGTGATTCTAAGAAGCAAAATGAAGTAATTGTGATGGAAATTGCGATGCTGATCAATCAAATGTTGATATGTCCTTGATTACTATGGGTTAATGCTCTTGGTGGTGTCATAGTGTTGCTATGTCACTAAATTGATGTACCGGGGTAACCGTTCCTGATATACAGAGACTTGACATGGCAACAAGGCCAACAATATGAACCTCTTTGTCGTTCAGGATTGCAATAACTCAGGAGTGGGCAACCTCTCATTTTTCGCGGCCCTATGAGGTGATATGTCTTGACAGAACCGCACATACGGTTCATACCATTTCCAAAAGTTCTTAACAAGTATGGCATTTGTTTATCGCATCACACAGGTTGCCCACCACTGCAGTAAATTGTAAGCTTGATTCAAAAATTCTGAGATTGATTTCAAGTTATAGAGTTCAACCCTCTTGGCTACACCCCTAATAAGAGGTCTATTATGTTTCATTTGAATAAAATCGATGAGTTTTGATGTAATTCAATCCCATTCCGATGTTGCTTTCAGCATTGACAATCACTCCTGATAGAGACTTCTAGTTAATGCCCAATGTTTAACAAATCACTTCCCCGAATTCACTTACAATGAAAATTGACTAAAGCACTCAAATCAACTGTTCTGTGAAAAATTTTATATACCTTTTAGGCTTCTTTTCACGTCATCAATATGTGAATGAATGGAACAAAAAAGTTTTTGCCATGTTTCCTTGAACTTTTTTTTTGTCGTTCACGACATGACGCAAATATTGAATTTTAAGTGATAGACACGAAGAGATGGAAAGTATGATGATGAAGCGTACGAGAATTTTTTTTAGGCATTTTTGCTTTCCTGTCTGCCACATTTTTCCCACCTACTTATTTGTTCTTACACTTTATAATAATGCTGATGATGATGCTTTTCCACGACTTAATGTGGTGACATTTAGTCAGATCTACACTTGCGTATAGCTTGTTAATAATGGATGAAAATTATTCAGTTTTGGGTATGTTGCATAATTGATGTCATCAAATTTAGTCAAGACAAGGAACTGAAGACAAGGGACTGAAAATCTGTCAAATTTTTTCAGATTTTCTACATCATTTGAGGATTTTAAGGGTCACATCCGTCATTAAATGGAAATGCTTTCATGATCAACTGGAAATGACACAATAAAACCCTATTTCTTAAGAAAAATGCGCCTACTCATTGCGATGAAGTTCAGATAGTCCCAAAACCCATCACATTCCATTTGAATTTCATTGACGCAAGTCACAGAAACAGAAAAAGTTTTCATAAAATTTTATTAGCTGATGGAAATGAATATATTCACAAAAAATATGTAATAATAATAAAAGTTCCTTTTTTTTTCGTGAGTCCATAGGAGGCTCAGCTATTCATAGAGTGGAAAAAATAAGAAAAAATTAAAGGAGATTTCTATTTTTGTTCTATTATTGCGAAGGGATCAAAAAAAGAGACGAGAAGGCAAAGTTTGACTTTTCTTCTTGTTATTATGGAAAATGTCATAAACAACAATTTCAACCCTTGAGGGAAATTCGTGGAATTTCTTAAAAAACAACATCATGAATAAATTAACCGAAAGATCAACAGTTTTCATTTAATTGAGGAACTGATTTTTGGATCCTTTTAGAGAACTGTCGAATTTTGTTAAATTTGTAATGAATGAAAATTGTCAAGTTTTAATTAATTTTACAGAGCTTGAAGTCGAGTCGAAATTTTCAATGTAGTAAAGCTGACTCAAGTTGACCTTTGCATACAAAATCTGAATTGAAGCTTTGCAGTTTTAGAAGATGAGGTCGAATCCCAAAACGGAATAAAAGCATCCGCAAAGGCATCATCAGGTCACCCTCACGTCACTTTGATGCCCATAAATAGACTCGACGTAGAAAAGTTTGACATCAGGCCAATTGGACTGAATTCTGAATTCAGCAAAATCCAGCTTTTTAGTCTTCAACACAATGACGTAACAGAGTCATACCGTGTATTTTGTGTCACTCAGGCAAAGCCGGAATCCACGGAATCCATACGGGTTTGATACCTTACCGACACAAAGTACGAGCCCATAAGAAATGCGTGATGTTTCCAAAAGTCTGCTAAATAAAGCCTTGTACTGGAGATCGACACAATTTTAGAGCGTCTCTTAAGGCATCGTCATGGCTTCTTTCGATCAATTTTTATAGCAAGATATGCGATTTGCTGAAAAGTGCCGCTCGAGACTCTATGTAGCTTGAGATTAAATAACACGACTTATGCCACAATGACGATTTTACCGTGATGACGGCAAGACATGAGAGTGTCCCAATGGCAGATTTTGGTCCAATTTAGCGGGAAAAATTGAATATGTCACACAGTGCGGGATATAAGATGAAATATTCCAAACTAAATTCCTCCAAGGAAATGAAAATAAAATAAAATTGAAAAAAATAAATTTCAATGTCATTTTGTACTTTATTTTACGACGTATCGAATATCGCTTAGGATATACTGATAGATAAAAGTCAATAAATTGGGGAAATTGGCATTCCTTGTTTGACTCGCAAAAAAAGATCACAAATTGAAGTTTATATCTATATTGATTGATATAGGAGAAAAAACTTTATGACTGTGGTATCAATTTTCCATCTTCTCGCCTATTTTCAGCCTTTGAGAATGTAAAAATAAGATGGCATTTTTACACCACGCTCTTTCATCGCTCTGTGCTTCCACCAATTACATCACTTCCCTTTGACTTTTTTTTCACGCAATAATAAAGAGATAGAAATGAAATTATGGCAATGAGCGAAGATATTTTATTGCCTTTTATGTCACATCATAGACGTTTTCATGAGTTTCGCTCTTAAATGTGTGCAGTAATATCATACAGCACATCGCGTTCACTTTTTTATATTTATACCTATTGTAATGAGTTTTCTTTCTCCTCATTATTATATTCGCTGTTAAAATATGATTTGTGATGACAAATTGCTGTCCTTAATGACATGACAAATTTTTTTTATTTTCATATTTTTTATGCTTGTTAGGGCGTTTTTCTCGGTGTGGGAAGCTTATCGAATGGAAGTTCAGTTATAGTTTGGATCGCCAATTGCAGTAATTGCTTCTCTATTGGGTATGGGGTGAAGGATGTTGGGTACCCACCTAACTAGGAATAAAAATTGTTATTTTTTACAATTTTCTCGAAAACAGTTGTCAAAATCATGAACTTTGCGATAATGTCTGATCGTTGTCCAGGAGAACTTTCAATTATCCTCTATTTTGACAAAATCATTCAATTTTCTAGGATTTATCCAACAAAAAATGCAAAAATCTCTCTAAAAATTTTGAAATTCCACGCAATTGTTTCGTCATAAGCTTCTCATTTGGTTACAGAGTTTCGGTCTAGAAAAGACTTTGGTTAATTGAGTCATATGTAGACAAATTTGCCAATTCTAAAAAAGAGGCCTCTGTGACCGAATGGTTAGATTAAAATTTGAATAAATTTGCTAGGATACCACTACGCTGCCATTTTAACGACTTAACAGCTGATTTTGGTCAATTTTTAGGTTGAAACTACGGTTTGCAACTTTGTGCTGTTCGGTATTGTGGCTGATATAAAACGGATTTGCAAATTTCTCACGGCATTACGACATTATTTGAATGAATTCTAATCTAAATGAATAAGTATTCGTATGTATGTATTTATGAATGTTTGTATGCCAATTGAATATCCAATTACTTCGTCCTTAAATGCGTCTCTTCATCCACACACACATGCATTCCCATATTTAATACATTTTTTATCCATCAAATAAATCATAAAACTCCGTCCTTTGCGGACACTACACAGAAACCGCGCTATCATAATTCACCACACATTAACTCCTATATATAAGCTTTTTATCAACCAACAACGATGAGAATGAAAAAAGGAAGGAAATGAAATATATTGTGACACATCATGCGAGACAGAGAGAAATTGAAATTCTTTTTAGCACCATAAATGAAGCCAGGAAACTGGACTTTAATTTAAGTCATTTGACCTTGTAAATTAAATTTGAATCAATTTATTTTCAGTCATTAATGAGAAATATATTTTAATTTGTCGGTAATTAATCAAGCTGAGATTGACTGCTGTAGCAACGCACAAAAAAATCTCCTTTTTTGACATTTAAAGCGTTCCTTTAACATTTGAAAATTTTTATTTCATGGTCATGACCTTATGCTGTTGACATTGGAAATAAATGTAATTATTTTATGGAGATTGATACGCAATTTTTTTATACTATGAAGCACATAAATTACGCTACTATAAAATTTATGAATTTACATTAAAAAGCATATTTTATGTGAGGTGCTTCAACTAGGGAGTTCCTTAGTTATTCATTTACATATTCTGATGAAAATTTTGTGTTATGTTAAGAGCTGCAAATTTATTGCATTTTAAAGCTTGATTTATGTACTTTAAAGCAGTTGTTTCAAAACTGTGTCGTTTGGAATTTTAGAGTTTCGTGATAGTAGTTTAGGTATGCCATGGTCGCTAGTATATTAAGTTTAATGGAATTTTTAGAGTCATAATAGCTTTGAGTTTCCATAAAAGTTTTTCAATTTTAGTCTAGTTAGACTAGAACTTGAAGTTGATTCAGATTTTGAATGGAGTCGAGCATGCTGCTTTCTCGAAATCCCGTTCCCGATAAATTTTCGGAAATCCCGATAGCGAGTCGACTTTTTGTACAGAATTGATTTCGAGTCAAGTCAAATCGAGTCGACACTTTCATACAAAATCCTAGTCGACTTCAAGCTCTGAATTAGACAATATATTGACATATCATATGAAGGGATCGCTAAACTATGTGAGAATGCCCATTGTTAGCTAGGGCATTCCTTATTTAAGTCTGCTCAAAAGACACCAAGAGTTAAAAATTCTGGATCCAGGCCAGAGTTACATTAAATTTGAATCTGGTGCCAGATTTGTCGACATTTTTTTCCTTGTAATGTTGGAGAATGACTTGATTTTCCAGTCAATTCTCCTCGTTTCTGATCCTGAGAATGATTTTTAAGGTTTGGCAGATCTGTATTTTCTGAATTTTAGAAAGGCAGGCTTGCAGTTTTCGGCTGTATCTTATGGCTCGTGCAAGCCTACTGGTTAACACGTTTTCCTTACAGGCTACCATTTTTAGACAAGTCTTATCTTTTTTGGTCAACAAAATTCTGGATAAACATCCAAAAGCTTTCATGTCTCAGATCATAGCTTGACAAACACTGCGTTAAAGAAAAATGAAATTGATTCAAATTTACTGTAAAGAGTTCATTTGTACTTATTATTTTCGGTTGCTCATAGCATCTGATGTTCAGCTTTAGTATGATGCTGTTTAATATGGGATCGTTCACTTGTTACGTAACGTAATAAATCGTTATCGTCTTTAACATCTCCCTAACAGCCTTTAACATCCCCTCCTCAGAGAATTTACTTCTTACTTATTTCCTTGGCTAGGGCGCACGGGGGCCCATTGTCGCGTTTAAAGAACGTCTGTAGACAGCTCTATCTTTTGATAACTTCTGCCAATTTGGGATATTGAGAACTCTAGCATCCTTATCAACACAATCAAGAGAGCTACCCATAAAAAACAAGGAGGCCACTATTAGGTACCAATGTGATATTTCTGTGCAAAGCAGGAGACCAAGAAAGCATCCTTTTTGCCTGTTACGATACGAAATAAGTGAACAATGCCAAAGAATGACATCATTTGCGGCCAACCCCCTCTTAAAAAATTAAAACTAAAATATTCTTTACGTTAATTAAAACTGTATTTCTTCTTTTCTTATCTTTACAGCCCCCTTTTTTGCTGTGTATGCAAATATAAATGATAAAAAGAAAAAATTAGTAGAGCAAAATGCTGTATATTTATAATGTAATAATTATGTGAAAATGAATGTTAATGGGTAATAAAATATAAAATAAAATAAAAAAATGTGATAAGAAATAATGAAACATAAAAAAGGAAGTCCCAGTTCGAAATGAGGGATGAAAATTTAGTTTCGCGAGAATTGAGTGACAAAACTTAAAAAAAGAGACACTAAAAAGTATAATAAAATAGAGAAATGGAACTAGCAGAGTAACTTTAGTGAAATTAAGTCATAAGAATTCATTATAGATATAAAAAAAGTAATAAGTTTAATCCATAAATCCACGAAAAACAAACAAAAAAGTTTTTCCAAATTCGCCAGACCAAAACTTAAAAAGTGGAAATCCGTTGTGTGTGTCAAGAAGTGCTGAGAAATGGCTATAAACGACTCAATTAATTTTAATTCAACTGCAGTTCACTACTTCAAGCTATACAACAATGATACAAACACAACTTTATCGCCATCCAATTCAACATCACCATTTGGTGCTGTCCCGACAAAATCGACAGCACCAAACATCATCCAGCATAATAATGCTACATCATCACATAATTATACTCTAGTATCGCCGTTTACGCCTTCAACATCTATCGAATCGACAGTTAATCCATCGACTGCACCGACTATCCCATTAGTTGCAGCCACAACATTAACGATTACATCCACAATAATAAATAATTATTCTAGTCAAAATTATAGCAATTATACAAATAGTAATAATAATAATAATAATAGTTATAATAATCTTACGTCAACCATAAGTAATAATTTTAATCAATCAACATTATATCAATATAAGAGCATAAATAGTAATTTAAGTAGTGATGATAATAATTATAATGATAGTGCCAAAATATCATATGAAAGTGGAAGTAATTTTATGCTGTTGATGGAAGATTTTGGCGAATACTTTTATAATTATAATGGAAGTGATTTTAATTCATCTATCAGTATATATCAGGCGAATTGTTCGCTGACCAATTCTACTTCATGTAATGATATTAGTGCATGTAAGTATTGTGAATCATGTATCAGTTCCGAGTGACACAAATTAAGAAGGGGCTCTGCTATGGAGCTTTAGCAGAACCTTGAAAGCTCTGTGACGGAACCTTGAAAGCTCCATAACGGAACCTTGAAAGCTCTATGTCGGAACCTTGAAAGCTCCGTGTCGGAACCTTGAAAACTCCGTGACGGAACCTTGAAAGCTGCCTGACGAAACTCTGAAAGCTGTCTGACGGAACCTTGAAAGCTCCTTGACGGAACGTTGAAAGCTCCGTGTCGGAACCTTAAAAGCTCTGTGACGGAACCTTGAAAGCTCTGTAGCAGAACCATGACAGCTCCCTGGCTGACCCTTCCTCATTTATGTCACTCGGGTATTTTAAATTGACCAATAAATCATTGACATTGTAAGCAACAAATTAAATTCAAATTAGGTTGCATGTCTGTTATGCTTATAAAAAATATTGACAGAATTGGGTATGAAACATAAAGTTTGCTATTTGTAAACACAAGTTGGGTGTGTAATTATCGCTTTTTGCGCACACACCACCATGATATAAAAAATACACCAACGTAATTGACCTTTAAATCTCTTTGAATATTAAAGCATCTCTCATCACATCCCCCTTTAAGCATACTCAACATTCATGTATTCATCATAATTTGTCCGAGATAATGAACAAGTCAGGTCATTTTCATCATTTTATGTGTACATACATATGATATTTAATTTATGACAATTTAATCGGAGAATTTATGTGATTTGGGATTTACTTGATATGTACTTTTGTATTTCGGACAATTTATGAAATGTTGTCATTATGTTTATATAGGAGTGGAGTAAGGGATTGAGGTGCTAAACGTTATTTCGATACAAATATTCCAGATCATTTATAGTACCGCTCTAATTCTTCTCTATTGCCACAACATGTATCAAGACATAAACCCGAGCAACACACCACTGCGTCACCATATTAACGGCAATATGCGATGTTTTTTCAAAGGGCATCATAATGTCTGATTTTGACCCCATTGTGCCACTCCGAAAGGTTGCTCTAATGGCACCTTAATCAAAGCACCAGATTGTGTGACTCATACCTGATTTGGTAAGTTCCGGGTCTAATCCAAAATTAAGTTGTCCTTAGTGCTTGTAGTCTTAATCTCGGTCTCAACCTCGGTACCGAAAATACGTCAAATCCGAGACTTCAGTAGACCCTAGGCAAAGTCTTCTTCATCTGTGTCACTCGGGTATAGACACCTTCCCACATCCCTAATCACCAAGACATCAATTCCAATTGATATGATTTATTGACATTAATTACTTCTTTAAATAAACACAGACATAGACATAGACATTTAATTAATAATTCTTCCTTTTATTTCTCATTACAGCAAATTCAAATTATTGGGCACTGATACTAGTTATATTTCCATTTCTCACGCTCTTCGGTAATGTGTTAGTGATATTGGCAGTATTGCGTGAACGAACATTACAGACTGTAACAAATTACTTTATTGTATCATTGGCAATTGCCGATTTACTCGTGGCAGTCGTCGTAATGCCCTTCGGTGTATATTATTTGGTGAGTAAATTTGTCAATTTTTTTTATTATTTACACTTCTGAAGTTGATTTTCTCTTTTTATTCTGGTAACTGAATTGATGGTAATAAAGTGTCGATTCTATTTTGATTGTGGGATATTTGGATATACGAACATATATTTTGGGTATAGAAATTTCTCAGCTTTTTACAGCTGAATAGCATAAAAAATTGATTTCACGTCTAGAATCGGAACAATTCAACCATAATAAAAAAAATCTCCATCCTTGCATGCTTAAAAAGCACTTTTGTCATGGAAAAAAAAATATATTTAATTTTTCTTATTCTTCATCGAATTCGACCATTAAAATCTCGTTTTTTGACAAATATTATTCGGAGTGAATATAAAAATAAAAATAAAATAAGGAACATATATAAAGTCTCAACACATACATTCACGTCCATAATGGGGGGATTTTAGTTATTACGGTTCTTAAAGGAAGTTCTTAGGAGTCTTAGGTGGCTTAGGCGGGACGTTCTTAGGAGGTTCTTGGGACGCGCTCTTAAGGGTATTTGGAGGCGCTCATAAGAGGCATTGAGAGACGCTCTTGGAGACGCTCTTAAGAGTTATAAGGGGCGCTCTTAGATGACTTTGAGAGGCGATCTTAAGAGGCTTACGGACGTTCTTAGGAGACGCTCTTAGAATGCCAAGGGGGCTTTTGGGTGCGCTCCTAAAGGACTATGGGGTGTGCTTTTAAGGGGATATGGAATGCGCTCTTAGGGGGCTTTGGAGGGCGTTCTTAAGGGGCTTTGGATATCGCTTTTAAGAATCATAAGAGACGCTCTTAGATGGTTTTGAAAGGCGCTCTTAGGAAGCTTAGTGGCGCTCTTGGAAGGCTTAAGGGTGCTCTTATGGACAATCAACCCCCTTCCGTAAACATCTCATCAAAATCAACACTTTTTCCTTGGAAATCATATTACGAAGGGGTAAGGTGGGGTCAAAAATTCGATTTCTCAGATTACATTACAACTGGATGTCCCCATAAGTAATTCAAGCATTCGACAACCAGCATACTCAGCATTGTATTCAACAAAAATTTCCATTTTATCGTTTGACACAAAAGAGAGAAATTTTTTTTTTATTTTTTTACCATTCAGACTTCAAGTCACTTGAGATTGAATTTTATATATATATTTAGCCTTCTTCATAGCCTTATACACGCACAAATACACACAGAATAATCTCACACATGTTCCTTTATATAAGCATATATACGAATGTGGTTTTTTCTTTCACATATTTTAGCATTTTTCATATAATAATATATTATTTCCATAAATTACGCCATCCTTGTGGCCATTAAGCACGGAGAGGGAGAAATTTCATATTAGCTATAAATGTCGCATTTTCGATCCCATGGAATTG
This sequence comes from Chironomus tepperi, assembly GCF_022539635.2. Lineage (NCBI taxonomy): Eukaryota > Metazoa > Arthropoda > Insecta > Diptera > Chironomidae > Chironomus > Chironomus tepperi. The sequence goes on from NW_027226473.1 coordinate 1,052,412, forward strand.
AAAAGTTTTTCTCTTAATCCTCCTTTTCTCGTATGCAGCATATTTGATAGGTTTTTATTGAAAATTGAAAGCAGATTTTAAGCGAAAATCTTATTGTGCTTATTTCCTTTTGATTCTTCTTCAAACTGAACCCATATCTATCTGAATGTTCATCTCCCTTTGGATGTATTTTGTGAGATTTTTATTGTTGTTGAATATTCAGCTCATTGTAGCCAACAAAAGATATTTATTTAGGATTTTTAACCCACGAGTAATTCTTAATAATCCTTATTAAAGCTGGGTTTGTGTTTGGTATGAGGCTTTTGAATGATTCCTTGCCTACATGTATCTTAGAGTTGCTTATGCATTTTCTTAGGTATCATCTGATGCTAGGACTGGTCTATGACTAGTGAATGCCAATCTAAAGTAGCACAAAGTGTCAGGTCAGCCACAAAGTTTGCTCAATTTTAGCCAGTTCAGATAATGACTGGATGTCGCATATTTTGGCATACTTGTGCTTTACAGGGATGCCTTGAATTAGTTCAGATAATGACCTTAAGGCAGTCATTTCGTTCCTAGATATCTTCAAAGGTCATGTCAATGGTATTAAGGTTTGTCCAGATTTTCTGTACTTCGTCTAATTTTCTGCAGTTTTTCTAGACAAGGATGTCAGTAGTAAAGAACCAGAACTCAACGCATTTGCTTCAACGCACTCAACGCACTCAAACCCAGACCAACAGTTTATAGTGAGATTGAAACCACTCGTCTGAAGCTAATACTGCCTGTAATCTACAAAAAAATGCTGTGAGTCGCCATTTCAATGCACTAGTCCTAGCAAGCAAAGAGCATGCTCTGGAGAGCTTGTTCTTCTTAAATATACTAGTTGAGCATGCTTGCAAGAGTTGCTTTCACCTTAATCTACTCTTGAGAGCAGAAGAGCCGCAAAATTCCCAAAAAGCATCCTTAAAACTTCAAGATCCTCGGCAAAAAAAAAATTAAAATATTATTAACAGATCTCATTCAAGGGTAATCCACAACTAGTTCATACGTCAAGCACGTTTTTCTACCATGAATCTATGACACAGAAAAAAAGGAACTGTTTGCCTGTGTTACTCATTTTTATGGCTTTTTTTTCCTGTGTCAATGCAATGAATAAATGTTAAATAAAACACACTCCGTAAGCATGTTAAGACAAAATATGTGTGTATATACGTATATACATTCAATGTGCATGCATGCATGCCTTTAAAAGCTTTTCTTTTTTTCCTCTGCACTAAACTTGTTAAGGATATATAAATATAATGGAAAGAATAAAATAAAAAAAGGCTTCTATCGTTTATCTTTTCATAATTTTATTGCCCTGATCCTTATGAATAAATTGCTTTAGATACATAAAAGAACGTAAGATAAATGGAATTGAATGGGTGAAGCTAGAGAATTTGTGCTGTGGTGGTATTTTAAAGTATGATTTAATGAAGAAGAAAAATATGGCAATTTACGCAAGTAAAAAAAAAAAATGAGGCTTTAATGGAAATAATTTATTGATCGATATTCTCAGGGCAAGGTCCTGTTTATCTCATTGTTTGGCTTGTTGTCTTCTTTTTTTGTGCTCGCCTTGAAACTTTTCACATTTTCTTGCTATAATGTTCATATTCAACGAGTTTTGCTGTGTCTCAATTTCCATAAGATACAATTTATCCTAAAGCTTTACGTATGAGTATTTGGCAAACATAAATTGCACTTGTGTACTTTTTTCATGTTAAATAAGAAGTAGAATAAATGCGTTTACTTTGCTTTAATAGATTGCCTTTTTTTCATGTTGAAAATGTTTCCAAACCAATAAATAATAAAATTTTTGAAAGACTGGAATTTTTATGGAATATAAATTGTAAATAACCATTAACAGACGATGAATACCTTATAAGAAGAATGAATGGGAAGGCAAAAAAATTTCAATTAAAATTATTGTGGCAATTTGAAAAATGAAATGTTTTGTCCTTCTGGGAAGGCTTTCCAACTATTTTATCTCTAGATGATGTCCCAGATGATACAAAAGCTTCCATGTGGTAGACCATTGAGAGTTCAAATAGATTTCAGGAGAATTTAAAGGCATTCTTTGAGCATTTTGACTTTGAGGACATTTGAGAGCAGAAGTAGAAATTGAGTCAACCTGAGGTTGAGTTTTAGTGCTATCCAGGTTACCCTTCCTGACAGTACATAGTATAATTTCTCGCTATCGAGATCAGGATTGGAAAATCTCAGAAATTTCAATCCCGATCCAGAAAATTTATTGGGACCTGGATTTCGAAAAAGCGAAGCATAAAGTGAAAAATGGCCGAAAAACAGATTCCCGACCGACTTGAGTCTGACCTTATGTTGGATTTCATGGCTTTCCTGGAGACAGATTTTCAGCCATTCCACGACGTGATGTGTACTCCAGACGCATCCTTACTAACTCCGGCTATACCCCATCTCCCCTATCTCCCATGAGTCGAAATCTATTCGAATTTCATATGAAGCCACGATGATTCGAGTCAACTTTTCAATATAAAGTCCTATTCGACTTCGAGATTTGCTTCCACCTGCTATCTACTCAGAAATTCGAGATGGACAGGTGTGCATCTCCTAGAATTGATAATAGGCTACGGCTTTCCTAGAAACCGGCTCATAAACTTCGACTTTTCATACAAAAAATCATGCTGACTCGAAGCTGTCGTCAAACTCTCCCAAACAGCACAACGTATTCGCTCAGACACGTCGCGGTTATTAATTGTATGACGCAACGTTAGTCTGACGGCACCGTGATGGTTGGTATTTACTGCTCATGTATGATTTCGTTCCATTTTTATGGCAATAAATGCGTTTCACCGCATTATGCCGCTCAATTCTCCAGTCTAATTGTAATAGTCATCAGCTTAAGTGAGTATTAATCTGTGACTATCTGTTACATATTCAAAAGTATCTATGACATTTAACACTATGTCATAGATCCCTCTTACAACTTTGAAGAAGAATTATAATTTTATACTTCTCAACAGCCACAATATCCTTAAAATTCATTGTCATGAACTTTCTCCTTCACATTTCATTATTCCTCTATTTTCTCGACACAATCATGATATTTTTGCAGATGTTTTGCCGCACGTAGTGCGAGAGTTTTGAGACAATTTTTTCCTTTCTATGCCCTCTCAAATCTATATAAATTTATGTAAATTTAAGCTTTCACAGCTATATGCTTGAGACATACAAAAGCGAGAGTGAAGCAAGCGATGTAAAAAAAAGTAGAAAATTTGCATAAACATATTCCATGTATTCTGTTCCTGTTGTTGTCATTGTTATGTACTACGCAACAATGTTGGTTGAATTACTTCTTTTGAGAAAAAACGAACAAAAAAGGGAAGTGAAGCTACTTATCCATGCAAAACAGTTTACGTACTCAAGTTGAATTTTTGCTGATTCCTTCAGAAATTGTGAATTAAAAATAAGAAATTTTCAAGGATAGAAATGTCTTTAAATGATTTTTGAGGATCTTTTTTTCACACATTATTGAAGATGAATTCTTTGTGTTCATTTCTTAATGGATTCTTGGCAGTACTTGCTTATCTACTAGGATGACTGAATGCCTGGTTGTAATTTTCTTTCAAAAATTTAAGAGATTACCACTTTTTGAATGCTGAAATCAGCACAAACTCAGTTTTTTAGACAAGAGTCGGTAAATACACCTCATTGAGCAAGTTGACAATGTAGGCAAGCTCCCTGGGCGGACAACTTAATCAGCAAGTAATCAGTCTGGTGAATGTCTTTCTACAGGGACATCTGATGACATTCAGATGCAATTAGTCGTCTCTATATCTTGAAATTAACGAGAAAAATAATCTAGTGATCTGCTTGTGCTAAGTTCATGTAGACTATGTCAGCGTTGTCCAAACTGTGTGCCACGACAAACTAGTTTGACATCGAAATTGTTTGGAAAGTCCATGAACTGATTTCCATGTTCAATTTCGATCATGGCTTACCATCAAGGTGTACCTTGGTACCGATGAGTTTGAATAACACTGGACTAGACTAAAAGCTTGCTGTAGCTGTCTAATTACTAAGATAGATCCCTAACAGGCAAAGAGATCCTTTTTAGGTACCATATTGGTCTTTCCGTATCATGAAGGCATGCTATTTGCCTGTTAGGAGATATAGCAACAATACAGAACCTTAAAGCAAATGAATTTATAATTTTGAACACTCAGATCAACCATAGATTCCCCAGAAGAGCACAAGATCTCATAAATCTAAAAACGTAACCTATATAAACAACTCAAATTAAGAACAGCAAGTATTACAAATTAAATAATAGCGTATGTGACTGTCTTCAAGGCATCAAAATAAAAATATATTTAAATGATTATAAAAAAAGTTTTTGAGTGATATATCACCTGAGGGAGATCACAATCTTAGGCAATTAAGTTTTCATTCTTATTTATGAAAGAATATCATAGGAGAAAATTTAATTAAATAATTTTTAATTCCAAAATTGAAATACAAAAACTCGCAATCACGTAGATCTGAAAATCTAATTACTGATTTTGTTGATTAATGTTTTTTTGAGAAAAAGTTTATATCCATAGCTATAGCTTTATTTATGAAGAAATTAGAATAAGGATAATTAAATTAAATGAGCGGCGGAAATTCTATTTAGATTTTTTATATTTAGAAATAAGGTGATTTATGCTGGTGTGAGTCAGGCATAAATAAGAAAAGTTGAAGAAAAAACATTGAATAGAAGCCTTAATTTTTCAATCTTCTCCATTTTTGGTATTTGTTGTATTAAAAGTCAGAATGCGTAAACGAAAAGGTCTCCAAAAAAAGTCCTCTTTTTAAAGCCAATAATTTACTTTTTCGACAATCGTTACATAAACCTTGCCCCGGGGTAAAATAATTCTAGTATCTAACTTAAATAATCTGTCGCTTGATCAACAAAAGTTTAGACAAAATCAATATAGATTTTAAAGCTGAAAGAGCTGACCTTGAATTAAATGTCTGTCTTCGACAAGTTGGGATTGTTAGGGATTTATTTTGTAAGTGGGGTATTCAGGGGGAGGTCAATTAGGTGTGAAGATATAGAATTCATTCCAGAGTTGCAAAACAGGCATCTGTGATAGGCAAAAGCTGTACAAATTCTTGATAATTTGTATTGATTTTCTTGCAAAATTATGCCGGTTAATGGTTGCCGGAACGCTGCTTTGCTTTTCATCCTTGCTGCTGTGTCCCGACAAAGCCTCAAAATGTCCTGATTTTTCCAATAGTGTTCTGATTGTTTGTCATAATCCTTTGACCACCCTAGCTAATGGCCATATGGGCTTCTTGCGATCCATACAAAGCATTCATAATCAACACTTTCCATCCTTCTTTAAATCATTCTTGACTATACCAGCATGACTTCACTGACTACACCCGCATGACTTCACTGACTACACCCCTTCCTTCACCAACAACATCTAAAATTTAATGAACCTTATTTTGTAAGCATATATCCTTTGCCAAAAAAAAGGTTAAACTACAAAACATTCAACAAAAGTTCATGCCAATCAACATAAAAACCTCAAAACAGTCAGTCATTATTATGTTATTAAAATTTCAGTAAACAGTTATAAAATAACAATTTGCAGACAAAATATCATAAATAAAGAAGGCAAAAAGCCTTGTATGTCTACAAATGTGAATGAAATCTTCTAAAGTGAAATTTTCCACTTTTCTTTATATTGTCTGACATTTTGTCAGTTCTTATACAACCATGCATAATACAAAAATTGTATGCAGAAGGTTGTAGTCTTTCTTCTCAGTTTGCTCCACTTTTTTATAGTCAAAAAATTGTATATGTACATACATATTATCGTATAAATGTAAGAGATTGTTGCTGATGGTTTGTTGATGTCATGCCATATTCTTGTCTTTTTTTTCACTTCAGGCCAGGATTTACATTGTATCCATGCCTTTCTAAAATATTCTTCATATGTTTAGGAAAAAAATTAGAAAACGTGATGTGGTTCAACATGATGCCTAACTGTAATAATAAAAATGCGACCATAATCTATGGATGGGAAAGGAGAAATGTTCTTGTATTAACCAACGAGAATTATGTTTTGCTATCTCGCAACTATATGGGGGATTGTTTGTAGGGCATAAATATGACATAATAATGGCATATGCAGTGGATATGGAAGTTGTGAAGCTACTTTGACACAAGCATGAGTTTTGTACATTCGACTTCTGAATAAGCACAAATTTAAGGGTGATAGGATTCGAACCGACAACTATTGAGTTAATCACAACAAATTGGAGTCAAGCACCATTTCGGGTACTCCACAAAGTCACTAGAAAGACATTTAACATCTTGGCAAAATGCTCACTTAATCTGAACGGCACAATGCGGTGTATTTAATTTTTTGGTGCCAATTAGATGCTGCCCCACCCGATTTGGGTGACCAGAGGCCCTTGAATGGAGGACCTGTCATAATATCCAGCTACTTACTAGACTTAAGGTCGACTAATGACATTTTCTCTGAGTTAATGCTTCGTAAAATTTGTCATTTGTCGACTAGATCTATTTCTCACTAGACATTATGTCAGGTTGCACACTCGGGTGCCATCAAGGTCCCACCTGCGCCTCATCAGGATTAATAATTAACGCGACGGTGAAGTTATGAAACCTTAAACATTCTTGATGATGTGCTTTACTCTCAGCTTAATCTGTTCATGAGAACACACTCTGGCTGCTAAAAGACAGCTCTCTAGCGTCATCATTGCACTCGTGTAGATAAATAACAATTTTAATTGGACGCGTGGAGCACGAAATTTAAAATGCATAATTTTTAATAATTTAGTTATTCATGCAAAACAGACAGAATAAAAAAAAATTAAAAATCATCTGCAATGAGAGACAAAACGCCACTAAAGTATATTAAATAAAACAGCTGGAACAGACAGATAAGAATGCGAATTGTACGTACGAGATTTTTTTTACTGTATATATGTTATTATATGATCGTAGCGGAAAACATAAATTAGTTATAGCGAGATTTTTACTTTAAATCGCCCCATTATGTATTCAGATAGCGAAGCATTTTACGTTCACTTAATAATAATTCAGCAGACATGTGAATATTTCCTCATTCACGAAATGGAATTGCTGTTGTGTGATTGTTAGGGGGTTAGGAGGAGAAGGGGTGTATTCAGGGAGGGGTTGAGGTCAAAGCCACCTCTCTCCATGCCCCTTTTTTGAAAAATTCTTCAATGTCAATGAGTAGTGTGGGAGGGGGTTGGAGTAAGTTGACTGACTCCTCAACCTAAATTAGCCCTTGCTCCTGCCTCTGCTCTGCTCCTGCCTCTATCCTGCTCTTGCCTCTGCCTTGCTTCTGTCTCTGCCCTGCTCCTGCTTCTGACCTTTCCCTGCCCCCTTCATACACGTATGCCTACGCCCCTGAATACGCTCCTGGCGATGAGATATAATAAGCCTAGAATTGGATGATTATCGTTAAATTAAACAGCATAAATGGCAATAAGAGATGAGATTTTTCTAATTTGCAGATAAAAGGACGATAAAAAATAAGAATTTTTAGATCATTTCCCAAAATGACAATTTGCCTTTTTAATCTTTTCATTTATTGATGGGAAGCGACTCGGCCCTCTTTAGCGACTGATGCTTAGATTACTCATGATACGCATATAGAATCAATTAATTTGAAATTTATTGACAGAAACATGGGAAATGGAAAAAATTTTTTTGGTGTGGAAAATGGAAGGGCAAAAGGATAATTTATGGAACGAGAAAGGGAAATTGAAGCTATTTTAGGCAAATACCCCTCAATTCTGTAAAAAAAACTTTCTCTCAGTTCTGTTGTTATCAGCAGAAATATGCGAAATACGTTAATTGCTAATTTATGGTGCTTTTATCGGAAATTTATGCAGTTAATGGAATTTTCATTCTAAAAAATTTTCTAATTAATCAAATGGAAAATGTGAAAAGGCTGTGCTGCCCTTTTTTCGACCTCCCATTCGACTAATGTGAGGCGGTTAAGTTTTGGGGTTTAAAACTTTTTTTTCTGGTATCTGAAAATGAAAATAAAAGAAAATTAATTAGCTTTCTTTTATCATAACATAAATTAATAAGCTTAAATCAAGATAATTCAAATGGTAATTTAATGTTTAGAGCAGTGGTGGGCAACCTGCGTGTCGTGGCACATTAGTGTCCCTCCAAAATTCCATGAACCAAATGCCGTGTGCAGCTTCAATCGAGGTTAATTACCAATATGTCCCCAAAAAATAAAAGGTTGTCCAGCCCTGGCTCAAAATATTACAATATATTTTTCATGATTGAATAACTTTACTTTCAAAGTTGTACGTTAATTAATTATTTATTTATTTATTTATTACAACATTTTATTGTTTATGGTTGAACTTTTTTTGATATTTAAACAAGATGAAAATTTTGGGAAGGTGTAAATTAATAATTCAGATGCTAAAGTTTAATTTGTGATAAAGAAGCTATTAATTATTCTGACAAAAGAATTTATTTACTATGGATGCGGGGTGGAGGAATTTGAGATTTTTGTGACATTTTAAGGAATTTAATTTATTTGAATTGCGATTATTTTTGACATTATAGGAAGTGAATAGGGTTTCTGTTTAACCGCGTTTTTTCATAACCGCTGTTATGCTGTTATGAAAAAACTCAAAACAGCTGTTAACGCGGTTAACAGCGGTTATTAAGAATTTTTAATAATATCACAATTTTACTATGTTAATGAGCTTTTTATTGATACATTTTCTTTTCATTTGCCTCGTATGGTTAAATTAGGTTGCCTAAACTTACAAAAGTAAAGATATTTACCAAAATCAAAGAAAAAGAATAACTTTTAATGATTGATGAACTCCAAAATTATTTTTTCTATTGAAAATTCATAAACATTAAGGCGTTTGTAATATATTTGAAAGCAATGCTGTTTTTTTACACAAAAGTTTGCGAAAGTTAAGAACACTCTCTTCGCAGAAATTTGGACCGAAATTTTCCTGATTTTTTAAAGGCAAGCAAGACGGAAATTGCCCTTAACTCCACGACAATGGCGAAATTTTGAAAAAAATTTCCCAAAATCTTTCAAGTTTTTCAAAGGAATTCTAGCATAAAATTTTTATCCAAAACTCACATTTTGTTACAAAAAAGGAGAGATTTATGAAAAATATTAAATTTTTTTTAATTAAAATTCAAAATTTCCGTTAAAATTTTCTTATTTAAAGTCTTTACAGATAAAAATGCTGTTAACAGCGGTTAATTTTCTATAACCGCTGTTTTGCGTTAACCGCATTTTCAGGTAAAAACCGCTGTTATGCTGTTAACGGTTAACCGCTGTCAGAAACCCTAGAAGTGAAGGTGGGGAAAGGAGGGAAATCAATGGTCAGATTGACTTATTTACTATCACTGGCGACATTCAATTTTCCAGCTGTCTAGGTGATAAAATAGCTCGTGGATGACCTAAGATCGCTTGAATGCAAACTTTTGATGATTGGCATTGGAAACTAACCATTGGAAGCCAATGATAACTTCAGGCGACACTTAAGGATCACAATTGATCTGTACGACCAGCGAACATCAACAGGGACTAATTCAAAAGGGCAAAATCCTTCAATTTTCTAAAATTTCTCGAAACTCGTCAAAAATCCTTAAAATTCCAGAATTTTTGCATTACATACAACTCCTCTTCCTTCTGACTACTTCGCAGACTGACCGTCTAGGTCAATTGTGATCCGTGACCTGTTTCCTGAATCGTAAAAATTTCAATTTTTTAAGATTTTTGCCTAACTAGTGTTTAAAATTTTTAATTTCACTCTTAAGAGCGAAAATCAAAGGAGTCGAATTGAAAAAAAAAACTCTTATTTTTATTTTACTCTTGAGCGAAATTGATCAATTTTCCTCACGCTCCTGAGAGCGAAATTTTTTATTTCACTCTTAAAAAATTTCACTCTCAGGAGCAGGAGTGAAATTCTGAATTTCGCTCTTAAGAGCGGGAGCGAAATTAATTGTATGAAAAAAATTTTTGTGATTTTTAAGAATATTTTCCACATTTCCAGTATTTGGAATAACGTTTCTATGTAAAGAATAAAAATAATGATCTAATTTCTGTCTCAATGTGAATTTTATCTAAAAAAATAACCAGTTTTGGAATTTGGAAAGGTGGAAATCAAAATAATTAGTGCCTTATTCTTAGAAAAACCTTTTACGGCAAATTTTGGTCCTAATTCCATTTTCAGACACTTTTGAAAAGCATTTGGAATCGACAGCTACCACTTCTTCCGGCATAGACTATAACATTATTTTCAATTTGAAACGGCCCGTTATACTCAACTCTCTAAAAGTACAATACTGTAATTGTTGAATTTAAATGAGACGTACATATACTATACTTGTATGAAAATGACAGAAAATATAGAACTTTACTTGCTGGACTTGTATGAAAAGTATAGTAAATACAGAACTGAATATCAGAGTGTCTCCCTTGTTAATTATTTCATTTTTAATAAATTCATGCTATTTAACATGCAAAAATCTCTTTTATTATTTCTAAAATTTTAAAACTCCATTCCATAATATAAAAAAATACATGCTTACGTTTTTGAGCTTACCCAACAGCAAAATCAATCAGTATATTAGAACATGCTAAATTTTATGAGGATACTTATCAGCATGTACTTTGTCTGTACTTATATTTAAGTCCTTTTAAATAGTTATTAATATTATTATTTAATAAAGTCAGCTCATATGCTAAATGGTCCATTTAATCAGTCAACATGAACATCAAAAGCAATATGAATGTAAGAAAAAAAAAATTTTTTTTTTCATTAAGATACCTTTGACTTTTACAGTTATTTTTTAGCGCATTTTTGAAATTTTTTTCAAAAAGGTAGCTTAATAAGACACTTTGTTCGGCCGGCTGGAACGCGAGATCTCAGCAACCAGACATTGTTGAGAGCTCTGGTTTTTTGCAATAGCTCAGTTCCATAAAGTTATTGCGGCGACGGCCATTAAAAAATCTTGAAACATTGTCTAAATACTATAATTAATGAATTTTAGTTTTCAGTACAAAACGTGAACAACTTTTGGTGGGAAAATTTTGAATTTCAGAAAACCGTTAGAAAGTTTGAATTTCAGAAAACCGTTACTTCTTAATATACTATAATTAATGAATTTCTGCATTCAGTACAAAACGTGAACAACTTTTGGCGGGAAAATTTGAATTCCGCAAAACCGTTAGAAAGTTTGAATTTCAGAAAACCGTTACTTCTTAATATACTATAATTAATGAATTTCTGCATTCAGTACAAAACGTGAACAACTTTTGGCGGGAAAATTTTGAATTCCGCAAAACCGTTAGAAAGATTTAAACTTCCTAGAAAACCGTTACAAGAAAAATTTATTTTTATTAATCTACTGGATCTTGTTTTGTAGGTCTGAAAGTGACTTGGATCTTGCTGGATCTAGTTTTTTTAGGTCTGGAAGTGACTTGTAAATTAAGTACTGATCGCTGGGACAAAAATGCGCTTAAGTCCCTCGATCAATAACACGAGGACTTTTGTAATTTTTTGATCATACGAAGAAGAAGTGTTTGTGTTAAAAATAATGGGAAAATTAGGAAAAAAGGCAGGAAGAAACAAAAAAAAAATTATCTTTAGCAGTACAAGAATATTTCACCTTTGATTCTGTTAACAATTTGAGCATTTGCAAACTAGAAAAGTGTGAAAGTTCATTGACTGGAAATTCTTCATTCAATTTGAGACGCCATTTAAATCAAATGCACCATCAAATTGCGAAAATGCTAGATACTGACAAGGAAGCAGATACAGAACATGAATCTAAAAAGCGGACATTGGAAATTGAAGAAATCGTTGTAGATGATGAAAATGACGTGGATGCACTTTTAGGACCAACAAAAGCAAAAAAATTGAAGGTAGCTTAAGTTACGTATTGATTTGATTTATTTTAATTTCACTCATACTTATAGGTCGGAGATGTTATTGAAAATTGTGTGAAAATGGTTGTTAATCATGCTCATCCATACACAACATTTAATCAACCTCCATTTAGAGCACTAATGGCTGTTCATTCAAAAGCAACAGGCTTAACAATCAATTCCGATAATATTAAGCAATTCGTCTCTCAAACATCCCGTGAAATTAAGAAATTAATAATAAAAGAAATCGAAAATATGATGATATCGTTGAAAACGGACCTGGCAACTCGTCATGGAAGAAATTTTATGGCTGTTAATATACAGTTTTTTTCATTGGTCGAAAATAAACCTGTAATTCGCACCATCGGCGTTGTTGAGCTATTCAAAAAGCATACTGCTTCGAACTTAAATTTAGAAATTTCCAACATTTTAAACGAATTTAAAATTGATAAGACTTTGATTACTGGATTCATTTGTGATAATGGCAATAATATAATTGCTGCAGGAAAGCGCCTAAGGGACCATCAAAACAGCATGCTTCTGAATGAAGAATTAGATGAGATGAGACATGAATTGGCTCTTGAAATGCTGGATGCAAACTCATCAGATGAAGATGATGTTATTGGATTTGATCTATTAAAACATGATGAAAGGCATGCACAGTTTGACATTCCAGAAAGTATCAAGGAAGCACTAATGAGTATTTCATCTATTGTCACAATAATGCGGTGTGCTGTTCATTCATTACAGTTGGCAGTATTAGATTCATTGAATGATGTGTCGATAAAAGCTAAAAAATATTTCGAAATAATAAGAAAAGTAGTTAAAAATCTAAAATCATCAAGTTATATTGAAGAAATTATTAAATTAAATTTCAAGCCCATCCCCACAGATACAAAAACTCGATGGAACTCTACGTTGTTAATGGCACAAAAAGTTTTGGAATCAAGAGCCAAGTTGGAAATATTATATGAAAAAATTGAAAATTATGATCCAGTTTATATATCCGATGAAATTTTCGATTTCCTCCAAAAATTCGTTCAAGTATATCATCATGCCTATACTTTAACATTGAAACTACAGAGCACGCAAATCTCTGCAGGTATTCTCTTTTGTTCTTTTTTGCTTTCGTGAAATGAACAGAAATTAATTATTCTTCCTAGCTGATTTCGTCATATTATGGAAAAAATGCATGTGCGATTTAAGAGTAATTTTTGAAGAAAATGAATTTGCTGAGACGCTTTACGAAAAAATGGATCAACGATTGTCAAAGATACTAGAAGAAAATAACATAATTTTGGCTGCAACATTTTTGGATCCACGATGCAACTTTAAAGGAAGCGTATTTGGAAATAAGAATCTAGAAGATCAAGCAAAAGTAAGTAGTTTAAACCTTAGTTGTAAAGTTGCAGCTAGAACATTTACATCTACATCTATACTTGCAGGCCTTTTTGTTAAAAATTTATAAAAGGATACTAAAAGCAAAATCGGGATTAATACCATCATCATTCATAAATGAAAGTAATTTCAATAACGTATTCGATGATTTTCTTGCTTCCAGTAGTGGAACTCAGAAAAATATAAGTCAAGAGGCGGAAAATGAACGAGAAGCGTTGGAAAAAATTGAGAGAATAAGCACTCAGGATCGAGTATCAGGCATGCAAGAAGAATTTAATATATATCAATATTATGTCTCAAAGTATAAAGATGATAAATTAATGCGAGACACTGCTTTAGCTGTTTTATCTGTTCCTTGCAGTCAAGTTAGTGTCGAACGCGTATTTTCTGCTTTGAAAATAATATTTTCCGATCACAGGACGAGATTAAGCAATACATCAATCAATGAGATCCTGATTGCTCGTTGTAACTCATCACTTTTCAAGAATATAAACTTTGATGAGTTCTTATTAAACAAGGATTAGTTAAAAATTTTATTTTTGTGATTCGCAACCTAAATGAATTAATAAATTTTCCTTAATAAACTATCTAAGAGTCATTGACGATTTAAATTTAATCTGAAGTCTCAAATCTAATCCAGGATCTAAATCTAATCTTAAGTTTTCATCTCACCTGAAGATACTGGATCTGGATGTTAAGTGTTACATCTTCTAGAACAGCTAAAAACAGTGTTTTTTAGATATGGCTAGTGTGCTAATATCAGAAATCAATTACAAATTGCCTAAAAGAGAAGAAAGTAAAATACCAGCAGTTAAAATGAACAACAAAATAGTTAGTGAAAACTGAATTGGATACTTACTTTATTAACAAAATTCATCCTCAAATTGTCAATCTATTGACTGTTTTATCAATATTTTCTATGCTTATGAATTCCTTAAACGTCGAATAATTAATTCCTGAGACTTTGTTGGCTATTTTGTTGCTTTATTTACTTCGTTTCTATATTGTTTACAAATTACACTAACACAATGTTACTTATTTAAAATGGAACCAAAAATTTGAACCTGACATTTTCAAAAATTGAACTTCCGTTATTTTCAACTATTAAATGGAAATTTATGACATGTCTGTATAGTTTTTTAATTCGTTAACAACAATTAATTTGTTTTAGTCATACATTTTGCATGTTAAATAGCATGAATTTATTAAAAATGAAATAATTAACAAGGGAGACACTCTGATATTCAGTTCTGTATTTACTATACTTTTCATACAAGTCCAGCAAGTAAAGTTCTATATTTTCTGTCATTTTCATACAAGTATAGTATATGTACGTCTCATTTAAATTCAACAATTACAGTATTGTACTTTTAGAGAGTTGAGTATAACGGGCCGTTTCAAATTGAAAATAATGTTATAGTCTATGCCGGAAGAAGTGGTAGCTGTCGATTCCAAATGCTTTTCAAAAGTGTCTGAAAATGGAATTAGGACCAAAATTTGCCGTAAAAAGGTTTTTCTAAGAATAAGGCACTAATTATTTTGATTTCCACCTTTCCAAATTCCAAAACTGGTTATTTTTTTAGATAAAATTCACATTGAGACAGAAATTAGATCATTATTTTTATTCTTTACATAGAAACGTTATTCCAAATACTGGAAATGTGGAAAATATTCTTAAAAATCACAAAAATTTTTTTCATACAATTAATTTCGCTCCCGCTCTTAAGAGCGAAATTCAGAATTTCACTCCTGCTCCTGAGAGTGAAATTTTTTAAGAGTGAAATAAAAAATTTCGCTCTCAGGAGCGTGACGAAAATTGATCAATTTCGCTCAAGAGTAAAATAAAAATAAGAGTTTTTTTTTTCAATTCGACTCCTTTGATTTTCGCTCTTAAGAGTGAAATTAAAAATTTTAAACACTATGCCTAACTGAGAATCTAGACGATATCATACTTGTCCTAAATACCGGAGTATTTAGCAATATCTGTATTGAATTGATTGAATTGAAGTCTAGTTTCCCAATCTAAGATTTTTGGCTTACAGTTTATTTTCTGAAATATTGAATAATTTGTCAATTTATCAGAATTCAATATGTTTAATCAAAACAATTTATCTGCCTTTTTTAATACAAAACCATTTAAAATTACACTGGTCACTCAAGTATATATCCCGATAACAATAGTAATCAACAATTATAAAAGATAAACCACAACAAAAAGCTCCAAACAAACAGGAATATTCATCAATATCCAAAAAAAGAAATATAGCAGCCATTATCTCCTTTTGATATAGTTATAAAAAAGGTTGTGGGTTTGATTGAAAGCTCAACAGACACTTTTGTTCAATACAGTTATTTCAATATCGAACAGACAGCTTAAGTAAATATAATACGAATATTCGATAAATCGTAATGAATGGGTCAACAGAGAATTTTATTATTTTATTAATGCTTTATGTGCACTGCATAAAAACGTGGCAAAAGAAACTCCACTTGACAGCATATATATTGTATATATTTTCGATGTTATAAATTTATTATTAAATAACATTAAATTACTATAGTCGGGTGTTATTTTTAGCTTTAATTTGTATTATTTTCATGTCAGTAATTGTTTTATTTCCATAAAAATTTTGTGGTAATTGTTCAAATGTTCAACAATAATATTTTGTGTGATTCTGATATGGGTTCATTCACTCATGACGCACGTAATATTCAATTTTCGAGGGTTTTTAGAAATTTATCAATAATTTGCAAAATATAGGAGTTAAATTACCAAAAAGTATTAGTTTGTGATACATTTGACACAAAATTGAGTGCTTCTGGAATGAGGTGCATGGGAGAAGCTTAAAGTTTGCATTGTAGTCAGTTCGGTTTTATGAATCAATTGCGCATCTTGTGCTGCACATGACAGCGTATTCCAAAAATTTTGTTGGCCGACACATCTCTTTGCACAATTCTGCATTTAAATACGAGTTAACTGTGAGTATATCACTGTTTTATTCAACTAAACTTCGTTTTTAGGCACTAAGCGCATTAAAGTGCGCATGCTTACGCATTAAGGTGCGCATGTTCGCGCATTTAGATGTAAACTTTATTCGACTAAACTACGTGTTTAGGCTCGAATGCACTTTACGTGCATTAAAATGCAAATGCTTACGCATTAAGGTGCGCATGTTCGCGCATTTAGATATAATGTTTACGCATTTGAGTAAACAACCTAAAATAATGGTAAACTTAAGGTTGAAGTCGGTGGACTTCTGTAGATTTTCCCGAAAAATTGAAAAGTTTCATCTGAAATTGATTTTGGGTAATTTACTTACTACACAACACTCTTGGGTGGTAGCGAAATTGTTAGATTACGTAATAAATATTGTTAGATTACTTAATAAATAAACAGCCTCTTTTCTGGTAGACTTAAAGCCTCCCAACTCTGGCTATACCTTAAAACGTTCTAGAACCTCTAATTAGTGAAATCTAATCCTGATTTTATTGCTGACTACAAAATTCAGAAGTAGTAAAGTGTCAAACACAAAAAATTTCCATTTCATATCCATTTTGTCCCTATCTTTGTTATCTAATGTATAAATGGAACAAAAAATTCATCATTGTTTCATTATGTCCTTCAATTAAGCATGTCACATGCACAATATTTATTCATACATTTAATGCTTAGGTCAAATTTAATTTAATTTAATACAGAAACCCCATGTAATACCTCGTATTGTTATTACATGTCCAACATATCCCAGTCATATTTTAATTTTAAATTAATTATTCATTTGTTTGTATTAAAATCCGGACATTATCATACTGTTGATACTAACAAACTAAGGCATAAGGCATTCGCAACTAATTAAATTTTGATTAACTTTTTTTCTCCTCATTTTATGAACATTATTATTATAATCATCATCTGGCTTAACATGACTCATGCAGAGAAATTTTTAATCTACAGCCAAATGAAAAATTAGATCCGAAAAATATTTTCAGTTCATGAATTTTCATCTTCAGCATCATCATCAAGCATCATTTTGTTGTGATGGAATAGAATGTTTATAATGGAAAAATACGAATGAAAGTCAGTCAATCGGAAGCGGATAGAATTAAAATAATTCAATGGTAATGAGATGCTCACTCGTTCTTTGTGTGAGCTTTGAACACAATTCACATTCTTGCGTTGTTCTGCTCCTTTTTTTGATGTAAGGAAAATATTCTGAGAAATTAATTTGAAATTTTTCCTTTTTTTGGGAAAAAAGAAAATTCTTTTCGAGTGTTTACAAATTTATAGCTAATTCTGTCATGGCAACTGATGTATTTTTAGGTGGGTTTTATATCTTGTGAAATCGATGTGTGATAGATTAAAGGGAGGTTATAGATTATTGAGGCTGTATTAAAGCTGTGGGAAAAATTAATGAGATTTGAAATTGAATTGCAAAATGTTTGATCAGTGGCACATCTAAATGGTAGGCTAAGACAGAATCCTGAGACGGCAAATGGTTAATGACATTTTCAATCAATTTCGATGAGGCAAAGTTTGGATGACAGTGTCTTAACACCAACCAAATTCACAGTTAAATTAGAATCAAGCTGCATTCACTAAGCAATGGCTGCAACTTGGTAGCCGCTTAGAAATCTCTGATAAGCGTATGAAACTCAGCTCTAATTGCACTGTCCGCTAAGGTTCTTCAGACAAAGGTCAAGATTTTCCCTTTTTGGGACTTAAACTTTTCATGTTGTCTCGATCATTGGAATTTGTTCCAATTTTAGCCTTCAAAATTAGTCTGACAGCATTAATCTAAAACTAGGCTTTTACCAAGAAAGCAAACGTTGTAATAATGGCCGAAAATTTAGAGTTAGACCAACTTGACACTGATCTGGTGCTGAATTTCATCTAATCTACTCTGAAGCCAGAGCTACGCTGGTCTTGTGTTAGATTTTCAGTCATTTCTACGCAATGTGCCTTCTGGTTCATTAGTTTCATATGAAGCTATAGAAATATGTTTAAAGCTACGATCCTAGAGTCAATCTTTAAGAACTTAATCAAAAATCACCACTTATTTCGAAATTACTTCAATTTTATAATAATTTTGAGTCAAAATTCCTTAAACATCCCTAAAACTCTTTCAAAAAATCTCAAATTGACACAATTGTAGAAACTCCAATTTTTCCAATTTTAATGCACCAAAGGACTCATAAAATTTACAATTTTACAAGTTTTCTAAATTTAACACAGAATTTTAACGATTATCCCAAATCCTTGTATTACAATTACTAGAGATTATCATGTAAATCCATTGCGCCATCCTTCCCACCCAAAAAACTGACCTCTCAACCTTCCACATTATTTTACATAAATACACATGTTATGGATGAAGAGTGTCAGTCTGGGTGAGTTGAGTGAAGTAAAAAAAAAAGAATCACAAACAATAAATGTATTCTTTCCATATTTATGCAGGTTTCAATGTCGAACACATGCCGTAGAGAAAATAATAATGTTTGAACATATTTTACCAATGGGATTTGTAAAGTTTATAACATTAAAAGCGTGTGCATGAATATGATGATGTTGTTTTGTGTCTGAAAAAGTGTAAGTTATATCAGTTCTCGTTCTGTGTCGTCCCTTAGTCAACACAAAAGAAAAAAAAAAAGGCATTTGGCAAAACAAAAAAAAAATTAAAATTTATGTCGAAAACATAAAGTGGCAGTTATGAAAATCTGTAGCCAAAAAACAGAAATGTAATGAGCGAATTTCTATGCATGAAATGAATGGAAATAAAGCAATGAAGAAAGCAACAGAAAAACTTATATGGAAGCAAATCCCTCAAAATGAACAATAATAAAAAAAAAATTGTAGAAATGAAAAAAGTTAAGAAAAACTTTTTAATTTCTTTTCCGTGAAAATGATGCTGAACATGATGAGTTAATGAGACATTTGGAAGAACATAAATTTATGTTTTGTAGATTTAAAATGATTTACATAAAAACATTTTAACGAGACTGTGAAGAGAAGCTTTTAAAGTCTTATGAATATAATTAAGGAATGAAAATATTATATTTTGCTGAGGCTGTGCTGGCAATGAAAGCATGTGTCATCAGTTGGGGGTCGTTCAATTATTATATAACGTTCTGAGAGGAGGGATTGGGTATTGTAAAGGACACAGCTTTATGAGCTGGAGGCACTAACTTACTTGTTTACTTAGCTGTCCGTAAGGTCAATTGTGATCCATGGCATTCCTCAGATGCCGCCTGAAACTGGCCCTATCGCTGGTAGAGTTTCCAAAAGCAGGAATTCCCTTTCCCGTTCCTGATTCCCAAAATATCAAGAGAACGGGAATTCTGGAATCCCTAATTGCTGGCTTCCGCTTGCCAATTTTTAATACCGCCTGCAATCTCTTCACATCTCTACACATCTCTTCACTTAGGACACAAGTGCGTCCTAAGACCTACTATACCCTGCAATGTATTCAGTTACAATTTGTGTAAGTGAGATTTCCCTTGTATACCTAGCAATTGATACACATTATGTAACAAAGACCTCAAAATTGCACCCAACACTCGAACCGAGCCTCTAAGCTAGAACGTTAAAATGGAAAAAGACATGACCTATAATTGATCCCAAGAGTAGGGGGTAATTGACCTTTAAATCCATAAATGCCGAGGCTGTTCTGTCATTGATATGCTGTGGATTTGACATTCTTTATCGGATAGAACAGCCAGAAGTCAACCTTACAGCCCACAACTGAATAAAATTATTATCTAAAAATGCCAAAATTCAATTAACATTTTTTTTTTGCTACAATATGAAAGCCTACGAATGTTTACATGACCTGTCTTCATTTGTACGTTTACAAATATCATTTTAGTATTTTTATCTATTACAAGATCATTATGGCCAACCTACAATAGCATGAAATTTGACCTTTGACTAATCGAACTTATCAATAAATACATTACAACATAATTAATGTTCAGCATTCAACACCTACCCACCCAAAAAAATAGCATTTGATAGCCATTCAACTTCCGCAATCGATGTGACTTTTTGGACCTTCTCGATATAATTTATGATGAAATTTTTTTTTGGAAGGAAATGAAATTGAAATTTAATGCTCAAAGGAATATTCAATATTTTCAAACCATGTGAAAAGTCAAGTGTTAATGATGTCAAATTTACACAAAAGGATGGATGGGGAGACATATTTTATGTGTGTCCATTAATTACAACACGTTCAATAATTACACTGTGGAATAATGTCATAATAAATGACAGCGAAATCAAATTGTTGTTTTAATGTTTAATTAATACACATCCATCCTGAAGGGAATTGGTGCAATTTTAAATTTCGTGGATATTAAAGTAATGATGTTATACCTGGAATATGGCAGGTGTCAGGTGTATAATAGGGGCTAAGACAGAAATTTCATTGCAAAGTTGCAAAACAGACACCTATCACATGCAAATACCGAACAATTTCTTAATAATTTGTATGGTTTTACAGGAAAATTAGGAAATTGTACGATTTTGCATGTTATAGGTGCCTATTTTTTGTAACTATGTTTCAATGGAATTTGGAGCAATTTGTTCAAAAAAAAGGAGATTGCTCGACCCTAAACCACTTCTTATCACCTTAAAGGCTCTCCTTGGCTATGCCACTGTCTGTATGATTTATATGCTGGGTTTTTGTCGCTTAAATAAGCTTAACTCAAAGGAATTGCAATTTTTGTGAAGGAAGATGCAATTCTTATGATATTAAAGGGAATTTGGCAAGTGCTCAGAAAATTGAAGATCGTATTTACAGTTCATTCACATCTGACGACCAAGGAAGGTGTCAATAAGAATTTAAGAAGCAAATCAACCCCATCAGACCTAAATCCTTAAAACTTAATTTCAAAAATTGTAAAAATTGCAATTTTTCACCATTTTTAAGATAATTAGTGTCATATCCCACGAAAATTTGTTGATTTATAATCATCTCTAATCCAAATGATAAATATCAACAGCACCAAGCCATTAAATTTTCTCACACAATTAAACTTATGATTGAATATAATTTTTATCCAGCATATAACCAAAAAATGCTCAATAAATCATTCAAATCAGCTAAATTATTCATAATTTCTTGCTCTTTATTCAAATTTAATCTTCTGTATTTGTATTGAAATAATAATAATCATTAAACTAAATGTTATGAAAAGAGACGAAAAAAAAAAATCATTTAAGGTACGACGAAAGCTATTTTGGCTGTACACTTAAAATTTTCACGGTCTTGGCATTGAATAATTAATTATTTCTAAGAGAATGAAATAAATTAAAAAAAGGAGAGGAATAATTGGGTGAATTATCATCGCTAGAAAGAATGAATCTGAATAAAATAGGGGAGCTGGGTTTGTCATTTTTGGTGAAAATTTTAAACCGTTAAACATTCTTGATGATACATTAACCTTTACATCTACATTTGTTCTTAAGAATTAAGGTTCAGTAAGGATTTGATAAAGTACAAATGAGTGTTAATGAGACTTTTTTGGGTAAGGAGATCATGAAATTCACAAATGTAGAGTCAAGGACGAGAAGTTACGGGAGCGTTTGGTGGTTATGTAACGTTTAGTGGAAGGTATGAAGGTATTGGAGGATGGGGGAATGTTTATAGTTTTATATCAAACGTTTCAAGTTTATTGAGCGTTACTGTAGAGGGAATGGGTCTAAAATGCTATTTTACGTGCTGCATAGCTTCAGAATATTTGCCTAATTTATTCATTTATGACGTAACACAAAAAATTGACTTTTTGGCCTCACCGTCCTCTTTCCTAAACGCGTTAATTAATAAGTGAACTGTAGTTTGAGGCTGTCTTTAAATGCCTTCTTGGGCAATATTAGGGGTCGTTCAATTATGACGTAATGCGGTAAATCGACTTTTGACTCCACCATCCTCCCCCCAAAGCAGAGTTACGTAATGAGTGATCAGTAGGAAGGGAGGATGAGGATATAAATGCTATTTTACGCGTTACGGAACTTCCGATTGTTCCTTATTAATGGACATTCACTTATGACGTAACGCGAAACTCAACCCCCACCCCCCAAGAGCGTTCCATAATAACTAAACGTCCCCTAAAGCATGAAAAATTCATTTCATTGAAAGATAAATGAGAAAAATAATGCCTTTAATTCCGGCATCTTCTCCCATGCCACCTTTAAGGAACACTTTTTTAATTATCATCCTTTTAAAATTATCTCCCTCAAAATGGAAATAGAGAATTTACACTCGAAACTTTATTACATTTTTCTCTTTGCTTTTAATTTTGCCAAAAATGAAATTGAAACCTTCTTAATTTACAATTCAAGTCTCAATAAAATATAAGGGGGGTTTGAAAAGGTAGAAAAGTTCATAATGGAATATTAAAATTGAACCCTTTTTAAAATATTTGAATTTGTATAGTGTAAAATCGTCCTTAATTGGAGAATCATCATATCCTTCTATCAACTGTCATCGTTAGCTTTCCATCTGCATAAAAATTCCTTTTTGGCCTTCAAACCTTTTCCTTTCATTTTGTGTCTTATCCCGAGCAGCACAATGAGTTTGCTAGGTTGTCGCTAAGTCATCTGAAGGGGCGTATTCAAAGGATTTGGCTCCCAAATTCCTTATTATCCATCCCACACCCTCAAAAAAATTTCAGACTACGTCCTTATCGTTGCATTTTCGGTAAAACACTCAGCTGCCCTGATGGCACCTAGAAGGCTGATTCCGACCCCTTTCTACCCTCAAAAAATCCCCATCCCCCACACTATGCTGCTCGGGCATTATACAAAAATTTTCATTTTCATTTCTAATACAACAAAAAGGTTTAAAATTCATTCCCATTTTTGTTCTGTCAATTGTTATAACAACTAGATGAATATTGAATTACATTGAAACCTCAAAGCAAGCCCAGAACCGAATAAAAAAAAACTATTGAATATACATTTTCTATGAGAATCTAATTTCTCATTCAATTGGAATTTAAAAGCTTTTTTTGTTGCGTACTCTTGTGGCATTTTGGGATGGATTGGAATGTTATCTACTGTATGTAAGCTTTACATATTTGAATGATGGTTTGATTGATTACTTTACACTAGAAATGAAATTATTCCGGTCTGGATATGATTTAATGGAGGATGAATTGGTGACTAGGTTGACAAATTCTAAATACGAGCTGATCCTTAAATCTTGGTGAAACCTAACACTTGTCATGCTACGTCCAATTGGGTCTTAGTATGCTATTCTCTTGACAGTTGCTCTTCCTTTGTTAAATTTAGGTTACTCAAGAGAGTTTCCATCCAGCTCTGTCACTTAACATGTAAAAATTCTCCATTTAGACGTTAAGTTCTCATTCTTTCATCAGCTGGTGCAGCTCCTGAACGTCCTTTCCGTTGCGTATTTCATCTAAAGAAAACGTAGCACACTCGTGACTCAGTCCCAGCGACGACAGTCTCTCTGGTATTTATCTTTCGAAATGTATGTCCAATTTAGCCTCATTTTCACGCCTGTATCTCCATATTTATGCCTTTTTGCCCAAAAGCTTCGTTGGCAGTCGTATAAACTGGTGTAAATCACATTTAATCATGTCCAAATCGGAATTCTACTTTAGACTAAGTTCATTGACTCGATCATTCTACAAGACTTATCATTGTCATAATTCGTATCACAAATCTCAAAATCTCATCACAAAATATAATAAAAAAATGCGTTAGTTCCAACAAAATTCTCAAAAAGACTCTTTCTTTCAATCCATCTATTGTTCCCAATATCTGCTTTCTTTCTATAATATTCCAATTTTATGCAAATTTAATTTTTTTCGGTTTATATTTTTTTCTGTTATAAATTTGTTGTGCTCCTTGATTTTCCGCACATATAGCAAATCATTTTTCCTGTATAGGAATCTTTTTGTTAAGCCAGTATGTACATCCCCCCAATTTTTTTTTATATCCAACATGATCATCCGAAAATTTGCATACACATAAGTTCTCATTTGCCACACGTTAAAAAAAAAGAGAAAAGCTTTCAATTTTTTTTGTGCTTTGATGAGTTGCAAAAAAAAAGTTTTTCAATTTGGTTTTTGGGGCTTCTTTGATCGTTTGTCAAACAAATTGAAAATGCGTGTGGATTTAATGGAACTTTAATGAATAGAATTTGTTAAATTGTTTCCGTATTGAGTTTTTTTGTGTGTGGAATTTTTGGTGATTTAAAGTGGTGATTAGACAGCTTTTATGGTGGCTTGGGCAGGATTGTAGACAGAAATAGACGAGCAACCTGTTCCTCCCCTTCTCCCTTTGGCCAGTGGTGGACAACCTTTTATTTTTTGCGACAAATTTTGTAGGTAAGCCCTTGCACTTTTGTTGACATTTCCAAACATTAGTGACACTTGTGTGCCGCAGCATATAGGTTGTCCATCACTGCCTTAGAGCGTTATAAGTGAACTGCCTCAAGATTAGCAAAGCTATGACTTAAGAACTGAGCTGAAACCTGAATACACCCCTGACCACATCAATGACCTTCATTTAAGAACCACACAACAAAGTCTGTCCATCACTCCGCTAGCTCTATGTTTTGAACCTTAAGGTTAAAAATTCTACACCATAAACACGAGATATTCGTATTAAGCATGATAAAAGCATTATGCTATGCTATTAAAGTCTAATATTCCCGATAATAATTACCATATCATAACACGGGTTTGAGATTAAATAGTCCTAAACAAATAAACAGCCACGCAATCCCGAATCCTTCATGGAAAAGAAATGAAGGAATTTAATGGATTTTTTTGCTAACCCAAAACGGATCGATACATACCCGACGGAATAAAGTTGATCTACAACTTCAAAACCTCAACAGTATTAGCTTAATAATGAAAATTTGAAGTTGCTCCCCTTCAACTTCAGCAGACTCCAAAATTCCTTACCTAGCAAAATCATATCCCGTCTGACTCCATTCAACATTCCTTCATAACCACTTATAAAAATTTTTAAAGCTTCTCCGCTGACTTCTCTCTATTAAAAAACTTTAACAGGACTTTTTTTAGTGCAAGAAATTACCATGTCAGAATGAAGGCAACAAAAAATCAATTTAGCATAAAGCGCGATGAGTTGAAGTGGATGAAAAAAAATATATAAATTCCTCTAGCATGACTGACTAAAATGAAGGCATTTTAATCGGTTGGAGATGAAAATGTTTCCTTTATTCTGTTGTGTATGCACAGTGTTGGGTTTGTTGGAAGGTGCAATGGGGGAGGATTGACAAAAGGCTGAAGTCATGCTGGGATGACTTTAGGGTGAGTCTAGACTTGATGAAATCTGGTCTCAAACCAGACTTGATGAATTCTGGTTTCAGACCAGACTCAATGGAATCTGGCCTCAGACCAGACTCAATGGAATCTAGCCTCAGACCAGACTCAATGGAATCTGGCCTCAGACTAGACTCAATAGAATCTAGCCTCAGACCAGACTCAATAGAATCTGGCCTCAGAGTAGACTCAATGAAATCTGGTCTCAGACCAGACTCATGCCTAAGTTGGACCGGCATATTCACCTGTGCTAACCAGTACATCTTCTAGGTTCTAATCTACTTAAGTATACTGACTGTCAAGTCTCACATAATAACTTTAACCACAAAAAGGCTCAAAATTCACCCCAAGTTCATCAACCCTGCATCACGTTTTATATGAAAAAAAAATCTCAAACTCATAAGCATAAACAAAAAAAAAACTTATTGCTTTACAACGAGGGTACGATGAGGCAATGAACATATTTAAAATACCATTACAATGTGAAGGAGGTGGATGATGATGACTAGGAAGTTAAAAAAAAATTCCTGTGGCAGCATATTTGATCTCGTCTGCTCTCCTTTGTGTGGATTAATATGTGTAGAGCATTTTTATGGAAATAAATACGGTTAAAAAGATTGTTTTTGTTCCTACTCACTTTCATTATGATTTACGTTTTAGAAATTTTTACTTTCATTTGTGCCTGAATGGTAGAATTTTTATTGTAGATTAATACTTCCGGCTTATACAGCGAACTGTAATTTATAATGTGAGTGTATATATTTTGAGGTTTGAAGCTTTGGGTAGTTAACGGTTTGGTCTAGGTCTGGCTGATTTGTAAGGAGGGTCAATTGATGGTTTTTGAGCTCAGACGCTGGTCATAAAATTGCCAAAATTCGGCAAACCTAAGATCTTTTATAGACAATCGACATGTTCACATGACACGATGTGGTGGTCATCATGGTACCATATGCCTTAGAGACTGCATTGTCCTTCTCGAATTGGACATTTTCCTGTGAGTTACTCGTCATGCTTCTCTGTTTGGCGTCCCTATGGCTCCTAAATGACGGCTTCCATTTGGTGTTAATAAAAGAAGTTTTGCGGACCCTCAAATGCTCCATGACGAAACCTTCTTGATTTCTATCGCTCGTTTATGAATATCCAATTCTACGACGATACATAGCGTGCTACTAACAACCTCACTTCAGTTCAAGTTCATCAAATTCCTCTACATTAAAAAATGCACTTTACCATTTTTTATCCGCGATGACTCTTCAACTAATTGACTTTACCTTCACGCGACAGCATGACCTTGACATTTTTTAACACATTTCTTTTCCATTATGGCCCATTAATCTTAAACTTTTTTTTTACCTCCCTCCTTGCTATTACGTTGATGCCTTACTTTCAACCAATGTATTTAACTTTGCCTTCTTCTTGGTATTTTTTCATGTTTTGAGTGACTGAAAAGGAGCCCCATAATTAGATTACTGGAAGTATGTTCGCGTGTTAGTGAAAGTGAATGTCAAGGGAGGAATGTTATGAAATAAAATGGAAGTTAAGGAAAGCGAGGAAATTCTTTTAATTTTTGGATACTTACAACCGCATAGAGTCATTGGTTTTACAGTCGGTAATTTGGGGTAATTTTGGCACTTTAAGGTGGATTTTTGATCAATATTTGAAGCTTTAAGGTTTCAGTTCCATTTTGAAGTCTTCAAATGCCTGTAAAATGTACACAGCTTATGAAATGAGCAAAGCACGTAACATTTAATGTGTATACAGTTGTTCTACATATTTCGCTATTAAAGAGCTAGCTTGAGCAATAAGCTACAACTGTAGCGAACTAATTTCTTTATGCTTTATGGTAATAGAATGCTTCATTTGTTATTTTAATTGTACATATATGTGTATTTTCATCTTTTGTTCTTAGCATATATTATACAAGCACATTTAAACATACGGAAGTGATGTAAAAATAAAAGTAAACGTATGGAAATAAATAATGTGAGTAATTAGATTAGGAAATGAGGAAACATATTTTTCAGGGTTCAGAGTAAAAAATAAAGGAAAAAGGAAGAAAGATTTCAATAAAGGGAAGGGAGTCAGTTGCTCGTAAAGAATGTTGCTTGTTTGTGATTTATGGACGAAATTTCGTAGAAGTTGTACATTTATCAATATTCACATCCCGGTCGGTAGATATTGAAAGTTTGTCGACATGAAGGTCAGGTGGATAGTCATTATTAGAAGTTTGTTGGGTCTGCTTGGCAATGGCAGCCATTTTGGAGTTGTTTTGAAGCAAATAGATCAATTGTGATCCATGTTCTGTCTTAGATGTCACGTATCGCTTACCAATTCCCGATTCAAAGGGAAAATCACCTTCATTCCATGAGTCCTTCGTCCAAAATCTCCAAATGCAGACTGAAAAGCCTTCAAATTCTAATTAAACTGGACAATTGTGGTCTTGTCGTCAACGCTGCGATGTAGTGTTACATTGTGCTACTTGGAACTGAATTAGCAATGACAGCAGCTTATATACTCATTTCAATACAGTAACTTAATCTTGAGATCTGCTCACTATGCAGTTTCTGTTTGTGCTAAGTACTGAAGTTGCCTATTTCTTAGGGGGCGTTCTGTCTATGTCTACTACATGGGCACTTTGTGAACTCTTGTGATATCGACAGCTCTATATAATGATTGAGATATCTGTCTTTGGTAGGAATTGAACCCACGTACTTACAAATGAGGTATACTGAATTCTGGTCTGTTGCTCAAACACTCGGTCACAGAGGCCTTAGTCTTGCACAGACAGATTCGTCTTTATAAGGTTCTATACCCAAAATTCCACTCTTCTCAAACACCACAAGTAATAATATTGACCGACCCTCAATCTAGACAACATTGAACCATACACCGACCGGGCTAACAATGATTGATTGAACTAATATTCATAAATTTATGAAGCAGAAGAATTTCACTCAACACAGACTAGTCAGACAAGATAAACTCTCTAGTGTTGTTGATGTTCTGATATTTTTGCAATATTTAAGCATCATGTTACACACAAAAAAGTCTCAGTTACTTGATTAAGTACACTTCAATGTATTAGATTATGGACAGCATTAACCTTGACTCAATAACTCAATAAATATTGACTTTACATAAGCCTCTCTTTCTCATCATTTCCTTAACTTTCTATCAAACAAATTTACATCCACAAAAAAAAAGCCTCTTTTGTTGCCTCCTCTTTTTGTGCCTTTTTTTTCCCCATTAAAATTCGAGCATTTTTTTGCTGATATAATCTTGATAACTCAATGAGCAATTTTAATGCCTAAAGGCATAATAGTAACGTTTCTTATTTTTTTTCTTCATCTTCTCGATCGAATTTAATGAAGAAGTGAAGGCATAGAAAAAAGTATTGACTGGTAAGAAGAAAGGACTTGTGCCGAATGGGGATCATGAAAATTTCATTCGAAAAACAATAGAAATAAAAGGCATAAGAAGAAGTAAAAAAGAGAGGAAGTATTTGTATAAATGTAATGTGAGTCTTATAATCATCTCAAGCATGAACCTAGTAATCGTTTCAAGCATGATATTTATAAACATTCGAAGGCTCGTTCTGCTTTATATAGAAATGTTGAATAGAAAGCTTGAAAGGGATGGCATGTTTAAAGTGTTATTTGGTATTTTAGAATGATGTGGTTTAGAGCGCATTTGAGGAGATTTGTGAGAAAAAATTGAGAAGAACTAGTCGGAACTAGTCAGAACTAAGTCGGAACTAGTCAAAATGGGTCGGAACTAGTTAGAATGAGTCGAAACTAGTTAGAATAAGTCGGAACTAGCTAGAATCGGTCGGAACTAGTTAAAATGGGTCGGAACTAGTCAGAACTAGGTCGGAACTAGTCAGAATGGGTCGGAACTAGGTTGGAACTAGTCATAATTGGTCGAAACTAGTCAGAATTGGTCGGAACTATTAAGAATGGCTGCAAACTTGTTGCAATGGCTCATAATCGTTAGAATAGACCGGAACTAGTTAGAATGACTCAGAATAAGTTAAAACAGGCTGAATCCTGTTAGCTACGTTCAATTTTCCAGTCCCCTGACTTCTATACCATCAATCCATAGCCTGACCATCACTGCATTAAAGCAAATCTTCCCCCAAATACCCCAATATTTACACAGAATATATCCTCTATTCATCATATCTCAAAGGACGATTTTTGTCAATGAAATTTTGTTTTCTTTTTCCATCGACCATAAATAAACTTTTTATTGTGAAATAGGACGGAATTGGAACTTTATTCTCCCACTTGATTTTCAAAAAAAAAAGGTAGAAAAAAGGTGAAAATGTGAAAATTATCAAAGGAAAATGAAAACAAAAAATAGCATAATATATCGGAAAATAGCTATTGACTACGCCCAATTGGGGATCCTAAATACACAATATGTCCATCAATTGAATTGGCTACTGTGTTAGAAAAGAATAATTGATTGTGGGGGGAGTTTTGAGTGAAAATTTAAGCTCATTGATAATATTCTGTCTATTTCCACATGATTTTCCATGAGATTTTCGTTTTAAATTGTTGGACTTGAGGCTTAAACAATTTTATACACAATTTCGTAAATTTTCTAAAGATTCTTTTAAAGTTTGTCTTTAATCTGGATTAAGGATCTAAAGCTTCATTATTTCATGTCTACATAGTTCAATAGACTCTAGGATTTGCCCTGAAAGTCTCGGTTTCAACGAATTTTTGAAACCGACAATGAAATTGAGACTGAGACCAAGAGTGGGACGGACAGCGAAATTAAGAGCGACTATAGAATTCTTCGAAGTTTCGGTCTAGACAGATTTCAAGACTGAGACTGGAAAGTCTTTGTTTCATTCTCGAGAACTCTTAAAGGTCGGCTTTAGCTCGCTTTTGTCCACAAACATACAAAATTCTAAATGTGAGCTGCTTGACGCAGATATTAAAGGTTAGGATAGTATTAATTTTGCAATCGATGGACAGTATTGACCCCTAATAATTCCTGACTTGTTCACATCCACAAAAATTTCTTTTCGCCCTCAGCAATAAAATTTTCAAAGTTTTTCAATTTCTACAATTTTATTACATAATCAAATGGAAATCCCAAATAATATGGATATGGATATGGACATCAAATATAGAATATCCATTAAAACAGAGAAAAAGCCATCAAAAAAAGAGATGAGCATGTAATAATTTTATAGCATCAACTTTGATTATTGTTAAATGTTAAATTGAACAAAAATTGGCTTGTTTCAATTTACAAGCATACATAAATATTCCAGGAACCAAAGCATAACATTTTCATTCTTTTGTGAAATTGATTCTTCAAATTATACGCGTATGGAAGCGAAAACCGCACACAAGAATGTGTATACAATACTAAAGTTATTGGGAGGGAGAAAAAGCATAACCACAAAAATGTAGGTTGGGAGGAAATTAGAACGGAAGTGGAAATAATATTTGAATGGGGAAGATTGATGGTGAAAAGTAAGGAATAAAAAAAAAAAGTTGAATAAAACATGAAGGAACAAGATTTTTATTATGGAAAAAATTAGACTCAAATTTGGTATGAAAATTAAATAAAGACCATTTCAAGCTTGACTTAAAGAACTGTAAAAAAAGTTTTGAGGTTTTATTTTTTTTTAAAAAGCATGAAAACATTATGTAAATGAAAAATGATTGACATGATGAGGGTCGTAAGTTGTAGACAGGTTCATTATGTGAGGTAAAAAGTGAGTGAATCTTAGATGATGTGCTTGATAGAAAAAAAATTATCTGTGGATGAAGATAACTTTTTTTTTCGAACAAAGCTATTAGGAACAAGTTCAATTTTCGCAATTTTCGTAGTAGAAATGGAGTGGAATCAGATGTTGCGTACCCTCGAAGGGAAAAGACATGAAAAATCGAAAATAGTGTTTACTGGCAGGCATGACTATTGTTTCGAGTCGAATTCGATAAAAGCCAGCTTCTTCCACTCTTAGCTATTGCCACTGAGCTGGAGGCACTGAAGATGCTTTTTCCACTTGTTCAGTACCCAGATGAGATACACCCGGAAGGCAAATGATGTAGAAATGGCCAAAAATCCGGCACTAGGCCAACATGACTCGAGCGATAGTCCAGAATCCTACCTCATGACATAGCCAACCCATCCTTAAGTCGGATTTTTCGCGATTCCTGCACCGTGTGCTTTCTGTTTGATACCACATCTTACCGAATTCACAACTTTACCCTTGTGTTTTCCAGGTTATTATTTAAGGCAATTTCATGTCTTCTAATTTAGATAGGGACGCAATCAGACAATTTTTGAGGGGGCAGGAGTTTGAAGTTGACATTTTTGGGAAAGGAAGTGTTGGTTTGAAAATTTTGTCTCGAAAAGCCTTAGCAAAATGAAGAATTGTTTCTAAAAAAAGGTAGTTGACCCCAATAACCATCCTGAAGGCTCTCCTGCATCTATTTGAATACCTAGCAACACTCTGTCCTTTTACATCATGTTCCTTGAATTCTAAACTTTAAGAATTGAATTTCAACATTATCCTTCTCAGATTTATATTTAGCACAGCATCAAAAAACAATCTTTAAACAAAAAAGTAATATTAGCCTCATCAAATCTACTTAAAATTTTTTACGTCATTCGTCAGTTGTAAATTATGTAAATCCTCAACATCTGTTTGGACTGTCATTTTGCACTTAAAATATCTCTTGATATTGCCAAAAAAAAGCCTTTATTTTACACCTCTGTCAGGCTGTTTCTCAAGAAAAAATCAATAAAAAAAGAAATTTTTTTTACTCAATTCCATTTATCGGACATAAAAAATTCATGACAGTTGGATTGAGTACTGGAATTTACAGTAAAGTGATAAATAAAAATGAAAAAAAGATTTATATCTTTTCATCCATTCGTGCAGCTTTTGAGGATTATGGGATTTGAGTCAGTATGGTAATACTGTAAAGTAATGACACGTGGAAATTTTTTTTTAGCGATGGGAAATGCTTCATGTCTTTATGATATGCTTCTGCTGTTTTTCACATGCTGAAATAAACAAAAGAATTAAGAAGTAGCTTCAAAAAATTTTCATTGTTTTTCTCATGTCATAAACTTTACTTTTTTGTGTTTCTTCTTGTTGCCATAAACATGACCTTGACGCATGTATCGGATGTCTATTCAGTCGATAACCTTCTTCATCTGTGCCAACATTCAGATTCCACAACATTAGACATAGAATCGGAAATAACTTAAAAGATTTATATGGAATATTATCGAAACAGTTCACATCTTAAAGATCATAAAAATGCGAAAGCCTCAATTGCTTATAAATCACATAAATAGAAAATTCATTGTTCATCAATAATTCTCAACCAATTTGTTGCAATGTCGAATTGATTTTACTTCCTCTCCCACACCATCCGCTCTACTCACATTCTAAGACATTCTTATACTTGCTCTCATTTTTTTTGAATAGCTATCATAAATAATTTAGCAAGATAGGATGGCAGAAATGTTGGAATGACAAGAATAATAACAATAATATCTATGGTGATGATGATGATGGTAATAGAATAGCGATATTTTTAATATGAATGATATTTAACGGAATGAAATATAAAAATCAAAATGATGTGGAATTGATAGTAAAATATAATAATATAGACGATTAATTCATCAGTCATAAACATAGGATGTGTCATATTTCTATAGATTCTCATTCAAAAGCTGTTTATATGGAAAATTGCAGACTTTTATTTGTGTCTATTGAATCGATTGGCAATATTTATAGAGTTGGTGTTGTAAACAGCATATATGGTTTGAGAATATGCGAGATTTGTATAGGGCGGCCATCTGCTGCATTTTTGCTGGGACGCTGCTGTACTACCTTGCTGCTGTGTCCCGACAAAGCTTCAAAATGACCCATTTTTTCCAAAAGTGTCCCGATATTTTGCGAAAATCCTATGGCCACCCTAGATATGTATCTAGAGTCTCATAGAAAGAAGTTTATGATAGAGGGAGAGTTACACTTGATATTGGCAGGTGGTAGCATGCTTCAGGTTCCACCTAAGAGGTGCAACGAACCACTTCGTGTGCATATTTTGGAACCAAGTGTACAACTGTGTCTGCCACTTCATAAAAGCCTAAAAACTCATATTTACCCTCGAAAATTGAGTACACTTTTCAAACAACTAGTTCCGAACGGGAATTTTTACTTGGATTCTACAATTTCCAGTCGGATACTCATGCCACTTAGCTATCGAGGGTTATGGAAGTGCTAAAGGCAAAATGACAATTTAAACTATTATTTGGTTTACTAGTTTAAACAGTATGTAGATCTTGATCGTTTCCGAGAGAACAAAAATACGTTAAAACTGGTCAATGGCAAATTAATGACCAGTTGATGTCTATTCGTAGCTAATGCAGCTTCACATGGAAACTTCATTCGAAACTCATGAGGAAATTATTAACTAGACCCAGAAGATGAAGCAGAAAAGTCTATTCAACTCAAATTCACGCTCTACAGTTCAAATTAAATTCTACAACATTCCATCCTATATCAGCACCTTAACAACCAAAATTGTAAATCTATCTCTATAATATTCCATGTTTATATCCTCAAATAGAAATCAAAAGGGGGATCAAAATCTGTTTATGCTCTCATGTATTCAATGTCTTCTTACTTAGATATATATATACGTACGCGTTGTGCTATTATATACAAAAGGCTCGAGTTGAGAAGATCCTTATCGTTAATGGAGTGTGAGCGAGAGCTCTCTTTTTTTTGTCGGAAGTAAATACATGAAAAAAGAATAAAACGTTTAGTGTAAAGAGAAAGTTTTGAGAAATTTCTTGCCGAAAATAGATTGGTTGGAAGGCGCATTTGTTGTAAAGTTTGAGTTTGTTGAGTGTCTGTAAAATTTAATAAAATAAATCTTTACAATATTATTTCTTAGAAATTTAAATGTCTGGTGAGTAATATCTTGAAAGTGTGCAAGTCTGCCCGAGCAGCAGGGTGTATGGGGGAAAATTTCATGTTTCTATGTAAAATGGGCTGAAAACAGTGGTCATGATGACGTCGCCGAGCTGTCAAGACACCCCAAGGAGTCAAAGCCTATTCTCCTTTTCCAATTTGATGGAGGGAACACCCTAGAGCCACTCTAGGGTCACTTTGCAACTTGCTGGAGACGCAGTGTAGTATCAGGGCACCTAAAAGAGTCATCCTCTCTTCCCTTATCCAATTTGCTAATTATCACGCCAGGGCCTCGCTGGGGCAACTTCGCATCTTACTGTAGACACAGCGTCGGATATCTGGGCACCTAAAGGAGTCAAATTCTCGTCCTCTTCTCCAATTTGCTACGGATTTTAGTACTATTCACCTAGGGGCAATCGCTGGGGTAGTTCACTCATACTATTGACGCAGAGTCTTATCAGAGCACTTAAAGGAGTCAATTCTAATGCAAGGGTATTCCCCAGGGGCTACTTCGCTTCTTGTTGTTGAAGGCACAGATACGAGCCTCAGTGGCAAAGCAATAAACTACTCGGGATGCATATAGCAACTCATCTTCAATACTATTGTCTGACTTGTATGTCTCAATCACTCAACAATAGAGATGATCTTATTCAATATTTCAATATTTTTTCCTTTCCCCAGAATTCAAGACTCTTAAGCAATTTATATTGAATTCTATTCCAACTAAATCCTCATACATTAATTAAAGAATTCTATTTAAAAGACATATGAGCTCCCAGGCAAACCTACAAACATATAGATAGCTCTAATTTCTCCAGAAAATGCTCAGCAACCAGAAATGAGTGGTAATAAAGACTGAACATAGTGGGTTGAAAAAGTATTTCTTTTCGATTATTTTGTTTACTTCAGAAGTAAAATATATAGCATATCAATACACTATGATGTAGCATTAAGAATATATAGAACAAGGTGAAATAGTTCCCATAAAATTCATACCCATTAATACCCACTCACGTTTTTTGTTATTTTTAGTAACATATTTAATGGCTTTCGCATTCTTGAATTACAGATACAAAATATCGAATTGAATTTTTCTTTCCTTTTGTTGGTTATTGGTGTTAAGTTAACAAATCAATGTCGTACTGTGTAGATCTGTGTGGATATTGAAATATAACAGAAGTGGAAATGAATTGGATTGTGGGGTTGTTCGGATATGATGACTGATGACTAACCCTGAATGACACAAATCAGTTAATTGAACGAAAATCCGACCTAGACTGGCGTGGCTATGACTTAGTACAGGGCTCGGTTTAAATCCGACGCTATGTCAGAGACTCTTCGGCCTGATGTCCGATTTTGGATCGATAAACCAATTTGAGCTATTTTGGAGCATTTAAGCACTTCAAAAGAAGTTGGATGTGACTTTTGGATCAAAAAGTATCAAAAATGTCCATCTTGATTCATGAAATTCCTCACTTTATCCAGAATCAATTCACAATTCCTTCATTCCTTCCCCAAAAATCTCAATATAATTGCTGGACATCATAAAAGTACTCCCCCCTTATTGTATCAAGTAACAATTGAAAATGAGGATAAGATAACACAAATACATTTGATCTAAATCTATGAAATGTTGATGTGTGTTATAGACTTTATGTACATAATGGAAAAACCTAAAATGGCAAAATACTGTCGATATTCTGGGATAACAATATTGTTTGTTTGTTTTTTGATGCATTGATGGATTGCTCAAGCAGTTTAACGGCTCAGGCAATTAAGATTATCAAGAGTCTTTTGTTTTATTGACACTATATGTCAAGCTATTAAAGATTAGGCTACTGTTTATGGGAAGAGATGGGGAATAATTCATGAAACCGAGCAGCACAGTGTAAAAAATTGTAACTTTTGGTGTAAAAGTTGGCTAAAATCAGCCGTCACGTAGTCGTTAAGACACCCGTCAATATGACGACTTGCCGAAGTACCAGCACACGCCAACTTCATTATGCTGCTCGGGAACATTTGAAACAAGTTTGTCACACAGCTGGAGCATAGCTATAGCATAGCTTTAAGTGGTACGGCCTACATGACCATCCCACACGGATGTCTGTTGTGTCATGTAACACAGGTTACTCACCACTGGACCAGATATTTCCTAAAACGAAGCCCACGTTGTTAACATTAAATACCTTAACGCTGACAATTTCTTCACTACTTCTTTAACTTCCTACACAGCATTCAGCATAGAAATTTCAAAAGATATCCTCTTATTCCCATTAATTTCCGGTAAATTAGAATAAGAAGTATGTTTGTGACAATTTCACAATGTCACTGTATTAAAAATCAGTAATTTTTCTTCACACAAATTCATTAAGTTCCAACAATGACTGAATGAAATGTCAGCTTGAATCCTAAATTTATTTAAATTTTTTTTCTTTAAAGTTTTTCGTTCCATCTCTAATTTGTAATTTTGATTTTACAATACATTAAGCACGAGTCATCAGCACAAAGGGAGAAAATAATAAAGAATGAAAGCGTGTAAAATGGAATCGACAGTGATTCTTCGAAGGAACTGGATTTCTTTTTTCCATATTTATCGAAATGGAAAGGCAATTTTTGTGTAGGATTTTTTTGCTTACTCAAACCATTTAAGTTTAGCGGGTTTTAACTGTGAGAGAATGGAGATGTTGAGTTTTGATATTAATAGTCACGTAGTTTTAATATTTGATGATGTAGATCAGTGGTTCTCAAGCTTTTCAACAGAGCTCGAAGTCTACTTCGCTATTCAAAAGAAGATGAAATTGCAAAATTGTCCAAAAACTTGCGATGCTTTTTGCAATGTCATGAGCATTGTGCGAATTATGCTTTCTCGAGGTCGGGACCGAAACCGGTGATCCCAGGAAAGTTCTGTCTCGAGATTCAAAAATCTTCCTCGGGACCGGAATTTTATGGAAGACTAGTGCGAACCTTGGTCATATCGACAAAACTCTATAAAATGATTGAGAGATCGGCTTCTGATTGGAATTAAGCCCACGTATACATAAATACAATTAAACTGATATTCAATCTGATACGTATGATGTTCAAGCACTCGCCCACAGAGGCCCTACTCTCGCATTGACATAATTGTCTTCGTGTTGCTCGACATCTTAGATTCTACTCTGCTGAGACCAAACTGAGACACCACGACCCTTAATCCTTGTTAAAATTATGTCAATTCCATTGCTAAAAGTAATGGGATCAATTTCATCAAAATTATTCAATTTGCCAGGAATTTTTGATTCAAAATCCTAATATTTATCTATAATATTTTGACGTTTCCAACAGCCATGCCTATTTCTCTACCTAAGATCATATCATAAGCATAGATTCAGAAGCAATATACATCGTAAGGTTAATTGCACTTTTAATTGAACTTCCATATTTCTCACATAAAAGAGTTATTCATATTCCACCATAAAACAATAAAAAGCTGTTCATTTATAGCAAAAAGCGCTTGCCTCAATTCACATCCCAACCATTTCCAACCTAAATATATATATATTTTTCCTTCATTTCCATTATCCTCATCCAATTTAATCGAATAATTTCAATGTAAATATTCGTTCAATTTTTATTTTTATATGTTTTTTTTTTTTCAAATTTTTCGAGCATGGAATAGGCGTTAGATTGAGAGAAATGATTTCTCATACCCAAATAAGTATGTCAGTTGCCTATAGCGATGTTGTTTTCAATCTACACATATAAAAAAAAACTGTATGAAATTGACATTGTGATTCAAATTAGCTTCACTTTATTGACTTCACTTCGATGAATTTTCCAATTGGTGATAGACACAAAAATATGAGAATTTTTCTTCCGTCGTTCCGGTATGTTTTTTTTGTTGTTCGTGGAAATGGAAAGTCAGCACAAATAAAATTCAAGTGCGAAATATTCAGAATAGATTGTTAAATTTGATTGCATGTCGTGAACATTTCACAATTTTCAAATTCGACAAATGTCATTTTCCTGATTTTTACTTGTCTTCCTTGCTAGATTTTGGAGCTTGTCAACATTACAATGTATTTGGAATTTCCTTCATCTTAAAAACATTGATTTTATATATTTTTGTGGGATTTGTTTGATGTCGGATAAGATAAAAGAGAAGATCAAGATGAAAAGGAATTTTTGGAGTGAATTTAATATGCGTGGGTGTTGCTGAATTTTTGTATTACAGATGAAATATGTCGGGAATTTTCTTGGAAGAAGATCAATAAGAGATTTTTGACAGTAAAATTTATAATCTGGAATATAAACTTTGTCAATGAAATTTTGATGATTTGTGAACAATTGTCAGATATTTAGGATGTTAAGTAGAACAAGGGTGTGAAACTAAATATGGCTTTTTGAAGGATCTGTCTGAAACAACTTGCAAAATCTCAAGACGAAACATTAAAAGTTTCATAAGCTTAGCTAAAACTATTAAATTGAACGCAATCTCTTTTCAAGTTGCTTACAAACTGGAATCAAGCTCTGATTT
Organism: Chironomus tepperi; assembly: GCF_022539635.2. Classification (NCBI taxonomy): domain Eukaryota; kingdom Metazoa; phylum Arthropoda; class Insecta; order Diptera; family Chironomidae; genus Chironomus; species Chironomus tepperi. The sequence goes on from NW_027226473.1 coordinate 1,091,575, forward strand.
GGAGCTTAGGTTGTTGCAAAAGGCCCTCCAGTTCATGCTATAGATTTATGCCATTGAAATAGCATTTAAAAGCCATAACTCAACTCTATAAATTCCTTAATCACGCAATAATTCAATAAATCCCATGTTGAAAATTTCAAATGAAAACTTTTAATTACAAACTTTAATGGATTCTTAATAACTTGCAAATTAGCTTTTACTGCATTTTTCCATTATGGAATTGAATTAAATTCCTTTTATACAGCACAAAAAGAACCACACGATACAGCAACAAAAAAAACATTTGTACCATTTAAAAATCGTAATACTTATTCGAATAGTGTCATAATAAGTACTTGAACGCCTTGCTATAACTGCCCCCCTATTTTTTCATGCTGAATGTAAAAAACGATAATTTCATTTCATCGCGATGAGAACGTAATTAAATGAGTAATAAAAGGCACTTTTATAATAATTTTTTTTTTTTACGATTTAGCTTTTGCAAGCAATTAAAGTTGAGGCAAACAGACGAACAAAAAGTTTCGCTTTTTTTACAACTCCAACAGGATATAAAATTAAAGTACGTAAAAAATTTTTCGGAGGGCTAGTCCATTTTGTGCTATTCAGACTGTTGATTATAACAATAGAATTGAATGTTTAGAGAAACTCAACAAACCTTATTGTTATCGGCAACACAAACACAAAATTTCCTTTTGACATGAACATTTTTTTTCTGTTATGGGAGTCAGTATTATATTGAATTTAATAGATATGGGGTGGATTACAGCAAATATTTGGTTATGCCTGAAAAGCTTTACATTTTCTCATTTACATCTTATTAGAATTTTTTTTTACTTCTTTTTTTAATGGTCAATATGGTTTCAGTGCTAATGCTGATTGTAAAGTAGCGACAGAATCAAATTTGTGTAATCACAATTAGTATAATGTTCAGTAAAATCTATTCATCTTCTGAAAATTTCAACAATAAACTTGACAATTTATGTTTTTTGATGTTTTGGGCGATAATTTTGGCTATGGTTTGGTGTTAAGTGCTGTTATTGCACATTTTGATAAAGAATTTTTTATTGATTTGAGTTGGTTAGGTTTGGGGTTGTTTATAAATGATGTCTGGAGCGATGAAAATGAAAATTACTTGCTCTCGACTCTGTCAATCCGTGTTGTACTACCTTTATATCGTTTACTAGGACGGAAATGTAGCATGACGAGAAAATGGTTGCCCATCTCTAACAAAATGGGGCATAATGTTGATTAATTAATATTGATCAACTATAAATTATTTTGCATTAATAAAGTGATCAAAATAGTCTTCTGTTCCTGGCCGCAACGGCTACTTGGGGAACATAAAGCTCGTCATTTACCATACATCATGACAAGTTGTCCATTCTGAGGTAACTTCCATTCTGTAGTTTTAGAAATCTTTGCAGAATCTTTTTCATTTGTGTCACTCAAACTTCCATCAAAATTTGTGATTTTTAGAGTTTTTAGTTTTTTTTCTACAGAATATCCGAGTCGAGAGGCTGGTACAAAGCTTACTGTACATCTGTCTGATTCTAGAGACGACCAATCGAATATAGACTACATTAGTCATCCTCAACTCTTGGTAAATTCGTAGATATGACCACAAATCTGACACCAGATGACATGATTCTAGCCTGATGTCAGATTTGCTAAATTCCAGCTTCAAGCCAGCCTCAATCTAGATTCAAGACAGCCTAAAGCTTGATTTTTCAACATTCCTATATCGTGCCTTTCGAGTAAATTGCACATCATTTAAAAACGTCTCATTTATGGCTTTTCAATAGAAAAATAACCTTCAAAGACTACAAAGGAATCGAAAAAAGCTAAAGCTTGCAGATTTTTCTTCAATCACAAGTAGTTATTTGCTCAACACAAAGGAGCTATTTCATAACAACACTGACGATGAGATGCTTATTTTAACAAATATAAAGATGCACTCATCTGACGAATGCGAATGAAAAATGAGAAGAAAAATATTTTTCTAGAGTTATAGTCAAAGGAATGTGCTATGTTGTGCTTTGACAGATGAAAGAAAATATGAGAAAAATATTTTGTTAAATAATATTATTTTTATACAGTTTTTAACAGAAGTATTTGAGTGCATATCATCAAAGCATTAAAAGCGGCTTTAGTTTTCTGTTATGTTATTCATAATGTGTGTCCTTGTATCGCCTCAAAACACTTTATTTACACAATACAGAAGGTTGAAGTGAGCTATTCTTGATAAATATTTTTATAGAGCTTAATTTGTGCTGGAATTTTGTATCCACTTAAGTCGAACTAAATAAAAATTGTTGAAAAATAATATTCATTCAATGATTTGTTCAAAGCAGGAATCGAAGCACTGCTAGTCAAGCCTTCAAGCCGAATATATCACCAGATTATGGGAAATTCCAGGACACTTTTGGAAATAATCTAAAGCATTCTTAGTTATCCAATGAATGTATTCTTAATTTACTTATTTTACACATGTTCCAATGTACAGCTTAGGTTACCGCAAAAGGCTTTCCATTCGATTTTGTCGCTTACTCTGCCTCATTTCATACATACTTTAAGTTACTTACTGTGTCATCCGTACAGAATAATTGGGATCCATGGTCCCTATCAGATGTCGCCTGAATCTTGACTTATCACTGTTTGCTTCTTGCTAATTTTGTCTGTGTCACCAATTGTTTGTACTGTTCTATTCCACGTAGTTATTGGAGCTGATGACTGCCGTTTCACTTGACAGTTTCCGAAAAAGGAAAATGTAACACCCTTGTGTTTTTGTAACAGCAATGTAGTCAGGGGCCAGTAATGTAGTCATGGCTACTTACTTACTTACTTACTTCGCTGGCCGTACAGATCAAGTATGATCCATGGCCTCCTAAAGTCGGTCCCTGAAGCTGGCTCTATCGCTGGCTACCGCTTGCCAATTTACATGGCTACTTATAAACTATTTTAAGTCCTCATGTTTGCAAAACTAGCTAAATTGAAGGAATTCGGAATGAATTTTGTAGGAATTGTGAGAAAAACTGGCTGGATTTGTCCTTAAAAAAGTTTCAAGCAGTGCCAAGCAGTTGGATTTGTCCTTAACAGTAGCATGATTATTTAGATTTTCCTATCAGATTCTGCATAAAAATTTGTCATTTCTGACATAGAGCTTTGAGATTTTTGTTAAAAATAAGAATAAACATGTCATATATTATCCAGTCACTCCAACACAGAATAAAATCCCCTTATATATGCAACACTAATTAAAATGCTATAAATTTTCTTATCACTCATAAATTGAGCTTTCTATTCTAAATAATGAATTTTTTCATAATGAATTTTTCATGTGTAAATAATAAGATTCACCTCAAATCTTCAGGCATGAACTCCCACATAATGATTTTATTCATTTATCTTCGTATGTTATATGAATATTTATACTTTAATGCTCACATTATGTGCACATGAAGGCATGAAAAATCTCTACATAAGTCGTTATTAAAATGTTACATTTTTTTCCCATATAAAAATCTTTTAATGCATAATGGATTTATACTGATAACATTATTCTGTATCCTACACATAATTCACATTAATTTTAGAGCTAAACATTTCCTGATGAAAATTTGATGAAAATATAAAATTTAATTAATTACTTAATTATTGTAATGAATTTCAATTTCGCAAGCAATTTTGTTGTAGACAGGTGAGATAATTGAGTATTCATGCTAGATTTAAATTGCTACAAAAGAGTCTATCTTTTAATAGATTTATTTCAAGAAATTCAAAAGCAATTTTCTAATCTGAAATGAATAAGAATTTATTTTCAACAAATAAATCCAACCGCAATCAAATTAGAATATTTTATGTTTTCCCACACAAAATTTCAATACTCACCTGTTGGGAGGTTAAAGGGGATGTTCACTTATTATGTAACGCGGATGTTCATTCCTTCGAGGGAATGGGGGAAACCGAAGTCTGACTCAGAAGCTAAGCATGTGACAAATGCCTCCCTTGTGGTGGTTCCCTATTATGATTAAATGCACCGAGCCCTTTGCCAGGATATGGACTTAATACTTCCTTACTTCACTAACTGTATAAATCAATTTTGATTCATGACCTCCCTTAAATATCACCCAAAACTAGATCTATCGCTGACTACTGTTTGCCAATTCCATATTCCAAATACTATCTTCGTCGACTGCTTCTTTAAGTGAGTTCTCTGGCCATTCACGTGACAAATCCACGTTCTAAAAAGTCAGAGTTTAAGACCTAACCTCCTGGAGCTTCCACAGAATATGTCTTTAAAAGGCCCCAGAATTATGATAAAAATGGTAAGATTTACAACCTACCATCTTTGAAAGTAGCATGTGCAAAGAAAGCAACATAATGCAAATAGAACTGGACTAGAAACGACGACTCACTCCGCCCCAATGACACTCCAAACTGCTTTGCGTTATAAGTGAACTACCCCTTATTGGTTGAGGGAGGAAGTGGTCTGAGGGGTTGTCACGACGCGGATGGGAAGTCGAAAAATCCATTTTTCGTGTTACGTAATGAATGGATGACCTCTAGTGGGCTGAAGAAGGGAGTAGTTTTAGAGGTTTAGAGGTGGTGAAAGGGATCGAGCTTTTGTTACGCATCAAACAATCAAGAAGAGGACAGAAAGAAAATTTTTCACATTACGTAACAAGTGAACGACCCAATCACCAACTGAACTAAATTTAAAAACATAAAAAGCATCACAGAACATAAAATGCTTTAAAATTAAATTGTACATCTTCTTTCTCATCACGATTTATTTGTTTTTATCGCCCACTCAGACAAGTCTGAGGCCGAAAGCAAAAAACGTGCAAGACCCAGAAACAGTATTTTTGAAAATAAGGAAAGAAAAGACTGCCTCGAGACGAGATGAAAAGTTTGTCTTAATTTTATTGAGTCTTTTGCTAATGCATAAAATAAAATAAAAAAAAAATAAGAAATTGTTATTTACAAATAAAATCTACAAAAATGCGAATTCAACCATTTATCTTATGCTGTAGCATAATTTATTCCGTTTTAATGCTAAGCCACTTAGACTGTGGAAAAAAATACACATTGAATCATGTGTAATGGGAAATGAAGAAGTAAGACAGGACATGAAATTTAATGGAAGTACAGAGTTCATATATCATAATATTAGCTAAAGTGAAAATTAATGTATCGTAATACACAGGGGCACATTAAAGTGGTTTCGATATCGAATCTGAACATTTCCGTGGGTGACATAATTAGATTTTTGTGTATAAGTATGCAATGCACATACTGCAATCGGAAGTGTTGACAATTTTGAATATTGAATTGCATTTATTTCAAGTTTACAGGACTTAACTGGATTATATCCATTTTCGAGTCTTTCAGAGCGAATTTAAAAAAGTAAAAGACTCTAAAGCGGTTTGTCGTTCAAAATCTGGCTTGAGACCGGCGTGAGTCTGAATTGATGTCGGATTCGGTTTAAATCCGAGTCTATGTCCGAATTACGCTTTCTTGATGCCGGATTTTGGATCAATGATCGATTAACCGGCTTGTGTCATTCGGGATTGCTAGCCATGAAGGAGAAGAGAGGCGGGGGTCGTTATCAACCCTTAGTTCAGCCAACGACCTTCACAATCATTAAAAGTTCCTATCAGTCTACATCCAAAAAGTAATTAACAAAGCAACATTCAATTAAACCTTCAAAACTCTTCATTCAATTCATTAAATTCTCAAAAACTAAAACGTACCTAACCGGAAAAAATTACATTATTTAATGTAAAAAAAAGAACGTCTAAATGTAACATGAGATTAAAAGTTATGTCGTTGCTCTCGTTTTCTATCCGGAATCATTTATCAAAAATTATGACCACAGGGAAATACTCTCTGTTTCCCACAAAAAAGTGAATGAAAATAAATTTATGAATTCGTAGAGAACAACACACACAAAAAAAGAATAACATCAAAAATTAATTTATGTTGTGCTTTATGCAGGGATGGAGTGAGGGAGGGAGGTGTCAAATAAGCTATAAATTTGGTGATTTCAAGCTTTTTGGTAGGAATAACTCATTGAGAGTGGACAAAAATATGTTAGGACTCGACATTAACTAGTCATTTACTAGTGACATGTGACACAATGATAAGATGGTGTCGTGACACATCAGTGTATCGTATAGCACAGTTTGAGTAGCAATTCCCAAAATTCATCCAATTTAATACCTTACTGCGTTGTTTAAAACACATCAGGGCCCTAAATCTGCCTAACTCATTCAATTTGCTAATAAATTTGAGAAAAATCCCAAAAACCACAAGCATTCGTTCCATACTTGTCCATCCTGATCCATCCTGATCCATTCCGGTCCATTTCAAACCCATACCCCTGAATATATCCTGAACACTCTAAAAAACCTAATATAATCTGCTGTAATTCTATTCCTGACTTGTTTTTAACGAATAAATAGAAAATTTGCAACAATATTTTGTCAACATATCATGGGAGATATTTGAGGAGCTAGATGGGAAATAACGAAAGAGCTATAAAGTTTCATGTTAACAAAAATATATATATTTTTATTTCAATGTGAAGAAGCAAACAAAAATTATGATTTTATATTTTTGACACAAAATATTACTGGATGTATCTTATTACCATTTTGTCTTCATGTCATTTTGTTCCAAAACATCCATTGAACCTGTACCTTTCAGCATATATCAATTTACTATATCCAATTTGTCTGTATAATGTTCTATTTTTGGAATTGTCTTGCATCCCCAAGCGACACAAATGTCAATATGGCTTTTAGATGAAGACGCTGGTCATTTAGTGTTAGCCCGAGAGACACAATTGAGGAAGGAATTGGCTAGAAGCTTTTAAATGTCCGTCATGGATATGCATAAACACCAAATGGAAGTAGGCTCTATTTGGCAACAATAAGGTGGCGCAAGTGTTGTATTCATGTGTCATGTGTCACATCACATAGATACCACATAGAAACCACATGGATGCTACGTGTTTCATCCATGTATCATGGATCACAATTCACATTGCATGGTTGCTACATTGAAGCAACACGTAGAATGACATAGCATCCATGTGACACCACAATATGTCCATGTCAGAGACTTACAGAAGCCATAACAGAGCCTTTTCAATTGTGCTGCTCGGGATTACATTCCACTCTGATGTCAAACTTTTCTGCTCTTCTTCTACACCATCCTAACTTGGTAGTCGTTCTCTTAACCATGACTTATCACAGCAACCAAAAATACACCATTGTGCCTCGTTCATGATAAAATTTCAGTACCTTGTTTTCAGTACACACAGGAAATATTTTTCTCCACTCTTTTTATTAAATGTATAAAAACATTTTCATTTTTATGGGGTGTGGAAACGACTCACAGAATGAAGCTATTAATCAACTTTCTCTTCAACATTTTTTTTTTATCATTCCTTCCTGTCAATTTTAATTTTCATTTTCTTCTTATTCTCTCTTTACAGGTAAATGGTGCTTGGTCTCTACCAAATGTAGTATGTGATTTTTATATAGCAATGGATGTGATTTGTTCAACATCATCAATATTTAATTTAGTTGCGATATCAATTGACAGGTGAGTTGGATTTATAATTTTTATTTTGTGTATCCCATATTGGAAATGAGTTCAGTGATCGAAGTCGACTTGAATTAGCTGTGCTCACTAAAAATCTATTAAAATTTGAATGGAATTGTTTTCTGCTGGTTCTTGTGAAGTATATCATTTCATACAAATTTCAATTGGTTCTTAGCGAACTATGAATGAGACGAGACTGATGTGGGATGGAACTGAGTCGAGACTGAGACGATATGGGACGAGACAGAACTGAGACAAGACAGAACTGAGACGAGACAGAACTGAGACAAGTCGGAACTGAGACGAGACGGAACTGAGACGAGACGGAACTGAGACGAGACGGAACTGAGACGAGACGGAACTGAGACGAGACGGAACTGAGACGAGACGGAACTGAGACGAGACGGAACTGAGACGAGACGAAACTGAGACGAGACGAAACTGAGACGAGACGAAACTGAGACGAGACGAAACTGAGACGAGACGAAACTGAGACGAGACGAAACTGAGACGAGACGAAACTGAGACGAGACGGGACTGGGACAAGACGAGACGAGACGGAACTGAGGCGAGGACGAGACGGAACTGAGACAAGTCGGAACTGAGACGAGACTAGATGAACCTTCTTCTACGTTTGGAAATTAATCTTCAATTTTGCTAAAAATCGGAATTTTAATATCAAAAAAGTCTATAAATCCACTGTTATCAGCACAAATCAAACAAATGAATCATTCTAAAGGACACATTTGCCAAAAAAAAAATATTCATTTAACTTTATTTCCCCCCCATACTCGAGTATGTCAATATCGATAACTGTTGAGCACCTTTTTTTTGCGAATGTGTATAACTTTCATGTCATGATAATAATCATCATCGGATCAGCGATAGCAATTGATGTGAAATGAAGGGAGGGTATATGTATATATGTACATATCATATGATAACACATATAATTGACATAATCAATCAATGTTGGGAAATTACCATGTGAAATTTACTTTATGAATGAATATTGAAATATGAATTTTTTATGGATTATCACAAAATTTATTGACAAAAATTTCATTAGACATACACAAAAAAAGTATGTAATTTTATTGATCAATTTTGAATTGAATTATGACTTAATTGAGATGTACTATCATGTTCCGTATGAAGGTTACTCAATTTCTATTTTCAGTCTTTAAATTGATTATGACGTGACTGAACTTAATTTTATTTGTCCATTCATCGCAAATTGCTGTACTAATTATCTATGAAAGCATCTCAAAAGATCTAATTTTAGAAACTTTTCAATTTTTTTGCAACTTGAAAATTTTCTTCATGCTTTTTCACAACTGACCTACCCAAAAGATACTTAGTTCTTATACTGATACATTTTCTCTATCCACATATTGACAAACGTAAAGGTACAGAGATGCCATATCTTATCGAAGTTAGAAAAAAAAAATTGGAAAAAATCATAAATCATTTCTTTATTGACATATAGGCATGAAAAATAAGAAAAGGAAAGGAAAAATTGTCGAGTGTGTTGCCATGTAGAGATTGTGATCCTATTAGAATACTTTCGTCTGATTCTTTGAATTATTCATAGTAATTTGTGAATCTGTATGATTGGTGATTATAAAAAGGTTGACGAATAGCTAGGTTTTGCTGATTATCCAATTACTTCAACCTGTACCTACTTCTGCTGGAAAAGATACTATTGATAGAATTCTTGTCCTTTTGTTGAGCTTGGGATACAATATTAGGTACCTTGCTGCCGGTTCTACCACCTGATTTGCACAATACGACAGCCAAGACGGCTCTCTGTTGTCACGATGTACGATATACTTTATGCTGCTTTATTTGTATCAGAGCTCGAAGTCGACTCAATTTTATATGGAATGGTCGCCTTGAGTCGACTCGACCACGCTTTGTACAAGATGTTCCAAATTCCTAAATGGTCGGTTGTTAACCTCACCATCCTAAGATAGATTGACACTAGTAACAAGATTACAAATCTAGTAACGAAATCAATGTATTATTTAAAATTGACTATACGTTTGCTTTATACTAGCCTTTTAATAATTGGATTACTGCGGTATGTGAGATTATAAATTCGATTGCGATTATTGCGCGTTGCAGTAGAAGATAAGTCTTATTTTGTTTATTTTCATAAATCGACTGCAATTTTGTCACAATATTCTTATGGCAGTATTTGAATAAGTTCCAATCGGAGCACATAGACAATAAATTTATCCTTGCCTTTAAATTTGTTTATATCCCAGCCACATAGCTCAGTCACCAGCAGTGTATTAAGTGTTGATACCACAATCAGATACACACTTGATGCTGCAAACTGAAAGTCATTCAATTTCATTTATTTTTCCTTATTTGAATTCCCAAAGTCAAATAAAAAGCCAAAAAGGAAACCAAAAAAAAATCGTACAAAATTTTTTCAATGTCATCATATCGAATTGAAGAAGGATCAAGCATAAAAAAAGAGACAAAAAAAAAATGAAAAGCTTAGTCAGGTTTTCGATATATTTTTTCATCCGTCCTCACTTTTCTGTGCATTATACTAGAAATCTCTTGACCGTCGTATTTGTTATGTACACAAATCTAAGTGACAGTAAGGCTTCGGTCTCTGATGTGTTATTTATTTTGTGATTTTATTTTGCTATTTTTTTGTTGGATGTGAGATGAAATGTTGCCATAGATGTGTGCCTTTAAAGCATTATAGGAGAAAAGTTGGTGTGTGTTTGGAATGTTTTCGATCTTATGGGTAATATCACTTTAACACTCTGGAAGTGGTCATCTGAATTTCTTCTCGGAAGTTGTGTTACCTTTATGGATTTATTGTGGATATTGCGGGTATTGATCCTAGTATTGATATTGAAATATTGTTATTGAAAATATCTTATTTTGGGATATGATTTTTGGAAGAATGTGGAAGAGATTATTTATGAAGTATTGCTAAAAATATAAATATGTGCCTGGCCACATTTCATTCTTATGATTCAAATCTGAACATGAAGCATACCCAAAGCAACAGTCTGAAAATCTATTTTTGAAATTCATTCAGTTTTTATATGAAGATAAGCTCTTGCACATTAGTGCGAGAGCAAAGGTTGGAATCAACTTGAGTTAGCTAGTCTGAAGCCTTCATGGAGTGTCTCAGAGTCTAGAAGGGATCAAAATCACTCCTGCCGAGTCTCGAACTCATGATCCCTCGGACAGTGTCCGTCAGTGTCTTGCATTAAAAATATACAAAAGTACTAAACCATTCGACCACCGAGTCACTTCAACTCTCTTCATAACTCACGCAAATAAATCATCTCTAAATAAGATTTTCTCACTCATAAATGTGATTTTAATGAACAAGTTTAACTTTATTATGAGCGACAATTACAATGTCTTCATCATCCGCAATATAAATTCATAAACTATCTGCTTTAAGATTACTTGAAGTTATGCCAAGAAAAGGACAAAGATCCTTTTTAGCGGAAGAGATGAGACGGCTCGGAAAATTTTCTTATTGTCTTAACGATGATAATTATGTCGGCATCATACAATACCCACTTTTTTGTTGTTAATGGTTACAAAAGTTGTCAAAACTATGACAACATAGACATAAATGAGACAATTTTCTTGTCATTCTCTTGTATTTAATGAGTTCAAGGCAATCAAACTGAATAAAAAAATTTATGGCATAGAAAATTGTGAACAACGACAGAAAATTAAATTTTAATTATGTTGATGATGAATGAAAAAAGTTTACAGCATGTTTCTTCACACTTCCATGAAAAAAAATATGATAAAAATATTCTCTTTTTCCTAAAATTCGCAATTAATTTTCCATCTTCTCGTCATCATCGTGCAAGAATAAAGCACAAAACTTTTGCTCTCCAGCTCATTCGCTTCTTAATTGAATTATTTTTCACGAGAACTTTGCCTCGTTTTGGATGCAAAATGGAAGGAAAATATTTAGTATTTGCTTGAAAATTGAGAGAAATGCGAATCAGTGCTGTAGAAAAATTGAGAAAAACAAGAACGGGAAGGTAAAATGAACTGCGAGCGACGGTATTTTATTGATTTTATTGGGTTCTAGGAATGGTGGCCATGGCTATCATTAGGGCTAAAGTTTATCCTGAAGCTGTAATCTTAGATAAACATTCAAATTCGGGGACATTCGTTATCGGACAGGGATGATGATAAATGTCCACACATTACTATGCCCTTAACAATCAATTTCAATTGTTGCGACTAGTCATCTTAGCAGCCCTAAACTCGATCAACTGAAAGAACTGTTTCTATGACAATATTACGATGTCGCGACAAATACGGCAGACCGTACTTTTTGCTATGTTGTCAAAATCACGTCCTTTTCGTGTTAGAAATTGGCAAGCAGTAACTAACGACAAAATGAAATATTTTGTTTTAAAAATGTTTAACGGATTGGAAGGTCGAGCTTGAAGTCGACTGAAAAAGTTGTGTTGTATAAAAATGCGCAAATTTTACAATTGTTGCAGATCATCAAAAACACATGCTTTAGTAGTTTAAAGTTTAGATTCAAAAACATACTAAGGACATTTTTGTTGGCAAAAATCCAGCAATACAGCAACAGTTCATTTCAACAAATTTTGAGAAATTCAAAAATAATTGACATTTTATATTGAATGCAATTCAATTGACTGTGAATATGACTCCCTTAATCCACGGAAATCCACAAAAAAATGGCAACAAAATTTCTCTTTAAAATCTTATTCTGCTGTAAACAGAAGCCACCTTTTATTCCATACAGCTTCTGTAATGTTTTTAATTCATTTCCCATGAGCATCAGAAGACTGAAGCGAAACTTTTTTTTCTCGTCATTCTTTTCACATTCGCTGGATGAAATTGAATGAAGCTATCAATGCGGCGTTAAATATCCTCATTGTCATTTACCATATGAGCGTCGGTGAATGTATTTGTGACATTTTTTCCGCTCACTCTACTGTAAGTTCCGTAAATGTAGGATTCATAAAAAAATCATCCTATTGTTCTGCTTACGTGTGTGTGTGTGTGAGTGAGCTTAAAAAATCTACAGCAGTTATTATGTTTACGACGCGAGAGCTCTCTTTTGTGATTCTTTTTTTTCAAGTATATCACATTTTGCCATTATTTATTAGGATGGATGACAGGGGTGGATGGATGGTGAATATGTGAAGATGATGGAAATGGTGTATGTGAGAACTTGATGTTCTATAGCAATCATCATCATTTGTTCGGCATCTCACTCATCAACAATTTTTATTTCTTCTTCAACTTTTTTTGGTTTTAAATATCAACATTGAAATATGAAGATGATGATGATAATGATGACAATGGTATTGAATTTTATGGATAAAGTACTCATGGGATTATTCTAATTTGTGTAAATGGATGTTAAAGCTGACGGGTTAGGCTTGCATAAACCTGATGCGGATTCTAGGTTTTTTGAGAGCAAAGTTCTAAGTCTAGTCGAGTCTAGTCGAGGTTTAGTCAAGGTCTAGTCGAGGTCTAGTCGAGGTCTAGTCGAGGTCTAGTCGAGGTCTAGTCGAGGTCTAGTCGAGGTCTAGTCGAGGTCTAGTCGAGGTCTAGTCGAGGTCTAGTCGATGTCTAGTCAAGGTCTAGTCGAGGTCTAGTCGAGACTAGTTGAGTCAAATCGACTTCAAACTCTCTTCAGATCAACAGTTTGAGTTGGAATGACTGTATAAATAACTCTTCTACAATAAATTCACATTCCATTTCCTGTATGTACGTTATTTGAGATGAAACAAATTAAAACTGAAATAATTAAAATAAATTTTCATAAAAAATTGAATTTTAAATTTACAATTTTTATTTGCGGAAGGATTTAAATAAAATTTTCATAATTTTACATACAATTTTAACAAACACGCATATGTTATGCTACATATTATGCAGGAAAAATGAGCAAAAAAATTGTTAAAATGTTTGCAATAAATTGTCAAATTATCATGTCGCCGTAGCGATATCTATCCGAGCGACAGAAATGAAGGAGGCTTTGTCAAGGTGCTCTTAAGGCTCCGTTAAACTTATTTTATCAGCACCAAATGAAAGGATCCACTGTCTTTGCTTGGAAGCTATATGGATGCCAAACGTAGGTGGCTAATGAGCTGCTCGGGCTATAGGTTATGACAGCATATCAGCCAGAGCGACAAAAAGCTTGATTTAGCAGTCATTTTGAGTTCAAAGCCTAGGGCTGCTTATACCTGGAGACACAAACAAAATAGGCTTCGTCCTTCTTATTAACACCAAATGAGCTACGACACCATGTGAATTGCCTTCAAATAGTCATGACGTAGCTTTTTCCTTCTCTCATGTCTCTCGAGACAGTCCCCACACAGAGTCATTCGCCTCCGTACCAAAAATAACTTCTTGAAAACTTTTTTTTGATAGCATTTTGAGACATGACAAAACATCACTTTTCTTATTCCAAAAACACCTCAGATTGGCCTCAAAGGGCAAAAAAGCCAGACACATGAAAAGCTGCCCTCAGGCAATTGTGGATTATTCAAAAAGGTTTTAGTTTCCTTTGAGTGTTGATCTACAAAATCTCTTCAATTGAATGAAGTTTGGCATAAATATTGTCTATTTTTAGAATGGGTCTATCCACATCATATTCATAAAACAAAACTTTTGGAACTATTTTTGACTTCCTTCCATAAATTCTTACAAGAAATGTTTCCATAAAAGTTGATGAAAAATTCGTTGATTCGAGTAAAGACACATGAGGAAGAGATTAATGAACGTGTCACCAGCATATTAAGTAAGACGAAAAATTTACTTTATACCGAGCGGCTGTGGTACGATTCACTTACTCGTATATATTGCTGCTGAAAAAAAACAGTATGAGCACATATATTTTACTTACTGTGATTAACAGCACATAACGATACCTCAAATGTTTTATGAAAAATGCGAGAGCTGTGATGGTAATTTAAGGCACTTTTGGTGAACATAAAAAATGGGAAAAAAATGGAGAAATATTTTTTTTGTACGTAAAGATTGTGTAAATTGGAGACAAACGGGCTGTGGATGAAAAAGCTTGTGAAAAGCTCTTAGGAACATTTTATCAATTTTCATAGTAAATTAGGTATGCAACATAGTCTATGATAGGATTTTGCTACTCATTAGGCAACTTAGAGCTCAAAGTTGAGTATATTGAAGTTGACTAGACTCGATTTGACTCCAAAGAAGTCGATTATGGACTGATTAACCTCAATTTCACTGTTTTCCGTGTCGACTCGAATTTAAGTTTACTCTGAGTCAACACTGCGACGTATTTTGTTGTGGCTCGGTGGCGTAGTTGTGTCGTTTTTAAGGACTTGACTATTACACACCGACTAAGCGATCAGGGGTTCGAGACTCGGCATGGAAACTCTTTCATTTGTCCTTCTTCGAATCATATCTCCAAGAAACGCGGCTCACAACCTCCTTGGCAGACTTATAGTCTCTCTTGGCAGACTACAGCCTCTCTTAACAGGCTACAGTCTTAAAGTCTCTCTCTTGACAAGCTACAGTCTCTCTTGACAGGCTTGAGCCAATAATGTCATCAAAGAGATGCTTTGGGTCCCACTTTATTCTGTTGATTCAAGTTTGGGGAAGTCTGTTGATCCCTCACTCGTTTCAAACTATTATTAGTCTTGAAATGAATATAATTGCGCATTGCTATGAATTCAGGAACGTAGTCAGAAAATTGACTTACAGCAACGACCTCTAAACATGTCTCTGTATCGATCTTAAGGTCTGAGCATCTACTAAGTTCATGTTTTAAGTTCCAATTCCGCTACAAACCCAATGTAGTTATTTTCACAATATTACAGAACTCTAAAATACGAATAAGAAGTAGACTGAGTGAATTATTCATGATATAAAAATCTGATAGTCAAGAATAAAATTCCTCGTCCTCACCTTTTTATTTTTTCATTAAAAGCACCTCAAAAAAAAATTCAAATTATAAATTGCATCACGTTCTCCAACCTCTTACCGATTCTGTAGAAAAAGTTAAGAAGTGAGAAATGTCGTCAAGAAAATGCGTGCGTAAGGTGTTCAATTATCACTCGAGGGTAAAAATATTTTTTTTGTCGTCTGCGTGACCACTGTAACTAATTACACAATTTTCAGACTTGAAAATTTTTATTTATGCATTCCATTTTTTTTTATTTTCATTCCAGATACATCGCCGTGACTCAACCAATTAAATATGCAAAGCATAAAAACAGTCGGAGAGTATGTCTAACAATCCTATTAGTATGGGCGATATCAGCGGCAATTGGCTCGCCTATTGTACTCGGACTGAACAATACACCAGATCGATTACCCGATTTATGCTTATTTTATAACAGTGATTTTATAGTATATTCATCGTTAAGTAGTTTTTATATACCTTGCATCATAATGGTATTTTTATACTGGAATATATTTAAAGTAAGAGAAAAATTTTTTTAGTCCTTTAACATAGAACGATAGTCGGATTATGCAATAAGTTATGAGATTTACAAGCTTTTTTTATAAGCTTTCTAATGGTGATGGTGGAATTAACTTATGAATCTTATCTACATGTTAATGGAAATATGATGAATGACTGTATTTGAAAGTAGGAAAGGTGATGTCATGCGAATGTTGTAGACTGATATAAGATACCGGGTGATGCAAGTGAAGAAGGGCTTTAGTAGACGGCTAGGTGGATTTCATATGCAGGCACCTACCCGTATAACACACCCGAGGAGCACAATGTGGCACACAATCCGCATTTGAAATCAGTTACCTGGTCAAAATCAGTCATTGAGGTGCCGTCAGACCAACTTCGCGTCTTATCATACTTCGTCTAATTGCCAACTTAGCGATGCATTTATGAAGACGATGTGCTGTTCGGGACAAAACGGTAAATCGATCCAAAATCTGACAACAGGCCAAAATGACTCTGACTTGGTCCCAGTTGCTGTTTAAATCTGCCATTATACTTGAAATGGTGGTCATGGATCACAATTGATTTGTATGGTCGGTGAAGTAGGTATTCTAGCATCTTGCCAGAATTACACCGGTTAACCTGGTCCAAGATTTTGGATCGATTGACCGAATTGTGTTATTCTGGTCCATAACGAAGCTTTCCTCGACTTAGGCCTTCCTTGGCTCAGTTTGTGTCTCTCGGTTTCGGAAATATTGCAAAATTATTCATATAACTTTCTCTAAGTGACGTCATAACTTATAAATTATTATTCAAATTTATCATCGTATTATATTAATTCTATGGTAAAAGTTTCTGTAAAAAAACTTTTTGTATTGACTTCCATTTGTATTCAAGCTATTCAAATATTGCCTTAAAATATAGACTATTATTAGACTATTTATTGTTCGTCTATCAAACATACTATCTTGACATGTGCTTATCTACAAACTCGTTAAAAACTACTCATCAAAATATATATGAGCAAGAAGTGAAACTATCAATAATCAATACTGACAACATGTTCATTCAAATGTCAATTTTTTTTTTGGTTTAAGTTTCCCACACATGTTTACCTTTAACAAATCCAACATACACACGTGGCTTCCACAAAGCCTAACTCATAAAATCCTTTTTGATTGAGAATAATCCATCCATCAATCAACGTGTAAGGTTTTAAAAGGAATACAGCAGTCTGATCACATAATAAGTTAATTCTCTTTTGTATTGGACGATTGATTTGCTCCTTTTTTGGATGTTCTACAGACATTTTGTTGTTCGGTGACTAATCTTTGATTAAAATTTATATCCATTGATTTACATATCTGATTACTTTGTACTTTGGTCCACATCAAGCAAGTTTTTATTAGACAAGATTTCCTTATTTTACGTCTGACATAAAAATCACCATCAGCCATCTTATGCTCTACGTCTTGGCCATTGAATATGTACATATATTCAGTATAAATACAATGTTATAGACATTAATGTCCAACAGTAAGCATTCATGTGTGAAAATTGCTCTAGATATGTTCGACTAAATCTGATGAGGATGAAAGAGAAGGAAGTGTATTGGAAAGGAATGGATGGGAGGCAAATTTAAGGATTATCTCAGTGTTGATTTTGGAATTTTTATTTTCATGGCTGCTCATGATTCAGTGAAGCTTTTGAAGCTAAAGAATGTGACTGAAATTATGAAAAACATTCGGCTTTATTGATCTGGAAGATTTATTGCTGAACTAGAGCTGTTTATGGCTAATTATCATTATTGATATAGGGTTTGTTTGATCATCGTATACAAACTATGACCTAGAATTGAGGGTGAATCGGAATAGTTCTTTCAATGACATTCCTGTCTGCAGTTTCCAAAGGAACACTAAGAGCATCGCTCATAGTTCGTTGAGCTTGAAAACGACCGAATCTCGAATTAATGACTCATTATCACTTTGCGTACATTAAGGATCGAATCTTTTAAACAGAACCAACTTAATTTTAGACCGATTCGGTCAACTTCGATCTCGGCTTCCAGTTCAGTCTAACAAAGGGACGACCAAAATCTTCGAAAAAACGATTGCTTATTCGGTGTGCATAAGCTCTTTTTTACCAGTTCCGCTTTTTGCTGACACAGAAAACGGACAGAATAGTTGATAAAGTTTGTCATTTTTATCATTTTTGCCACTTTTTACAACAATTTTCTCTCGAATTTCCACTCCCGGCGCTGACATCAATAACCAAGCATATTAACACCCAACCTAGACCAAACATGGATCCAACACTGGCAAATACATAAATCTTTCCATTAGAATCAAGAGCCTGTGCTCTTTCATTCCTTAAGCCATTTTCTCTATATCTACGTATAATGTGAATGAAAAAGAAGACGACGAAGAAGGAAGTAGTGTAATGAACTTTTAAAGAAAAAGTTTTCTTTTCTCACAGCAAATTTTCATTTTCTTAAAAGTTCATGGGAAGCTTGAGAGGAAAGAGAAAAAAAAATCTAAAGAAAACTTTCTATGAAAGAAGAGCTAAAAAAAATGGAATAAAGATTTGAAATTTATTTCCATCGTACAAACTTGATAACTATCAGCTTATGTGTGTATATGTATGTTTGTATATTAATGCCATTAGCAAAGTGTGGCAAGTAACAATAAACCCAAAGCAGCAGCTAGAAGAAGAAGTTAAACTTATGTAAGCACACATAACGAGGAAGTTCTGGTTTGGGTGAAAGTGGTGTTAAATGGGACACATAAAATGCAGATAAATGAAGAATAAGTAGTTGAGAGGAAAGTAACAGCAGATTGCAACAGTCAAAAGTTTTACTATGCAAACACAAAAAAAATTCCTTTCTTTCCAGACTGTAAATTATGATGATTATGATGTTTATGCATGACTGCAGTGTTAATAATGCAGCGGAATAAAATATGAGTCAATAAAAATTTGTCGAGGAAGTGTTGATATGGGTCGTGGAAAGTAAATTATAACGTAATTTAAGCACAATTTGAAATTCTGAGTGGAAAATTATTTAAATTCCAGCTAGTTTACTTCCATCCTGATTTCCACTTATGTAAATCAAGCAGAAATGCATTAAGATGCATGAACTGCTGCAGTTCTATCGTAACGCTGATTTCCTTAATTATGAATAATATTTTATAATCTCAGATACAGCTTTATAGTCTCTACTATAACTTATGTGTTCAGCAGTTAATTAACAACTCCTTAAGACTTGGAGCCATCCTTAGTTCATTTCAATTATTCATTAAGTCACAACGTTTCAGCAAAAGCTCTTTGCAGACTGAATTTATGAGTTTCACTATAATTGCCATTCTTACTAGATCCTTGAATAATAGTGCAAATAGGTTAATCGCTTAAAAAAGACGGACCCAAGGCTGGCATGACTCAATGTCAGACTCATGGCGGCCTGGTGCTGGGATTTGAATACTCAAGCCGGCCTGATGATGGGTTTTGAATCGATTAACTGACTTGTGGCTCTATTCTGGATAATTCACTACCCGTTCTTAATTCTTATGATGCATTCTTAGTACTTACTTCATTAAACTACTCTACTTAATAGTTTAATCTACTAGAATTGTCCAGGATTGACTCTCCATACAAGATTCAAGTCGACTTCGAGCCCTGAAGTCTAAAAACCTTCCTAATTCCCACTTTAATCAAAAATTACATCAAATTCCACTGCACTCGCGTTAAAAAAACTCAAAAATTTACTTCCTCATTCTTATAAACATTTCCTTCCTCTCTTCAAGTGTCATTAATTTCATTCTACAGCAAATGTTTCTCATCTTTAAGAAAAATGTTTTTTTCTTCTCATTTGTATTGCTCCAGGAAGTTCTCATTTTTCAATTGTTTAAACTTAATTTCCATCTTCTTTCTTTTGTCAACTAAAAAAAAATAAATGAATTTACTTTAAAGCTTGACAACAATGAACAATGAAGTTTCATTGTTTGTTTATATTTCATTTTCTCCTTTTGGAAAAAAAAAATGTGGATGTGGCATGAATGGCTCATACAAAATTACTATGAGTTGGATGTTTTGGGGCTGTTTGGTTGTTAGGTAACGTGATGTTAGGTAACCCTTGTCATTTATTGCTTCAACTGCCACAAAATAGGAAGTGATGAAAGACAGAAGGCTTAAATCCTTCAAATCTGAAAGCAGTTGCCGAGCAGCTCAACATGGTTACTAGGTCAGCATGATGTTGCAATGTTAAAACGTCAAAATGACGTTAATATGCAATCACGGCACCATTTTGACTCAGTTAAGCCGTTTAGGTTAAGAACTAATTAATTAGTTAATTATAAATCCCGAGCGGCACATCACAGTCGTTAGGACATCGCTACGTCGCCTTGTTAATGACAAGATGTTAAAGGAAGGTCCGATCAAGAACCACAAGCTTGCAATTCCTGCACTTTAGATGCTATACATGATTGCTGATTCAAGTGTTCTGACGGCTCCATGACGGCTCATTTTTGATCCATTTTAATGCCGAAAAGTGAAATTTCCGGAACAGTCTCGTTCAGGAAGATGAATGAATCCAATAATTCCAAACCCAGTTACGTAACAACTGAACATTCCCTTACTACAATTCTAAAAAACCTTTATATGTGTGCGTAAAAGTTTCAATTTTCTGTCTACCGACAAAACAGCAGCAGTCGGTTGTGCCTTAAAAAAAATTCTATTAACTCAATTTTGCTCCTTTCTCTCATCCATTTACGTTAATGGTGATATACATCAGGTGTTGCAGTTCTTTATTATACCTCGAATGTGTTCAAATTTCAGACTGAAATGTATAAAAAGTCGGTATTTTTGAGCGAAGAAAAATTAGATGAAATTAAAGTTTTTGCTAATGGCATTAAGAAGCTTTCAACATCCTTGAGATTATTTTATCAGATTAGTAAGGCACATGCTGCTTTAAAATTGCTGACTAATTTGTCTTAAAAGATTGAAAATTTCAATTTTAGACGAAACTTTAATGCTGTACAGCAACAAAAGGATTTTCCCTTAAGAAATCTGACGGAACTTAACTTTCGTTTAATGGATACGCACAATAGAAGAACAAAGAGGCGAGAATGAGCGAAAAAAAAGTCTAATTAACCTTCGAGTAAAGTCATAAAAAAGAAGAGAAATTTCCATTTAATTTCATTTAGGATTTTTAATGGAACAAAGAAGAAAAAAGAGATGGATGGCTGGCACAGAGCACCAAAAAAGAAAAAATAGCAATTTCTCCTTCAAAAGATTTTCTTGTTTTATGCTCATCGACCCAAAAATACCGAAATAAGCCAATTAGTACGCGTTAATTTCCTCTCTGTTCTCCTTAGCGCGCACTTCCTCCTTATTGTGTCCACCTCAATTAAAAGCTTCTATGAATAATTAAATCTCTATCAGCGTATTATCGTCAATTTTTACATTATAATGTCAAGTTAAATTTTCAACATTTTCATCTTGTGTCTAGGAAAGTCAATGAGACATTTTACAGTCTGTTGAGAATATCATTTAAACTAGCACGATGAAGAGCTTATCATGATTGTACAGCTATTTTTACTTAAATCCTCGAACCTTTGAGTAATTTGAAAATAATCTTATTGGATTATTTAAATCCAACCAGATCTCATCTAATTTTATCCCTCCCATCCACATCTTTAGCTGATGATTTTCAAGTAGATAGTAAATTGGTGAAATTCGGTCAAAAAGTAGAAATTCATTACATTTTAAAAGCCTTATACTCAATTATTATACACAATATTTTCCATGGCTTTAAAAACCATATTTTTTTTGCCATTTTTTCTGAATGCCTGGATTACTTTTCAGACAGATATATATAAAAATAATATTATTATTTTTTTTGTCCTGATATTTACGGCTTTTTAAGTCTATCATTGACTTCAGGATGAAGAGAAAAAAAAACCTCTGCCTGCAAAATTATTAAATTTTCAACATAAACTGCTATCAACATAAAGAATAAAAATAAATCCACAATGGCATGTAACAAAGGTGTATCTAGGGTTGGATGATGGAATGAGATTCCTAAAACGGAACTTCAACGATGTATCATTTCATGTGTTGCAGGAAGAGTATGCAGAAAATGTATAATTTATAGGGTTCAGTCAAGAAACCTGGAATTTCCTGCATTTTAAATAGGAGCCATGCATGGGTTGTATTTTATAGCTTGTCCAAGGCTGCTATCCTATAATTTTTGTCTGCTGTTGTCAATGTCCTGCAATTTTGTACGAGCCCTTGTTATTTGTTGTTATGGCATTTTGTACATGTAGTCCAGTAACACCCGATAGCTCAGTGATAGAAGTGATAGAAGCTTGTGGCTGGAAATCGAAGGGCTTAGGTTCGAATTCTACTTAGGGTCCGTTATTCGGAATTACACCATTTTTGTTATAATGACATAGGGCTCCGGGGTTCAACCATCCTATAACACCACCCACTGGGGGCGTAGACAGATATTTATTTATGGCGGGGAATTGAAAATTTTCGTATCAATCGCCATAATTTTGCGGGACTTCTTCTATGAAAACACCTAACAAATTGAAGTTTTTTAATCCAAAAGTGAGGATGATGAGTATGACGCCCCTGGTACCCATCTTATTTCCATGTTTTGGCCAAAATTCTTAAATTTGCCAAGGATTTCTGTCTCAAAAATCTCAAAAAGGAAGTAAGTTAAAATCTGACTGCACCCCCAGTTGTCCCCTCAAAATTATAAACTTTTCAATGAACATCGTCGAACGAATATGAAATAACGGAAGATCTTCATTCCATCATAAAGTTTTATTTCCGCGAAAAAACGAAGAAGACACTAAAACCGAAAAAGGGACTTTAATGTAGACACAAATATACACAAGAAGATCATCATAGACAATTTTGAAGACAAAAAAAAATTTACGGTCGTGTATTCGATACATCTCTATCTACATGCATTTACCTTACATCTCCTATCTTGTCATGTTAAGGATAGAGATGAGAGCGAAAAAAAAAATTTCACATAAACTTTATTGCTGCCGTTTTTTATTGCTCGTTTGGGGCTTTTTCTTCCTCTTTTTTCATTTCCTTTTTCATGCTTTATAAAAAAAAAGTGAACAAAAAAAAAATTGTCTCAACTTAAATGAAACGACAATGAAAGCGAGGGAATCAACATCAACTAGAAGAGATGATGACAGTGAAGCTATGTCAGAGGTGTTTTTGACATGCTAAATAGTTTTGGATTTATGTCGTTGGATTTGTGGTTGGAGAAATTTATTGGATATTCGTTGGAGTCTGTTCTGATTCTATTTCTATTGAATCCCTTGGTAATCAAAAAGATTGAATATAAGTTGAAAGCTAGTCATTGTGAATTTATATTTCCTATAAGCTTGCTTCAATCCGGATTGTATTTTCTGACGCCATCTGAATTCAGTAATTGAGATGCTTTTGTTCAAAATGTGAAGATTTCCTTAAATTCCAATTTAATTACAGAATGGAATTTTGTGGGTTGAGTTATGTATAGGCGAATCTGTCAATGCGAAAGTAAGGCCTCTGTGGCCGAGATTTTAGGTAAAAAGTCGGAAATTTTTGTCACTCTTACATGAGTGCGTGGGTTTGATTCCCACCAGAGACTGATTACTCTCAATCATAATATAGAGTACAGCCGATATGAGAGACATTAGGTTTCATTTAGCTGTCTAGTCGACTTTTCCATACAAAATTGGTCTTTTTTATTTGCGGGATATGGCAGTGCTTAAGCAGCCATTTTATGCCGTCAGAGCTCAAAGTCGTCTTGAATTTTGTATGGAAAAGTGGACAAGACTCGATTTCGAGTATGGCCGCTTAGGTTAACTTCACTACTTTCAACCCCGAAATCCAATCTCAATCTCCAACTCTGCCTGAGACATTCAAAAATTGCTGTATATTTTGTAGGCACTAAAAGTCATGACAATAACTTTTTTTTTCATGTTATTAAATTTCATTACTCAAACTCTATTGTATAGAGTGCAATTGCTCCCAGTTTTCTTTTTCTGCCTATTTATTTTGATATTTCATTGAAAATATTCTTTTTTGATGACGATCATGATAATAATAAGGACACAGATAACAACAACAATGAAAAAAACTGAAGTGGATGGGGAAAGGCAAAGAAGAAGAATTTTAAGTTCTATTGATGGATGAAATCTGATATTTTTCATCATCAGAAATATTTTTTGAGAAAAGAAGGAACAAAGTTTGTAGAAGAATTAAATTGTTCTGGCATTCTTTCAAATATTGATTATGAATAATTATGGCATAGATTCCATAAAGAATGTTTAATAATTTTTTTAATTAAAGAACTTTTCTTTAACTTTTTTTTTAATTCCTCTGTCCACGTTAATCAGTGTCCCGAGCGATAGGAAAGAAGAAGAGTCCGGTAAACCTCTCTGATTGGCACCAAATCGAAGTTGCCCATTTTTGGCTGCCATTGGCGTTCATATGTCTGTCCATATAATTGTCCGTATGGCTGTTTGTATGGCCGTTCATATGATAGTTGATATGACAGTTCATATGGCATCCATATGGCTCCCAAACGGCTGACCGATTAGCGTCCACATGGCTCTTAAATGGCTGTCCATCTAGTTAGTCGTATGGCTGTCCATTTGGCATCTACATGACTCTCAAACGGTTGTCCGTATGGCTGATCGTATGGCTGTCCACATGGCTTCTTAACGGCTCCGTATGGCGTCCATATGCCTCTTAAATGACCATTCTGACAGCCTTACGGACAGTCGTTTGGGAGCCATGTGGACGCCATACGTACAACCATTTGAACGCCAAACAAAAGCGGCTTCCATAAAGATAGCAAAAGAGCTTTTGCGAAGTCTCCACAGCTCCTTAGCAAAGCCTTTTTCACCTGTGTCGCTCGGGATGCACACAATTTTGATCGATGGCTTCCTAGGGTATTAAACTTTAATTAGTGAATCCATTTCAATGGCTAAAAATCCATTTAGATGATGAATAATAAAGTTTATCAGAATATCCAATAAAAAATCTTAAATGATCTATAAAATTAGCGGAACTATTCAGTTCCTTTCAACACAAATTTTCCATTTTACTCCCGTTAATTTTAATCATTAAACATCCATTGAAATCGTAATCAATGCTTTTTCATTTCTATTCCATTTCATTTGATGCTGTTTTATTTGTAATTTTGCCACATCTCAAAATGAAAAGAGCTTTCAGTTCAGTGCTCAAACAGCTATAAACATTCATCGGTGTAATTTAATTAAATTTTTTTTTTTTTTGTGAAATCCCACTTTAATGTTTGTGTTTATTTCCAATTTTATCCATGACGTGCTGCTTGTTCCGTTTGTCTTGTACATGGCAACGATGATGTTGATCCACATTGAGATTTTTTTTTCTTCTTTAAGCTTCTCATTATGATTTTTCAGCGGATTTATTGTTGGAAATATTGGATGTTATAGACACTTTGGGTGGATCTGACTGGTTGTTTCATTGATATTAAGGTAATTATAAGTCAACTGGATCTTATTGAGTGTTTTATTGTGAGCTTGGACATTAAAATCTCGACAATAATCCAGTTTACTGGATCTTACTGGATCTCGTATTTTGAACTCGGATATTCAAATTTCGGTAAGAAATGCTCTACTGGATCTTCTACTGTCAGCTCGGACACTGAAATCTCAGCTATAGAAGCACTACTGGATCATCTATTCTAAGCATAAACACTAAGATCTCGTTAAAATAAGCTTTACTGAATCATACTGGATCTTGAATTGCGAACTCGGATAATGCTAACTTCACAATAGAAATTCAGTAAGGTCCGGAA
The DNA here is from genome assembly GCF_022539635.2 of Chironomus tepperi. Lineage (NCBI taxonomy): Eukaryota > Metazoa > Arthropoda > Insecta > Diptera > Chironomidae > Chironomus > Chironomus tepperi. Next base: position 1,117,470 of record NW_027226473.1, read on the forward strand.
CTGACTTGTAAGTTCGATAGTGACTTAAGTCAGAATTAATCAAGTAAGAAGGTCATTGACGTGATTAAGCCTTAAAATCACAACTTATGTAAATGCGCCTAAGTCAACCAAATCTAAAATACTCTAGATTTTTCTACTAGTTCCTTTTATTGTTCATACTTTATATTTTTCTCCTCGCTAAAATGAGTTCTTTCTGCGGTATGCCATTATAATTTGTGTGCTGTGATGCTGTGGTATAATGAAAACTTTTTTTTTCTGTTGCTTATGTCAGCACAAAAAAAAAGAAAATTCTCATTGCAATTTCCCTCCACAATAAGAATGATGTGCAATTTTTGTAATTTAAGAGAACACTCATTTCATCTTTCATATATAATGTATGTGTATATGTATAGCAATCATGAAATAACTTTACATCTAAGATCTTAATGTCATGGGTGTTGTTAAATTGTGTGTTCAGATGGAAAGTTTATGAGGATTTGTTTCTGCTCGATAAATTTTGAGGCTAATTGACGTTGAGATTTGACATTTTAGAGCGGGATTTTTAAGGCAGTAGCTTTGGTCATTTGATGAGAATTGATGGGGATTTTCTTGGAATTTTCGAGTTTCTTAGTGCAGTTGTGGGCAACCTGTGTGCTCCGGAACACCGTTGTCCCGCAAAAAATTCTTAGAAATTCTATTAACCGTGTGCCGGCATCCGTGTGGATGGTAAGAGAGCTCGTGGGAGACCGAAGAACTCGTGGAAGGAAGCTGTCGATAGAGACAGCATTGCATTTGGTATTGGCAATTGGCAGACTCAAGCCGGCGATAGAACCAGCTTTAGGCGTCATCTGAGGGAAGCCAAGGATCACAGTTGATCTGTACAGTCAGAGAAGTAAGTAAAAAATGAGCCGTGTGCGACTTCGGTCCTAGCTTAGCATCAATTGTCCCAGTGCCGTGTTTGGTTTCGGTCCAGACTTACCATCAAGGTGTGCCAAAATAAAAGGTTGCGCACGATTGCCTTAAAGCATTAAAAAAAATTAATTATTTTCAACCTTGACCTGCAAACTTCATGGAATTTAATATCCCATTTCACAAAAAAAAAAATCATTAAGAGCATCCTTAACTGCACATAAATCATTATGACTTGCTGAAAAAAAAAATTTATGATGTCAAAAAGTATGTTCATTTCAGATGTAAGTTAAATAGGTCAATGGGTTATTTTATCTCTCACGACCATGTTAGTAGAAAATGCTCTAAAAATTACAGCCATATAAAAGATGGGTGGAGTAACATGTAAAGATAATTGTCATTTGACAAACGTGACTACTGGTCATAAAACATATCGAATGAGTTAAAGTTTTTATTGTTTTATGATGATGACGATGATGAAAATTATTACATGGCAAGTCATGTGCTAATCCAATGATATGTGTCAGATGTCGTTAAATCATTAAAGATTTATTCATTATTTTTATCATGTAGATTGGTTTATGTGGATGGAATTAGAAATGAATGAAAAAGACGTGGAAATGGGAAGGAAGTTGGAAATTTGCTTGAGGAGGGTAAGGAAAGTGGGTTTGTTCGTCATATGTGCCATACGGGTAATTAGAGTTTTGCAATCCCGTGTTTGAATTTTTATGTAAAATTGGGATCAATTCTTACTTAATTCCTTGGCTTGAGTGCACGAGGTCTAATTGCCGCGCGTAGGAAATGTCTGAAGACAGCTCCATCCTTCGAAACCTTCTACCAGTCCGAGATATTAGGGACTCTAGCGTCTTTTTCAACACGTTCAAATCCAGGAATTCTTTGGTCTTCCAGGAATTCAATTCAGTACATTTTGACCCCAGGATTGAACATTCTAAGGCTAATAATAGGGCATGTCAGACGTCGAATCTAGACTTACAGGTTATAGGATCCGAACCCTTGAACAGACAAGAAACATGCTTATGAATATGTTCACAATATTGACCATTAAGGATCAATTGATATTGATATTGAATATTGACTGAATATACTCAAAGTCACGTTCATTTATATGAGTTACTCAATATCTGTTAAGGGTCACTCCTTTACTGTCTATAATTTACAATGAAAGGCTATGATTCGCATTTCTAGTCCATATAATTCCGAAATAAAGATATTTAAGCAATTCCTATGTTGAGTCTCAAACCCATGACCATTGGATCGGTTAGTAATAATTAAGTTTCAAAGAACGGAACCAGTACATCATTGAACCACTTCAGTTCAAGAAAAACCTTAGCAAATTAAATATTTTGTTCTAAGACAGCTTTGCTTCCACCACTAGATACATTTCTTATTTCTTTACTGTACCTATGCTGCTGATACTCTTTCCTACTGTTTTCTGTGACAAGTATGCTTTTGGAGCTCCTAGTTGCAATTTCATTTGCGGATTCTAATCAAGCATAGTGTAGCCAACTTGATATGCTATTCTGTCCCAGCAATGACAGACAGAATATACCTCTAGCTCGTGGTTACATCACATCTGTAAAAGTATTCAGCATTGAATCATTTCAACATTCATTACAAATTAAGTCCATTGTTTTAATTAAATTACTTTTTTCCCACAATGAAATGAGAGCAGGGTTCTAAAGAAATTGAAAATGATATTTATTTCAAATCCGTACTTATGAATGGAGATTTTATACCTGTCAAGCACAAATACACGCCTAATGTCATCCTCAAGAAAATTTCCTTTGTTTTTTTATTTAAGAATATTTATCGTTCTTTCCATACGCGTGGGTTTAATCATATAATAGAATTTTTTCAATACCTCTGCTAAAAATAAAGCATTAAATTTTTATTTCAAAAGCTTACCGATCCGTGAGAAAATTTTGGTAGGTAAATACAATTACGCTTAATAAGATATAATTTTTTTTTGAGACTTTTGCGTCATGACAGAGCCAAAAAAAGGGCTCAAAAATTTTTCATCGCATTTAAAAATCTTCTCTGTTTACATAACATCCATGACAGAGAAATTAAGGTAAATAGTATCACAAAATACACCTGACAACCAGCCGTGAATTAAATTTTTCTTGTTGCCTTTGCTTCCAACAAAATAATCGCATGATGAAAATTTATTTTAATAAAATCTTGAATTTTTCATTAATTTTCATTCCTTTATAAACTTATTTTGTTCCAAAATTTTTCAAGTACCTCGGATGAAGAAGAGGAAGTGCTAGAAATATGAAAATGTAAACAAAAAAATTTCTCTCGTCACAAAGTAAATTTATTTAGAGCGTGGATTATGAGAAAGCTACTCGAGCTTTAAGATTTATTAAAAATTAATGAACCTTTACATTGACATTGACAAAAAAGCAGCATCGTTGTTCTCTCGTGAGACACAAACTATGAGTGCTGTAGGAGTTTTGTGAAATATTTTTTTTGGATGATATCCTTGAGTTGATTCTGTCTGATTGCCCTTGACATTATTATTTTGGAGGATATTTTGAGTTGGGCGGATGTTAAGGAAATGGGAAAGGCTTTAAATTTTTGATTTATTGCTCGAAAGGTTTACTTTAAGAATCTTTTAGAGCAGGATGTGATTGGAAGGCTAATTTAGTTGTTCAATTGCGGGTTTTATGGCCAGATTCTCAAATGTCAAGTTCGTAATTAGGCAAATGATTGACTAATCAAAGCATGATTTATTTGGGTTTTAAATGGTACTATTTGCCCACTTTGCATTGATCTAGAATTAAGGTCAACAAGAACTAATTGTATCATTTGTAGATGCCCAGGCTTTCAGTTATTGGCCAAAACCTAATAGCTATTGACAAGTTAATGTTCTTTTGATGTCAAACAGCACAAATCGGCTAATCAATTTAAAATCAGGCACCAAATCAGCGTAATTCTGAAATAATGCAGGTTTTAAGCCGAATCTAGCACTAAGTCAGAGTAACTTCAATCAGGGGCTGATTTTTGAGCTATTAAATGATCTATGCTTTTCGGATCTACTTGGTTAAGCGTCAAAATGTGTCAGAATCAACCAATAAAGATGAGTCAGGACCCAAACCCATTCCTAGACATAAAATTTCTCCAATTCACTAGGTTTTTTGAGATGCGTCAATCCCAAAAGTTCAAAAATCTACCCAACAAACTCATCCAAATTTTACCCGACCTAAAAATTCACACAATCTACTTCTCATTTACTTGTTATCATCATTATGATCACTTTCATTTCACTTGTTATTAAATTTTTGCTTTTTTTCTCCTTTCTTTTCTTCCTATCGCACTTGCTTATTCACATCTTTTTTTTATCATCAGCTATCTTTTTCTTGTACGCAGTACTTATTATCAGAAAAAAAGAAAAGTGAAATGAAATGAAGCAAAAAACGAAAGAAGGAGAAAAAAAGTTGAGATAAAGTTTTTTTTTTGGTACTATATAGAAAAATGAAGATTGCGAGGAGTAAGGCATGCAAGTTGGGATATTTGGGGGATTGGATATTAAAGCGAATTTGTTGTTGATGTTTGATTTTTATGGTTTAATAATTCGCCAGCCGTACATAGCAATTGTGATCCATGACATCCCATGAATGTTGCTTAAAACTGGTTCTATTGCTGGCTTACTTACTTACTTACAGGAGCAATGTTCCGACTAGGAGCCATGTTCCGACTAGGAGCCATGTTCCGACTAGGAGCCATGTTCCGACTAGGATCCATGTTCCGACTAGGAGCCTTAGTTGCTACAAATGGATTTCTATTTCACTTTATTGCTGGCCGAATCACAAAACTTGTGCAAATTCTCATTTTTGAAATCTGACTGACATTTCTTCATTACTGTCCTATATCATGTTGCTTTTGGAGCACCAGGACGCCTTTTCCTTTGAGGATTCCAACCAAGGGCTGTATATCAAGCTTGTGTCCCTCCATCAGCTATAACACTATTTTTATCGCTGACTACCATTTGTCAAATGACAATTCTAAGAGCAATACTGTTTCGATTGACTTCTGAGCTTCACAAACCACCACAACTTGGTTAATTGATCCAAAATTCGGTACCCGATCAAAATCATTCTGACATGTTGCCAGATTTACACTGAAAAAGAAACAGGGATTTGTGTTATTCGGGTTAGTATTACTTCCATTTCTTCGATTTTCTGCTACAAATGATGAAAAAAGTTTCACATTATAACAACAAATAATAGGTGAAAGAACGGTATAAAGGAGGAAAAAAACTTATTGTAATGGTAAACAATTTGTCAAAAAAAGAGAAAAATTTTTGAGGAGGAAAAAGAATCTCATCTCAATAAAAATTGTGTAAGAATAATTTGTAATTGAGAGCAACAATAAAAGCATCAATACCTAAAAAACTTTTCTTCTTGTTCCTTGATGACGAGTAAATAAGAAATAAGAAGTAAAATGAAAATAAATTGAGCGAAAGTTTACGACAAGTTTTTGATTTGCTGCAATTTATTACAAAATAAAAAAAATAAAAAGTTTTCATCTTCTTCCTTTTCAAAATGTTAGAAAGGAGATGAGATTGACTTGAGAAAAAAGTTTATAATTAAGGTATTGATAGACCCTTTTCAGCTTTCAAGTGTCTCGTCAGATTTTTTTTCTTCTATTTCGACCGTATTTTTCGACAATTTTATTAAATATCTTACATATTTTCTTGGATCTATTAGACCTGAATATTGTTGTGATTATTTGCTGGGGAGTAGAATGTTCGAAAAGGAAAAATGTTGGAAATTCAGCATCAGATTGAGACTTAAGTGCACTTTTGTTCATTGAATTATAATTTATATTCAAAAATCAATAGCTGACGTGTTTTCTAATTGAAAATTGTAGCTTTTGCAAAATAACGGTCAAAATTGATTTAAAAATCAACGACCTGAAAATTTGAAATTTTTGAAAGACAATTTCCACGTGTTTTTCCATATTTAATTTTAAAATCATAAATTAATGCATTAATTCATGTTTTTTAACAACTAAACTTATCAATTTTGACTTAAATCGATAGCAAAGAGCTAATGCTTCAAATCCGAGCACTCTACGATGTCTAATTACTGAGATCTCATGCTTTAGTCAACCACCCAGCCAATCAAAGTGAAGAAATAAGCTTCATTTCTTCAAAATCCCCTAAAACTCTTCCAAACTTATCATAAAATATGTAAACGACCACAAAAAATCTTCATAAATCACACATTCGTCAAAAAATCACATCTTATGACTTGCCTTTTAAATAATTCACTCGCTCCAAAAAACTGCATCCAATTTTTATTTCCATTCCAAACCATAAATTTTCTTCACAAACATTAGTGTGCAGCACAGTAAATCATGCAAAAATAAAAAAAGTGAACGATATGACAATGTTTTTTTCTTCTTCTACTTAAAAGCTTCTATTTTATAAAGCAGAAAAGAAAACATTATGAGGACATGTGAATGTGGAGTGCATATATAGAAGCATCCATACAAATGTCTCTGATAATGTTGTTTTTCTCACGTATTGTCATAAAAAATATTTTCCCATAAAATACAATTTTATTGATTGAGGGATAGAAAGAAAAAAAAAGTTCTTTTAAAATGCTCCTTTTATTATGTTTGAGAAAGCATGCATTGTGATGTGACATTATGTTTGTACTTAATACATTAGGAATAAAGGAGTCATTTTGGAGTGAATCAGTACGATGTTGTTCCATAGTAGTATTTTCTTGACATTCTGTCTTGGATTTGCAGGGGCGTAGACAGTTCTTTTCTAAGTGGATTGGGAAGGGGAGTCGAGGGTATGGTGAAAGCGCTCACGGATAACCAAAGAACTTTTGGTAGGAACTTGACAATAGTAATGGACAGTAATGGAAAGCTGACGATAGTAATGGACTGTAATGGAAATTGACAGATGGAAGTCAGCAATTGAGTCAACTTTAGGCGCCATTTGGGGGAGACTATGGATCATTTCTGAGCTGTATGCCCAAAAGGGAGATTATGAACCCATACCTATCCTCATCACCCGTAATAGACCTCTATTTATTTGCATATCTTGCGAAAAAGTCAGCTTTAGGTGTCATCTGAGTTAGGACATGAGTCACAATTCAGACTTTTCCAAAATGAGAGAGGGGAGGAGGGGATATGTGCTTAAGACTCCCTAACCTTCTCCCTGAATACGTCCCTGACTAGTTGCGTGTCTTGATGACTGTGATAAAGAACAAAATTCCCTAAGCATTCCTCAACAATCCACAATCGCATGTAAATTTTCTGGAACTTTTGATTAACAAATTTATGATGCATGATGAATAAAATATTCAAAACATCACATAATCTATCTATAATGATAATATTCATAAAACATATTTTAGTAGGAATTCATGATTTTACATCTAAATGGCATATTACCTTATACGACTTTACCTTATTTGTATGTAATGCCAAAAGCTAAAACAACAAAACAGAAATTTTAACTTTATGGCATTTACAATGGCTGTTTGCAGGGGATTGAAACATTTTGAGTTCATTTTAAGTCCATTTGGACAAAAAGTACATCCATGTCCAGTTCATCTACAATCAATAAATGTAATTCAAAGTTTTTTTTCTTATTTTCATTCAATTACTTCCCGAAAAAGAAACTTTCAATTCCCTTGCCAAATAATGTATATCCATATCCATATGCTTCTGATATTTCACGATGATGATGATGCCATAGGAGCATATTGTACATAAATATACACACATATATGTAAAATACATTCCATAATGTGTATCACATTGGCATCTAAATTACGCTCCTTCAGAGCATGATGTACTTCGAATAAACATTCACATGAATACTATATATCGGAAAATTCAAACATTATGAGGAATGTGAATGTTTGTAATACACACATATCTTTGTACCATATATATTATGGCATGAGTGCATACGTGATTCATTCGATTCTGGATTATAGAAGAAAAAGAACCAAATGAATAAACAGAGCTTTTTTTGAAAATGAATAAGGAGCTTTTTCTATTAGAGGGAGCTTTTCATAAAATTCTTGGCTATAACTTGGATAGTGGTAGAATGTTATGCTATGAATCCTTAAAATTCAATTATATGTTTGCCTCTATATTTACCGAGTGACACAATGTTGCTTCTGACAACCATTTGGAAGTTGCACGAAGTCTTGTATTAACGTCCTACGATTTACAGTGGATCAATAGGAACTAATCATCTTCATGGAGTCCAGAACCTAGCATTGCCGGTTCCTATGCATGTGGATTAGCTTCTGATCTTAACGAAATTCTAGTCGGGCGTTTCAAAACTGTTAAAGATGTAACTACTCGCGACCTCAATCATTCATTTGCTGGGGTTAAACCTCAACATCCCTACTCCCAACATCTCCAAGCGACGCTTCTAGGGCTGATTTCTAGAGCAACCTATAGCACCCTAACGTAGGAACGGCTTCGACTAATGACAAAAACTTCTAAAAGAAGAACTTAGAGTAGACTCGAAGTCTGTATGAACATTAGTAGTCCTGAACTGAATTATCCTTACAAAATCCGAGATGACTTTATGCTCTGGACTTAAAAGTCAATTGCAGATAGCTTTTACCAAGGAAATACTCTAACATACAAAGAGTTTGATTTCAAGACACAGAAAGACCACTAATGTACCTAAAGTGATCTCTTTGCCTGTTAAGCATAGTCAGTTTCGATTACTGGAAGTAGATGCCGTATGGATGTCCATATAGTAGAATGTACTTAATTTGTCCAGTTCTGATTTCTATACTTTGTATCAGTATCCACAAGATTAATACTTTGCGGTTCAAAAGTTGTCATTTTAAAAAATAATTTAACAAAGTTTAGCTTTTAAATCTCATAATCCCAATCTCTGCAACAATTTTTCATTCATCGTCTTCAACCTTAATCGTGCATGATGAAGCTTTAAATCACCCACAGGCCAGAACACCCACGCAAATTTTTCCATAACCACCGAAAATGAAAATCACGGGTTTCCAGAAACACCACTTGTAAATGTATGTGGTGGTTCTGGAATGTAGTGAATTTCATAAACACCACATGTATTTCCAAGTGGTGGATAAAATCACACGTGTGATTTTAAACACCACATACATTTGTACGTGGTGTTTCTGAAATCACGTGTGTTTCAAATCACCCACAAAATTTCGTTTGTGGGTGATTTGGGAATTAATGTAATTTTTCATGAAGTACAAAATTACAAATTTCAATACAAAATTTTATTGAAATTTTAAAGTTTTTCTTTAAAATAATTTTTATTTTTAGATTTTGAGTAAAAAATTAGAAATTCAATTTTTGATTTATTAGAGTGATTTATTGTGTTATGAGCCTTTTTACTATAAGTCGAAAGTATGTAAGCATAATTACTTACTTAGCTGGCGTATATATCAATTTTGATCCATCGCCTACCTCATATGACACATAAAGCTGGCTCTATCACTCCGTCTCCCAATTAAAAATACGAAATGCAATACTACCTTTATCGACAGGTTCCTTTTAGTTCTTCCACTAACTCTTTTACGATCCAAAAAATCGGATATATAGATCGTATTTATTAGAGCTTCTACAGGTCTTATAATAACATGTTCAGCCCATCAAAGTCTGTTCCTTTTGACACTTCTTATAATATCAGCCTGCAGTTCTGCGTTGCTCCTATATTTATACTGGCGGATTCCATTGCGCTACCTGGCGGATTCGTTTCTTATACATGATTAATTTGGTATGTCTTGAGATTCTCGACGTCAGTAGATATCTAACTAAATAGTATACTAGCTGGGCTGCCAATATCCTTCGCTTAACCTCCAGTGTTGTGTCAAAGTTATTGCTAATAATGATTCTCAAGTAGACAAAGTCGTTGACCACTTGGGATTTCTTATATCCAATAACTTACTCATTAACTCGAAAACCAATCGTATTGGCTTCTAACTAGCTTTCAGAATGTGAGACTTTACTAACGATAGAAGAGTGATTAGCCATATGTCTATTAATCCAACTTAGAGCCTAGATTATTACAAAAGGCCATCCATCTGACTCTTTTTTGTTTGATTGCTGGTCACATCACAAAGTACAGGCCACATCACTTGAACAGATTCTCTGTTTTGACATCTAATTCACATTCCCGTATTACTGTTCTACGCCAAGTTGCTTTTGGAGCACCAGGTCGCCTTTTTCCCCAGGCTGAGAACTTCCATACAAATACGGCTAAATACCGCCATACCCATACAAATACCGCGATATTCCATACAAATACCACTGATACCGCCTAGTTTCTGAGCCTGGCTTTTTCCTTGTGCATTCCACCCAAGCGTGGTAGAACAAGTTTGTGTTTTGGTCCCACTTACAACAGCTTTCCTAGTGTTTCGCATTCGAAGAATGTGACTTATCCAGCCAAACTTTTTCACTTGAGTGCTTCCTTATGAATGTCAGAATGTCTATGTATGCTTACATACTTTCGACTTATAGTAAAAAGGCTCATAACACAATAAATCACTCTAATAAATCAAAAATTGAATTTCTAATTTTTTACTCAAAATCTAAAAATAAAAATTATTTTAAAGAAAAACTTTAAAATTTCAATAAAATTTTGTATTGAAATTTGTAATTTTGTACTTCATGAAAAATTACATTAATTCCCAAATCACCCACAAACGAAATTTTGTGGGTGATTTGAAACACACGTGATTTCAGAAACACCACGTACAAATGTATGTGGTGTTTAAAATCACACGTGTGATTTTATCCACCACTTGGAAATACATGTGGTGTTTATGAAATTCACTACATTCCAGAACCACCACATACATTTACAAGTGGTGTTTCTGGAAACCCGTGATTTTCATTTTCGGTGGTTATGGAAAAATTTGCGTGGGTGTTCTGGCCTGTGGGTGATTTAAAGCTTCATCCCTTCAATATCATGAGAAAAGGATTGAAATTTATTGCCGAAGTACGATAAGACTTTCTATAAGACGAAAAAAAAATAGGTATCGACCAAAACTTACCTTCTAGCATATTGTCATGCATTTGCGAAAAATTCCTATACCAAATGTCAACGACAATCGCAAAAAAAAATATTTCACTCGTATCGATGAATTTGTGTCAAGAATGCATTAGTTTCGCAATGAATAGACAAATTTTATAGTTTGTAGTTTTTGGTGTTTGGTATTGTTGTGTGGACAGAGTTGGTAATTGGGTGTCTTTGGGTATATTTTGTGTTTCACAATCGGAAATCAACAACAACCTGACGATCGATGGTGCCCAGTGACACCTTCAACCTGCAGCCTGCTGGTGGCTGATGAAACGAGCGACTGACCTAAACCGGTCGCTGAGGAAACCTAAACCAGCGACTAGCCTAAATCAGCGACTGACCTACATCTGTAGCTGATGAAACCAGCGACTGGGCCTTCACTGATGGCTGTTGAAACCAGCGACAGAGCCTCCACCGGGTGGCTATTGAAACCAGCAACCGGCCTTCACCGGTGGCTGTTAAAACCAGCAACCAGCTTTCACCAGTAGCCGTTGTCATTTGCTACCGGTGGCGGCCGATCGCTGGTGACATTTACCACTCGCAGCAATCAATCACCATGCGGCAACCAATCGCTAATGACATTTTCCACCCACAGCGGATTCCCGTAACCCAATTCCCAACTCTAGTTGTATAATCCATAACGATCCGCGTACAACAATGTGGAATTTCACATTTGGAATTAAAATTTAATTGAAATCAATATCAGCACGATCCAAAGTTATAAAATTGACATTTTATGCTGCACAATGCATATGGAATTATGAATAGAAAAATAGAGAAAAAAGCATATTGAAAAGTTTGTGCTGACTCAGGAGAGTATGTGACTAGATATTCTGGATATTTGTTTGAACGTTTTCAAATTTAATTCCGGAAATATTTTAAAAATTGAAATCTTCAAGCTTAGGTACCCAAAAAAATGTTTGTTTGTTATTCTGGACAGAATTTCTATTTCTGACCTAATTTTTCAAAGATTTTGCTGTTGCTGTAGATTCTTTAATGGCATAAATCAACAAAACTTTTCATTTATCTCTCCCGATGAACTTACTGTACGTGTGGATTTTAAGCTTTAATTAATTTATGACTCCTTTATGCTGAAAGACAGAATAGAAAAAAACTTTTTCTATGCGATAAACATGCTGATGATGATGAAAAAGTTTATGGAAAAAAATCTTCGACTTTAAACTTTCTCCGTAATTAAAAAGAGTTTTCTAAACTTCAACTCTGTATCATCCATCAACCCTTTATCCTAACTGTTAAGTTTTCAATCAATATACTCAATAAGTTTTTCAATATTCACGGTCAATTACCTTCTTTTGTTATACTCATGAATCAATTTAAATATGGAATATTATCTTATACCTAGACGCATAAATTATTGAAAATTGAATATTTATGTAAAGTATGGGATGAGAAAATTTGCTTAGCGCTGTTAAATATTCATAAGGTCTCCCGAGGAGCACAAGTTGGTTAGGCTATCCACATTCCGACACTAGGCTGTTTTAACACTGACATGGTGCTAGAATGACTCTGACATTGTGCTAGCATGACTCTGGCATGGTGACAGAGACGTAAAACCGAATCGGGCACCAAGTCAGAATCATCCCGAGAGAAATTATTAAGAAATGATGAAAAATTATGCTCAGCAAAATGATTTTGTCCTAAGTCTGCAAGGGAAACATTATAATTTCATAATGTTAATTAGATATAAAGAAGCAAAAGTACCTTGATAGCTCAAATCTCACCAAAAACCTAGTGATTTTTCAGCAGTTAATCAGATCTAAAGAAGCAAAATTGCCTTGATAGCTCAGTTGGCAAGATGCAGGTCACAAAATAGGTGTTGAATTTGGACAATTGGGTTCAAATCTCACGAAACAGCCTTGTGATTTTTCAGAAGTTTAGATACTTTAGCTTCTTAGTTTTTCGTCTTAAACTGCTATACTTCCTTACTTCGCTGGTCGTCCAGATCAATTGTGATCCAAGACCTCCATGCTCTATCACTGGCTTCCACTTGCCAATTTTCAATACCAAGCGCAACACTGGTTCCTATCTTCCTTGGCGAAGGAAGTAAGTAAGATAATTCAGCTTCTTACTTGTAGTAGTTTAAGACGTAAAACTAAGAATTGAGCAATGTGAGACGTTGTAACGTGTTATGAATGACATGGCTGTCATCAAACCTTAAAAGCTCCATAACGAACCCTTCTTTATTTGTATTACTCGGGTAAATATCGCAATATATCAAAAGAAACCATAAATTTCATCATTCCAATTTATTAATAGTAATTCTCATTAAAGCCTATGGCTTTAGCAACACAATTTAATGATCCATAACCTTGAATATTAGCTAAAAATAATTATTGTTATTGACAATAAGAAGGTCCTTTTAATAAGCTTGAATTTATCGATGAATGACTTCCATTAAAGCTGTCTGGGGTTTTATGTGATTTTATTAATGATTTGTAAATAGAAAAAATGTAATAAAAATCGATACAATTACTACTCATTTGTCACACATTTTTATTCCTATACAGCACAGACATTAATTATTTCGTATTTGGTTATCATGCTTCATTTACTGCATTCACTTTTATTTTTTCATACTTCAATATTTATTAACACGAATCGTGTCAATCGATGACATGTTTATTTTATTTCTCGGAATCATATATCACATCCATAAGAAGCTTATAAGCTTTTGTTAACAAAATATTGCTATATGAATCAATTAAAATTCATTACGAGTGGCGATGACAATGGAATTTATTGAGGATTTAAATAAATTTCTTCGAAATCAGACGGGATTTTTTTGTATTTCCATAAATGAATTTCAAATAACGCAACATTATAATTTCCACGTCTTATTGTCAACCCCCTCCAGATCCAGATAGCAGAAAATCAATTTATGCATATATTCATGGCGGGAATATAAAAAAATCCACCAGATGAGAATTTCGTTAGGCACAATTTTTCTCTAGAAATTCATTCCCCATACCCGATTGTGTATAAAATAATACTTTTGACAAATATGACAGTTTCTATGTATGAGATGATGGCACACAGCAGCATCACAATTTATCGCATCGAGCTAAGTGTAGCTAGGGCTATGAAATGAAAATCACTTTTTTCCTTCCTTTTTTGTTCACTTTAGTCTGTCATGTGATTTGTAAAAAGGAAGCCATTGGTGATGATTTGACGGCTTAGCAGGATTTTGTATAGTTTTATGTCCTGCTGTTGGTAGATTTGCTTGTTCATGCTTGGATAGTTTTTAGTGATCTGCATACTTTATTATTCTAGATTCAAATTGAATAGGCTGTGTGATTAGTTGGGTTGTGTGTTTAGATGTGAACTTGACGTTGTTTGGACTTGTTATAGACTTGACATTTGTGCGCATTTTGCCATTTGATGGCGTTGTCATTGTGAGAATCCAAGTCATATGGACGGCATTCTGTACAATGATTGAGAGGTCGGCTTCTGGTGGGAATCGAACTCACAGAAATGCAATATAGATTCTGATCTGTTGCTTAACCACTCGGCCACATAGACCGTACTATCGAGCTAGCAGACTAGCCTATTTATGGCTCGATACCCCAGAACCCACTCTGATCAACCTCCACAGCCATATTTGACCATACGTCTAGTAATTAACTCGATATTTATGCATTTTGTCATAAAACATGGCCTGTTCCACTCGAAAAATGTAACCTTAATAGGCAAAAGACCTTGATGATCCACGAAACTTCTTCTCAAAATTCTTCAACTCCGAATATTTGCTCAAATTTGCAAAATTTCTTCAAAATTTCAGACTTTTAGCAAATTTCTTCATCTCCAAAAATTTTTAGAATCTTCAGAAATTTCATCAGCCACTCAAGCATTAAAATATGCGCACTAGACTAAAAGGTATTTCTATCAATTCAAGGAATTCCTCCCTTCTTCGTTGCTTCTTGCTCAACACGCAGCAGCTTCTGCTACAACATTTTATTATGATGATTTATGCAATGAGATTTACTGTCGTGTAACTGTGGTGTGAAAATTGGGTATTTGTGAGTCTAAAAGTGTGAGTTCTATAGCACGTGTATGTGTGTAGATGCGTATAGTAATAAGCATACACAAGAAAAAAAAGTACGACCGATACGATGCGGATGTTATATCTTATTTTTATATGATTTCTAGTAGATGGAGTAGGAGGACAAAAAAAATACCTTATATCAAGACTAAAAGCATTTCTACTTACTATCGGCATAACCCACCACCATCACCAAAATGATTTATTCCTTACCAGAAGACATACACAAGAAAAAATTTTTACTCAGCTTTTCTTTTCATTCCATTTCATTTACGATTTAGGCACTTCGTACGAGAGCAAAGAAGCAGCGAGCAGCTAGAAAACACAATATATCGGATCTAACAGCTGGTGGTAGTATAATTGAAAATATAGCACAAACAAAGAGATTAGCTGAGACGACAATGAATGATGGTAGTAGTAAAAGCTCAAAAATTATACCGGAAGAGGAGCGACCGACCAATACAGGTTCTGGATCAAATGAGGAGGATGATGATAATGCTGGGTAAGAAATATTGATTTTTAGAGACATGACAAATCTGATGAAATTTCCTCAAGGAACTAATAAATTTCAATATGGCATAGATCAGTTCCTAAAAAGTTTATTAGATTTTCTTGACAAAAATCATCTGAATTTCTATATACATATTAGCACTACTCACAAAAACTTTTTCAATAACGATAACTAATAGTAAAGTAAGATAAATTACATTTCATTCGACATTTCACAATCCATTCATCATCTTCAAAATGTATCCGAAAGGCAGTAAATTTCAATTTTCTACATATTTATGTAGACTATTTGCAGTATAGACGAAGAAATCGAAGTATGAGAGAGAAAGTCTCGTCTGACTTTTCTTCTAATTTCCTTAATGTTTGCATGAGAAATGACAATGAATCATTGTTGATTTAAAATTGGGTTAAATTGGGTATTGAGGAGCTGAGAAAAATGAGTTTTGGAAGATTTAGATTTATTGTGTGATGAAAATGCAATCGTTAAGCTTTTGGGGGTGATTCATGATTATTAATTTTAGTATGGTGAAGCTAGGATGTTTTTTGGGAGAAGTTATGATTATTTTAATTGAAATGCAAGAGTTTATAGGGAATTAGACACAAAACCGATCTAATGACCGTCAAATAATGGACAAATGTGGATTTTTTCAAGGCAAGATAGGAATTTTGACACTAAACCCCGTTAGACACGTCTCAGAATGTAGTTTGGAAGGTATACTGAGTTAAACAAGCAAAACATGTTACCTCAGACCGGCGGAACTCTTACTTGGTGTAGGATTTCATCGAAATCGGACTTACACTCGAGTCACACTGTGAATTTTCAATGCTACATTCTTTGGAGTTGCTAATTAATCCGGAAACCACAAGGTGTAAAAATAGCTTAAAATAAGGTACTAGGAGTTGATGTCTCGATACACACCTATCCCTACAACAGCCCATATGTACATACTTGATGCATACCTTTTGGTATACCTTAAAGTATGGGAAGGCATTTTGTAACAACTTAGGCTCCAAGTCGGAGCATGATTCCAGTAAGTGAGTAAGTAAAGTAGGGGAAATAGTAGATGTAAGTACATACATTGGGTAGATGTGGACGTTGTGGTCGGTGTGTATCGAGAAACTAGTCCTTGGCTAGTATCACTCTGGCTTCCTTTCAGATTTGATGAAATCCGGTCTTAAGCCAGAGTCAAATCAACCTGGGACTGGATTTCTGACTAATTCTACGCCTTGTGCCTTCCTGGGGTGTTTAATATCAAACTTCTAACTTAAATCAAAAGCACATCAAATATTCTGGGATTCTCATCTACCCCAGATATAACACTTTAATAATAAATAGGTCAAATATCATAAATTACTGATAATTCATTAAAAACTTTCTCGATTCATCACATCATAAAGTAATTACATATATATTAATTAACAATTGATTAATTTTCTATGCCTTACTATCTTAATTTGAGGGTAATATAGTGTAAATAATGAAGGGTCCGTAAATGATTTTCATCACGAAACTTTTCTTTCTTAATTGCTTTATCTTAGAATGAATATTTCAAGTTGAGTGCCTTAATCTTTTTACCATAACAGTGTTGATCACAATATTGAATTATTGCTCGATAATCTGAATATTTAGTCATTATTTTCTTTAATTAACTGCTGTTTGGAAATTAATGATATGAGAATAATGTGGATGCATTTATCATCATTTGCCTTACATTATGACTAAGTGACTAGACTCTATAAATTTTGTAAAATATCTTAAATTTGATCATACTCTTTAGCTTTAAAATGACAACAATAAGAATTCTAATCGGTCCAACATCACCGATATTATTTCATCGGGGGTAAGTTACGATCCCAGCACCCCAAATGAGCTGTGTGTTAAATGACCTTAAAGTGTTTCCTACTGTGTCCCTTGATGTTGATGTCAATTCTATCTGTGTATCCTGTTACCTGGTCAATTATCAGAAGGAATAATCCGTAAATTAAAGTAATTGAGCTTTATTTCCATGTCAAAAGTCGATATTCATAGTCTAGCAGCACATTGTAGTCGTTAGGGCTCAACTAAGTCGCCATGCTGATTGCTAGATCCAAAATACCCTCAAGGCACATTCCAGAAGCCACATGGCGTAGAAATGGCCAAAAATCTACCATCTGGATAGCGTTTCTTCAACTTCAGGCTAGATTCAATGAAATTCAGCCTGAGACCAGAGTCAAGTCTGGATTCTGATTTTCGACTATTTTTACGACTTGTGCCTTCACCGTGTACGAATTGTGATCACAACGTGTAGAAATAGCCGAAAATCGGGACCAGGCCAACAAAACTCAGCTTTCAGGCTGGATTTCATCGAATCTGAATTTAAGTCAGACACACACTGTCCTGAAAACAGATTTTCGTCAATTTCTTCAACGGGACTGTGCCATCAGAATACTTTTAGATCTCGGGAGAGACAGCTGTCTTCAGCCAATTTATACAGCGGAAAATCATATTTGCCCCATCATGATGCTCGAGATAACCACTCGAGAAAGTTTTTTTGTTGTCAATCCAATGAAGTAAAAACATCAACAGCCATTCTCAACAGACATAATTAATTTTCCATATTTTCCCATAATAGTTCATTCACACGAAAAGTTTCTCAAGGCACAAAAAAAAGAGACAAAGACAAGACTTTTCTCATTCACATCATTAGTTTCATTCATTAGATTCATAAATTTTCATCAGAAAAAATATCGGAAGGTTTTCATTATTGCCTTCAGTCTTGCATGTCCATAGACCAAAGTCACATCTCATACACCTTTTTTGATCTTACACACTAATACACTCACATACTGTATACCGATCACATAATTTATCGTTTTTCATTTTCCATGCTCTCATTTAATGCTACTGCTGTTTCTGTGAAAAATTTATTAGGTCACCCGAGGCAGACGCAGACGACTGTCATGTTATAGTTAACGATAAATCAACCGAATTTATGCTGGCCACGGTTGTGGAAGAAACAAGCAAGTAAGTTTTCATTATGAAAGCTCATTTTGTATTTTGCCTTCTGACATTTTTTTTTTTTGCTACTTTACTGATATGTCTATTATATCATATGACAGGATCGTTAGTAATGTTATGTTTGAGAGCATTGAAGAGTGTGTGAACATGTGTCAAGAGATTATTTCCACAAAAATGATTCTCAATCTAATATTTCGCATTCAATATCTTCATTAACTGATGCATGTTGAAATTAGAGACTTTTTATTGGTGACCAGGAAATGTCTGAATGTCAATGGAATATTTGGAAGTCCTTTTTATTCTGTTTGATGTGATTTTTGGGGTCGTTTATAAATGATGTTGCAATTTTTGGGGTTGTTTGATGCTGTAAGGCACTTTTATGCCTTATAATGATTTTTCTAGGAATATTTTGAGTCAGAGGAGCCTGAAAAGCTCACTTTTGGATGGACATCATTTATGAACGACCCCTTAAACACTCCTATCCTTTTTTGACCCCCTCTTTGTAATATTTGGACAAGATTCTTCAACTTTTGAAACAAAAGTCCCAAGCCACGTTCCCCACACTTGAATACCATACAAAAAGTCTAAGGCACACCCCCTGCATCCATGCCTTTTGCGTACCAATTTACGTTCAATCATTATGTCACCCTCTTCATCTATCTGAATTAATTTCACGCCTTACTTCCTGATCCGACTACCAAATTACAATTCTGTCTGTAAATTACCAATCGTATCAAAAATACGCTCTTCACTGTCTAGCTGTATCTCCCAAAATTATAACTTGTAATTCGATTACACAACGATGTTCCATCTCAATGTCAAAATACAAAAAAATTCATATATCTTCATATCCTTTCTCATTTTGTAGAAATGTGATGGCCCAAATAACGACCAATCAATCAGACGCAAATGGAAATCACGATTCCGGATATGCGCCATCAAATATTGAAGATGTACTTGCGGCAAATCAAACATCACAGCCGGCAAGTCCACAGGCAACAATATTTGTTAATAAAAGTGTTCATTACAATAAAGCCACAAAAAATGGATCGACATCCAAAAAACATCACACGCCAAATGCTTCACCAAAAAAGGATACGTTTAGGTAAGCGAAAAAAATGTTTATTTACTAACTGCCAATTTACTCATTGTATAATATATCCATTTCTCATGCAATCATCATCAATTTTATTTTTACTCTCTCTTTCTCTCTCTCTTTTTATTCTGTTTGATATTGTGTAGTAGTGTCGCACTAAAGCAACTATCAGCTGTACGTTCTGGCGTACAACAAGCACTCTCATTATCACGAAATGATTCCACATTGTCAGCAAATTCACGCGAAAGCTCACGAAAAGATAATAAAAATACGCAAGCATCGAGGTAAAGCTAACAAAATATAAAATAAAAATTGGCAAGGAATGAATGGAAATGCCAACAAAAAAAAAATGTATTAAAATTTATGTGAATGCTTTTTAGAATTTGTCGTGTGATAATGTGCTTCTAGTTCTTTAAGTGTCGCGAGCTTTCATTTTTTCAAAGCACAAAAATGAGGGAAAATTCAATTTGAATTTGAATTGTCAAATTAGTATGTCCAATTTTTGGGGAATTTGAATGGCGCAATTCTCATTTTTGTGACTTTTGTTATTAATTT
Source organism: Chironomus tepperi (assembly GCF_022539635.2). Lineage (NCBI taxonomy): Eukaryota > Metazoa > Arthropoda > Insecta > Diptera > Chironomidae > Chironomus > Chironomus tepperi. Next base: position 1,137,661 of record NW_027226473.1, read on the forward strand.
GTCTGATTTTATCTAAATTTTATTATATTCTGGATGTTGTGTGATGTTTTAGTTGTATTTTAGTGATGTATACTGGGAATGGACATAACCTAACCCAAGCACAATTGAGAAACAGAGCTTGAAGTCGACTTAGGTTTTGTAATAAGTTCTCGACTAGAGTCGGCTTGACACCTCGGAAAATTTGAGTCGACTTCGAGCTTTGGTGCCAAAAAGGATAAAGTATGCACATACAAAGTGTGCATTTCTGGATGTCAAATTGAAAATCAATCAAAATATCAGAAATCCTACATGCAAGACCTTAAAAATATTTCTTAAGCACGCTAAGTTTTATGCACATGGAATACTAATTTTAGATTTTACATCTGTCGACACAAAAGCTTTCTCTCCGATCAGCAGATAAGGAAATTTTGCCCAAACGTTGGACAAACTGATAGTTTAAATTAAACCAAGTACTCGAACAGACAAGTAGCATGCTCACTAGAGGTAGCGTCCATTTGGTCACTCGATATCAGTACCAGACGGACGCCACTTGATTCAGACTCTACTGTCCACTAAACTGCCATTTTGACGTCATTAAAACATGTGCTGATCAAGCTCTATCATTAAATTTCCATAAGATTCTCCAAATAGACCACAACGACTCTTCCATGAGTCTCAAAATGATCAACTAACTAACTTCATGACTATCATGATTATTATAATCTAAATAGTGTCTTTGCAGCATCTCAACACTCAATTCTACATTCTCAATTCTATATTCCAAAAGAATCTCTTAAAATTCTCCAACAAAAAGTGACTACGACAACAATCAGTTCACATTCACCAAAACTATCCCACTGCGAATTTCAAATCACATGAAGAAAAAAAGCACAAGCCACAATCAGCACAAAAAAAGACTCAAATTTGATAATTTAGTTTTTCAAGCAAATGAATTAATTTAAAGCTTAACCAATTTCAGTGCTGTGGCATTTCATTTGTGATGATAGCTGTGTGGATATGAGAAATTCCATTTAACAATTCACTCAAAATCACAAAATTTCATTACATTTTTAGTTCTGTTCATATCAAGCCATACAGACATTCCTTATCATTATCATGACATGAAAATGTTTGTATGTGTATGCCGCAAACAATTGCTTTTTTGTTACAATCTGTTATCTTACAGACACTTGTAAGGAAGAAGTATTCATTTGATATGAATGGGATATTGTTTGAATCTTTTCCTCAAAAGCTTTCCCATCCACATCTTCACATCTGAAAAATTTTCGTTCTTCTTTACATTTTATGGTAATTTGTTTGCCTTTATCATGTCCGTTCATCTTGCATTTGCTTTCTCACATGTCCGTTCGCTCATAAATGTGTATATGGTGCTCATTTTCATATCATTATGCATGGCTCGAAGGGAGGAAGAAGTATATATATATGCTCACAGATGTGACAATATAATGATGTTGATGCTTTTTCCTTCTTTTTTTTGCTTGCTTCTCTTAGATTCTATAAAATTTTATGTGCTGCATCAAGTTGAAAGCTTTTTTTTTTCTTCACTTCCTTGCATGAATGCTTGCTGAAATGAATGAAATGGAAGTGAATGAATAATTTGGATGAGTTTTGATTTGAGCGCATTTTAGAGCAAGTTTGGGATTGAATTTTAATGAGGTTTGGGTAGAGTGAATGAGCTGTCCTGACTGGATGACGGATCTCAAGTGGGACTTGAACCCGCGTTCTATGATTTCAAGTTGCATGCTCCTAACTCTGAACTATCGGGGGTTACTCGACTAAATGGCAAAAGTCGAATATAAATCGTACATTTTTTGTGTCCTAACTGTCCTTACTCCCTTACTGTCCTTAGGAAGTAAAGAGCATGGCCTCAAGCACAATCCAAGCTAAAAGTAACACTCGAGAACATGCTTACTTACTCACTTTACTTCGCTAGCCGTACAGATCAAGTTTTATCCATGGCCTCCCTCAGTCGCTCCTGAAGTTGGTCCTATTACTGGCTACCACTTGCCAATTACCAATTAGAACATGCTTAATTAATGTATTTGAGAAGAGCAAGCTCTCAAGCGCATTTTCTTTGCCAATTTGTACACTGAACTCCAATGATATCCCGTTGATAGGCCATTATTTGAATCCCATTTCAACAAGGTTGACTAATCATTTCTCGTGAAACAAAGACTCTTATTTCTAGATTTAATTCATCCTCTGAGAGAACATTCATGTGCCATTCCGTGTAATATAAGTAGCATTACCCTTTCTCCCACAAAAATCAGCTAAAAAGCTTCATATGATTCAACCCATTGTTATGACGATGCATAATTCATATAGTAATTCTTCGAAGATTCTCTCTCTCTCTCTCTGCATTCCTTCTTCATCATTCCTCCTTATTTAGCTTGCAATAATGCACATTCACATAAATTTAGTCCCCCTTTTCATTTATTTTTCTGTAATTCTTCTGCTACTTTTCTTATATTTCTTATCTAATGCATTGCATTGAGCAGTATCTACTTCCTCTTTAAATTGTGATTTTGCTATTATTATTTTATTGCAATTTTCATCTTTTTTTGCTCTTCATTGTAAAGAATAAGTTGAGAAATGATGCTACTTTTTTTGTTATATAATAATTTATTGGAATAAAGGAGGAATGAATGTGAGGAAGTATTGTAGAATGTGTTGGGGACGGTGATTCTTTTATGAGATATGAATTGGGTGTTGGAAGGATATTGGTATATATTCAGGAAGCTACTAGCTCTGTCAAAGTTGGTATTGTAAGATTTTTCAGACTGGAATTAGCATTTCAGACAAAGGAAACCTTAATTAGCAGTAGTATACTGAGGATGATGTCCAAATTGGATCTAAAAATCCAGAAAATTGTGTGACAATGCTATGTGAATTTACAGTCAAAGTAAAGTCAAGAACATATCCAGGAAAAGGTTTTTTGGGTCAAAACCCAACCTCAATCTACAATAATTCCTAATTTTCCTAAAGTTCCTACGAAAATCAATCAAAGTCCCCCTTTAAAAATTGAGAAAAATTTCCATCTACACCCGCAAGCAAAAGTTTATTGACCATCTCCAACAAGACAATTTACAGCAATTTTAAATCTATTGTTTTAAATGCACCTTACAGCCATAGAATGCAATTGATATTAGTTTGATTTTCTTTACCATTATCGTTACCTTACCAATATACTTCGATTGATTTATCCAATTTTGTTCAATTCACTTACCTTTTTTATCTTTAAGATAGTTTTGAAGCAGTGGTTCTTAAGCTTTTTTGAATTGAGGGATGTTGATTTTTGTGTTGGAGACTTGGAGTAGTTGACTGATTTATGCTTGTTGGTTAGTTGGCTGGTTGTTTGATTAGTTCTAAGGATGGTGAATTGTATCATTACAAAAGCATCCCTAGCAGTCAATAATCATACAAGTGAACTCATCACGGTACAAGGTATAAGCATTCTCACGGTATAGTAAGACATTAGTCGTTCTTAATACTAGACGTGCAACTCAAATTATAACCTGACCTTCAGGGTTGATTTGCACATTTGATTCCCAAAAAGTCATGTTCAATGGGCTTAAAGGCCTGAATGTCTCTTAAAATATACAAAAGTTCTCCCGAAAGGCAAACGGCGTGAAAAAGTCGGAAAATAATGTCAAAAAGCCAACATGACTCTAACTTCGAGTAGAATTTCACAAAATCCTTCCCGAAGCTTAAGGCACACTGGCCTTGGTCCAAAATTTTCCAAGTTTTTCATGCCATGTGCCTTTAGAATCAGTTCTTAAAAATATCTCAGCAAACCTTTCAACATCTCATGCACACGACAAACTCACGTGCCACAACACACAGCTACAGTATCACTTTTTCATTATCTCTCAACTTATACTTCGACATAAAGAAAAAAAGAAGATGAAAAACGAGTAAACGTACAAAAGTACATTAAACTTAACAATATAAATTATTTATTGCATCCGAAAGATGAACGTAAATGGAAACTTGTTGCACATTCTACATACATCGAAGCTATATCCAGTGCTTTGGTCCTTTATTTAACACTCGGAGCAGCAAGTACACACAACAATGCGAAATATAAGCTTTGAAAGAATAGAATTTATGTTTTTGAAATCCGAGGATTTAGATGGTCATAAAAATATTTTCTCTTTGGAGAAAATTGAAAATTTATTGCTGGAAAAATAGTTTTTTTATGTCAGGATATACGACAAAATGTAAACTAATAACAAAAAGCTATAAAAGTTTCAATTCAATTTAACAATTTCGAGATGAATCTACGGTAACAAAGTGAGTTAGAGCTCGTATTCCTCAAAAAAAGTGGGATTTAGTTGCTATTTGAGGAATATAAAATTGGGTTATAAGATAGTAGATGGACAAGGTAGAGTTAGAGTTTAAAATAGAGTTGTAGCTTGTATGGAAGAGTTGATTAGTTTCCATGTAATACTCTAGTCGACCTCAGGCACTAGCATACACCCTAAACAGTGCAACGTGTCCTCAACGGCTTCGATTCATTGTCATGGGAACAGTGAAGCTCATAGTTGTCCTGACGGCATCATCACGGCTGATTTCGACCCATTTTTACGGTCATGATAATCCATTTCAATAGTAGCCGTTTTAGTCAGAAACAGTAACCTGTTCAACCATTTTATTAACGCCCTGCAATCCACAGTGGATCAATAGGAACTAACCATCATCATTTTATGCGATTGACTGCATTGTGCTACCCGGAATCTCCTTAAAATCACATAAATTATTACCCAACCTCATTTGCATTTATATTAAATAATATTCAAGGTCCACCGTCACTCACATCCAGCCATAACCCCATAAATCTGTGATCTGACTAAATTTTACAACTAAAAGTTATGGCTACATCATAATATAGTCCTATTCCGACAACAGCATTTAAATGTGAAAAGAAAAAAAAAAGTAAAAATATGAGCAATTTCACTTTACATTTCACAACGAATGCTGATGGCTAAATAAGCATGAACAATTGTTGAACCTTCATTTAAAATAAAAATAATAGTAGTTACAATAACAATAAAAGACAACAGCAGTTGAAGTTTTCGGGCAACAAGAGCAATTAAATTGTGCATACATTTGTATAAACGTCATGACCTCTTATGCTGTTTTAACTTTACTGATTTTTGAGTACTTAGAATAAATTAAGCTTTATAACGTTACTGAAACAAGGTTATAAAATAGGAGATTTCAAAGTACGAGACCTGCGGTGGACAACCTTTTATATTACGGGGTACAACTTGGTTGTAAGGCTCGATTGAAACTGCACACGATTTATCGTACCTGATTTACTTACATCCATACTACGCCTGCCGTACAGGTCAATTGTGATCCATGGCTTCTCTGAGATGTCGCTTAAAACTGTAATTAAGTATATATTCCCTCTGATAACTCAGTAATACGAGCATGCGACTGGAAATGGGAAGATGTGGGTTCTAGTCCCATTCAGTATCGAGGGCCCGCATCTCTTTTGGACCAAATTCTTCATTTTGCTTGATTTTGGAAGACAAAATTCCCGAAATCCCCAAAAAATTCCAACTCCACCTCTACCCTTGATTCCAAAAGCTCAAACATGGCTTTTAGAGAATATTGACTTGACTTTTTATATTATTTGAAATGCTTCAAGCTATTCCAATCATTTTTGTACTTCCTCTATAAGCTCCTTCCATATACCATCACAATAATCCATCAGGCACTTCCTGTATGAACCTTAAAAACATAATAATCATTTTACCTACAACCTTCATATGTAATTATTACAGAAAAAGCAAATAGTCATAAAATACCTCAATTCACCTTTTTTTATGATTCTTGGTTAGAAGCATATTTAATTAATATCAGACAAGTTCTTCTCTAAGACCGTTCCACTTCCATCGGAACTCAGTACATGCAAATATGCTCATATACATACATGAACGAGAAGATTAAGATTGTTTAAGTTGCAATAAATTTTGCTCTGAAAATGAGCTGCTAAACGAGCATGAAAATGTAGATATAAAGAAGTCGAGAGCATTCATATGAAAATGCTTAAAGAAGCAGAAGAAGCAGCACCAAAAAAAAATTATCAGAGTTAATTAATGAGAATTAAGCTGCTTTAATCTTAACAAATTTTCATTATTTTCTCATACTATTATTTGGATATTATCGTCTAATAATTGTTATGGATTGTAGTCACTTTTAAGACAATAAGCTGTGCTGAATATACGAGTGTGTAAAGTCTTACATGTGTCATGTTTATAGACTTATTCTGCTTGTTTTTAGATACCTAATTAAATCACATAATTGTTTGTAGATTAAAATATATTGTTGCTTCTAATTTATGAGATTTGTCAACAGTCGTGCTGGATTTTGGAGGAATTTGAATATTTTGATGACTTCCTACCTTTAATTCTCTAATGAGAACTATGACTTAGTATTCCATTCAACTTATAGCAAATAAATCTAAAGCTCATCATGAATAATTGAATAATTTAAGGAACTACAGTGGAAATGATGACAGTAGATTTGTTTACTTATCTATTAAGCAGTGCTGCTGAAACTAAACCATTCCAAAATATTAAAAATCCATCATAATAAGTGAACGAACCCTAAGCTCATCATCATACATTCATATATTGACGTAAGTTCATTGAACGATAAATGATTCAATTATTTGCTAATGATAGTTCCAAATTGCATCAGCAAACATAAATTGTACATCCTTATAATGTTTGTTATGCTAATGTGAGCATTAAACACATTGCAAAGGATGTCTTTTTACAATACCAAGTATGGCTTCTGGGAATTTGGAATAAATTTTAATTGTTATCGTCCTGCATAATGGATTGGTTAGAGTTGTGGATTGGAATTGGTTCTTTTGGTTGGGATTTGTGTTTTGGTGCTGACTCCTCCTTTTTGGAGTTTTGTAGATGAAAATTCGTCGAAATTAATTAAAATTTTAATATTTTTGTCAAAAAATTCGTTTAAATTCAAATTTTTCATTAAAAAGTTCGTTCAAATTCAAATTTTTAAATCAAAAATCCGTTAAATTTCAAATTTTTTGTTCAAAAAATCCGTTAAATTTCAAATCTCTTTGCCAAAAAGTTCGTTGAAAATCCGAGTAAAATTCCACTAAATTTCCATCATAATCCTTTAGTCATTAACTTCAAGGAGATCAATTTTTAAATTAAAAATAACAACTTATTTAATAAAAATCCTTTCAGCAGCTTTCACTTCTTTATTTCTATAATGTCGAGAGATATGAAATAACTGAAAAATCCACTTAGCAACTTTTAAATCCCTTTTAATAGGAAAATATACAGAATCCTCTTAACATTTATTAAGAACTGAGTAATCTGTAGTATTTATAGACTGCGAGCTTTTTTTTAAATAAATCTGACAATCTTATAACTCATTTAGAGCATAACAGAACCTGCTTCAAGTCATTTACCTTCGGATTTCAGTCAATTAATCAATTGAAAAATCAATTATAAGTCAAAATCAGCAATTACAGTGCCATTAGGTCAGATTCGCATCTTACCGTGTATACGACCACTCAGCGGTGCCTTAGCGATCACCTTATGCTGTTCATACTTCCTCCTCTGTGAACGACCCCTAATCTATCTTAAAATCTTTAAAATTACCCTTTAAACAGCATTTATCATCACGTCTAGAATCTAAAAATCATTTGGCAAACAGGCGTAGTCTGCTAGACAGCTCAGAAATCCTTTATCCACATCCATTGCCAATTTGAATCAACAAACTATAGAATAAGAGTAAACTGAAAATACTACAGTGGGTGGTTGTATAGCCAGTGTAAATAAACTATTGATTCACTAACAAATAGAAGCTGTTTGTTGCTTGCAATAAATGCTTCTAAGCTAAACAAACAGGCTAAAACAACGAATGATTGTTAGTGGGGTTGGTTGGTTTGTTATGGTGTGTGAGAAATTGGGTTTGTGACTCATTTGTCCTTAGTTTGAAGTGGACTCGACTTGGAGCTCAAGTAAGAGCTGCCATGACTTCAAATCTTCCTATTCATCCCCTTCACCCAGAAAACCTGTTCCAAAATAAGCAAACGACCTCATTTGTCCTTAGTTTGAAGTAGACTCAACTTAGAGCTCTAGCTTGACTGTCACGACTTCAAAACCTCCTATTTATCCTCCTAAATTCGTTTCATCCCAAGAAAATCCGCTCCATAATAAGCAAACGACCCCTAAGTAAGACTAAACAATCAAATCATTCCTGATCCTGACGTTCATCGAACACATTTGCAGACAACTTAATGGATGTAATGTGTGTTCATAAAAAAAGCATCGACGAGATGAATATATAAGCTCACACATTTAGCAAACACTTTAGGGAGCGTTCGTGAGTTACGTAGCGGAAGAAACAGCATTTTTTGACTCCGTCCCCACTTCTTTGTCCTAACACTTCTCAAGCGGGGTTTGATTCCCGCCTCTTGATTGTCGGTCAAGTGCTCAGACCAATAGGTTTTGAACTTTACCATTTATCTGTAGCAAAATTCTAAATCCACGTCCCCCAACCTCCCCAAAGCATCACTTAATTTCCAACCCATTCCCTAAGACAGAAAAAGTATTTTTAATGAATGAATTAAACGACATTTTGTGACACATATTTGTGCTGTTGATTGTTGATATTCATTGTCATGTCCTTGTGAAATTGTGCGCTTCTGCTTATTGTGTTTCTTTTATTGCATTTGAGTTGCTCTATAAAGGAGAAATGAAATGAGATGTGCTGAAAATTTGTTGATGACATTGATGCATCAGTACACTTTGTCAGATAATTTGTTGGAACTAGACATTGACAAGATCTGGGAAAAATGCGCTGCGGACAGGAAATCTTAATGGCATGATCAACAAAAAAAAGCTTGTTTTTGTTCTTTTCAATTCCCTTCTTTACTTTTTTTGTTCATCAACAAGCATTTCTCACACATGTCATTTGCAAAAGAGCTTCTGATAAGAATGAAAGCACAAAAAACTATTCTTTGCATGAAACTTTTTTTGTCATTTATGTTTTTCTTTGTTATACACAACAAACTTTCTTTTCTGCTTTACTTCTTTGTTTGTTTATCTGTGTACTTTGTATATGTATGTTATGAGCATGTCTAAAGATATGTCTAACTTAATTGTCACAAAATTGTGATATTTACAACTTTAAATGTCTTTAGTTATGAAAATACCTGTGACATTATCCATTGCTGAAGAAAAATAAGTTTGTAACTTTCTTGAGTCGCTGGCCCGAGCGACATAAATAAATAAGAATCCACCAGGACTCAGGGATAGATTTACTTTAATCAAATTGAAGCCGCTTTCGTGTGAAGTCCATATCTCTCCCAAATAGAGGTGGATTATATTTGATATCAATAAATGTAGCCTCAGATTGAGCCGTGATACACAATCCCGAGCGACAATGTCTAAATAGGCCTTGTCACAGCTCTGTTGAGGACATGAAAGCGAGCTCCATTTGGCATTAATAAATGAATTTAGGATGGGTCAATGGGATGAGAAAACGTCCGCCATGACTCCTATAAATGCATTTAAAAGCCTTCATGTGGAAGAGATAGCCATTTGGTATTTATAAAAGCATATCACTCTGAGTATACTACCTTTATGCTGAGTATTTCAGATGTGAGCATGCTCGAAAATATTATGGTTGGGGTGCCACTACATCTCCCTAATTACAGAGAACCAATTCAATGCCATTAAGGTGCTCTGAAGGCTTCAATATGTCTGTTTTTATCCCATTAAAGTAGTTAAATTTGCTGAAGCTTACCCTAGTGATACAAGGCTTCATTTGGTTGTTATATAGATTTGGAAGCTTAAAAGACCTTGGAGTAGGGTACGGCCACGAGCTGTAGGACTGAATTTCGCATTTTAGATGCTCAGACCTGCAGTTTTTGACGAATCCTAGCTTGGAGTTCATCATGACTTCGAATAGATTCCATATGAGCATCTTCACAACTTTTGTATAGCTGCTGCTCGGGCTTATAAATGAAAAATTATTAAAAGCTCACAATAAGCAGCCTTAAATAAAAGCGCATCCCATAATATAAATTAATAGAAATTTTGAATGTAAAATAAAATTTTTCAAAATCACTGAACTTGATCAGCCATTTATTTACAGCACAAGACAACATTTTTGTTTACAAAATTGTGCCAAAAAAGAGCTTTTTATTTATTTAACTTTATTTCAACCAGCTTTTCCCACCCATTCTTACCTCACCTGTAGCTGCAAAATTTATCTCCTCGTATTTTTCTTTCTCACTTTCTCTTTTTTTTGCACGGCATAAAATTAAATATTTTATGTTTGTAGATTTGCATAAGCTGCCATTTATTTATATTTATGTAAATCTGTTATCATTTTTTTCTGTTAGTCCTGTGTTCAAACATAAAGAATGTGATGTGCGGTGCGATGTGAGAAGCATGGAGGAATTTTAAATTATTTATTTTGTCGATGTTCCTTTTTGGCGACAAGGAAAAGAAAAAAAAAGTAAATAAATTCATTTGAATTTTTCATTGGGAAATAGAGATGGATTTTGAGGAAGTTTGGTGTTGACTGTGGTGAAATTTGTGGATGATGATGATTCAAATTGAGTTATTTTGTGGGTAACTGCATGTTTGAGCGACACAAATGAAAATTCATATGAAGAAGGGTCCGCAGCAGAGCTTTTAAAGCTCCGCTAAAGCTCTTTTATTAATGTTAAATGGAAGCCGTTTCTATTTGGTAGCATTATAGGCACAGCCTGGCCTGTAAAGGCCGCTTCTGTTTGGAAACCCTATAAACACAGCCTGTAAAACCGCTTCCATTTGACAACCTTTAAGACACAGCCTGTAAGGCATATAATACTGTCAAATAGAGGTGGTTTCCGCTTAGTGTTAAAGAGCAACAGAAGATCCTTAAGTACAGAGTACTAACAGTTCACTGAAGGAATCATCTAAATTCGTGTCACTCAAGATGTAATGCCGTTAGTATTGTGTCAATCCTTGCACATATTAACAAAACTCTACATAATGTCTGAGGGACCGGTCTCTGGTGAGAATTGAACCCACGTACTCATAACAGAGTGATGCAGATATCCGATCTGCTGCATAATCACTCAGCCACAGAGTCCTAACTCTCACACCGACAAATTCGCTTATGTATTACTCGATACTCCAGCTTCCACCCTGCTCTATAGACACTGCAATACAGTAAATCATATTTGCATGCTGATTGTTATGTCAACTTCAGAACAAAAAGCTTTGCAGCACCAAGAAGTAGACAAATATAATAACCTCATATATTCCAAATGCTTCTGCTCTTTTTCTTGATAGCTGTGCGGCATTTTTTTCTATTGCTTTTTTTATGTATGCCTGTAAATGTATCTGTACTGTTAATAATATATTTTTTTTTGTTCTCGTCCATTCTCTGTACAACAAAGAGAATAACACAAAAGTATGAATCTTTAAATAATCAAATTTTTTTTTCTTCTCTTTTTTTACATTTTCCCATTCCACAAAATGTCTGTGTACTCACGACTATATCTGCATTATATCGCAATTGGATCTTTTTGCTTTGTTCGTTCGTTTATCATCACAAAAATAATATGAAAAAAAAGGTTCACAATTTACAAAGTAAATAAAGCATCAAAGAAGAAACGAGAGAAATCATCAGCGAAAAAGGAGCGGAAGGCAACAAAGACTCTTGCAATTGTGTTAGGTGAGTTGAAAATGAAAATATGAGAGGAAAGTTTTTTTTTTTCCTTTTTTATAATTTTTCTTTTGCCTACAACTTGGATTTTTTCAATTTATTCTTCTTGTTTTTATGAAATTCAATTTTTAACGCTATGCAGTTTCGCTCTCTTGAATTGCTGAGGATTTGGAAATTCAGATTTAAGCTTAGTTGTATTCATGTTTGAAGTTTTGCTTATAAACTTTTTGAATTTTAGTTTGAGATTGTTTAACAATGTTGAACTCTTTTGCTATTTTATTGGTGTATTTTCCACTTTGTATCATGTTCCTGAATCGTTCCAACGTTGTCTCTAACGGGCGAACAATTCAGATCACAAAGTTTGTCATTTCAGTCAATTTTGTCAACTTTCGTCCCCTTTTTGTCACGTTTTCGTCATGTTTTTGACACTTATCACCTAAATTGTTCTCCCGTACATTGCCTAGAGTTTCAATTTTGTCTTGAATTCAAAATATTAAGCAGTTGAAGTATCTAAACTTCTGAGGAAAGCTTGAATTCGTCTCGAATTTTGTATGAAAAGCCGATCCAAATCGGCATCGGGCTATTCGAAAATTACCGGTAATCGGGATTTGACGGTAACGGATATTTACCGGTAATTACCGGTGATTACCGGTAATATTCCGACTATATATATCCGAATGTTTAGGGTAAAAAAAATTTATTTTTGGTCAGTTTTCGGTTCTGCCGCTTGCGCTTAACATCTAGTTTTTCATAACCCAATAAGTACCTGAAAAGTTACCTTTCTCATCTCTCTATCATTCTTCAGGATTCATCATACAAAATGACTGATTTTCAGATGTAATTTTTGGATTTCCAGTGTAAATACAAGTTTTAAAATATATCCAATGCTCACTGTGATAGCAAAAATAGCATTTTTGAGCTTTGCATTTCCTTTAAAAATTATATAAATTGGTAAGTCTAAAAATTCTTTTGGAAATATCCACATTAAAAGTTTTATTTTCTACATTTCTAAAAATAACGTTTTTAACCTAAACAAAAAAATAAACTGCGGTCTTAATATTTGAATTTTTAAAAAATTCGTTAAAAATCTGTTACCGCTGGATAATCCATAGAAATGAACGGTAACGGTAATGGATATTACCGGTAATTACCGGTAACGGACGGTACGGATATCCGTCATTCGGACCCCTACATCGGGCTCAGCATCGGGTTCAAGATTGAAATTTTTGGGATTTCCTGAAAATTACTCGACCTACACAAATGAGGAAGGAGTTTTAATGCTCGACTGAAGCTCTTTTATTAACACCAAATATAATCCGCCTCGATCTGGCATCCATATGATTGTCATTTGACAAACTCATAGCTTAATGAACTAAGACAGCTTCTATTTTGTCCTATTAAAAGAGCTTTAGTGAAGTCTTGTAAGCTTCGTGGTCAGGTGGACCCTTCCTAATTTGTGTTGATCAGGTTGGTAATTTTATTGAAACGTCTAAATACGCCTCTACTCCATGCTAGTTAAAGGTTTAAAGATGATTCAACCTTGAATTTCTTCTTTAAATCTCCAATTTCATCCAAAAAGGTCAATTTTTAATCGAAAAAAGAAAAACTTGAGTATTAATAGACTTTATAATGAAGTAAAAGCAGACAAAAAATCACATCCATCAAAAGTTCTTCTTATTTCGGACATCAATACTACATCCTAATTTGGAAAATGAAATCAACAATTTTTTCTATATTTATTCAGTTGTACTGTGGGAGTGTCCCTCGAAATATCTTGTAACAAATTAAATATTTAAGTTCAAAAGAAAAATCCACTTCCACCCCACTTTAATCTCTTTCCGTTGAAACAAAAACATAAAAAAAATTTATTTATGAATAGACAAGTTGAAAGAATTTTCATTTCGCACATTCCAAAAATTGCTGACTTCCTTCCTTCTAAGAAATGAAATGAAAAAAAGGAAAGAAATTAGAATTCTTCATGTTTTGGGTTCGTCTTATCTTGAAGACTCTTAAAATGCTGATCTTGATGATGATGATGATGCAGGGGATTAGTTAAAATTTATTTTAGGGAGAGTTTTGAGATTTTTTCTAGGAAAAACCTTTGCAAATTGAAGAAAATCGTCCGAAAAGGAAGGGGGTTACCTCCCCACTCCCCAGAATGTGTCTCAGTGGTGATGATCTCTCTTATGCTTAAACCATCCTTTTTCGGGGTATCAAAACATTTGGCATATGATGACTTTATTTTCTGAATAAATGCTATGCAAATAAATTTATATAAAGCTAATAATCTTGATCCTTAAAAATTTAAATTTCATTTTTCTTAGTATTATGAATGGTAAATATTTTACTCACATATTGTATTCCCATCATCAAGCTATATCCCGAGCGGAAATCAGTGGCAAATTAAATTTTTGGCATCAAATTGTAGTCAGAATCAACAGTCAAATAGCAATAAGAGTCCTATTGCATCTTGCCTTTAACGCACTATAGCAGGCAAAAAGCATACTTTCGAGTGATTACTCAGCTTAATATACTAGACGAGTATGCTCGAGAGTGGTGCTCTCGGCATACTTTACTCTTGAGAGAACGCTTTTTGCCTGCTAGAGACAGATGTTGCTGTAACATCTAAGCAAAATAGTAAGAGCGAGACCGGGACCTGGACTGAGACTACAAGACAATTTATTCAAGCTTCTGTTTGAAGAGACAGGAAAGTCTCGATCTCGATCTCCAATCACTTAGTGGCACCTAAACATTATAGTAAAACCTAGAACCAAACTGGGAGTGATACCGAGACGAAGAGGTAATTCTTCAAAGTCTGTGGTTCTAGAAGAGGTTGGGGAGTCTTGTTCTCAGTATCGCAAACTCCCAATAGCATCCTGCCTACAACGATGTAATATTCAGTGTTGTTATTAAACTGGGACTGTGTACATAGCCCCATAAAAGTTGAAAATAATCTTGAATTATTTCTAAAATATCCAAAAATTATGTGGGATGAAAAGAAATCCCAGAGGCACTAAGCATTTATAGAATTAAACTTTTAAAATTCCATAAGTCTAACTTTACACCCATCAGATGCTTAGTCATAAATTTTTGTCGCATCATTTACTGCCCAAATCTAATGTTGCGTGCAACCGCCATAGACATCATTCGACAGCACGATTTGCAGCAGATTTTTCAGCCATTTAAGTGGAAAGTCTTCAATCTTGACCTCCCACAAAATTTTTCAATGGCAATCAATAAACCATTAATCATAAGCTCAAGACGTTCAAGAATGAAAATCAGTTTTGAATGGTACAGAACAAAAAAGGAAATCAAGAACAGATAAAAGCTTATGACAACAGAAAGTACTTTCCACAATCTTGGACGTGCGGCGGCAAAAATTGAAATGAAAAATTTACCTTGAAAATAATTTTTTTTTTGTTCTCTTCTTTACTTTTGATTTGAAATAAATGATTGTCAATAAAAGTGGCACTTGTTTAAGGCACTTCAGACTTTGAGAATTGAGACGATATCTTATGCCTTGAGTTTTTGTTATTTTTGTGAATTTTCATTTAGTTGTTAATTTGGATTGAAGTTTGCTGCTTGCTAGACTAGTGGTGTTCAACTTGTGTGCTGCGGTACCCTAATTATGAGTAGGTTCTGTGGTACACTAACCTTGATTAGATTCCAAGTGGGCAAGTTAATGCCTCACTGTATGTCTAGATCTAAGGACGAGATTATCCAGATCATTAAAAGACAAGAAGACCGGTTTTTAGGTAACAGCATTACCTGCATACTGACTTACTTACTTACTGCAACCATCTTCCTGTGTGAAGCTTAGGTTACAACAAAAGGCTTTCCATCTTACTCTGTAGCTGGCTCTGTCACCTAGTTTGTACAAATTCTCTGTCCTCACATTGAGCTGCTTATTTTTAAAGTAATGTAGTAGTTATCCTGCACCATGAAATCCTGCTATTTGTCTGTTAAAGGATGCGATCATATTGATGCGACCACATTAAGATTTGATGTAAATTTTACAGAATTTAGCTGAAAATTTAGCCAAAACTTGATCAAAAATTCGATCAATTTCGTGAATTCCATCCACAAATTTGCCTTGATTCCGGCAATCAATACACGCTGTTGCTCGATATAACACTATTCATCACTACACTCGACTATCCAAGCAACCACATGTCTCCACATTCATATTGTAGTTCACTATATCTGCATGTTTATTCATTTTATTAGCTTGATTTATTCGTTCGTCACTGCACAACTGTCCGCCTCTAAACATGTTCTATCCAACGTGTCTTCGAGATGTAGTTCATGCGATTTTACCACTTTACCTACATGCGATCATATTGCGGAAATATATATGTGTGCTGTATTTTAGCATACGATTCACCTCTATAAATCATGAAACTGAAAACCTTTACATTCTACCCACATTTATCCTTCCTTACATTTCTTATAAAGTATGCGTTATTCTTATTCTACTGACTGTGTTTTACTTAAAAATTTTGTGAATATTTTTTACATCATCCACACTTCTTCGCCCTCATTCAGATATTAATACTTTACATGCTTGTTCATTTTTCAATCTTTTTTTTGCTTGCTTCTCATTCCTATCAGAGTGTGGCCGTCTCAAATTCGAGTTCTTCGACATTAGATTGTCGAAAAATTCGAACTCAACTTATTTTAAAATAAAAATTTACGTTACGAAGAAAATGAAAAGTAACGGTCAAAAAAAATTTGAATTTTAACTTAAAAATATATTTTTTGAAAAAAATTAACGGTCGTTTTTGAGAAAGCCTCACTCTGATTCCTATAATCAGTGATATAATGCTTCAACCACCTCTATTCAAAATTGAATTTCCTTATCATGTAATTTGTATAACGTCGACTGTGCATTGTAAAGTGATCTTTGGGTATGATGTGATTTTTCCTCCTCCTGCTTCTCCATCTTCTATTAAGATGATTTATGTAGATTTTTTTTTAGACGTAACACGCACCTATTGGTGTTTAACAATGGAAATGATGTATGCTCTTGTTGCCTTTTTCGTGAAAGTTCAGTAATATGTTTTGTGAAAGAATTGTGTACATATCATGTGAATTTTAGATGAAAAAGGATGGATTAATGGGATAGGAAAGTGGAAAGACCTTCTTAGGAATAAAGAAAAAAATATTTTAACCTTATAACAACCTTGATCTTGAAATGAAATGAAAAGAGAAAAAAAAATCTCTTGAAGGAGACACAAAGTTGGAATTTACTTCTGTTTTTCTTGGTATTCACTTCATTGAGAAATGGATAAAAAGAATTTCATTATTTTTTGGGTTTATTAACATTTAAAAGGAGAATTCCTTTTCAAGGGGTCATTTGGATATGATGTCAATTGAAATTTGCTACTAGAAATGTAGCATAGCTTCTTAGTGCTCCGGGGTGAATGCTTTTCTCCTCACTTGTCATTTAGAGCACTTTCACGTTTTAAATTGTTTAACTTACTTACTTACTTCGCTGGTCGTACAGATAAACTGTGATTCATGGCCTCTCGCAGATGTCGCCTATAACTGGCTCTATCGCCGGCTTCCGCCTGACAATTGCCAATACCAAATGTAATGCTGTCTCTATCGACAGCTTCCTTCCAGGAGTTTTTCGGTCTACTTCGAGCTATTATTGTTTAAACCACATGCAACAATCCCTTTAAGCTACTGCATCCATCCAAATTCACATATCATTCCAAATTTGTTTTCGATCCATGCATGATAAATGCCGTATTGATTTTGGATTGCATTTTTCTTTGTGGATTCCAACCTAGGACGGTGAAACAAATTTGGGTTACGGCACTTTCTCTAGTGCCAATCCATGTCATAGTGGTGGACAACATGTGTGCGATCGAACTCTAATGTGTTGCCAAAAATGGTTGAAAATGCCATGAAACGGATGCCGTGTGTAGTTTCTAATGATTCTTGCGACCAAGGCGTGCTTAACACTGATCTATGACGCAAAATGTCTTTTTGCTCTAGCCATCAAGCAGCCCTACACCCCTGAAAACATCAAATAATCAACATCATATCTAGACAAACCCCATCTCATCAAATTTCAGTTGACTTAGAAAATGAAAAACTTTCTTTTTTATCTTCAGCATGTTTCACATTATTTTGTCATCTTGTTCGAATTCTCTTAATATTGCTATTATGACTTCTTATAAGTTCAACATTTTCGAGGAAATTTAATCGATTATTTATAAAGCATGAAAATGTGTAATTTGATTCTTGAAAAGTTCAGACACCTGTCTCGGTCTTCATTGTGTTCAGTGAAATCTCAAAGGATATCTTGCTGAGTGGAAATTCAATAATGTTTTAAGTCAGAACTCATTATTTCGTCAATTCAAAGTGATATTTTATTACTGAAAATGCTTTTAAATTTTCTAATAAATTTCAATTTACATCAATATTTGTTAAGCCCACAAGTCGAGTAAAAGTCACACAATAAGGCACTTTTTATGTCCAAACGACAACAATCTTTCATCGGGAAAGAAAAAAACAAACACAAAATTTCAATTTTCATGAAAACTCTTCAACCGCCAGCCATAAATTGATGTTGAAATGAAAAGATTTACGACTTTATTGTTCTTGAAACTGTTTAAGGATTTAAAGAACACTCACATTTCTTGCCTATTTTGGTATTTTTGTAAAATTTTATGGATTTTTCATTTTTACTACCACTAGAAAAGTACTGAAAAGTCTATTTCGTTTTCTTCGTTTATTCGTGTGAATGAAGTAGAAGGGTATGGAGTGTTCAATCGGTCTGAGACTTTGGCAGAATTTGGTTTGATTGAGTCTAATTGTTTCCACTCAAAAAACTACGAAATTATTCTGGACAGCGACATATTCAGGAGGGATGGAGCTTGAGAGTCAAATCCTCCCCCCTTGCATTTTTGGAAAAATGTCTTTAATTTCCTAAGAGTTTTCAAAAAACCAAGCCCAAAACTCGTTTAAACTTTTGGAATTCTTTCACGTTGTGCTTTTTTCCAAAGTTCCCACTAACAGGCAAAGAACATGCTCTCTTAGTACAGAAATACCACTGTGGAACTTAAAAGCGCTCTCTTTGCCTGTTAAGGTTTCAGATCAATCGGACACATCATGCCTCTTTACTCAAATCACACATTTTTCTTCCATCATCAAAAAAATTTTTCATGAGCAATTGAAAACTGAGATCGAAAAAAGGAACAGCAAGTGAACAAGTATTTCGTTGAAATAATAAAAGATTGAGATGTGTCGAGAGGTGAAGGATTTATTGACTGATATTCTATCCTAGCAATTTATGAGCACTCAATTTCTCCCTCCGACAAACTTAAAGTCGTGAATCAATCATTAAGAAGATATATTGATTTTTTTTAACAACAGGATACCTTTTAAGATACGGAAAATAAATCATAGACAGACTTGATTAAAATGAGCAAAAATGATTCTCAGAACAATACAAAAAAGAAGTGCTGCGACGAAATTTTGATGTAGCAAATTTTCGTGAGATGAATTTTAAATTGCCATAAAAACGTTTCCAAGAAGAGATCCTTGTTAAGTTTCATGGTAAAAAAATTGTTGATGTAGAAATTCCATCAAAACAAGGTTTATGTCAAACTTATATTCATGATGAAAAGGTCGGCTCGTGTTAAATTACTGACGATAAAGATGAAGACATCCAATTCATTATAGTAAATTGAGTAGCAAACAATTAATAAATTAACTGGAAATAACACTCTCTCAATAAATCTAAAGTGAATAATAGCGAGTAATATGAGAATTTTAATATTAAGTCACGTCATGCTTTATTACCTTTTTTCTCCATTTTATAATGGCTACAAAAAAGAGCAATCAAAAGTTTCTCTTGAGGAAAATTGTGACTAAAATTAATATGAAGTTGTCTTGATGGAATCATGAATGATTGAAGCATATTGAAATGTTGTAGGCATGACAGGCAAGTGGGCTGTACTTTGGACAGTATTATGGCAGCATCATGGAATTGGCAGTCATTTGCTAGTAGTTTGGAGACCAATATTACTATTCTAACGCTTATTTCTGACTATATGTAGCAAACTAGTGACACTATGTGAAAAATTTAGCTTTTTTTGCCAACAATGCGAGCCAAACAGAGCCTTCCAAGAATAAGGCGTATTTACAGGAGTTAAGACAGAGATGGGGGGTCAAACCCTATCCCCTTCCTGCTTTTTTGGGAAAAAATTCTTCAATTTGCTAAGGATTTTCGTGAAAAAGTCCCAAAACATTGCAAACCATACAAAAAGATTTCCAGGCCACCCCTGCCAGCTACGATTTCGCCTGGTACTCCTGACTGCACACCACTATATTGCTTAGTGTGTCTTATCGTGTCAAGATATGCCCTAACAGATAAAGAGCATTCTCAATATATTACTGAATCATACCAACACAACTGTTCTTTGTATAATTGAGTTGATGTATGTTTAGCTGCCATTTAGGCAATATTATACATTAGCAGTCAATGGCCATTCTCAATTTTGTGAGCTCTTTCATGATCATGCTCCTTGTCTGCTCATGTATGACGTCTATCGACCAGTAAATCTCTCAATTTTCCATCTCCCATCGAAGCTTTACACCTCCTCACCACTTTGCGTCAACATAAATTCCAGATAAGCTCAATCAAATGTTAACAATTGCATCAAATAAATCCACACCCATTCACACAAGTGTCAATGCATGCGAGAGAAAAAATTTCAGACAAAATTCACATAAATCTCCTGAGTACATAAAGTACTCGTGGAAATAAAAAAAATAAAAAAATCATTGCCATAAAAATTCATTCCAAACTACAGATCATAAATCACAGAAAGAAAAAAACTTTTTTCCGCATATTTGCTTGTACACATTGTTGTTCACCACAATATCATTAACCTTCCATAATAAAAAAAAAATTCCATGCTTGAATGCTCGACTGCTGCAGGAGCTCAACAATATGAAAAAATAATGCCATAAAAAGTCCTCATTTCACTCATAAAGTTCAAAATTCATAAACTTGACTCTTTATAAGGAGATTCTCATGAATTGGACAGAACTGCTGCTGTTTTGCATTTTGTCTTGATTTTCTTTATTGGTTTTGTGTACGAAAATTAAAACAAAAATAATTTTAGAAAGTTCCTAAATTCTATCGGACGTAGAAACAATTAAGGATGTCTGTTACACATTCCCGAGCATCACATCGTTGTCTCTTGGTCTCTGTGGTGTCTTCAATTGAACGACATAACGACCTGATGAGAACCTGCATGATGGCACCAAGAAGGCTTCATCCCTGCTACACCTTCATATTAACGATAAGATGAGAACGTGTCATGACGGTACCAAGAAGCTTTGGGCCCTGCTACGCCCTTAGAAGGCTAAGTTCCTGCTATGTCTTCTTGTGAACGACAAGACGAGAACGCTTCATGACGGGTACTAAGAAGGCTTGATTATTGCTATGTCCTCATGTGAACGACAAGAGAAGATGTCGTGACGGCACTAAGAATGCTTGGTTCCTGCTACATCTTCATGTGAACGACAAGACAAGAAAGCTTCATGACGGGTACTAAGAAGGCTTGATTATTGCTATGTCCTCATGTGAACGACAAGAGAAGATGTCGTGACGGCACTAAGAATGCTTGGTTCCTGCTACATCTTCATGTGAACGACAAGACGAGAACGTTTCATTACGGTACCCTAAACACTATTTTTGGCTCAATTTGACGTCAAGAAATGAATTTTGCAGCACCATGTTGCTCGGGCATGAGACATTCACCACCCAAAATTCATTTACGTATTCAAAATCATTTTAAACTTGTTAGTTTACTATTGTTATTTTGAATTCTATAGAAATTTCACTGCAGAAGCCTTCTTTGTGTATATATTTCTGACATAACTGCATCTGCCAGCGGTACTTGTGGTGTTTCACAATTCCTATGAAAGATTTATATGACGTCATATGGCATGTAGTATGCCACACTCGAAACGATGAATTTTTAATGAATTATGCTGTGCATTGCTATTTTATAACTAATAGAGCGACTCCCAGTTCCGTTATTATTTGCTTATTTTAATCTATAGCACATCACAATTTGAGTTTTATAATAATTTTAACTACTTTATATCCTCTATTTAACAGGTGTGTTTCTGATATGCTGGGTTCCATTTTTCACATGCAACATTATGGATGCAATGTGCACAAAACTACAATACGATTGTCAGCCCGGTGTGACTGCATTCATACTTACAACGTGGTTAGGGTGAGTTTAATGGAAACGCAATTTTTGTGAGCTTCGTGTAGATTTAAAGCCATTTCGGTTATGCATTTGGATCCAACAAATCCACATGATTCACAAAAATTCGCTCTAATGTTGTCACTTGATGGCATTTCCAACATAAATAAAATTTCGATGTTCACGACTAAAACAAACATTTTTTTTTTCGTTTAGGTACATGAACAGCTTCGTTAATCCCGTCATTTATACAATTTTCAATCCGGAATTTCGAAAAGCATTTAAACGTATAATGCACATTGGATAATGGAGTACAATGATTGCACCATAACGACTACAGCTACGTAAAAGAGCTTCATAGTGCGCACAAAAATTCTATTTTTGAAAATGAATATGGTGGAATGAAACACGTCTGTGGCTTTACTTTTGATAACACATAAAAAAAAAAAACAAGAAGATTCTTTTAACTAATAAAGAAATTATCATCACGTGCTGCTGCTGCATGAGAGGAATTGGGTTGAGGTAAGGAACAATGGTTATGGAAACAATGATGAGCTTCTCATATCCTTTGGGGTAGTTTTGTCAGGAATGTGACATAGGTTGTGGATATAAAAATATATATTTAGCATGAAATGTCATTTTCTACTAAAAAAAATTAGGTTAGACGATTAGAATTATTATCTTAGGTTGTGAATTCTAAACCAAAGTTGATCCTCAATTGAATCACATCCTGATAAAGCAACAACCAAGGGTCATATCCTTTTACATAATATTAAACAAAAGAGAACAAAAAAATTTATTAAAACGAGAAACTTTAATTAAAAGAATCAAGTTTTCTAAAGGAATGTTAAGGAATAAGGAATGAAATGCACAAGATCACACACACATCCAATGTAAGAAAGTAAGAACAAAAAAAAATTTAAATTAAACATAATCTCACAATCATTCTTCATTAAAAACTTTCTCGGTATGAAATTGAGTAACAAAAGAAGGTAAAAAAAAAACTCATTTCAAACAGTTTAGTCGAGTCAAATAATATTAAGGAAATACAGAACAAAAAAAAAATATATGATGAAAGAATTTAAAACTAAGTTATGTGGAAGGAGAATGAATAACTTATTTTGCTTTTGTTTGTAGACAAAGAGAGTCAAGAAAGATTAAATTTTGAATATTTAGGGAAGTGACTTTAGAGAACTTAAATAGATTCTAGGAGTTAAAATGGATCTTGGAGAGGAATTGATACGAGGATTGATTATTTTTTAATCAAGGGTTGAGTAATCTAACAGAAAATAAGAATACTCACCTAAATTAACATGCTTATAAGTAAACTCAATCAATATAACTGGACATGCTCTTAGTTTGCTCCAGGTATCGAGTATTTTCTCTAAAAATCATAGAGTAACTTGAGTACCAAGTACAAATCAAAGATGAACGTCGACTCTAGTTTTAGATGGAGACAAGTTTACTCTAGTCGACATTTTTCATACAAAAACCATGTCTATTTTCAACTCGGTATTTACCCAAGCGACACAAAGCTCCATTTGGTATACTCATGGAGTTTACAGTCCATTAGGACTTCATATGAACTAATTTTCGTACTTTGTATCGTTTAACTATGTACACTCGATCTGTTTTTCGTTTCTCATAGGCTTTCATGACAACAGGAGAATTTCCTGTTCTGAACTTGTTCTGCATCCCGTAAATCATGCGGAAACGAGAAATTGTGAAAGTTATTAGGGTTGTCAATTATCCCAAGTATTTGGAATTTGGGTTATTCTGTAAAGATTTGGGGTATATGGGATTTTAACAAATCCTGAAAACCCAAATAATCGAAACTCCTAAAAGTTATTGAGTAAGTTTTCTAAAAAAATGGGTTGCTTTAGTATCGAGTAGTAAGTAGAGCTCTAGAGTTGATTGTTCCGTCTGAATCGTCATGAAATTGAGATCATGAGTCAAATAGCAAGCAGGACTCCTATATTGAACCACCTTTTGAACTTATGAGGTCTAGACGTGTAAAGTACCAAAAATTCTAAGATTCACACTTTACTATACTGAGTCTACCTTTACATTGTTTCAGTGGGTGCAGACACCATAAATACCAGTATCAGACAACTCAATCCTTAAATCTTCAAGCTCACATTTTTCTCAAGAAATCTATTTTGACATCAGACATCAGTAACAGTGATATGAATCACAGCATGTACTTCCAAGTAACTGGAATTAAAAATCAATCTCATGTCTTCTTCGTATTATATTCAACAGAAATAAAAAGAATTTATAAACCATAATTTTCATTACTTTATGTGATGAAAATCCACACATATCCGTGATTTTCATCACCTCGTACGCTGAAACCTCAAAAGATCCTGCCGTGAATATTTCTGATTTTTTATTCACACAACCTTAATCTTCAGTTTAATCTTTCTTGATTACAATTTATGATGAATATAAAAAAGAAGCTTTACCAAAGAACAGGAGGGGATTTTCTTGGTGGTATCGTAAGTCTTATTTCTAAGATTATGCAGAAAATATTGTCAAATTGATAGATTTGATGCCACAAAGGAAAATCACCCAAAAAATACATAAAAATCGCTAAAAAGTAGTAAATTAATGAGAAAATATCAAATTTTGTATCATAAAATGCTCTATTGTACAAATGGTAAATAAAACTAGTATTTAAAGTAATAAAGTAGATTTAAGAGAAGTTCTACGTGCCAAAAAAAATGTTGAAAAATGAAGAGAAATTTATTAGTAAAAAAAAACAAAAAGTTTGTTTAGAATTCAATGCGATATTCAACTGTTGAATGCTCTCCTATTCACTTATTCATTTATTCCATTCTTCCTATACATCCTTCCTGTTTGCCCCTCCATTTTTCCAACCATACACACAAATGCTATTTTCCCTATAGTCAGTAAAAAACAACCATTTGCATTCACGGATGCTAACTTTATTATTGTATTGTGATTTCCGCTTAATATCACAATTTTCGCATATTTTTCATGTCGGTTTGGATGTATATGGTGCGTATATATGGATGTAAATTTTTAAACGCAATTTTACTTTTAATGGGTTGCATTTCGATGCTCATTTGCCTGGTTAAAAGCTGTCAGATGAAATGAACGTAAATTACTGTGTATTTATACAAATGATACATATTGCTTAAATGAAGTAGTTCAGGCAAACATTTTGTGGAATTTCAAATGTGGACCTTCATTGTTTAAATCGAGAAAATTGAGATTATTTTGTTTGAATCGCAATTTTTACGAAACTACATAAACTACGGAAATTGAAGATATTGATGCTTTGAGTATCCGGTTGATATGATTTGATTTCTTACAAATTATGAGGTGCAGTAATTAATTACATGACCAAGATTAATATCAATTCAATGTACTCAATGTACTTTTCAATTATCGTGTGTATTGTTCAACATATGGACCTGAGTTGCACAACATAATCGCCAAAGCATAGCGATCTTGCCGTGTAATTGCATAACATGAAAATTATCACTTGGATATGATGTGACTCATACAAAACTAGTTGTTTGTTAGAATATTGGAAAAACCATCAGAATTCGACTTAACATTCAATTATAAGATCAAACCGTTAAATCAAATGATTGTTATTAACCTTTATCAGCCACTGTCACGGTAGTGAGAGTTCTAGATGTCTAGACCAAGATATCCCGGTTTCAGAATCATGATTTATTTGTGGTTTATCGAAACCTAGACTTCTACAAATTCTATTTTAGTCTTGTTGGTCTGAATCTCGGAGAATTTGTTGAGATAAATACTTCTGGAAAGCTTACGTGATTAGTTTTCTAATTCCAAAATAAATTCTGGATTCACCATTCATTCACTATTTACTTGCTCATTTCAGTGACTGGACAGATCAATTGTGGATTCATAACCTTCTTTAGAAGGTGTCAAATGATGGTTCTATTGCTGCTTATCGCTTGTTAATTATCAAGCCATACCCAGTTTCAATACTGTCTCTGTCAACAGTCTGCCTCATTCTGCTTCCTTCTGTCTCTTTCTATCTCCTTCTGCCTCTTTCTGCTTACTGCTGTTTCATTTTATTAATTCTTTGGTCTCAGACTCTGGTGTTTTTTAATCTACAAAATCAGACTAACTCTCATCCAAACTATCTCTTTATAATTCTTATTCTACACACCATTGTTCAACACTTTCCTTTGATGTTAAACTTTCAAGTTTTGAATGAATGAAATAGACAACACCTTAAAGCCATATCCAACAACAAAATTCATTTCAATTCGAAGCTTTTTTTTTGAATGAACTTATTTTTCTTGTTCCTTATTCTGTCGCTTTTTACTCGTTTATTAAGCTTCCTTTTATCTGAAAAAAAATAAAACTTTTTTCCTCGTTCCTATCTAAAAAGAAATTTCATCTTATTTTTTCCTCATTTATAAGCCATGCCGAAAATGAAATTGATTCAAATTTTTCTCATTTTCTTCTACTTGTTCCATTCATTCGAAAGATTGTCGTAATTCCTTATAAGATCGACGCATAAATGGGAACATAATTTGAATAAAATTTTTTGTGTTTTTTTGTTTAGTTACAATGAAAAATTTCACCCCATCAAAATGTCCTCATTTTGTGTCCTTTAGCTTGAGAAAAATGAGAATTTTTCATGTTTTTTGTGTTTGTGTCTTTGGAATGCTCTGAAAAGGGATTCAAAAAATGAAATAATTTCATAACTTTTTTTACTTACTTGAGGGACTCAGATGGAGTCTTTATTGGATATAAGAGGCACTCATTTTGAATGGCTGGCTACCCGGAAGGCGCATTGCGTAGAATAATCTGAAAATTCGACTTTAAGCCGAAGTGTGAATTTCGTTACATGCAAGATTCGACAAAATCTAGCCTAATAAAGCTCACGGCAGAGAAAAGGAAAGAAACCCTGCCTCAGACCAGCAAGACTCTTGTCTCAGGCTTGATTCGATAAAATTCGGCCTCAGACAGCTCACGACATGCATATGGCTTAAAATCCGGCCCCAATTCAGCAAGACAATGGCTTTAGTCCGAATTCTATGAAATCCGGTCTAACTTCATAATCAAGTCGACTTAAGGACGGTTTTTAGGACATTTCAAAGTCGTGCGCTCTCCATATTCTATGTTATCTAGCCATAAACCAGATTAAAATAAGATTTTGTATTGATAGCTCAACCAGAGTTGACTAGTCTCTTTCAAAATTCAAGTCGATGTCAGACTATAAAACTAAATTTATATGCACCCAATCAACATAAATCACCAATGATCCTAAAACTTTTACTCCCTTTTTCACTTCCTCAAATGATGAAAATTACATTTCCACAAGAAACATTTCATGCATGAATAATTCTTCTAGTTTCTGTGTGTGAATATCCTCGGATATTAAACGTCACTTCCTTCTTTTGCTGTTTCTCGTCCTCAACTTTAACGACATTTCACTTGATCCCCAGCATTTGACTAAGAAAAAAAAGGCATAAATCTTCTACTTGTGCTTTTTGCAAGAACAAAAAAAAACAAGGATGTACAGTCTTTTTTTATGATCAAAGAAAAACAAATTCCTTCTATGTCAAAGTCACAGTCATCATCATCATCATGAATATTATCATGGTTAGACTACAGCACGGCATATGGCTGAAAAAAAAATGTAGAAATGTCTGTTTTTGTGATAAGTGAAAAAAAAATCGCAATTTCCTCTTTTTGTCTAAACATGAAGACTAAATTCTTCGCATACATGAATAAGTAAGGAAGTTAAAGCGTTTGTCGTGACTTGACATGAAAATCAATAAAGAAAATATTTTTCCTTTAACGCTTGCTTTTATGTCCTAGGGATGAATATTTTCGTGCTTACTCTATAATTTTAAGTTTATTATCCAAATTCCAAAAATTTCATACTTGTTGATTTTCGAGCTTTCGACTGCCTTGTAACCCCCAAAGCATCATCCTCACAATAACACCCCGAAAAATCATCAGCAAAACAAGTCTGTTTATGCATACATGTCATGAAATAAGTCGAGTACATGTTTAAGGAAGTAAAGTCGTGTTGATAGAAGGAAAGGAACTCACTAAGCTCACAGAATCAACATGCATAACATTTAATGTATGTATATGCTGACAACATATATATGCTGAACATATTTCAATATCATGATATTTAATTTCTTAATTCATCAAGCATGAAGATATAATTATGACATAAACTCAACACTGTACATTATTGCTTTTTCATTCTAATTCCAATATGATTGATTGTCATGAATATGCATGTCTATATTAACAGTGGCATGTCAGGGATTTTTAATATGAATTATTTTGGACCAAAATAATTTTGAAAAGTCATCAGAAAAATCATAAACAAGCTTAATCCTTTCACATCAGATAATTCCATAAGGTTCATAAAAATCCCTGACGAATGAGAAATGTAAAGAGAAAATAATAATAATTGATGAGTAAGAGGTAGAAGAAGATTTGGATGGTAATTCACAAAATCGGATGATGTAATGTCGGGGGCAAGTCAGGGGTGCATCTTAGGCCAAACTCACAACTTGCAAATCCTCGTTCCACCAAGACAGAAAGTCTTTGGAGGAAATTCTCAATCTAGAGTTTTTCGAGGCAAAAATTGACTAAAATTTTGTTTTTTATAAGGAAAACTGACATCAACAGGGGTCCTATTGGGGTATGCAGTAGGACATCCAGTGGGATATCCAGTAGGGTGTCCAGTGGGGTGTACAATAGGACATCTAATAGAATATCTAGAAGGACATCCAATGGAGTATCTAGTAGGACATCAAGTCGAGTATTCATTAGGATTCCCCGAAGTATCGGGTTTGGCAAAGCTTGACACCAAAACCAGTGATCCTTAATCAAGAATCAAAGATCATCAAGGAGAACCCTTAGTATCTAGAGTGTTGAGGGTTATTGGCTTTTTTTTTTCAATTTACTAGGGCTTTTTGAGCCATAAATTTCAAAAGTCCCTAAAATTTGGATACAACACCCCACCCTTTGGGCGAGAGATGTATGTAAGAGGTTGGCGTCTTCCTCAATTCTCTAAAATTGAATACAAAAATCTCAATACATTTCTTTCTACACCCTTGCCCTGACTCCTATTCTGATGAAAGCTCTAGCTTAGGAATCTGATGACTGCTCCTTCCTGACGATACAATCATTTTTCTAATTAATGAAAAATGAGATAGCATTGTTAAGTTTAAAGAAGAAGCAATTATTCAAAATGAAAGTATGGATATAAATGTCAAACCCTAAGGAATAAGTAAGCTTATATAATACGGAAAAGGAAATTTTTCATTAAGTCAAGAATTGGAAGCTTAATGTCTTCAGAGAGATCCTTAAAGTCTCAACTCAAATCATTCTCATTTATGTTGATTCCTTTTTTTGCAGCCATTCATATTTTATGTAAATATTTATCATGTATGTATGATTATTGGAGCTCGCATGATTACATCTTCATCGATTTCTGTTCTATCTCTTCTTCCTCATTACCTTGCTCCATAAATTCTTCCTTCTTATTGCCTTTACCGCTACTAAATATTTCCCACTAATGCTTCTCACTGGTTGAATCCTTTTTTTTTTTGTTATTATACAGCAGACAATGCTCTTCTTCTATGGATGTGGGAAATAAGCACTTTCGGAAATTAAGCAATCGTATTCAACCTAAAACTTTATGCTGCTTTTTCAAAATAATTGGTTGCAATTTTAATGACTTGGGGATTTGTTTTTAAAGCATGCAATCAGTCTATGTAGACTCTAGACAGTTTATCCTTTTCATAGGAAATTGGACTCTCAAAAATTCAGGGTAACGACTTAAAATGTTGTGCTTGTTATGTCAATTTTAAGGAATAATATTTACATTTAAAACCTTCAAAAAATATAATAAGCCATACATAATTTTGACTTCATTATCCCTTGAATAATGATTACTAGAACAAACATACAGACATGACTTAATCAATTTATGTAAAGCTGTTCCTTTTCATGTTTCATTTAAAGCCTTGTCAAATGTCAAGAAAATTTAACAAAAAGGATTAAAAGATTCCTGTTTTAATTCAGAATTTCTTTTCTTTTTTCATAATGATGCATCTGAGTCTTCATTAAATTAGCAAAATTTGAAGCATAAACAGCCAGATCTTGTTCTTAGAGGAAATTTCAATGTTATTATTTTTGTATAATAAGTCGGTATTACAGGCTTTTGAATGTAAGATGAAGAATTTTGTGCGAGATGCTTCGAATCAGGCAGAACTCCAGCTTAGAGGCGTCTTTCACTGGAGTCCGGATCCCTTTAGAGGCGACTCCATAGTAAGGGCGCCTTCTTGGACTTTTGGAGTCCCAATTGCCAAAGCCCTGCTAACTCTGCATCGAATTAAGAGTGAACAGTGGGGTTTTGGGCATCAAATTGGGTGTGCAGAATGGGATTCAGTAACTTAAAGTAAGAATTGATGAAAATAACTTTAGTCACTTCCAAAATGATGCTAAAACTGATTGGAATGCCTTGATCAATATACAAACCAATGCCATATCGATAACATTCTGTATAATGATTGAGAGAGATTGGTCTCTGATAGGAATCGAACTAACGTCCTCATAAAAGAGTGATTCATATGTTACCTAACCACTCGGCCACAAAGGTCTTACTGTATCTCTGGCAGATTCGCCTATATAAGGCTCGACACCTCAGATCATACCCCGACTAGACAGCAATATGTAAAAACTCCATAAACCCAACTTGATGTCTTACTCCAAATCATTCTCATCCACTCAACTTCATAACAATTTAAATCACTTTTTTCAAATGCCTTCAAAACCTTGCAATCTTCTTTCCTTCATTAATTATTCCATTGACCTCGAAAATAAAAACTTTTCTTTTTGTATTCCATTCGCATGTATCCTTACATTCAACAATGTGCTGTAATTTATACATTTTTCTTAGCTGGAAAATCTCATAAGCTTGCATAAACTCCTAATGCCTGAAAGATGTTTGTTCCAAGTTTTCTTGAGAAGAAATTAATGTAGGACCGAAATTTGGATTTTCCTTCTTATTTTTGGATGAAAATTATTCATGTCGCAAGGTTGTTGTTGGCTTGAAGGTTGTGGACATTGTGATGAGATGGGGTAAAAGGAGAAATATTAAGGTATAAGCAGAAATGTTTTAATTATCAACTTTAAATGTCATAATTATAAAGTTAAAGGTAGCTAAGATGCAGCATCAAAGCATCAGCACTTTCAAGTCACACTTATACTTCCTTTCAGGCAATCTCATTACCAATTCATACGAAACTTCAAAACACAGATGAAAATTTCCTTAATGATAAGCAGGAAAACATTCAGTTTCATCATCATTTCTAAACATGTTTTGTCTTTTTCCATTTTATCTTACTCCTGCCTGCTTATCATGCATGCATTTTATTTGCTATTTTCTTCTTGTGTCTGGCATTTCTTTCACTCTTCTTTGATGATTTTTTTTTGCTTTTTACCATAACCTGACACAATATCTTGCATAACTTTTTATGAATTCAGACTTGAAAGGGATACAAATGAAATGGATGCAGAATTGAAATTTTGAGGATTTGCTGTAGTATTTGGGAATTGTTTAAGATTAGCTTTTTCTGTAAGATTCTAGGTCAGAGCTCATATGGAAAGCACACTGTCTAAAAATGGGCGAACATTCAGTTCCAGGTCAACTTGACTCTGGTCACAGGTTGGATTTCATCGAGTCTTGCCTGAAGCTAGAAACATGTCAACGTGGGGTTAGATTTTTGGATATTTTGACGTCATTAGCCTTTCGAATCACAGCACGAGTCAGAGCTCGACGTCCAAAATTTGTAGCTACGACCATGTCTAGTTGCATGGACGAATAGCGCCATCATGATGTGCTTACGTCGCATCGATTTGATCACATCACAATGACATTAGTCATCCTCAGAACTAGACACACAAATACTCTGATTTACTATCACGATTTGACCCCAATCTCAGCTCAAGTCTTTGCCCAACATAATCAAAATCTCTTAACCCGTCTTCATCTCACACGAATCCCAACTCTGCCCTCAAAGTTCACTATCTCTCACATATAATGTGATACTGTGAAAAAATATGAATATAACATTCATAATATAATAATATTATACAGAACATTTATACGTATGTACGTGTTTACTATCAAATGAAATGATATGATATGATATGATGCTGAGAAAGCAAAAAAAAAATGAAACTATAAATGAGCAGCAACAAAAAAAGAAGGAAGTAAAATTGGAGGAAAAAAAATTATTAAATAAAAACACATACACACAACATGATGATGATGATGATGATGGTGATGATAATGAAAGAGGAAAAGAAATCATATCAAATACATCTTTGTATATTATGGGAAAGGAGGATGAATATTGTGAATTATTTGGAATATATAGGATGAATTTGTTAAAGCTGCAAGTATATTTGCACATTTATTGATGTTTTCTATTTAATTAATAATTTTGAATTTTGAAATTTTTAGAATTTTTGAATTTTTTTAAAATTTAAAATTTTTTTAAATCTTTGAATTTTTTTTTTTGAAATTTTGAAAATTTTTGAAATTTTTTGAATTTATTTTGGAATTTGAAAATTTTTTAAATTCCTTAAAACTTTTCAAAATTTTAAAACTTTTTGAAAATTTTGAAATTCTTTTTTTAAAATTTTGAAATTTTTTTAAAATTTTCAAATCTTTTAAAATTTTGAAATATTGATTTTTTTTAGTTCTAAAATTTTTGTTCTTTTTTTGAATTTTTAAAATTTTTTTTTTAGAATTTTCAATTTTTCCAAATTTTTTGAACTTTAAAATTCAAATTTTTACAATTTTCAACTCAACATCTGATCCTTCCAATTAATGATTCCAATGAACGTCGAAATAATAAACTTCCTATTTTCATCCTTAATACAATTCAAGCCTATTTGTGCTGCCTCATCTTATTTATGCCTATTTCGTTTGTTATTAACTTCCTTATATATTCACACGCACACTCATACAATCAATATGATGTAAATTATTTATTATTTCTACATTGCCAAGACCTTCAAAAATCCACACACGTTCCTTCGTAGAAGGCAACTCATTCATCCATTTATTGGCAATTCATTCAATTACACATCGATTGATTGAGTGTATATGTGGACTATTCGCTTAATATTTTAACCTGTAAAAAGGTATGAAGATCAGGTATGATGAGATAGTTTGGGGAATAAATTAAAAAGCATTTTAATATTATTTCATATGAGACGAGGGTCTATTGATGCAAAATAAGTTGATTGGCTTTTGGATTTCTGGTGAAAATTAAGAATTTAATGGTAATGGGGTTTATTGACTTCTGTTGGAATTTTTGAAATTGGCAATTTTAAAGGATATTTGATGAAATTTTGGGTTTTAGCATACAAAAGTCCCTGGTGAGGGCAGTAACGTGACCATAACAATTTGAAAACTCAAACTTTGTTGAAAATTGGGACTTTACCTCCAGCACAATAAGTGTCTGGACCTTCAGTAGAGTGTCTGGGCCTTCATATGAGCGTCTGGTCCTTCAGATGAGTGTCTGGACCTTCAAATGAGTGTCTAGACCTTCAAATGACTGTCTAGATCTTCAGATGAGTGTCTGGACTTTCAAATGTGTGTCTAGACCTTCAAATGAATGTTTGAACCTTCAAATGAGTGTCTGTACCTTCAAATGAGTCTCTGGGTCTTCAGATGAGTGTCTGGGCCTTCAGTGAGTCTCTGGGCCTTCAGATGAGTCTCTGAGCCTTAAATTTTTAGTTCAATAATCACAAAACTCACGAATTTTCATGAAAATCATTGAGAAGTTTATCACACTTCCGTAAAATACCACAAATACGCTACCCCAACCTCCAACATCCACAAAAGAAATTCAACTCCACGAACAAAAATAATTCTTAAAGTGTGTAAATGACTGCAAATCAAAAACGGAAATCAATGTTCATATCAATCATAAGAAAAAGAAAGAAAAAAAATTACAAGTCTCATGCTGAGTGAGCTCATGTTAAACACATTCTCATAATGCGTGGTTAAAACATTTCTGACAGCTCATGATTTAGCAACATTGAGCATTAACCTGGAAAATTTATGTTTAATTTCAATCTGCCAGATGAAACCTCCTTTTTACCGTCCTTGAATACTTTCCCCATCCCTTCCATCTACTCAGCATTTTTCTTCTTAATAATTTGCATACAATGGAAAGAATAAACAAAAAATTAAGCATAAAAATCAATAATTATAAATATAAAAAAATTGTATATGACTTATTTCTGTTGTTAATGATGAAAAAATGATGAAAATATATAAAAAGGAAAAAAACGTGTAATTAGAGGCAAATGCCAAATAATTGTTAAACATGAAATGATTGAGAAAATTTTATTGTAAAATGAGAAATCATTCGTACCAAAAAAAATCAAAAATTGAGCCCCAAATGTGACATTTTTAATAACAAAAAATATATAATGTGATGGATGTTAAGAATAAGGAATACCGAGAAAAATTTTCCATTTCAAGAAATTTTACAGACGTAAATAAATTAAATAAAATCATAAAAAATAGCCATAGCTATTCCCAAGCGACACAAAGGATGAGGACGACTAACAGGCAAAGAGTATGATTTCATATTACAGAAAGACCACTTAGGTACCTAAAAGTGGTCTCTTTGCCTGTTGGGGCGAGTCCATTTGGAGTCCATCGGGATTATCCATCGAGAATCCAAATAGACTCTAAACTCCGTTTTACTGTCAAATGGTACCTTGTATCGCTTGGGATTTTACACTATTGCAGGCAAAGAGCATGCTTTTAAGGCACAGAAATATCAATGCCCAGAATGGACAATACCGTTAGAACTAGTCATGAACTAAACATTTTTGTCCACTCGGGTCCGGTACCAAAAAGCAGTCTCTTTGTCTGTCTATCAGACTTCTCGTTCCTTTACAAATCTTAAAAATTAAGAATTTTATTTTCCAAGAAGCACAAATCATAAGGATACCAAAATTGAAGGACAAGACAACGCACTCGGAATTTTTAATAAGCTGTCAGATAAAGTAAAAGATTGAAGATTATGATGATCGATAAGGCGGTGCTTTTGAAACTTTTTTTAAATTATCTATCCATCTGGGGATATGGGTGTAGCTAGGAAGGCATCTTTGATTGAAATTGAAAATGTGTACGTATGGAATATGTAGTTTCAATACAGTGAAGGTGTGCTAAAAAGATTGAGGATTTTAAGAATAGTTTCTAGTTCGTGGAATTACCTTAACCGCGAATCTAGAGTGTAGAACTGATTAATCAGATTTTAGATAATTTTGATCATAATTCCGAGCAACAAACCGCATTTTTCGTCGTAAAAATGATTTAATATTATGCTTTCTTGCTATCGGGATCGGGATCAGGATTTCCCGGGATATTCCAATCTCGAAAAATCCCGGGATCCCGAAAATTTCTCGGACCGGGATTTCGAGAAAGCATAGTTAATATTGGGTGACATAACTTCACGTCTTGCCTATTATACGGCGACATTACGGCTCCATAGCGAACATGTTGTTCTGTATTGGAATGAAGCTTCTAACGCGAGCAGCTAAAGCTCAAATATCCAGTTCGGAGCTTTTAGGTCTCCATCAACTAAAAGACGTCCCTATTTGACAACTAAGACTTCCCCACGGAAGTAACATCCAATTAATGTTAATAAATGTATTCATGAAGCCAACTTAAAAGCTCCGTAGCAGAATCTTCTATATTTGAGTCGCTCGAGTAGTTCAAACCTCAATTATCGCTACAAATCCCTCTTCCTAGTAACAGAAAGTTCAAGAGCGAATCAGATTTCATATGAAAAAACGTCAACTCGACCCCATACATTCATATAAAATTCAAAATGTCTTCAAGCAACAGAAGTTTCTAGCTACACCCTTAATCTGAGAAATGCGGTTGCCATAAGACGGATGGATTACAATTTTTTAATCAGTGGATTTTCCGTCTAATCCAATTTTAATTTTATTGATTCTTAAATTCCAATTAAATTGAAGAATTTATTATTTTTTCAATCTAGCTTCTTATTCCAATTTCTGGGAATTATATGTCTTTTTTTGATAAGATTAAGCAGTTCTTCAGATTTATTGTTTAACAATCCGTAAAATTTGTTTTCAGAAATAAGATTCAGTGAACTTTTTGACTTTTTCACCGCATCCTAATTCCAATCATCATCAATTTCAACTTGACATGCTCTCTTTTCTCATCGAGTGAGGATTTATGTCCTGAATCAGTTTGTGAAAATTGAGTGAAAAAAAAGGTGAAGTTTGAACTTTTAAATCTCATAATTATCAAACTTTACAATCTCTATAAGTGCACTAAAGATTGTAAAGTTCAAAAATAAACTTTTAAATGAGATGAGAAACTTTAAACTTCCACAGGAAAGATGGTATGAAGCTATCAGAGAAGTTTTAATGATTAAGATGTGGCTCACAGCTAGAACCGCAGAAATCTATTTGGGAAATTGAAATGAATTTAGCTCGGATTTGTTCACTTATTACGTATTTCCATAATTGAGATGTTGATCCATTCAAACTCTAGTGTGTTGCGGCACACAGGTTGCCAACCACTGTTCCAGAGCTTTACGTCATAAGTGAACGAATCGTTCAATAATAGAGGTGAATATCTGCTGAATATTAAAGAGTTAACAACCAAGTCGTAGGAAATTGGATATACTTTGAAACAGTGGGCAGCTAGAAGAGGAGTGGAGGGGTAAGGGAATTGCTGACGGCTATAGAATGCAAAATTTTGGATTTTCTAGTTTACTGCCTTGAAAAACTCCAGCAAAATGATGAATTTTCCTTAAAAAGTGAGGGTTGACCCCTTATCCCCTCCTGCCTCCTATGACCCTGCCTCAAAATCAGATTGGTTTCGGATAAGAACCATAAGTCTACATTACAGAAGCCCAGACCTTCAGATTTCAATTGTACAAAATAGTTCGTCCAAGACTGCAGGTCTGCATATTTTGTCAGCAGACCTGCAATTTTTGACGAACCCTAAAATGAAGTACCCACTACACAATTCCCCTCAAACCTTCATTCCCCCATCTTCAAATGGAAAATTTTTATGCTCATCTTCCTTTTTCTCGAATCTAATTTACTAAGAAAAAATTCTTATTCAAATGGAATATGAAAGTGTGACTTTATTTTCTCAATCATTTCATCATGCTCGCATGGCATGAGCCTCTACGCTCATAATAATGAAAATGAAAACGCTTAAAATAAAAGAAAAATAAAATAAAATAAAATAAATTTATTAATAATAACAGTGAAAAATAATTTAAATTAAATTAGTGATAATTATTAAGTAATAAATTAAAATTAATTATAATATAAAGATGATATCAATGTATCGAGAATAAATGAAAAAAATCAATTAATTTTGTTGATATTTTTGACTTTTGTTGATGTATTTATAGACATTTATCAAAGAAATTATATCAAATTAAACCAAGGGAGTGAAAATTTACAGTATTTTATTTTGGAACATTAATTAAAGGTGCTTCCTATTTATTAAATGATATTTGTTAATGTTATTGAATGTTTAATTTTATGATTGTGTTCATTCCGAATCTGCAGGATCAGTTTGTTGTGGAATTGGTGTTAATAAAGTTCATGGTAAAGGTGTAATGAATGATTAGTAATTGTGAATAGACACGGAAATAGCACGTCATTAAAATGGCTGAAAATCCATCACTAGACCAACATGACTCTGACCTAAGGTCAAATTTGATGAAATCTGGCCTTAGCATAGGTTAGAGTCAAGTCGACCTAATTCAGGATTTTTGGTAATTTTTAGGCCGTGTGACTTCCGGAAAAGGTCGAAGTCTACAAGGATTTTTTATTGAATTGGAGTTATCTTTTCCATACAAAATCTGAGTCGACTTCAAGCTTTGATTTTGATTTTAAGGAAATTTAATATAAGAATTCTCAGGTTCAAGACCAAATCTTCAAAGATTTCAAAATTTGGCAAGATTTGTAGAGTCCGAGACTTCAAATTATTCCCTAGTAGACTCGGTTCCGGTCTCGTACTCGATCTGGCTTTTATTCTGGTCTCAGTTTCGAACTCGGTTTTGCTACCGGTTCTAGACTTAGCAATTCCTCAAAATCGAGACATTGGGTAACTCTTAACCACTAATGATTAGATTGACCATCAAATTTAGGCCGAATAGCTCGAAACTGAAGTAATTCTACATGCAAGAAGATGATTTGGACTCCAAAAACTATCCTTTAGTCATCTTTGGGTATCCATGTCGACATGTTCCAAACTCAATACTCAAGCACCATGATTCAAGCAAGTTCTAAGACACTACTACGTTACTGCGTTGACAGAAAACATGTGGATACTCTGTCGTCAAAAAAACGTCTATTTTCGGTCCATTCCTATGACAAATTGAAGCATGTAGCTGTTTGTAGCTACATTTTCTTCCACACATCTACAATAACCTTATAAATCCCATCAAATCATTGTTCATATCATAATGAACTTAAATATGACACAATAAGACACTGTCAAGAACATTTTACATTCGAGTAAGTTCCATGTCTGTTATTCGAGTCTGTTCTGCTAGATCAAACACATTATAACTAAAGCATTAAGACAAATGATTCATTAGTTTTCAATATTTAGTTTGTCTCACAATAATTATTTAATCATTCACATGAAAATTACAGAAATTTGAGTACCAGACGAGCATAAAGCATTAATTTTCACTTATGTTTCTGTAATCAATGGATACAGCTTTAGGATAATAATAGAAAATCCATTAATGAGCTCTGCATTAATGAGTCTTAGTTATTTTAAGTTGTGGCTAGACGTCTTTAGCAGTTCATAACAGAAGAGTAGAGGAAGTGTCTTGAAATAACAAAAACACAATTTTGTGGGATGGCAAAAAGTCTGTTGCAGATTTTAATATGTGCAGTTGAGTACGAAAAACCATTAAGCTATGCTGGATAAAATTAATTAAAGACTTTTCAGTAAGATTGCATTAAAAGATTTATAATGATTTGTTGTGTAAAATTAATGGATATAAAGGTTCGAAAGCAAGTCCCATAAGAACTTCAGCATTACAAGCACTTTTGTTGCTAACAAATAGCTTTACATTGATTCCATACATCTGCAACATTGTATATCTATCGATACACATAATGCCATTTGTCAGCATCCCCATTGTCGATTGTCACATGCAACATATTCAATGAATGTTTGCTGTCTGCACGTCCACATGACTCTATTTAATCTAATACAAAAAAAATATACAGGAACTTTCTTGTATAAAAGCAAAAATTATATTAAAGTATATTTGATCAGATTATTACGAAAAGAACTTCGGGGCAAATAGATTTTTTCCTTGTGTGCAAGAGCATAGCAATCAAATAGAGAGGAAGTAAAGCTTCTCAGACATTCTCGAATGCTGATGCTGATAAGAAGAGGAATAAAGCTTTGAGATTTTTCCAAACATAATGCTTATTTCCTCGGAGAGAATTTCATCCGAAGGTTTGGACACTTGAGAGAAATTGGCATTGTGCTAAGTGCTGTTTATATTCATGATGGCTCTTGTCCGCCCATGTAACCAAAGTGCATATCTAAGAAACATCACGTTCCTTAGGAACGTAAGATGTATTACATATCCCGAGTGGACATGTAACTAGTTAAAGACATTCACTTGCCCATCAATTACTAGTTAATTGGCAATGAACTAGCTTTGGATCTTGACTTAGGGATGACTAATGACATATTTGGAACGTTCCATATAACTAGACATTATACTGTGTATGTCAAGGTAACCCTAACCGAAATCTGTAACATAATGCTAAGAATTTCAATCACGAAATGATATTGGACCAAAATCAGCTATCACGATACCTTTGACTGTCAAGGATGTCGTTTCGGCATATTTATATCTTGTCCTTAATAAGTAACTAAGCAGCACCATGAAACAAGCCGCACTTTTTGTCGTAAAAATCGATTGAAATCCGCTGTCTCGGTGCCATCAGAGCAACTTTGCGTCTTACCGGTTAAACGGCGACTTAGTGGTGCTATGACTAGTCTTATCATAAGCAAACCCAAGCGTCATAAATTAGCAAACCGCAAAATATGTCAAAATCCACTGTTTTGATGCCGTCAGACCAACAATTTCTCGTCTTACCGTTAATACCACGACATAGTGGATCCATTGCTGATTTTACGTCTTGTTGTCAACAAGGCAAGTACCCTAGCAACTAAAGTCTACTGCTCGACTTAATGCAACCTTCAGATCCTTCAAGTATAATCCTCAAAATCATAAAATCTCAGATAATACCATCTAATCCTCAATTAATCAGAAAAATCAATTCCAATATCGATAAAAAAGGAACTTCCAATTATTTTTTCTTCTAATATCTTTCGAGTTTCTAAGCCACAAGGAACTTACAAGAAAGCAATTATGCAAATTTTTTGTTATTTGAATTCAAATTAAATTTTTCAATAACACTGACCGTTCTCACTCAAACAATCTCTGAACGATGAAGATGGAAATTAATTTTATTTTTTTGTCTTTCCCTTCCATATTTCTTTATTTCCCATTATATTTTATTGTTATTATTTCCCATGAATAATTATTATTCTCGAAACTGCATATTGATCATGAATATTTCATTTCAACACTGAAAAGTGATTAAAGAAAAATTTCATTTGCATTAATTTTTATTTTTATTTGCTTTCAAATAAATTTCATTTTTTTCGATCAGAGATGCTTGTGAGTGTGAAGATGGCTGGGGAATGGAACGGAGAGAAAAAATAAAGGAGAAAAGAAGCAAAAAGTTTATGAAGAAATGAATTTAGAGCTTTTATTTGTAGAGGGAGGATTATTGGGAGAAATATGTATATATTTTTGGAACTAGAAATTTGAACTCGTTAGGATTGTGATTTTTTGGGGTTGTAAATAGCTATATGGCTCTTTAGGGATGCTGACATTGTAAAATGAGTTGAAGTGAACAGGATTTGATGGAATCGATAATTTACTAGCTCTATGTAGGCTCAATTAAGTAAGATTTAACAGTCTGACTTTGTAGTTGGCAAGAGATTACGCGAACATCCAAAGATCTGAAGGTCATGAATCTTACTTACTTTCTTCAATATCTTTGAATATAATGCAAAGTAATGAACAGATTGTGACGTCTTAACTCTACTACAACTTCAATAAGCTTTGGTATGTCCTTAAAAGACAGAGGAATCCGCTTATTACCTTGAAATTCAAAAGGTATTAACAATTATGATGCAAATGATTTGATACCACAATGGCTTCACATCATACTCATTACATGCTCAATTCTAGCACCTAATCATGAACTTTATTAACTAAAATCCACAAAAATAACTACTTTTATTTATAAATCCTCTGTTATTTCTGTTTATGTAAGTTATATCCTATAGAAACAGATTGACAGAAAGACTATTGAACAAATTTATATAATAGTATAAAAAAAAGTTGCAAATAAATAAAGATTAGATATAAAATGATATTAGCGAAACAAGCAACAGAGAAGCAGAGAGAAGAAAGAAAAAATAAAATTTCATTTCGTTTTAGATTTGAAATTGATGCATAAATAAATAAAAAATAAATAACATAGCTATAAAGTAAGGAATAAAAGTCTCTGAAAAAAAATGTAAAAAAAAAAATCTTAGAAAAAAGTTGGAAATTTTGTTGTATAAAAAAAAGTGAAGAAAATATTTATAAAATATATATAAATAGATAAATATAAAGGAATGAAAAGGGGAACTGTATATTTATAGTTATGAATGAATGTACTTACAAAATATGAATAGAAATAAATATACATATAAAGAAGAAACAGACAGATACACACATATTTATTATGAATAGGTGATGCGAAAAAAAATTAAAAAAAAAAAATAAGTTTTCCATCAAAATAAAAATCCATTTGCTCTCTTATGTATAGATAAATGCAATGTAATAAAAAATGATGCAATACATAATATCAACAAAAAAAAATGAGAAAAAAAGAAGAAATAAAAAAATATTCAGTAAAAAAAAATACATTCTTGGGCAAGTTCATTCACTTTTAGTCTTGTTTTTTTTTTCTTTCAGGAATTCTTATAAGCCCGAGCAATACAAATAATGAAGGCTCTGCTACGGAGCCCTTAAGATTCCACTAGAGCTCTTTCATCCGGGGGATATAAATGAAGAAAACTCCGTCACGGAGCCATTAAAGCTCTGAAATTTACTAGGTAATAGAAATTGAACATACTGAAGTTACTTTCACTTACCTGCTTATTTATGTCGCTACACAGAACAATTGCCCCTCAAATGACACCTAAAGCTGGCTCTATCGCTAGCCAATCTGTCAATCAATTTCTTTGCTTAACGCAATACCAATCGTTTATTAGCATAAAATAGGATCCACCTTAGTATGGCTGAATGTGGCATCCGAATGCTAAATAAAGCAAGCGTTGACAAACTGTCTGCTGCGGCACACTGGTATGCCGCTAACGACAGCACTTTTGCTACGCTGCTCACACAGCAATCCCATGAGCTTTTTGGTCTACTTCGAGCTCTTTTCCATCCAGAAAGTTACCAGTTGTCACTTTAAGTATTGAGGCATCATCTGATCTTCT
Organism: Chironomus tepperi; assembly: GCF_022539635.2. Taxonomy (NCBI): domain Eukaryota; kingdom Metazoa; phylum Arthropoda; class Insecta; order Diptera; family Chironomidae; genus Chironomus; species Chironomus tepperi. The sequence continues at coordinate 1,180,309 of NW_027226473.1, forward strand.
ATTTACATGACCAGCCCATTTTAAACAATTTATTCGCAGAACTGTAACTATATCAGTCTATTTATTTGCTTTGATCAGGAAAAGTTCGAAAAATTGCGAAAATTTCAGATTTTGAGCGACCAGTGAGGCCGTACAGATCATCAGTGATCCAGGGCCTGTCTCAGTTGGAGTCTAAAAACGGCTCAATCGTTGGTTGCCCTTTGCAAATCACGAATACCAAATGCTTCACTGTCTCTTTCTAACAGTCTTTCTCCAAGAGACTTGATATGGCTTGTCGTGAGAAATATCCTAGGACTTTGGTATGCTGTGACATAAGAAAAAGATTCCCCACCACTGAAATAGAACCCATTAAAAGCTCCATGTCAAATTCTTCCTCATTCGTGTCACTCGGGCTAAGTCCATTGGAATCTGAACAAATAAAACTTTTTTGGTGCATGAAAGTTTAAATAGGAAAAAATTGGAGCAATTCTTCTTCCAATCTATTTTCATTTTTTCGATTAAAAGTTTCGTTTTCTTCATTCTTTTGTTACTTACTTTTTTGTGCTGTTCTTCAATTTTCTCGCATGCAGTCATGTATACACGGATGGGTAAAAATTTCATCTCTCATTACTGCTTTTTAGCGCATTTTGGTTATTAAATTTCAGACAAAAAATGTTGCATGATCATGGATATTGTAAGTGGAACTGAGTATTTTGTTACATCACGAGATTGGTCACACTTTGATGGTTCTGTGCTTGACTGTTGAGGATATTCTATATGCAGCTATGAGTATGAAACTGCAACCGATGCACTTTTGACTATTTGATCTGTTTGTTGACTTACTGTGACTGTCTTTTGATGAATTTTCAATATTTTCAGCATATCTATTTAAATATTTGATCACAAAAGCATAAAAGCTTCTCAAAAGGATGCACTTATGTCTTTTGAATATTTCATAGAAATTTCAATAAAACTTTCAGCTATGCCATATCTTTTGTTTGAGTCAGTCAAAGTACAAATAATAACGCTCAATTTATCTTGTCAGAATCTTCCCTAGAGCTACTTTAAACATTAACATCATATAATGGCTGCATGAAGAAAGCATATATGCAATGTGAGATAAATGAATGCATTAAAAAAAGAAAAAAGAAAATTTTTCTTCTTCTATAATGCAATTTTTTCTAGTCTCATATGAATGCAGTTCCAATATGATTGTTTTGTCAGGATTTTAGATAGATTTTTCTAGAAATAGCTTCATTTGGGCTTGATTTTCTTAGAAGCAAAAGTGCCTTGATAGCTCATTTCGCAGGGTGAAGATCACGAAAGTTGGCTTTGATTTTACATTCCGGAGTTCGAATCCCCACCATCAGCCTAGTGATTTATCGGAAGTTTAGATACTTTGACTTTATAAGTGTAGCAGTTTAATGACGGAAACCAAGAATTAGGCAATGTGAGATGTAAGAACAGGTCATGAATGATGAAGTTAGAATTAAGACGAGAAGTAGAAGTCCGGATTCTTAAAGTCCTTCCAACTTAGATTAAAAGACTATTATGCTATTACTGTTTTTCGCTCTATATCCAAGATGGTTGCTCTTTGACGATAAGCTGCAACATAAAGTCCGTAAGCCTTCGTGTAAATGATATAGATCCCAAAAATACAGGACTTGTAGTTGCTTTTTCTGATTCTGTTTATTATAGGCTAGCAATCCAGTCCGTCATACAAGATTGTTGTAGAATTATAGCCCAAGACCTGCAACTATGGACGAAATTAAGATACAGCCGAAAACTGTAGGCCTGTACGTCTAAAACGCAGGAAATACAGGTCTGCAGCCTAAGACGAACAATAAGGTACAGCTGGAAACTGCAGGCATGTACCTTTGAAACACTGTCCTGCAGTTTTTCCTGTCCCTAAAATTTCCATATAAACTACTTACAAGGGTTTGTAAGAAATTAATGCAAAATATCTAAAATGAGATGCAAAAAAATTCATGCAATTTTTATAGATTTATTCTTTCACTTTTTTCATTCAACTTTAATAACCATTGCCTGACTTTATTATGATGAGAGAATAATGAAAAAATGTGTATGGATTTAAATTTATGTCTCGCATGCATACATATTTTACTGTATAAAAAAAAGCAATTACATCGAGAAGTGAAACATTATTACGGATTATTTCTTGATATGTGCATTACAGTAAAATTTTATGATTATTATCAATTTAATGTTGTTGCTAGATGCTTTTTAAATTTGTATATGCATTATGAAACATTATTTTACATAGAGTATATACATAATTCTGAATGTTCATAGATAATGAGTTGCTACATCTAAATCGTGGGATTTGTGAATGTCCTCAGTCCTCAGTCCTCAGTCCTCAGTCCTCAGTTCTCAGTTCTCAGTCCTCAGTCCTCAGTCCTCAGTCCTCAGCCTCAGTCCTCAGTCCTCAGTCCTCAGTCCTCAGTCCTCAGTCCTCAGTCCTCCTCAGTCCTCCTCAGTCCTCAGTCCTCAGTCCTCAGTCCTCAGTCCTCAGTCCTCAGTCCTCAGTCCTCAGTCTTAGTATCGGTCTAAGTCTTAGTATCGGTCTCAGTCTTAGTCTCAGTCTCAATAGCTGACTGAGAGTCTCAGTCCCAGTCTCAATTTCGACCTTGGTCTCAGTCTCTGTCTCTGTCAAAAGAAAATATTAAGAATATAATGACCCTGTGCCACTTGTGTGACAAAGATGATAAACAAAATGATGCTCCATTCACAACTTCCCAAAGCTTCATTGATCCCAGTCATCGTAAAATTCTAACGTGTAACTTTTTTTACAAAAAAATATTCTTTTAGCCAGTTAGCGGGTATTTCCAATCATAAATTTTTTGGACATTTTTGTTTGAATTTGCATTGCTTTCTTCAGTCAATTTTCAACTGTCATACTGTACAGCTGTAAACTTCAACTTGATTTCAAATGAACACAATTAAGCAAATTTTTCCGTACTTGAATCCATTTTTATATTGTGTACCAATTTTATATGGCATTGTGAAATTATTTGATTATTTGATTGGCGTCGACAGCGTCCTTCAAATTGGCTGGAACAAAGTCAGAGGAACTTTGGGAGATAACAAGGCATACTACAATATTGGACTGCTATTTTTCTATCAAATTGCATTCTATTATCTACAGACATTGATTTTCTATGTAGTTACAAGGTACAAGAGACGAAATGTCATCGAAAATTTGAAGCTTCAGGCAAAAGACAGTGAAATTGAGACACCGGAAAACACCAGAAAGGTAAGTAGACTATTAAAAGAATTAAGCATTCAAAAAATTACATAAATTTCAGGTGATGCTAAATGTATTACGGAATCAGCTAGTTGGTATGCTAATTGTAATAGTTGCATACCTCCTTAACAATGACTTCTCAAGAGCAAGACGTGATCCTGAACTTCCAAACTTTTTTGAAGTCATGCTTCATTTAATATGCTGCATGTTTGTCCACGAATTTGGCTTCTACTATTCTCATCGATTACTGCACACAAAAAGGTTTTGGCGGTTCCATAAGCAGCATCATGAGTTCAAGACTCCAACATTTTTAATATCACAATACTCAAGTGCCGTTGAATATGTATTTTCTGGATTTATTCCTATAACTTTGGGAATTGGCATTTTTAGACTACATATAGCTACGGCATTGTTATGGTTGTCAATTGTACCGGTGATACTGACATTCGGTCACTTTGGATATCACTTACCTTATCTCCACACTCCACAAATGCACGATAATCATCACTTGAGGTAAGTATTGTAATGAGAATATCCAACCCTAACAGGCAAAGAGACTGCATTTAGGTACCGAAGTGGTCTTTCTGTAATATGACAGTATACTTACGTGCTTTAATTTTTATTTACAGATCAAATGTCAATTTCTCTGTATATTGTATTGCTGACTTGCTGCATGGTACTTGGCAGCATTCGAAGAATGTTCAAGAATATGAAAAGAGTAATGAATGGATTCCATATTCAGGATTGAACTATAATAAACAAGGATAATGAGATGTTAATGTTTTACATGTATTTATGGAAGTAATAAAGTATTTTAAATAGCTTGGCTTGGTGTTATGTAAAATTTGGAGTGTATTTATTGTAAGATTTAATGTTCTGTCTGTTCCAACTTCTTAGTAGCTTGTACCATTGCTTAACCCGATCGGCACAAATTATGTGACATCCTGGTTGCAATTCTCATGTAAAATGGCATTTAATGGCATGTGGTCGTCACCAGGCTGCTATGAATAGCTCGCTAGCTAGCAGATTGCCAAAATTGCATTCTTATTTATATTCCTAGCAATTGACTACAAAACGCAAGCTTAAAGCGTCCACTCGGTTACCAGAACGACACAAATCCCGAGAATATCAAACGCTCCATTGCGAAGCCTTCGTCATATGTGTCACTTGGGTCATGAATTTCTGAACGTTTATTCAAAATAGTTCAAGTAAATATTTATATTAAATTCCTCAGCTTGAGATAAATCAACAGCAAGATGCAACAGCTTCAAATGACCACATTAAGCCAGACATTATAATTTAATGGTTAATAATCCTCATTGAATTTCAAATTGTTCATATTACATATTTTTATAACCAAATGATATACTTTATCGGTTAAATTATGAAAATTTAGATATAACATTATCATATTGTAGCAATAGAATCGGCAAAATATGTTAATGATGTTGGATGTTGCTGAGAAGATGATTTAGCAGATTTTATGTGACAATATTCATCCACAGAACCTTAGAATGAAGAAAAACAATGGATATCCATCTCGCACTAGATATTGTGGTTTATAAATTTTTGCTGACAGCATATACGAAACTAAGCATGTTAATATAGTATTTGGTATCTTTTAAACTGGTTTTTTAGCGTAAATATCCACACTACAAATAATGAATGAATGAAATTCAATAACCTCGGATGTTTTTATTTTGGAAATTTTTGGTTGATTTTGGAATTTCTGATTTTTAAGGTATGACCAAGGTATGACAATAAGAATTTTTGAAAACCAATTTGTTTTTATGAGATGGTAAATTGTACTGAAATGTTTGATAACTCGTATATTTTCAACTCCGAGTGACACTAATTGAAGATGGCTTTGACAATGCTCTTTTATTGAAGTCGAATCTTTGTGACATTCGAAAAGTCAATTAGATTTTTGTGAGATTCTTGTCAACGTTGAGCTCTTCCTTTTTTCAATGAGTAGTCCCTATATGGACCTCTCTGAATTGGTAATTGATAAGATGTAGCTAACGATAGAGCCTGCTTCAGGCGTCTACTGAGGGAGGCCATGGATCACACTTGATCTGTACGACCAACGTCAGTCCCGTCTTCTTTACGTTGTCCGAATATCAAAGGAAATCCCAATAATATTGTCATATTGTAACAAAACAGTAATATATGCTGAAGATGATTAAGCAAGTTTCATATGACAATTTTCATTCACACGTTTTTTATCGAGACTTATTGATCGAGAATAAAACAAATCTTCAGCTTTACATCTTTTACAAAAATTTTATGAACATTCCATGTATTTCGGGTATTTCCAAAAGCAAAATATTCTTGAGAAATTTCAGTTTTGCTAACAACAAAAATTGCTTACATTTTCATGATCATTTAACAGTCAGCTCTCAGTGAGAACAGAACAGAACCGAAGAATAATTTTTAAATAAATCCAAAGATGCATATAGTTAAGCGCTTTGCAACTAGTATCAATCCATTTGTATATTATGTGCCAATATTATATGGAACTGTCAAATTGTTCGATTATGTGATTGGCGTCGACAGCATCCTACAAATTGGATGGAATAAACTTAGAGCAGCTTTGGGAGACAACTTGGCATACTACAATATTGGAGTTTTGTTCTTATATCCGTTCCTGTTTTATCATCTGACAATATTTGTCTTCTATATTGTTATAAAAATCAAGGAACGAGATAAAGTCAAAAGCTTGAAGCTTCAAGCTAAAGACAGTGAAATTGAAACACCGGAAAATACCCGAAAAGTAAGTCACGATTTATTAAAATCCGGAACTTGATGTCGACTTGAATTTGGAGCTCTTTCACAATTTATATCCATTTCCAGGCAGTCATCAACGTTCTACAAAACTACTTAGCTATTTTAGTGGTTATGCTGGTCCAATTCTACTTTGACAGAGATTTTGCGAGAGCAAGACGTGATCCTGAACTTCCAAGCTTCCTCGAAGTGATGAAGCACCTCATACTCAGCATGTTCATCCATGAATTTGTATTTTACTATACGCATCGATTACTACACACAAAATGGTTCTACCGATTCCATAAGAAGCACCATGAATATAAAACACCGACAATTTTAGCTGCACTTTATGCTGGTTTAGTTGATCATATTTTATCGGCATATTTACCAGCTAGTATTTGCATCTATATATTACAAATGCATTTGGGAACTGCATTATTATGGTTGTCAACTGTTACTGTGACGGTTATAATTGGCCATATGGGATATCATTCACCAATATTTTATGCTGCACAATTTCATGATAATCATCACTTGAAGTGAGTATATTAGGGTAATTTGATGTTTATCTCTGAAAGGCACATGACGTAGAAATAGTGAAAGCAAGCTACAAGCTTGCGTGGAATCGGATTTTACTGAATTTGAAGTCACACCGGTCTGAAGTCTAATTTTTCACTTTTCTACACCGAGTGTGCTCCAGGATATAATCAAATTTTGTTCATACTTTATCTAAACTGCTACTGGAGGACCTTACCGTCTCTTTCCTATAATCTGGAAGCAAATTCCCCATATGAAAAGCATTTAACTCATCTCAATCTAGTAAATTATAGTAATTTTATAATTTTAACAATTTATAGATTCGTTTACAACTATTCAATGTATGGAATTGCCGATATTTTGCATGGAACTTTAAAACATTCAGATGTTGTGGAAAATTACGAAATAACCAACAAGTGGGTTCCTCATCCAAATAACAAGAAACCTGAATAATCCCCCAACTGGCAATGAGCATGTTCTCAAGAGATTTAGTAGACTCTATCTGAATAATCGAGTTGATCATGCAGGCGAGCTACTCTTAGCTTACTCTGCTCTTGAGATCAGACTCTTTGCCTGCTAAGAAGCTTCACTATAACGATGAGAACAACTGTCAAAAACCCAATTTTATGTGCTACTTAATGAATAAATTACCATTTAATATGCAACAGTATTTAATAACAATTAAGACATTTATAATAAATCTTGAAGATCACTCAAATCCAAAACGTAAACATTGATGTCTTATTTTTTGTTTCTATTGTATTTTTTTCTCCAAAACCGGTTTCTTTCAGCGTAAATCCACGCTACAAATAATGAATGAATAAAATCAATGAACTCTAATGTTTTTATTTGGAATTTTGAGAATTTTTGTGGATTTCCCAGTAATATTTAAATCGTGTAAACTACACCTGGCGCTTGTCTGGCATGTAGCCAATCGTTACTTGTTCAAATTCATAAACTTGACAGGTTTTACACGAATATTTCCATATTTTCTATATAAAAACATTTAAATTTCTACTGTCCAAAAATACCTGTCTACAGCACTAGTTTATGAAAATTCAAATTATGTCACTTCATTCAACATTTTTAATAGAACATGACAGTGCAAAAAAATCAATTTTGGAAACAATAAGCAGACTTAAAAATCAGAACTAAATAGATTTTCTGGTTCTTCCCATGACTATGAATTTTTTATGTTGGAAATTACATTTTAAATGGTTTTTACAGGTTTTTACACCAAAAAATAACTATTTTCGTAAATATATTTTCCCAATATGTATAGCTATAGGATGACAAGCATAAAAGCAGCTTGTAGTTCAAAATTAAAATACAAAATATTTTAAAACCGCGAATATTAATTTCATGCTGAACACTACTATTATCTTTCCATAATAAATTCACATTATGCTAATTCATTAGCATTAATTGAAATATTGCATGTATATGCTGCACTTTATCTATTCAATTAACTGTAAATTTATATAAAAAGAAGAACATTATTGCATTATAGATAATCTTATGATGGAAAATATAATTAATTAAGTGCTGTTTAAACGACGAAGTTTGACGGTTTACCATATAAGCTAATCATTGTCGTTAATTACCACCAATGCAAGTTTAATAAAAGGATCTTGACATGAATTGGGTGATTATTATGATATCGAGATAATTATCGATTTTAGGACTCATTAATAGCTTGATAATGTGAATTATCAAGTTACAAAGTTGTATTTGATATTGAGCTACATCATGTCGATTAAACCTCCCAATCCCGCCTCTCAAATAGGCACATTGAATGCAAAAGTCAGAAAATAGTTTCCTTAGACCAACGTGACTCTGGCTTCGAGTCGGATTCGACAAAATTCAGCTTCATGCTCCTTCAAATTCATTCATATCTGACTACTTACTTACTAAATTATTTGGCTGACGGTACACATCAATTGTGATCCACAGCATCCCTTTGGTGAAGGCTTAAACTGGCTCTATCGCTGGCTTCTGGCTGCCAATTACCAACCTATTTGACTAAATTGAACCAAAAGACGATCTAATTGGATTGTCCCCAAAATGGACAACTCTTTTCTCTAGAAAGCTCTTCTTTGTTCCCATTTAACGTCCTTTAACATTCCATAACAACCAAATAATTTCATCCAACCATAGAATTGCTTGATTCAAATTGAAAAAAAGCTCCCACAGTTACACAACAGCAAAAAAAATATGCATTCATAAACAAAAACAAAGCTGCACAAATTTCTAAAGTGCACTCAAAAAATTTTATACATAATCCTTCAAAAAATGCTCTAAACCATTGAATCGATGACTGAAAAGCAAATCCTTTAACAAGATAATAAAACTACGAGTGAAAAATAGAATTTTCGGATAAAATTTTCATCCTAGCAATTTTTTTATTCCATAACTCAGAGTGAGTCAACAAAACATAAAGTTTTATTCCAGTTTTATGCATTTGTTGTCTGAAGCATCATAAAGCAAAGGCTTGTCAAGCACATAAAAGTTGACTGTGTTATGCATGGAATATTTTATTGGATGACTAGTGCTAGAAGGGATAGATGTAGTTTTAGTTAGTTAGAAAATGGCTTTACAATTAAGATGCGTTCCTAAGTTATATCTTTGGTATAGGAAGGAAATGATTACTGGTTGACTTCTTGATGGCGGTATGGTACAGTATGGTACGATATAAGTAGCACTGGTGCAACGATACACCTGGTAATGGCAAATTATCACTTACTTTACAATACCAGATGTACCATTGTACCGTACTAATGGTGGACCTTTTCAAATCCATAATCTACAGCATCACCATCATTGAAATTGACCCCAGAGATTGAAACGTTTCTAACGCGAACAACAAATATTGAAATGTTGGTAATACGACGACGAAGTGACAATATACTAAGAACCAAGTGACAGTTAATTGTCAAAAGCAATCAAATATTCCTACTGGCTGCCAATTGGTTCCGATTATTCTGATCTTAAACCAAGTGGCAGCCAGTTGGCAAATTTGGTTGTTTTACTGCCAATTACTGCCAATTTGCTGCCATTAGATTCTGATTAATCTGCCATGGTGGATGATGATTAGTTTCTATTAATCCACAGTGAATATTAAGGGATTAATAAAGCGGTTAAACAAGTTTATGTTCCTGAACAAAGCGGCTACTTATGCTAGCTACTTGTGTTGTTGCTTTGCCTTCTTCTCTATGGTTGTACGCCAAGTGGAAACCCTTTAATACGTGCTGATCGGGTCATATTCAATCTTCATGTCGTGGAATCATGTTGTCCTATATTCCAATTCATTTCAAGCTTCACATCCTCTAAAAATATGTAAATCATGTCAAAATTCTCTTTAAATCTTAAACATCTAGTCACCAATGTCACAAGTCAGTCATCTACATTCATATATTCTCCTAAATTTATTCATTCATGTTCTCCAGATCTGGACAAGTAAAAGTTAAGTAAATTGTTTTGCATGAGATATATATTCAGAATGGCTTTCAATCAGCTGTAAAACTTTATGATCACAATTTTTTTTTTCTTTCTTCCCGGATATTCAATTTCATCTCCTTTGCTCTATGTTTGTAAGCATACAAATATTTTTGTTGGATATGATTGAATATTTTCAGTGTATTTATGTGTGCACGTATATTGATGAAAAATAATGCTTCCTTCTATTGCTTCACTTTTTTTATGTTATTGAAATAAATTGGAAATATTTTTTATTTTTTGTCGTTGCCATTGACTATGTGAGGAACTAGAATTATATATAATATTTTTGAAGAAAGCAATGCATTCAATATATTGTATTTCTTGAAAAGTATCAATGAATGTGCATGTTTCTTAAAGTATATTAAGCAAAATCCTCTGGCCGGGGATGTAAAGGAAGGAAGAAAGAAAATGTTTTTGCTTCTGTGCTGATTTTTATTATCCTCCAATGAAAAATTTTCATCATAATCTAATTTTGTTTACTTGTTAAGATGAGAACCAAAAATATGTTTGGAACTCTGGTACGGATGCAGTGATTGTGACGCATTTTTGGTTCTAGTCAAAGTAAAGCATTTAGCATCAGCTAGTGATATGGCAACAATTTATGTGGCTTAGAGTGAATTCTTCACTGTCTTGGCTGTGTTTAACATGAGTAAATTAACTGTATCAGACTCGAACACCACGCCGTGTTCATTAGGACACCACTGTGTAACAATCGGGAACGAACAACTCAGGTGGCAATTGAAAATTTGACAAAAGTCACAAACCTTTACTCCTTAGTTGTCCACTTCCTGGTCAACGTATTAACTATAAGATATCCTGTCCTAGACTGACAGTCAGTCTAGTCTCACTTTTAGAATTAGTAATTGGCAAACGGTAGCCAGCAATAGAGCCAGCTTCAGGTGTCGACCAAGGGAGTTCATGGACCACACTCGATCTCTACGGCCAGCAAACTAAATAAATAAGTACCCTGACGACACAGTGACAGTAAATTTCAATCCATTTTTAAGACAATATGCTGTTTGTCTCATTTTGCTGCTCAAAAAAGCTGTCTTAAGTCATTTGTCGGGAACGTACATATGAAGTCAGATCTGTCTTTATTCCAATCCATAATTGCGCTACCGTTAGTTTACTCACCCTAGTTATAACACTGGTATCTGGAATGAGAAGAGAACTTGAAGTTGTAATACACTTACCAGGTAGGATCAGGCTGTGGTTAATTGCATGACACTTAACAGAGTGGAACAGGCTGTGGTCAGTCGACTGTATGTCTAATAATAAACTTGACATTTTATGGCAAAATCGACAACTGTTAAGTTGTCAAGTTGACAGTGGTCAGTTGTAGATTTTTCCATAAATCGTCAAGTTCATTGCTAGACATGGGGCCTCATAGTCAGCACAGTCTGTTCCACTAAGGTTAGTAACTCATAGATCCAAAAGATTTCATATTTTCAAACCAAAAAAAAAGCTTTTAAAATCTCCAATTTTCTTCAAATTAAGCTACAAAGGAAAGAACCAAAAGAGATTATTTCTAGTCCATTTTTACAACTTTGTTTGTCTGTTACTGAGGGTTTGCTGCGATGTTGTTATTGTAATAATTTAGAAACATTATACTCTTCCTTCATTCTATAAAGTATGAATTTTTTATTAACTTTTGTTGGTTTAATGGATATGGTTGCCAGGTATTCCTAGAACTTGAGCCATTTATATACTCAAAAGTTATCCTATTCCTAGAAATGTTATTATGAAAAAAAAATCATCATTTAGAATGAATGCTCAAGTCAGAATATAAAAGGCAACAAATTATGCATCTCCAACCAAGACTTATAATTTTATTCTCAAATGTTATTTTCATTCAAGTTCTATTCAAGTTGTTTATTTATTTTTCTCGTTATAGAGTAAATCATTTAATTTGAAAAAAGACTTAGAAATGCAATTCAATTGAAACAAGTGTAGAGATGAAAGAAAAATCTTAAATCGACTTAAAATCGACTCTATTCAGTTCAAATAAAGGAACGAGAAGTCGTCACGTGCCGTCAAAACAAAATCACATTTTTCTGTCAATAGAGCGACATAGCGTTGTCCTAGCAAATATGTTCAGCACATTCAAGTCAACTTGATCAAGTCAACCTAGTCGAAACAGTTTGGTCAAGTCAGTCTAATTGAATTAGTTTGACCAAGTCAGCTTGATCAATTCAACTTGATCAAGTCAGGTTGATCGATTCAACTTGATCAAGTCAGGTTAATCGATTCAACTTGATTAAGTCAGATTGATCGATTCAACTTGATCAAGTCAGCCTGATCGATTCAACTTGATTAATTCAGCTTGATCGATTCAACTTGATCAAGTCAGGTTGATCGATTCAACTTGATCAAGTCAGATTGATCTATTCAACTTGATCAAGTCAGGTTGATCGATTCAACTTGATCAAGTCAGATTGATCTATTCAACTTGATCAAGTCAGGTTGATCGATTCAACTTGATCAAGTCAGATTGATCTATTCAACTTGATCAAGTCAGCTTGATCGATTCAACTTGACCAAGTCAGCTTAATCGAATCAACTTAATCCAATAAGCTCAATCAAATAACCTTGATCGAATCAGCTTGAGCAAGTTAACGTGACTTGATTTGATCAAGTCGACTCTAATCAATTTTTTGTATATTTTTCGAGAAATCTCGACTCAATAAAATCAATTCAAATTGAACCTACTTGAAAATATGCAAATTGACATCAAGTCGATTGACAACAAAAGCTGACTCGAATTGCAAAATATTCAATCTCTGCCCAATTTTTTTCATAAATCAAGCACATATTTGTTATTTGTCAAAAATATATTTCATGAAAATCTCCAATGAATTTTTGTTTGAACGTCTGTTTGGAGATTTAATGGAAAATAAATTTTCCTTTGATCTTCGAGAAAAAAATTGTTGATTCATAAATAAGCTGAAATTGTAGAAGCCTCATCATCAATCTATGTTATTTACATATCGATTATTTCATGGAATGAATCAGTGATGATCAACCTGTGTGGTGCCAAAAATGAAATTGGAAATGGAATATTATGAACCATTTTTGACCCAGACTAAACACCAAGGTGTGCCACGGAAAATAAAAGGTTGAACACCACTGGAATGGATGAACACATTGATTTTACATATATTTGAAATAAAATGATGATTTTGATGTTCTCAAATAAATATTTGTTTTAGGAACGATTTCAAAATCATTAGCATCAAAGGAAGTATTTTAAGTTTATTTTGAATGTTACTATCAAATGCATTGCGTCTAAAAACTGAAGCTATAAACTTCATAACAACTCATTCCGAATAACCCACTTGTGTGGCGTTTTTATTACTTCAAATTGCACCAAATGGCTACAAGTACAGCACCATATGACTCAAAATGTCTCGATACGACTCCAAATAGCTCAATACGACTTCAAGTTGCACTATATAGCTCCATATGACACCATAAGACACCATATGGCACCTATATGCCCTTAAAAGCTTCAAAGCAGAGCCCGTCAGGTCCCGAAAGACACATCGCATAGAAACAACCCAAAATCCGGCCTCCGACCAATCTTCTCCTGGCACCAGACCAGAAAAGATGAAATCCTGCTTCAGATCAGTGTCAAATCGGCCTGGAGACGGATTTTCGACCAATTCTACGTCATGTGCTTTCCAGAAGTAGCAAAAGAGCTTCAAAGATCCAAGACAAAGTCATCTTCATTTGTGTCACTGTTTCACATCTCTAATTCCTTATTATAAATGTTCCCCTAAATAATTTTTCATCCCTTCAACTCCTTTTAATTCAATTAACGTAATTTGTGTGAATTTTTTTTGTCCCCTTATAAAGTAATGCAACCCATCTCTATTCGCATTCATCCCTTTTCATCCATCCCTTAAAATTGTTAATAGCTTATCGTAAACATAAAAGTAATCATTTGAATAAACAAAGTATCTTTAATGTACAGCACAAAAAAAAAGTGTGTCCACGAAATTACTTTGTAACCCGTAATGCCACTCGAGAGCATGATTAATTACATCATTTTAAGAGATGTCCTTCCTTTAAAAAAAAAAGTAAATACATGAGCCTATTTGTTCGGTGAAAATTGTGATATAATTTACTTTCTTTTTGTGCTCTTCATCCTTGTTTCTCTGTTTTGTTGAATATTTTAAGATTAGAAATATAAACTGGCCTACTTTGAAAATTCCTCTAATTATTCATCCTTTCAGCATGACCAGCAAGATGGAATTAATTTTGTTTATCAGTTAGTAAGTAAATGCTGAATAATTATTTAAAAGTCTGGTGAAATATTGTGAAAAAATTGGAGGATAACCAGTCTTGAAATGACAAGTCCAATCTGCATTTGTTCCTTTCATATCACAAGTATCTAATGGATCTTAGTCATATGTGACAACACTACGTATGCAGAGGAAACAGAGGCCAATTCTATGAGGAAAGTTGCCGAGGTGTCGATATCGAGTTTTGTCAATACAGAGATCGAGAAGCCAGTCGAGGTCTAGGCATTGAGAATCTTAGTATACCGATTGAAACACACCCGAATAGAACAAATCGGATTTAAACCGAATTCACGCATGCTAGAGTCAAATGAGCCTGGTGCTAAATATTGGATAAATTTTCCGGCTTATGCTATTCGGAACATTATTGTGGTCGCTTGCTAACCACTTAAAAATCACTACTATACAGACATAATTAAGTTTTAGTGACTGGAGAGCCCGAGCCCCAAAATAGCGTTTCATCTACCCTAATCTTTGTGAATGACTCAACCTGGAATAGCACAAACCGATTAATCGGCAGACTTAGTTCCAAATTCGATTTTCATTCGGCATCATGGGAGAATTACTTAGTCCTGTTGTTAGATTAAGTTTAAATTCGGCACCATGCCAGAATTACGCCGGTTTGGTACCAGATTTGGAGTCGATTAACCAATTGATGCTATTCTGGACATTGATGTGATCGCTTGGTAGCTGCTTGGACGTCACTAACATACGGATATTATTGAGTTGTAATGAATGTGAATGAAGCAATCCTGATGAGCCACCTGTCTACAACACAGCAGTACTCCCAGTTTAAATATTTATCACAGCCTCACTAAAATGTAACCAGCCCAGTATTTTTCAACAAAACACAACAAAGAGCACGAACAAAACGGAATAAAAAGTTTTCGAAATAAAAATATTCCACTCAATTACATTTCATAAAAAAAGGAACAGCAAAAAAGCAAGAATAAGAAGAAACAACAATAAAATCACCCTCAAATGTACAAAAGCATTTTTCCTTCCGTGACAGTCCATAAATATTGTTATTTCATGAAGAAAATTTTCATTCTGTTCCTTTGTTGCTGGTTGTTTTTTGAGTACCCCATCTGACATCAGCAGCACAAATCCATGCAAATTTTTTTATTTTCAACATGAATTTCAAATTTTTTGTTATTCTGACGCACTTTCCTCAAATATCGGTAGCTGGTATTGTCGTAAAACAAAAATTTATTTTGAATAATTTATAAGAGACTTTTAAAGGTAAAAATTATGACAGTCTCGGATCTCATGGCATTGTTAACGTTGTCATCATTTGTGTCATCTCAGCAAGTCTTACACGATACAGAATTCAATTCTTTGGGGTATAATAAGTAAGTACTAAAATGAGAAAAAATTCCATTTAAGATAATAAAAGCTGTCTGATTATTTCAGCCAAACATTATGGGAGGTAAGGTTTAAAGCTAGAGGAATTTTAATGTCAAGGAGGTAACCTTGAAAATAGATCAGTTTGGTATACTTAGTAGTTTTATACTGGTTGTGATGCTTTGTGTTTGAATTGATCAAACTTAGTTGACCGGGTGACACAAGGCTTTATTCGTCAGTCACAAACAGTTGGAAGTCACATCGGGTTTGGAGTCAATTAGGGATCTTTATGGTTTCTATACACGACCGTCACAACTTGACAATTTCTTTTCAAACACATGTCGAGACATCATGGGTATGAAGAATGTATTAACAACATCATCTTCATGTCATTGATGTGTCGCTCAGAATATGAACTAACTTGCTTACTTCCCTAAGAGACGATGAGCATGGCCAGGTGCGTATCCAAAGAGGGAAGTGTTGGTGTCAACCAAATCTTTATTTTAGACAAAGTTATTCGATTTGCTAAGGTTTTTTTGGGTCTAAAATCCGATGTCATGCTACGTCCGTGTCATGCTACGTCTGTGTCACGCTACATCTGTGTCATGCTACGTCCGTGTCATGCTACGTCTGTGTCATACTACGTCCGTGTCATGCTACGTCTGTGTCATGCTTCGTCTGTGTCATGCTACGTCTGTGTCATGCTACATCCGTGTCATGCTACGTCTGTGTCATGCTTCGTCTGTGTCATGCTACGTCCGTATCATGCTACGTCTCTGTCATACTACTTCCGTGTCATGCTACGTCTGTGTCATGCTACGTCCTTGTCATGCTACGTCCTTGTCATGTTACGTCCTTTTGATGCTACACCTCTGTCATGCTACACCCTTGTCATGCTACACAACTGTCATGCTCACATCTCATGATATCATGATATTGTACCATCTCAATGTCACGCCGTCATTTTCTCAATGTATCGCTCGGTATTGCTAAGTCCATTAATATATAATGCTCAAGTTCCTTTTTTGGATTCAACAAAATTCTCTCAAGATTCCCAAAGTATCAACTTATTTGAATAATTCCACATTTTTTTAACATAAACCTAACCCGAAAGCTTCTTCAACATTTTGTTTATTCTTTATATGCCGAGGTAGTGACTTAAAGGATCTAAATCATGTTTTAAGCATTTTTATCATCTAAATGGAATTGTTCCTTCTTTTTCAATGTTTTTATTTAATTAAATTCTTCAAAGTCTGCATACCTAAACCCCTTTTGAATATAAATTTTAAATAAACATCTAAATATTCTGAAGTGCATCAACTAAACCCCCAATAGAATATCTAAATTACCTTAAATGGGTAAGCGTGAGATACAATAATAATATCCTGAAAAATGTGAAAATTCCACATAATCATCGAGACTCTTAAAATGTTAATTTATTTTTCAGCGGAAGTAAAAAGGAAACGAAAAAATTTTTTCACTCATTGTTGAGGGTTGGAAGTAAAGAAGTGAAAATGAAAGGCTCTGCATCACACGACTGAAAAGTCAAAGAAAGATCAAAAGGAATGGAAGAGAATGTAGAATAGACATAATTAAATTTTCGCGAAAATGCAAATTGTTTACCTCATCAAGCGTTAAAAAGGTCCACAGAAAAGGCATTTGGTTATGAAGTGCAATGCGGCATAGAAGAGGTCATTTATAAATGCATAGGGCCATGTAATGACTATGGTCATTGGCCTAGTGTTCTTACTGAAAAAGCAAAGCCTATGTGGAGTAGTTGACAAGGAGCTTGGCTCAAATTTTGGTGGGATGCAACTCGAAAATCGGTCGGTTCGAATCCTACAATCCTCAAATCCATGATTTTTCATAAGTTCAGATACTTCAACTGCTTAATCTTCAAAATTAAAACAAATTTTGAGCTCTGAGCAATGTTCCATAAAAAGAGCAAGCTAGAAACATGGCAGCATCCTCTAACAATCCCACTAGATACCTACCATCACTCCAAAACCCCTCAATTCACTCATTCAAGCAGTTTCTTAACCATAAAAACCAAGCAATTATTCAAATTTTGTTATAAACTTATTCTCCTCCATCAAAACTACCGGAAACAAGAAAAGTTCTGAAACCATTCAGCTTTGTAAATACGTTTCCAAAAGATATCAATTAAAGTTTTCGAACAGAAAACCTGCAGATAAAAAACATAAGTTAAACAAAAATTCTTTTGTATTCTCGTTACGAATTTGAAATTACACGATATGGGGGTTATTAAGGTGTGATGTCCAATAATTAAAAGTAAGGAAGTCCACTAATTCTACAATTTGGTGGATTTAAATTGTTATTTGGGATGGATTGAAGATTTCTTAAAAATGGTCACTAAAACATATTGAAGAAAGATTCTATTGAGTCTTGGGTTCCGACCCAAACCCAAAATCCTCTTCCATCATCCTTCAAATGACATTTGACCAGCCTCAAGCTCAAACTTCAGACTCTGGACTCACCAAATCATAGAATCCACTCAAATCCCAAAAAATGTCTAATGTCTTGAATCTGTCAAGATGTCATGAAAATCTAGCAAGCCCATTCTCGGATATACATCACTTCCGCAAGATCCCAAACCATTTTTGAGAAAAAAATTTAAATTCCACGTGAAATAAAGGTAGAAAAAAAATTTAAATGAATAAGAAGAGTTTATTCGCAGACTTCCTCATTCATCCATCAAAAAAGAAGAATAAGCATAAGAAAAGATAGCAACAAGAAGGAAGTAAAAAAAAAAAAATTGGAAAAATAGCGAATTGCTTTCATCATTTCATTGAATGCCAAAGGAACATAAAATGTAATTTCGCAATGAGCTTTAATTTTTAATCACATTAACTTCTTTTTTTTATGCTGTTCCTTTTCATTCTCTTAAATTGCGATGTGAATTGGATGGGGAAAGTGAGGGGGGTAAGAACAAGGAGGCTGGCCCCCCATGAAAAGCTAAATTAAAGCAAAGAATCAGAAAGCATTGAGGAATAAGATGAAGAGAAACGAAAAAGGAATAATGGAACTGCTCATGTATAAGGTAATGCGATTAATGGAAAAAAATCAATTTCAAAATTCTATCAATTCCTCGACGACTTCTTCATGAATGGATTTATTAAATTGAAAATTTATGGATAAAAAAAATTTCTTTCAATTTTAAGAGCATCGGCAATATTCATAATCCCCAAAAAAAATGGAAAAGTTTTTCATCTCTCGAATTTCATTATAAATGACAAACAAAATCATAAAATAATAAGAAAATTTTAAGAAGATTCACTGTCTTTTTTTTTGGTAGTGGTGGGTACATAAAAATCTGATAAAAGAGACATTTTAATACTGAAAACAATCGATGTGCTTTTTTCAGCAGAGATGCAAATTGAAGTTTGTTTGGTGGTCAGGGATTGGGTATTAGTGTTGTTGTGAGCCAGAGGTACAAGTAAGATGCAGTCTGCAAGAGTATGGTGGGAAGTTTGGCACTGTCTTTTGAAAAATCATTGAAAATTGAAGAATCTCGTTCAAGAAGGTAGGACAGGGGAATTAGCAAGTCCTTGTGATGAGCATTGCAATAAATCTTGTTATATGAGCAACATTCTATGTTATGGATTGAGAAATCGGTCTCTGGGAGGAATCGAACCCACATTTACGCTAGGAGAATGTTACAGACACTAGGTGAATCCTAGTCATATTTACAACACTCCTATGTAATGGATTAAGAAGTCAGCATCCAGGAAGAATCAAACCCACGTTCAAGTATATTAGAAGGTTACAGATACTTGATCTTATGCTTAACTACCTAATTTATGTGAATCCTTATCGTATTCACAACACTCTCCACATGTGTAATCCTTGAGAGATTTACTTTTTGTAGGAATCGAACTCACGTCAACACAAAGAGGAGGATTACAGGTATCTGATCTTTTCTATAACTACTCGACCACGGAGGTCTTGCTATTGCACTGGCAAATTTCACTTCATATGGCTGAATACTTGCTCACTTACTTACTTCTTTTTCTGGAGCGTACGTGGATTCATTGCTGTGCAGAAAGAACGTAAAATGTTGAACTTCTGCCAGTTCGGAATCTTATGGAACTTTGTTATCGACCTTTTCCACACAACCAATTCAGGAAGCTGAATATCCCAATTTTCACTCTCCTCTATTACCACTATACATTTCTCTTTCTACCTTACTCTTACTCAACACTCAACCACTTGAAAATCAATCGACTATCAACCCCTGAACAGAACATTCATATTCCCACTTCACAAAGGTCATTCTTGCGTAATGGCCCGTATTTATGATAAGAATGACTCATTGAAACAATTTTTTTAAGCTTCTTCTTCCTCACGACTGACTACGAATGCCTCTATAGACCACATTGAAAGGGAGCTGTAAATTTTCAATCATCACTCACAAAACTCATTGACTGATGTTTGAAAAGACATAAATAATTGACAAATACAGCTGACACTCGACATAAAAGTAGATTCCCAATCCACAAGTCATTTCAATAGTCAATCAAGCCATATCTAAATTTGACGAGACAGAAATAAATAAAGAAAAATTTTCAGCAACACCTTAAATTATTCCTGACAGTCAAATGTGACAACGTATGCATTAGTCCTTAATTTTTGTGTAGGTGTGGATATGCTGTAGGTGAGAATTATGACATTTTTATTAAATTATTTAAAGAACTCAAATTTTGAACTTTATTCTTATGAATAACATTAAATATTGTACGTGAAATGTCGTGAGATTTGGAGTTAGTGAATATTATTCTAAGGATTTGAAATGTCAAACATAAATAAAATTTGGATGTTATGAATAAAGAAAGTTTAAATGGAAAAGTTCAAATGAGTGCTTTTGATTTGCAATATTTGAGTTGTCTTAGCTAAGTCAGCTGTATGTATCAATGGCATGAACTGATTTATTTACCGGAGCGACACAGATGAAGAAGGCTCAGTTTACTGGCATTGATGATTTAATTGAATCTGTCCAAGCAGGGAATGTAGAGTAGCACTTGATATTTGAGCTTGTGTCCATATCAGTAAAATGACAGACGGAAGCCGGCGATAGAACCAGCTATAGGCAACATCTAAGGGAGGCCATGGATCAAAATTGATCTGTAAGGACAGCGAAGTAAGTAAGGGAGTCCATATCAGTCCAGATTTTGTCTCGTTCTAATTTATCAGTTCAGACGTCAAGGTCCGCTCCAGTAATGACTCTTATGTGGTCAATTTAGGGCTCTAGCATCTTTCTGGTGTATTTAATACTATCCATAACCTAACTCGATTCCATTATCTCAAGTTACCCAATTATTAGCGTCTTCAGCTTTAACTGCTGTTCCTAATAAGAAAAAGTATCTAAGCATCTGAAAAATCGCTTGACTGGTGATGGAATTCGAATCCAGGAATCCAAATTCAATACCAACATTTGCAACCTGTTGCTTGCCAACTGAGCTATCAAGACGCTTGATCTCTTATTGCATTGTGTCTACTTGAAGAATCATGAGAACTATAGTCATGCAGACCTTAATAACATGATATTTCAGTTATGGACAACCTTATTAAATCCTTAAAAATTGTTTACAGCATACCTGACTATCCCTTACATCACACGACAGTAATTAATGACTTATTTCACATTTAACTTACTTTCAGACTTAAATGGAATTAAATATCTCATAATTAGCAGATCTTCAACGACAACTTTGTAGATTAAAGAAGGAAGTGAAAGTTTTCTGAACTATAAAGTCAATTTGGAAGTGCATTTGAGTGCATACTGAACATTTCAAATGCGACAAAATCGAATTAAGAAATCTAATTTAAACTTTCTCATTTTCTTTCCTTTGAAGCTTCTTGAGATGCATTTTGTAATTCTTAAACCAACTTTAGTTGCATCTTCAACCCCGTCGGCAATTATGCACATAAATGAGTAATTTAAAATTATTATCTCGGTGAATGTTTTTACTTCTGTTGTCTCAGATCGTATATTTTAATTTGAATAAATTAATTACTATAGCTTTTGTTGACTAACTTGATGCTTTTTAGTTTCATAATGTCCGTATTAAAAATAATTTTTTTGAAAGTTCCACAATCATATGCTGAACAGGATTAATTTAATTAGTAAAATCATACCATAATGCGGTAATGATGAAATTAGAGTATTTATATCTGTGGTTACATCAAATAATTTCAAGCAGCATAACTTTTTGGGACGCATGGGATTGATGTTGTGAAAAAATTTTCAATTTTTACAACCGCTGATCACAGCAACCAAATGAATTTATTACGCATTTTGTATTTTTTTAATGTTTTCAAAACTTTTGGAATCAAAATTTTTAAATTGTTTGTGGCTATGGACCGTTCATCAAGTGATTACTCGTCACAAGACCCACCTGCATTCGGCACTTGTACAATGACTCAGGAAGAGATGGAAGAGTTGGAAATTCCTTCAGAAATATCGTGTGAAAGATGCGTCATTTGTATATCAAACTTTAATTCAGATACGGATCAATTGAGGCTGTTGCCATGCGAGCATGTATTTCATGAGAGCTGCTTATTTTCATGGTTGAAAATGCACGCGATTTGTCCACTCTGTAGGCATGTTTTGAAGGAAAATACTAATATTAGTAAGTTTACTAATAACTAACAAAGAGGGTATTATAAGGAGTAGATCGAACTGAGGATATTAGTGGTGGGTATGATTAAGTGGTATCCCTTAAAGTCAAGAGACTGCCTGTTAGGGATACCCGATTAGTATACATTGAAGTGTCGTCACTAAGAAGACGAATAAAAGTAAACTTGACTAAAACAACCAAACTTGCCAATTAGACACAGAATCAACTGAAAAATTTGTCGCTCCGAATCTCTACCGATCAGCACAAATCAGTTAATCCACCAAAAATCCGACACCAGGTCGGTGTGACTCTGGCATGGCGCTGGATTCGATTTAAATTCGACACCATGCCAGAGTCAAGTAACTCTGGATTGATGTAGGATTTTAGAAGCAATTATCAGACTTGTGCAGTTCGGATATGCACAGTAGTGGCAGATTCTCAATGTAGACCGATCAGTTCATATTATCTACTCTCTCTTTTGGTCACTTGCTCTATACTCTGTACTAAAATAAAAATTAATTCCCTTTTTTCCTCACATCCAGTAACACAAGATCAAGTGGAAGAATGGCGACTATTCCTACAAAGTCCAGAATCCCTATCATTAGAAAACATTCTACCCGGAACTGACTTTTATACGGGACCATCAGCAAATACAAGATCTCAAATTGAACGTCGGATATTGTAGCATTATTTACTGATAATTTAAGGATGTACGGTCAGCAAACTTTAATATAAATTGAATATAAAATCTCTAGGTCTTTAACCCTTTTCAAAATTATCTTATTTATGTGTATTTTTGTCATAAGTTCAGATAAAAAGTTTGCAAAACTTTAATCTCTTGAGACTTGATACCAGCACATAAAAATCTAACACAAAAAAGACATTCCAATGTAATTAAAGCCACTGCAAAAATCCATTGCAATCCTCACTTAATAAACATTTGTTAAATAAGACTTGTGAAACCATTTTAACAGCTGCAGCACATACAGTTCTATACATTAAATGAGAATTGAGACAAATAAAAACGTTTGCTACTTAATGACTATATATGGCACCAATTTTTACCTTCTTTTTGACTACATGTGTGGGATGCTCACCTTATCATATCATTAAACTTAATGAGAAATCCTCTATAGAGTCATAAAAATGGATATACTCATTTGTATATGAAAGGAACATAAAGCAATAAAATATGGACTTTATCAAATTAAAACACTCTATGATGTTAATTTTTTTTAAGGATTGACACACTTTAAAATTTATTTCATAAAGGTTGGGACGTTGAATGAATGTTTATTCCTTTGAACTTCTTGCTGTACGTCCTCTTTGCTGTATAAAATTTGCATTAATTGTCGTTCATTATCGCTTCTACTTAGTTTTATTTTTTAATATGAGAAACTTTATTTCTCGCCATAATTTTTAATGAGATGTGACTGGTTAGGGATTTATTGAGAGGGTGGGACACCCATGTATTATCAGTTTTTCAAGCAATTCTAGATCTCCCTCGGAGATCTAAGGGCACATTGCGTGAAAATGTCCTAAAGTGTCAGGTCATCGTGACACTAGTCCCATGTCAGATTCAATAAATTCCGGTTTGAGACCAGAGTCATGGGGTCCAATTTTTGGACATTTCTACGACCTGTGTTTTCTTGGTTTATTGCTTCTTAATTGACTTAAATTAAGCTATTGAATATCCGAACGATATTAAGACTTAAGTGAACAAGTTGGCGACATTGCAAATTCTGTTCCAAATTGTGGCAACTTGCAAGTTTAGCAGTTAGATATGCATAGTCGCGAGACACCGTTAAGGTTTTTAATCCCAAGATTGCAATGTTTGTAATCAATCCAAGAGCATTGTGTGTAACCTCTGGATTGCTATGCAAATTCATACTCTCGAGTACCACAACACAGTGTTTAGAGCTCCGAAATCGAGCTGTTGATGATAAGACATGAAAGTGCCCTGACGGGTTTTGACCCAATTTTACGACGAACAATGAAATTTGTAGCGTTTAGCCAAGAACCGAAGACTGGCATTTTTTGCGTTTTAGAAACACAAATCTGTAGTTTTCGGCTGCACGTTATAGTTCACAGACCTGCGGTTTATTAACTATAGGCCTGCATGAACCCTAGGTATTTGAAGCATTTTGCTGTTCTGGATGTATATTCCATTATAAAGAGTAACCTTAATATTCTAAACTGTCAGAAAGTCTCGAAGGATAAAGGCAGCTGTAGATGCTCTCCACTCAGTAATAAGTCTTCATGTACCTCAGGCAATTAACCAACTAAGTATGCTGCTCGGGACGGTTTAATACAAAAATTCATGAATGAATGAATGCTTCTTATTCTTCCATTTAAATGATTCAATTTGACCCAATTTCATTGAAATAACAAGTTTAAAATTAAAAATTCATTAAAAAATTTTTCGTACGAAGATAATAAAAGATTCATAAACTTCTTTTTTCATCCATCCTTCAATTCCATTACGAAACGGTGTAAATATTAACCAATCATTGGAGCTGAACAAGACCGAGCAAAAAAAATTAAAAGTTAAGTATAGAAACATTTTCATTTGCTGCAAAAGGTATTGACATTCATATCACATCGTCGAAAAAAGAGAACATCAGGAGAAATCAATCGAATAATTCATGAAGGACTCAATGGACCTTTTTTTTCTCCTCCCTTAAATTGCATCCCTTTTCGCTTTGGTTCCCCATGAAGGACTTAAAAATTGCTACCCAGTTGAATGAGATTTAATGTGAAATGAAAATATTCGAAAAATATATAAAAAAGGAGATCCAATTAAAAAAAGTTTCGAAACAACAACAGCAACATTATTTAATACTTTGGTCGATAGAAACTCAATTATGGGTTAAATGAGAAGTCGAATGGAAAGAAAAATAATGAAAAAATAAGAGGAAAATTGAACTTTTCAGCAGTTTTAGTTTTCATGCTTCATATTTCAGATTTTTTTTTTAATTTTGTAATAGCTACTTTTTGATGAGATATGATAGATGGGATGATGATGCTGGAGTGACCGAAAGGGTAGTTGAGACTGAGATGAAAGCTTGTCAGTCTCGGTCTCGATATCTCAGGTAGAATCAACAAATGTTAGGAACGAGGCTGAGAAGTGATGATCTTAGTCTCGAGAGCTCTTATGGCCAATACAGCATCATTAAAGAATTCTACTGTAGTCTCGGTTTCGGTCCCGGTTTCTGTCTCAAAAATTTGTCGAAGCTGTGACTTTGGGGAGCTTAATTTGATGAGTGTGAATTATTAGTTCTACTACAGCACCCAAGTAGATACAGCACCCAAATAGATACAGCACCCAAGTTGATACAGCACCCAAGTAGATACAGCATCCAAGTTGATA
Source organism: Chironomus tepperi (assembly GCF_022539635.2). Lineage (NCBI taxonomy): Eukaryota > Metazoa > Arthropoda > Insecta > Diptera > Chironomidae > Chironomus > Chironomus tepperi. The sequence continues at coordinate 1,206,007 of NW_027226473.1, forward strand.
CAGCACCCAAGAAGATACAGCACCCAAGTAGATACAGCACCCAAGAAGATACAGCACCCAAGTAGATACAGCATCCAGGTAGATACAGCACCCAAGTAGATACAGCACCCAAGTTGATACAGCACCCAAGTAGATACAGCACTCAAGTTGATACAGCACCCGAGCAGATACAGCACCATAGGAAGATCTATATATCATTTAGTATTATAAATTCACAAAGAGTGGTCAGCAATGAACCAGATTCAGAAGTTATTTGAAGCAGGTCATGAATCACAAATCAGTCCGCAAGGTCAGCGAAGTCGATAAAGCCATTTCTTCCTCCAACTACATCCGGCATAAAAAATACAGCTCTATTCAATTACCCACAAGTAACTTCCATACTTAATTCACCCATCTCCGGTTTAAAATTTCATTAAAATTGTATTAAAATGAAACTTTTCAATCATTATGAAACTTCTACAGTACATAAAGTGGGCTTAGCAGTTCAGCATAATTATTGCAATTTTCCTATTCACAGCCACAACGTTTTCAGCCTTTTGCTTTATATTTTATAGGTACACTATAATGACCGTATTTTGTTATGATATAAAAACAAAGACGGAATTGCTTTGTTGGTTATTTATTGCAAATACCATTCATTTCGCTAATAGCAACAAAAGGATTTAAGTAAATTGCAAGCCTTGACATTAAGGAATGGTTTTTATGATGATGAGGTTTAAGGAACAGTTTTTTGTTGGATTTTAAATTGAGTTCCTTGTGGATGATTTGAGTGGATTTTGTTTGGAATTGTAATTATTGACATATATCGCAATAAATTCTATGCAGCAAGCAAAAATGCAGTGACAATTTTGTTGGCCGGACAGTGATAATCATTACCAAACATACAATACTTCCTGAGCTGCACAAAATAGTCATTAGGGCCCCGATACGTCATCTTATTGACGACAAAATGATAAATTGATATTTTGGTACCCGAACTGCACCATTGATTAAAATGAAGCTTTGTCCTTCTGGTCCACCTGGTGTCAGACAAGAATTGAAGCTAGGAAGTATCAAAGCCATATGTAGATGAATCTGTCAATGCGAGAGTAAAGCCTCTAATGAGCCGATGGCCTCATTTGACCAGAAATCTGTAACTTCCTCATTTTTATGAAGACCTGTGTTCAATTCCTACTAGAGCTACATCTCTCAATTATTACACAGAGCAGTACTGTCCAAACTCTTAGCGCCATGGCGCTCCTTTGAGATAGGCCACTACCGAAACCACACACGACTTGCACAAACTTTGGACAACAATGGCATAGAGTGATGTCGATGTGACAAAGATTCGTGCATCCTTTACTACTTTATACCCCCTAATAAGCTAGAAAAAGTTGGAATGAATATCAGATGACTAGAATCTTTCACCACGATTGAATCTATTAAAAATTTAAAATTCCCTTAAGTATAATTGAGAAATTTTATCTGTAAAATTTTCATCACGAAGCTCCATGGAGAGTTCCACTACAGGAACACAGAAAAGTAAAGAAGAAAGTCATGAAACAAAATAATGAATAGTGACAAGAAGTAAGGCAAGGAAAAGCATGTTGAAGGAAATTGTTGTACTAATGACGTCTCTTAAATAACACTAGTCGTTGCAAGAGGTAGTTATAGTCAAGTAAAATGCAAATTGTATGCTATTATAGCTATTGGTACTTAAATGACTAGTCATAATGAGAGTAAAAAATGGAATTCTATTTTTTTCATATATTTTTTTTATTTCAATTCCTTAGATAAATATGAACAATAAAATAATAATGATAAAAAGTTATTCCATCTGTGGGATACATCCGCAGAGCAGGAATGACTGCATTTTTTTTTGCAAAATAAATAATTGAGGCTATTTTATAACACAAGAAAAATAATAAAAGGGAAAATTAAAACAATATGGAATGTTTTTGTTGTAACTTGAAACCGACCTGAGGCTTTATATGGCCTCGACTGATATTTTTGAGAAAAAAAGCCAAAGCAAACATGATATTTCCAGTCGGTTCTTTTACATAAACAACATCCCTTCATTCTAGCTATGTTGCGCATTTTAATTCAAATTATGAGCACTTCTGACTCTGTTGACTAAGTCCAAAATGGTGGGTAAATTATTAAGGCACATAGACCTTCTTTATATAAATATTAGATCAGTGGTGGGCAACCTGTGTGGCACGACGTAACAAATGTGACACGACACAACAGATGTGACACGACACAACAGATGTGACACGACTCAACAGATGTGGCACGACACAACAGATTTGACTCGGCACAACAGATATCACACGACGTAACAGTGACACGACACACCAAATGCGACTCGAAACAAAAGATGTGTCACGAGATACACTGATGTGCCTCGACACAGCAAATATGTCACGCAAAACACTGATGAATCACAACACAATAGATTTGTCACGCCGCACACTGATGTGTCACAATGCATCAGATCTGTGACCAACCACACTAATGTACCACGACACAAATGTGTTTCTAGAACTGAATTGTGCCGTGTCACAACAAAAGCTTACCCACTACTGTATTAGACCAAAAAATAATAATTTATGCGCATTATTCACACTAAATTCGATACCTTAATAAAAACATCCCTAACTTAATAAACAAAAATTGTCTTTTCCTAATGCAGTGAAATTTTTTGCGGTATTGTTGGAACAACAGACACAGACACAACCTGTGGTGCCGGTACGGATGGTGTTGGCATGACAGATAGTTTACTTATATGTGCATATGGTTGGACTGGCGCTGATTGTGCATGTGCATTATTAAATCCATGATAGTAATTTTGAGCAATTGGTAAGTTATATCCACCTGAAAAATGCTTCGAATAATCGACAAATGTTTGTGGTGGTGCTTGATGATGATGATTATGATGATGATGGTAATAAACATGCGGTGGTGGTTGAGTGGCAATTAAAGCTGCAGCTGTTGGAAATGATGGATGTGATTTATCGAATGGTTGTAAGAAGTTTGAATAGCTGATGGCTCCATGCTGATTATGATGCACTTCGCCAGATTGTAAAGATGAATCTAATGATGATGATGATGATGATGATGAAGTGGATGGGGATGCATCATGATTTGATGAAGAATGTGATGTTATGGGTGCTTCTAAAGCCACAGGCTTCGATGTTATTAACTGAGAGTGTTTTGGTGATGATGACTGTTGTTGATGTTGTTGTTGTTGTTGTGATGCCACATTATATGTTTGCGGTTGATGAAATGATGATATTTGCGGATATTTATTCAATGACCCATATTGTTGATATTGTGATTGTGCAGGTGCTTGATATTGTCCAAAATATCCTAATGTTGGTGCATGCATAAAAGGTGATATTTGTTGCACATTATAATTATGTAATGGAAGTTGTTGTGTGAATATTTGTTGGGCAAGTTGATATGGTGAATGAAGATAGGAAACAGCAGCTGGTTGTGATGCGGCAAATGCTAGTTGATAGTTATTGTTATTATGATATCCATACGACAATGGAGCGGGACGACTATATGCACTCGACGGTGATGAAAATTTGACATTTGATGGTGACACAAATTGCTGCTGTTGTTGTTGCTGTTGATTACCATAAGGATATTTTACGTAGCTCTACATATTTTTGTGATGTTGTTGTTGTTGATGGTAATATGAACGACAAACACAGTTGACAGATGAGACATAAAATGAAGAGAAGAACAAGAACATGAGATTAGTCATAAAAAATTTAGGTTTGATTGGATATTGGATGAAGTCATAAAAATTTTTTTTGTTATTCTGTAGATTACAAAACATGTTCATCATGCGACACCGAGTGGATAGTTGGAGAATGAAAGAAACTAAGTGGAAGGAAGGAACTATCGAATATTCCGATCATAGTTCATAAAAATTGGTTTCAATCTCAATCTCATGATATAATTTTATGGCAGGTCTTTTACTATACACTGAATGAATGTAAATTAAGGGAGAGGGAGAGGGAAGAATCATGATGAAATAAAATCCGTTCGACCTTCAAAATGTTGCTCATGGAGAATCTGGAAATTGAACTGATTTTACGGTCAGTTGGATGGAATTTTAAGAGAATTTTCTTTAGAAGACTGAGCAGATTTTCAGTTTGTGCTATAATTTTTTATGTTCATATTTTATATTCTCAAATAGACTTAGTGCTACTATGAATCAATGTGCAAGTTAGTGAACATTAATCAAGTTTAGTGTTTCCTTGGAGCTTCCTGAATAGCGAGTTTTGAGAAATTTCATTTTTTTTGTCAAAATTGAGTAAAAACAGCAGCTTTGGAGCTTTTAGAGCAACTTTACGTCTTGCTGTCAGCGCAAAGACGTGGGGATACCTTAATGACTACATTGTGTTTCTCGGGATTAATCAGATCTCACTATACCACCAATAAACATAGAAAAACTGATATCGTGTATGTAAACCATCTCAAACATATTAATGACATTGATTCATGATGTAATCCGAACAACACAACATGTTCGCTAGTATACTTCTACGTTGCCGTATCAACGGTAAGAAGAGTAGTTGCTCTGACAGCACTGTGACGTTAGAGCTGATTCCGATGAGTGTTTGAGGCGTAAAATGTGATTCACGGCATTGTGTCGCTCGGATAAATTTGTATTTTTGAAACTTTTAAGGTTGTGACACATTATTTATTTCAAATTTAGTGTGTTGCCACATGTTTCGCAACACAGTTGGTCCGAGCGACACTAATGAAGAGGGCATCTACACGGAATTTTTCAGGATCCCCTAAAGCTAAATCATTTATTTATTCAAATTGCTACAATATGGAAGCCTTCCTCATTTCTGTCACTAGGTTGTGGCACTACAATAAATTTCATCTTCAATTGCCTCATTTTTAACACAATCGAATCAAATTCATTTTAGTTTATTGTCTACTCTTAAATAAATTCATTTCCATTATTTCTCAGTGCTATTCGCTACAAACAAACAAAAAAATCATTAAAATGGGATTTAAATATTGCGTGACTTGTTTCAATTTCCCTTCTTATTTACTCTTTTCGCTCTTTCCTTCTGTTAATGGAATTTCTCGTAATTTTTTTTGTGATTTTTTAACAAATTATCTCACATTTCACTGCCTTTTTTCGTTCCTTTACTGTTATGAAGAAAGCTTTTGTTACTGTTGCTATACAATTTTGTTATTTATGTTTGAACCATAGCTTTAACATCATAAATTGTTATTTAGCCACATTGCTAGCATAGCAAATGATATAAGTAAATAAGTAGAAGAAGTAACGGAATGGCATAAAAGTTACGAATTCAAGAATAAGATTCATTATTTCCTGTAAATTTGTTGAATACTTGAAATAGTTCCATCTATATGAAAGTGAGTAGAAGGAACTGTAAGAAGCTTAAAGGGAGAGAAAAGTAATGAAAAAGACCAACAATAACGTTTATTGGAAATGGAAGGAAGTTGCATAGACTTTGGTTAAAAACTTGATTAGCAACATGATAAAGTTTTTGGAAGTAAAGATTCTCAAAGTTCAATCATCCTACAAACTTTCATACAAATTTTTGGCCACAAAACCTTAATTTCCACCCACAATAATGAAATAGCTGATAGCTGTTGAAGTGAAAAAATGAAAGAATTTCTCATTATCATCATCAGCTCGTAGTTCATGCAAGACATTGAGAAGCTAATGTTGATTGTAATTGAATTTAATTCCATTTTCTTCTCTCTTACTTGTATTATCACTATAGCAATAGAAAGGAAGTTAGGAGAAGAAAAAAAAAGTACGAAGATGTAAAATGATGATGAGAAAGTAAAGTAAAGATGAAATTGAGTATCATTGATTGAACGTGTGCTATGGTAAGATGAACTTTTGTGTATTGAGGTATTTTCATGGGAATATTGGCAAAAAGCTTAAAATTCTACTTTTATGAGATTTTTGTTTTGATTAGAGAATTGACAAACTTAATTTTAACCAGTAATTGACTGTACAACACAAGCATGACAACGTTATAATTACTCTATCGGATTGAAACTCGAAGACAATATGAGTATGTAGTTTACTGGATTATTGTCATCATAGTGATCACCCGGGGGATACAAGGCTTCATCATGGAGTTATTTGGAAGTCAAATGGAGTTCAGAATTCATGTAGATTTCGTTAGTGTCGTTTAGTGAGTAGGGTTTCTGATTAACCGCGCTTTTTCATAACCGCTGTTATGCTGTTACGAAAAAACTCAAAACAGCTGTTAACGCGGTTAACAGCGGTTATTAAGAATTTTTAATAATATCACAATTTTACTATGTTAATGAGCTTTTTATTGATATATTTTCTTTTTATTTGGCTCAAATGGTTGAATTAGGTTACGTAAACCTACAAAAGTAAAGATATTTATCAAAATCAAAGAAAAAAGAATAACTTTTAATGATTGATGAACTCCAAAATTATTTTTTCTATTGAAAATTCATAAACATTAAGGCGTTTGTAATATATTTGAAAGCAATGCTGATTTTTTTGCAAAAAAGTTTGCGAAAGTTAAGAACACTCTCTTCGCAGAAATTTGGACCGAAATTTTCCTGATTTTTTAAAGGCAAGCAAGACGGAAATTGCCCTTAACTCCACGACAATGGCGAGATTTTGAAAAAAAATTCCCAAAATCTTTCAAGTTTTTCAAAGGAATTCTAGCATAAAATCTTTATCCAAAACTCACATTTTCTTACAAAAAAGGAGAGATTTACGAAAGAAATTAAATTTTTTTTTATTAAAATTCAAAATTTCCGTTAAAATTTTCTTATTTAAAGCCATTACAGATAAAAATGCTGTTAACAGCGGTTAATTTTCTATAACCGCTGTTTTGCGTTAACCGCATTTTCAGGTAAAAAACCGCTGTTATGCTGTTAACGGTTAACCGCTGTCAGAAACCCTATTAGTGACATTATCAAGATATGACTTAGAATTATTCATAAATCACACTAGGAATTGGATTAATTTTGGGATATTCGGTAGTAATTATAAGCTGGTTAAGGTGTTTTAACACAATATTCTTCCTTCATGAGTCGACTTGAGCGTAACTACTCAAACGATGATCTGAATGTGACGATGATCTCAAAGCGCTCAAACTATAATCTGCGACATGCTACTAATTGATGGCAAGGAAATGTTTAGTTGGTGCCTAGTTCAAGCATATTTCTGTCAACTTAAGATAAATTACGAACAGTTTGATGACGCATTGAATGATAAGGCACAATCAGGGGCGTATTCAGGACGTAGGGTGTTTGGCCGTGGTCTGCAGCTAATGTGCCAACTTTCGAAAAGTTTGTGAACCACTGCAACAAGGGACTGGTCAGAAAAATTCCTAACTTTTCATAAAGTTAAGGATCTAACTCCAAAAATCCGATCTTAACGTCGCTTCCCCAAACACCACAGCTTGGCTGATTTTGACCAATTTCTGATGCAGAAATGCGGTTCGCCTTATTATGATGCTCAGGTCCTGCTCTGCCATAAATGAATTTCTAGGTAAAATCCCAAAAATCTTTACAAAATTACTTCAATTTCCTCCTTCACTTCCCCAAAAATCCTCCCAAATTCCCCATAAGGACTCGATGACACAGATCGAGTATTATTCATTTCACTTATATTGTCTTAATTTTCTCTCTAGTCAAACATTTTCATCGTACAATAATTGAACAGAGTACATGAGAAACAAAGTCAATTTAAAGCTTCGACTTTACAGCACGATACATTGTTATAGATGTGAATCAGATTCATGAAGTAAATTGAGAAGCTTTCAATTTTTAATTGATGACCACAATCGGGAACCATTGTGCTATGTGACTGCTGTATCTATATATATATATAATATTGTCTACATGTGTAAGTCTATATCTGAACATGACACAGTAAAGAACAATACACAACAGCAGTGCTGTACATTTTACACAATAAAAGGGAGCAGAAAAATAAGTTGTGGATGAAACAACCTTAAAGCAAATAAACATGGAAGAAAATAATAAAAAAAAAGAAGAAATTGTCCATAACAGGAAAGAGAAGTTAAACAGAACATTGACGTTCATGTACGGTCGCTTCGCTTACTTCAATTCTCTGGCTACTACTTGCCAAATACATTTGTTGTAGATTTCATTTCCGTCTCTTATTTTTTGCCTCATAGTTCATTTTTTTTGTGTGGATATAAATTATATTGTGTATGCTGTCCTGGCAGATGGCAGTTAGGCGTAGTTATTAACCGAACAATTCACATGAGAATAAGGCAGATGAAATTTACATCCATAACTAGGTCAAATAATCTTCTTTAAATATTTCTATCAAGTCAACAAATGTTTGTACAGTCAATGCACAGCATGAACGTGATGAATCTTTAAAATGCATTTCATTTTCATCCACAGCATCATAATCATGACACAAATGCACCTCAGTCAACTGTCAACAGCAACACTCAACTTGTTCTTTTATTGCTCCTTCTTCCATTATTATTACGTTATGTGCCTTGCTGCTTATTGTCGCTTTTTTTATGCTATACAATGGACAGCATAAGCATTTTTCTGGTCTTCTTTTCACCGCTTCTTCTTCAGTCACTTGACATAAGAAAGAATATGAAGTTCGTGGAAGTTTATGAAGCAACTTTGCTGTGCTTAAATGAAGTAAGTGAGGAGGAACCGACACAAAAAAAAGTTCGTGTTGGAAAGAAATAAAAATCATTTAAGGTTGAAAGCTTTCATTTACTTTAATTATTGATAATTTTTAAGCATTTCCACACGTTTACGATTATATGAACACTGTTTGCTTCTTATTATCATTTAAAGCAATCAGCAGTAGCATGTAGAAATAAAGTATCATGTCTTTGAAACGTTTTTTTGGTTCTTTGTGTTTTGACTGGTTTTAGTGCACTTTTGTCTGTAATGTTTTTAATGAGTTGCTTCATTTTAATGTAGGAAATTAGTTTTTGATGATTTTTGGAAGCTTTTGACCTTTAAAAAGCTTTATATCTTTGGAAACTTAACATAGGAGACACATCCAGGTCCAAGGACAGCAATACTATACCCAACATACGAGCTGAGCTTGGTGACTAGGTTTACTTAATGAACAATGAGTCCAGAAAGCACAAAGCGAAGAAATGACCGATTAGTGTCTGTCCCTGCACTAAACACAACAGCTCCCAATTCTACGCTATGATCGCCTGGCCTTCGAAGATGTTCCAGAACTAGAACAAATGCACACTTCCTCGACTGCATGTTTATCATTCCACTCAATGTCAAAAGCTTAAGTGCGAATAGAAAATTTCAAAAGTTTTTCATGTATTTTGATATGACATTTCATTATGACGACATGCAGACAGCAAATAGCAAGTGCAAATTGGCGATTTTTTCTGAATAAATTTCATTTTCATCATGACATGCACGAGAAGAAACTTTTGATGTTGAAAAGCAGCATAGAGAATACAGTTGAAAAAGTTTCAAACTGGCCAATTAAAGTGCAAGTCGAGATAACATGAAAAAAAATTTCTAAATTGATTTTCTTTCGCTTCATTGTTTCGTTTAATTTCTATGCTGTGCTCTTTTTTTTTTCAATGTTTGTTAGAATAGCAACAAACTTTTGACTCGTTCGAGCTGAACAGTTAAAGATTGAGTTTTGTGATGTTTAAATTGATCAGAAGTTTCGGAGATTGATTTTGTTTAAAGGATAAAGAGTTTAATGAGTGAAGTTTGGAGATTTTTTGAAATTAAAGAAGTTTTGTGCCAATTATTTTAGACAGAAATGAAGCAAGAATGGGAATTTGAAATGGTTTTTGAGTGATTTTTCTAAATTAGAGTATTATATGGCAAATTGCAAATTAGAGTATTATATGGCAAATCCTCCAAGGAGTCGGTCACTTATTAAGTAGCATTCTAATTGATTGAGATTATGCTACGATTCACGCAATGAAATATGGGGTAAGGTAGGGTAATAAGTGACGTTACTTTGTAAATGAGCAGCCCAACCTACGCGCCTGCTTCGAATACACCCCCAAAGTAGACTCAGCGTAGGTTTTTAACATATAACTTTTAAAAGATTCAACCTTAAAGGGTATTATACTTCCATAGAACGGCAAAATTGCCTAAAATACCAAATAAAATACTTTATAAAAAAAACTTTTTAAAAAAACCTCGTTTTTCGCGTAGACTAAAAAGCAAAAAATAACTTTTATTTTGTGTTGTAGAGAAATCGGTTTGAAAGTTGAGACGACAGATGAATTACAAACATGCACCTTATTCTTATCGTATAGTTCTACAACTTAAAACGAGGGCGCTAGTTAACAGAACTTTATCAAAGCTTTGCGCCCTCGTTTTAAGTTGTAGAACTATTCGATAAGAATAAGGTGCATGTTTGTAATTCATCTGTCGTCTCAACTTTCAAACCGATTTCTCTACAACACAAAATAAAAGTTATTTTTTGCTTTTTAGTCTACGCGAAAAACGAGGTTTTTTTAAAAGTTTTTTTTATAAAGTATTTTATTTTCAACTTTTTAGTCAAATGATTATTTAATTTAATATTTTGATAATCTTGGAACATGTTTGAAGGTTTGAGCTAGACCGATAGGCCAAGCCTCGCTTGGCATAAGTTTGAAGAACTAAGCTAGACCGATAGGCCAAGCTTCGCTTGGCATAAGTTTGAAGAACTAAGCTAGACCGATAGGCCAAGCTTCGCTTGGCATAAGTTTGAGGAACTAAGCTAGACCGATAGGCCAAGCTTCGCTTGGCATAAGTTTGAAGAACTAAGCTAGACCGATAGGCCAAGCTTCGCTTGGCATAAGTTTGAGGAACTAAGCTAGACCGATAGGCCAAGCTTCGCTTGGCATAAGTTTGAAGAACTAAGCTAGACCGATAGGCCAAGCTTCGCTTGGCATAAGTTTGAAGAACTAAGCTAGACCGATAGGCCAAGCTTCGCTTGGCATAAGTTTGAAGAACTAAGCTAGACCGATAGGCCAAGCTTCGCTTGGCATAAGTTTGAGGAACTAAGCTAGACCGATAGGCCAAGCTTCGCTTGGCATAAGTTTGAAGAACTAAGCTAGACCGATAGGCCAAGCTTCGCTTGGCATAAGTTTGAAGAACTAAGCTAGACCGATAGGCCAAGCTTCGCTTGGCATAAGTTTGAAGAACTAAGCTAGACCGATAGGCCAAGCTTCGCTTGGCATAAGTTTGAAGAACTAAGCTAGACCGATAGGCCAAGCTTCGCTTGGCATAAGTTTGAGGAACTAAGCTAGACCGATAGGCCAAGCTTCGCTTGGCATAAGTTTGAAGAACTAAGCTAGACCGATAGGCCAAGCTTCGATTGGCATAAGTTTGAGGAACTAAGCTAGACCGATAGGCCAAGCTTCGCTTGGCATAAGTTTGAAGAACTAAGCTAGACCGATAGGCCAAGCTTCGCTTGGCATAAGTTTGAAGAACTAAGCTAGACCGATAGGCCAAGCTTCGCTTGGCATAAGTTTGAGGAACTAAGCTAGACCGATAGGCCAAGCTTCGCTTGGCATAAGTTTGAAGAACTAAGCTAGACCGATAGGCCAAGCTTCGCTTGGCATAAGTTTGAAGAACTAAGCTAGACCGATAGGCCAAGCTTCGCTTGGCATAAGTTTGAAGAACTAAGCTAGACCGATAGGCCAAGCTTCGCTTGGCATAAGTTTGAGGAACTAAGCTAGACCGATAGGCCAAGCTTCGCTTGGCATAAGTTTGAAGAACTAAGCTAGACCGATAGGCCAAGCTTCGCTTGGCATAAGTTTGAAGAACTAAGCTAGACCGATAGGCCAAGCTTCGCTTGGCATAAGTTTGAAGAACTAAGCTAGACCGATAGGCCAAGCTTCGCTTGGCATAAGTTTGAAGAACTAAGCTAGACCGATAGGCCAAGCTTCGCTTGGCATAAGTTTGAGGAACTAAGCTAGACCGATAGGCCAAGCTTCGCTTGGCATAAGTTTGAAGAACTAAGCTAGACCGATAGGCCAAGCTTCGCTTGGCATAAGTATGAGGAACTAAGCTAGACCGATAGGCCAAGCTTCGCTTGGCATAAGTTTGAGGAACTAAGCTAGACCGTATGTACATAAGTTTGAAGGACCAAGCTAGACCGATAGGCCAAGCTTCGCTGCACAGAATCAATACATTGAATTTTATGAAAGAACACAAAAGTTTCAAAAAAAAGAAAACGCGTAAAAAAAACGTCTGCTCGTGCCTAGGCTTGGACTTATGACCTCATGCGCATTAAAACCTGTACTCTAACCATCACGCCACCACTAGCAATTATTTATATTAGTCAAATGGTTAAATTCATAATATTAATAAAAAGTATTTATTTGATATTATTATTATAATTATTATTATCAAGGAATTTAAATATTTGCTTTAATTTAAATTTGATTTCTGATAATAAAGGAATAGTTTTTTCGATACTTTCCATCATGAGGACAAAAACTTAAAATTTTATGTGAAAATGCGTGATGAAAAATATTAAACTCCAAGAAAACATTGGAAAATAGGTTAGAAAAGTATGAAAAAGGAAAATTTTATTATAAAACATTAGAAATTATCAAAAAAGTGTGAAAAAGAATCGAAAAAGTACGACAAAAAAAGTTGGAAAATTTGAGACTTGAACCCTTGACCGGCTTGTAATTTCATAAAAATTATCTTTTTAAGGACTACGTAAAAATTACGTACGTAAAGCGCATAAAGCGCGTAAAGCGCGTACGTAAAGCGTGCTATTATCAATTAAAATTAATTAATTATAGCATAACTAAGCTATATTGTGATTAACTAATGCTTGAATATTGCATTGTCATCGAGAACACACATGCATGAAAAATTTCAGCTCGATTGGAATAGTAGAAGTGGTCGAAAATTCGATCGCAAGATTTGACCTCGACAAACAAACAAACAAACAGACAAGAAAGCAAGTTAAGAAAAACGAGGTAAAAACAAAATAATTGTTTCAAGCACCTCTAAATTAAATGAAAGGTTACATCTAATAAACCCAAAGTTTGACCACTTGAACGGACTAATTCATCATACTAATTAATTTTATTTTTGGAGTGAAAGTCATGACTTTGAGAAAAAATGTTTTTCATGCCGATCTAATTAATTTACCTAAATATAATAATAGCAGTCATTATTTAATGCCCTTCATCATGGAGTAAAAAGTCAACGATGACAGATTTACATGCTATGTGAATCAATGTTAGGCGATTACTTTAAAATTCATGCAATCCTTTTATGTACAAGCATTTCATGCCGGCATTGATGCAAAAGTGCTTTAATTTTACGTGTGCCTTTTAAACAGGCACAACTTTCTGTAGACTTTTCATGACTAAATCAAATAAATAAATGAAAAAAAGAACAAGAAAATTAAACTTTTTTTTTCTCATGGCAGCACCACGTGCTGTTTAAGCAAGCTGTAGTTACTTAAAAATAATAATATGCTTGTAAACGAAATTCCTTCTTCTTGTGTTACTTCCTCTCTTGTAGCTTCTGATGGAAGCATCTGCAACTTTTTCTTATCATTATAAACAATTTCAAGCACGCGCTTCATGTTCTCATAATTAATACGACTCATTACCATTTTCTTCTTATTTTTTTTTTTGGAATAGATAGAAAAAGGGAAAAGTGTAAGAATAAGAAGTAGATGATGATGAAAAGTGGAAAAGAAATAATGATACAACTAGCAATAACAATTGGAAGGAAGTAAGAAGAATTTTCGCTTTTTTCGGTAGTTTAGTGAATGATTGTTTAGAATTGGGCTGGTTTTTGGACGATGATGCGCATTTATTGGTGACTATTAGTAGTCAAAAATTGGGAACGGTGCAACTAAGTCTTAAAGTGACACAGATTCAATGTCGTGGAGGCTGTTGCTCTTACCCGAGTGACACATATTAAAGAAGCTTAGCCACAAAAATGTCAATGTAACTTCCATGGTACTTCAATTCATGTCATATTGTAGCTGCCTCTTTGTAGAAGCCTTACAGTCATACGTAGGTGATTGTCCATTTGTCGCAAGCAAATGCAACACAAATGAAGAAGACTGCGCAAGGGATTCTTAAAATCAGAAGTGAAAAGACAATTGGCCGCAAATACAGGTCGCTTCCATTTGATGTTAACAAGTGTATTTATTGAAAAGCCTTCATCATTTGTGTTGCTCGGACTTAATTGAGCCTTGAAAATATTGTGATGAAACTTTCATTTTTATCGCATGTTCAATGCTTCTAGTTGAAAATTCTAATCCAATAGTAGTCCTGAATGCGCAGCAAGCATGCACACATGGAACCCTGATGTCAAAGCGCGCTTACTGCCTGTTAAGAAGACCACAAATTCATTGCTCCCTTCCAATTCCAAGTGGAATCCCAAGAAGTGCGACATAATATGCATATTTTCTGACACCATCAAAATACAACCCAAAATGCTTCAGATCCAAAAACATTTGGTCAAATACTTTACGTACGCATGAAAAATTGAGAGAAAATTTTACAACAAAAATAAAACATTTTCATCGGATTTTTTGTTCTCTTCTTTATCCTCATTTGTCATTCACTAGGAATTTGAATATAGAAATATTAAAATTAAGCCTTACTACATTATGAATTCAACAACGAAAAATAATTATTAGTGAGATAGTCAAAATTATGAAAAAGCTTGTTTCTTAATTTTTGATGTCACTCAAAGTGGGGGAAAAAGTGTTTTAATTAAATTGTGGAAAATGATAAGAATTTCAAATTAAATTTCCCAAGCAGCACAATGTAAATTTCATTATTAGCTGTAATGAGCCGTCAGGCATCACGGAGTCGTCAGGACACCCTCGACAATTGTCGATATGACGGTAATGTAGAGGCGACCTGACGAGGTTGGGGTTTGGTGTTTGACGGGGCAGAGGATGTGTCAAAGACCCAACTCTATCCCTTCCCAGGTGTTTCCCTGTCCAATTAACAACATCAGCGATGGCCAACCATATATTTTCCAGGGCACTAAATAGTGGTAAACCTCCAATGAGCCCTAGAGCAGGAGTGAAAATAGGTTGAAACCCGAAACCTACCCCACCACCCTAATATACAACACTACCCTGGTGAGTACCTGTTGTTGCTCAGAAACACCAAAACAGTCATCCAATAATATTCTGCAAAATAAATCTCAAGATCCTCAACAACTTCTGTCAACTTACACTAGTTAATCCTGATGTATAAGGCTGCTGATAATGATGGTTACCAACAAAATTGCTGACAGTCGGATAGCTTGATGGGATTGGCTTAAATCCTGTGCTTAACGTACTCGTTGGCGCTAAAAGCATAGAAAAATGAATTGAATAAAGCATAAGAAGATGAATGAAAAATTGATAAAAATTATCACTTTACGTGCCTTCGAATAATAATGATAATAAGAAGGAAAATGATAAAATTCAATATTATATCATAGCCTATTTCATAGCTTTAACAGATTGTGAAGCTTATGTACAATTAGTCCTCATTACTCACCAAAAAATGCTAGGCGCTTATTTTGCTGTTTAGCATCATTCACAGATGATGACAATGGTACATTGTTCTGTGATTGTTGGATGTGCTGCTGTTGTTGTTTGCTACTTGATTTTGCTTCGTCAGCGACACTGGATGATGCGATGATAATGGCAATGAGGACAATCACGATGTTATATTTCTATAGGATGTATGAGAGATTATGTGAGTGAGAGAGAAAATGGATGTACGATTTAATATACTTTTTTTTTGTGTTGTGTGAGCTTTGAGGAAGCAAAAAAAAAATGACATGAAAAATATATATTTTTGCTGCTTGTTGCCGCCCCATAGCGTTTCCATCATTTCTCAACCCTCAATATCAACACAATGGAGCTTTATTATGATAAGTTAATATGAATGATAATAGCAATAATAATAGAATGGATGATAATGATGATGACGTCTACAATAATGTCATTTTCAACGATGAGTAAGGATGTTTAATTGAAGGATTGAAATATTATGTGCGACATGCAAGTGAACTTAATCATAATTTTTTTTATCATAAATCCAGCCTACATGTAGCTACAGATTCTATTGGTTTTGACTTTAATCTATTATTCATATTAAAATCGACTTCAATCTCGGGATGGGGATTGATTCTGCGAATATTAAGTGACATCATGCGATTTCCGGCCAGCAAGTTGGTTACATAGCGATGTCTAATTGATCACATTAGGCTGATCAGGCATGAATAGTTTTTAAATGTTCAGGACATAAGACCGAAAGCTACTAGTTTACAGTGAAATTCGAATCATGGCATACCTTCCTGTAGCCTACAAAGGAAGGCTGTCAGCTTCATTTTCAGTACACATGATTTGAAAAAATGACAAGAAAAATGCTGAGTCTTTAACTCTATATCGATGTGCAGTAATTACTTACTTACTTACTTCGCTGACCGTACACATTAAGTGTTCAAGATCCATGTCTTCCATCAGTTGGCGCTTTAAACTGGCTCTATCGCTGATTACCGCTTGCCACCTACCAATTCCAAGTGAGCAGTAATTAAGTTCCAAATTTACATAATCAATATGTCATCGAGCAGGAACTTCAAGCTTGTCTAAGCTTAGAATTGAAGACTCATGGAAGGTAGCTGTTTATACTATTATAAACTTTATAGAAATTGGCAATCGATAGCCAGTAATAGATTCCGTTTCAAGCGACATCTGAGACAGACCATTGATCACAATGGTCATCAAAGTAAGTCAGTACGTATAGATGTACACAAAATGACCTACATTTGAAAATAATACGAGTGATTGCTTGTGGATCTAGTTTTTTATCAAGATATTTCTAGCGACGCCCCCGACCACAAATCCACTTCACCCCATAATTCATTTCCTCATAGATGAATTTATTGAATGTCTGCTATTTGTGATGCACAATTTTATGCTACCAATAATTAATAGCTTGACATTTATAAAATTTCATGATCATAAAACATCAGCATACTTTATTAAAATGTCAAACATTGATACATTCATAAATTTATATTGGATAGCAATCAATTTTTAATGCCAATAAATTGTTCAGTCCCACACAGCGACTGAAAATCACAGCAATTATAAATCACATTTCAGATGTCTCACTTAAATTGCCTGAATCTCTGAATTGGACATAGAATCAAAAATAAACCCCGACAACGAACTCATGAGGAATAAGAAATTTTTTTCATCCAACACGTGTTGATATATTCAATGTGCATCCTACAAAAAAAGGCAGAACTTGCCATAAAAAATAATCCGCTTTTCTATCCTTTTTTTATTAAACAACATACAAGCCAAGAGATTTCCATCGACTCAGTTCTTTGTTGTAGGATGAATTAAACAAGACATCTTCTTTGCTTTCGATAGTAAAAAATTTTTCATTCTTTCAATCTGCTACTTCCTTTAATCTTTATATTTTATTTTTTGCGCTGTTCAGCCTTTTTCTCATTTCTTTTTAGCACTTTCAAAATGCTTTCCATTTTAATAGTAAAAATGTTACAAGATTGTCTGTTTGATATGCAGGCTTTTTTTTATTGCCACATGCTACTTCTTACAAGATCATTTTTGGTTTGATTCTTCCCTTTTTCTTGGGATATACCGTTTGATGCTTTCTGATAGGATTCCTGATAGATTATCTGATAGAGTGAGGAATATGCCCGAACAGGACATACTGAGTATTATCAGTAAGACGCTAAGTTGTCTTGTGAGGTAACTTGACGAATGTCGTTCGACAGGACGAAAGCTTTCAATCCATATTTTCGGTAGAAAATGCGAACCATGGCAATTAGCTGATCAGAACGCTTCAGCAAAGCTAGATTATGGTTTCAAAACTGAGGGTTTTTGAGACTGAGATCAAGATTTTCTGGTCTCAGTCTTGAGAATTGTCGTGTCCGATATATTGAGATATTCACTTGTAGTCTCGATCCGGTTTGGTCTCGGTCTTGAGGTTTGTCGAAGCTGAGACTATGGGATATTAATTTGTAGTCTTGATCCTAGTCCTGGTCTCGTATCGGACAATTTATCGAAACAACTTCAGGAAGCTTTGATTAAAATGCATGTTATGCTGTGCTGCTCGGTTTACCATTTTATATAATGCGTTTTACTATCTTACAATCAATAAGAATGATGATTCTAACCTTGTTCCTTACATAATATATTCTTTCTTCCTTCTTTTTAACATATGAGACATATACAATAACACAAAGGCATTGTATGTACAGGCTCAATTTTCCCTCTTTTGTGCAAATGCGTCAAATCAATGAAAAAGGCTTGATTTCTCCACCCTTACTTTTTTTCGAATGAAAAGAGAGATTTTCATATGATGTGATTCTGGTGTATATTTTCATACATAAGAAACTTACTTAATGATATGAAAATACTGCATACGATTGCTGAATTTAAACATCAACTGGAAGGGATTCTTAAAGAGAGGAAATGTAGTTCAATTGAAATAATTACCAATGATCTGGATTATTTAATTATTCTCTTCATTGCAGATGATATCGATGCAATTAAGTTAATTGGATGTACTTTAAAGAAGGTAAAATGACCCGAGAAGTATGGAAGCTGATAATTTGTGGAAGAATCTCTTCAGTTTCGCTTAATTTAGGTCATATAATTATGTTAAGTAGATCCAGGTAACAAATTACTGCCATTTTTGAATTAGATCATTTGATTTTGGGGTAGGAATGTTAATTTTGGGAATTGGAAGGATTTGCGGCTTTAAATTTAGGAATGAATGGCATTTAGTTAGGTATTAGCCGTCTTTTTAGGTACATGATCATCACAGAAGTGTCCTAAAGTCTCTTGACGCCCGGGGTAATTTTGAAAATAGCGTCTAAGTCCCCCCATCATCTTCACAGTCTCCTCATCACCCCACAGCTCATCATTCCCCACTCGCCTCTCCCTCGTTCATATTTCCAAGATTCAAACTCATAATGCTAAAATTGTCATTTTCAGAACTTACTCCTTATTAAATATTGTCTCATATTGCTTAGACTTTCCAAAAAGTCATAACTTATTCCCTCTGATCTTTCTGTGACTGTGGGTGTCTAAAAGTCATCTTATATAGCTTCAAAGCTTTATTTCATTCATGAAATTTATTTAATTAATCAAAAAATAATTCTTAAACGTAAAAAATATTTTTTCGTCGACTAATGAATGAATCAAGATTATGTCAAGGAAGATGAATGAAATATTTTTGATGAATTAAGTTTTTCGGAACTTTAGAAATGCTGAAGGATGAAAAGAGAAATTTAATTTTGATCTGTTTTGATCGCAAATTGATGCTTAAACGTTGGCAACAAATCAGGAGATGCCCGAGCAGCACAACGTACACGAAAGGGGACAGTTGCGTCGCTGTATTAACAACTTAACTGATGTTGCCCTGATAGCACCGTAACGGCAGATTCTGACCCATTTTTATGCTGAAAAATTAGGGTTTCTTTAAGATTTGGATTGTGGATTGTGGATAGTCCCCCCAGGATTTCATCAATCATCGCACATCACTAGCTTCAGACTCTTACAATTTCCAATTCTTGATAAAACCTTGACGATTTTTTGCTTTAAGATAGAAATCCGATATTTTGGAACGGATCAATCAATTATGATGTCCATAATTTGAAGATGGTTCTGAGAGATTTTGTGTTTCGTATGCAATACTCTAAATGTGGCGTAGCAAAGATTTCATAGGTTTTTTTTTATAATAAAGCTTGACGTAGTCTGATTTTTGATGGACATCACAAAAAATAGACGCCCGCTCCTTAAAGTGGTTCCCCTTTTTAAGCAGGATCTCCTAATCGTTCATTTATTACGCAACGCGCTTAAAGGAGGAGGGAATGTCGGTATTTTTCGCGATACGTAATAAGTGTACTTGCTCCCTTGGGGAATCGATTGCTTGTGATAAACGGCTCATCAAGAGAAGGGGAGGGGCGGTCGATTTTCCGAGTTACGTAATAAATGACCGGCTCCTTAAGGGGGAGAGCGTTCGATTTTCCCGCGTTACATAACAACTAAACGACCCCAAAGTCGTAATGATTCCCTTATTACCGAAGATTATTTTCCCCTCCAGCAGTTCACGTTGGCTGCAAGATTAAATCTAAAAGACTTCAATCAGACAAATTTTCTTCTAATTTAATCTTGATCATGTTGAGTGCTGCAACACCTACCTTATCACAAACTTCTCAATTCAATCTCTTTTTTAAATCTTCTTTAACTTAAAATTCCGCCCACAAAAAAAGAAATAATTCAGTCAATGTAAAAATGTAAAATGATAGCTGAAGCTGTATGTAAAGTACGGCATGCAAATAAATGGAAAGGGATTATTCCATAGCTAATATTTTATTTTCCGTATGTAACAATCTGCATATATCATAAAACATAATCACAATAAGGCAAAAAGTTTTTAAAAACCCACACGCATTTAACGCATTTATATTACCATATAATTCAAATCGTTTGTACCCTACAGGCTAAGCCATAAAGATTGTCTCAAATGTGTGACAAACTAAAAATGTATGCAAAAAAAAAATAAAAATTTTCTGTGTCTTCCTTCCTTTTCTTTTATTTTTATCTCTGTAACAAGATTTGTTTCATCTTCATGTACGTACCATACATGCAGGAGACGAAAGGTAAACGAATATTTTTTTTTTAGGTGTCAGCAAAGTTCACGAGTCCCTTGTGTCTGTTTCTTCTACATACAAAATAATATAATCCATACAGTCTTGTATTGTTCTACTTTTTCCACGTGAAGACACAAAGCTCTTTTTTTTATTTTTTGATTCTCTTATTCAATCAGTCTGGCTGTCTCTATTTACCAATGTTATGTAAAGCTTTCGTGCATTCAATTTGAAGGGTCATGCTCTATTTCTCACGACAGCGATTAATCTTGTTCCTTTCGGTTTTGGTTTTCGGTATATAGAAATGTCACAACAATTTTTCCTCTTTAAATTCGATTAAGTTAGTTTACTTCAGGAATTGGAAATGTGAGTATTGAAGGATAGTTGAGATTTTGAATTTATTTTGACCGTTATGAATTTTGATTAATTTTCTACGTTTGTGGCAGTGATGGGCAAATTGTGTACTGTGCACTTTTGTGTCACCAACAATAAAAGGAAATTCCATGAACCGTACGCCGTGTATGGTTTTGTTCGAGGCTTAGCCACCAAGATATAAAGCTTGATAACGATATATCACTAGACGTGCACTGGTAAGAGGGATACAGAGAATGTATAATTTATATATGACACTTTGTCATATGGTTGAAAAGTCTCCGGTAGCTCAGTGGTAAGAGCATCCGATTGGAAATCGAAAAACTTGAGTTCAAGTCCCAATCATGGTTCCAAAATTCAAAAAATCAACGGCTATTTATTTTTATCAAAGCTAAATCTGTAATCAGTTTTGACATGTCCGTGCCCTGCTTAAATCTGACGATAGAACCAACGAATTGAGGTTGATAAGCCAGCCATTCAGTCAACCAACTTTTTAAAGCCATATTTGAAGCCATGATTTCAGATTGGAAATTCCCTTGAAAAATTAATGTCCATCATTCATTAAATTTACACAGCAACTTTTAAGCACCCACGCGCACATTTTGAAATGTTTCCTCAAACTTTTCTCATCTCTTAAACGTCTTCTTATGAAGGAAAATCATAAATCAATTGCATATCAATCAATCGTTGTGCGAGAGTCATAAATTCCCAAGTGCAATTGCTTGACGGAATGGAGAAGGAAAAAGGAATCATTTTAATACCTTTAAGCACTCACTTCCATTTCAATAGACTACATTAGCTGTATTCCCAGGAAAATGCGCTGTTTTTCACGCTTAATCTCTTAAGGGAATTGAGAGCAAAAAAAAAGGATCAAGTTGCTGCTTCCCTCAAAAGTTGAAAAATGTTTTGCATGAAATTTGAATTTAACAAAAAAATCTTGTCGAACATCTGAGTTGTTTTAAGAATCCCGCAATGAAGGAAGTCTTTTAGACTTTTAGAGACTCAAATCCATTGTCCATTGAGGATATAAGACATGCTCTTTGTGGAGAGAAAGAAAAAGATTTTTTAAGCCACAAACAAAAAGGAAAGTTTATGAAATTTTTTTTTCATTATCTTTTTTTGGATTCACGATAAAAGTTGGTGGATCAAAAAAGAAAGTCTACATGTGGAAAGTCTCACGTCCACCTACGGCTATAAAGTTTTAATTTCTCAAGAGAAAATTCATAGATTTTTTTCGAGACATGTTTGTGAGGAAATAAGCGAAAAGGAAATAAATAAATAATTTTAGGACACAAAGCAGGCAGAAGGGGCTGTTAGGAAGCTAGACAGATTCCTTGAATCTTATGGCAGAGGTCACTTCAATATCGAGTTGCAAGTGGCTTCCAAATGACTACTACATCATTAACAACAATCTAGAGCGAATGCTGCAAGAATTTTTGAGGAAAACATGCCGGATTTGGCATTTTGCTGAATGACAATTGTCTGTTCTGTCCATAAATTAGATCTCATTTAGATCTAGTATTGTGCTATGGCAATTTGTTGAAAGCAATTGCTAAACGAGTGAGGTTACGCCAGACCTCTACTTTCAGTAGCCTTACACCCGAGAGGATAGAAAAAAGTAGATGAAAGCAAGTTAATGTTAAGTTAGCGACTAGTTCTGTCCAATAGGGACAGTTAAAAGTGGTATTTGTAGTCTGTATTGCTGCGAAAAATGCAGTCTTGAGTCTGACGAGAATATACTTTCCTGACGAATCCCAAAAATCAATGAGCTTTTGAAAATACATCCAAAATCTCAGAATCCTATCCAAAAACATCCAAAAATGCGCTACCCAATCCATCTCCCTACAAGCATTCTTATACTCAATCATCTTCATAAATATGTATCTCGTTCATAAATACTAAAGTATGTAAATAAACAGAACAAAGAGTATGGACGGCTATTGTTTATACATTTACGAAATGGAATGTGCTGAAAAATTTTTAGGGAATAATAAATGAGCAGCATGAAAATGTAAGTTTCATAATCATTCCGAGAAGAACAAAAAAAAATTTTGAAATGAATTTGGAAAATATGCCTTAAGGAATTTAAATGAACATAAGCTTTGTGGGTTTTTAATGATTTTAAATGATAAAGCAACTTTTTACTTCCGAAATACACAAAAGGAATTATAAAATTCAAAGAAAATCGAGTGGAATTTTTAATGGACTTCTTCTTGTTATTTTCATAAGGAACAGCTTTAATGTGAATAATTGGATATCCAACAAGAACTTGTTATTCTTAAATAGAATAGGCTTGTAAACGAACCCGGATGTAACATAATTATTAAAGCTCCCATATCGATACTAACAAAATGGTTTGATGGCTCTAATAACACTGTCAATAGCCTTTATTAAAATGCGTTCGTCATGTAATATAGAGTATATAGCTACTGAGGGAATTCAATTATTGCTTTTGCAGGAAAAATCAGTTTTTTGTGACATTTACAGGAATACATCTATTTACATAAACATCTGCTTAATATACATGCATGATATTGACATAAAAACTTAATATTGCATTTTTATCAAGGCTTTCCGGCAATATGATTGAAGCAATAAATGCCAAAAAAAAATTATATTGATTAAAAGTTACGAATCAATTGCAAATTTGAACAGTATTTTTTATTAAGTAATGAAGTTTATTAAACTTAATGCTGTTCATTTTGCACTCCTCATATTTCAATGGCAACATGCCCGAGCGGCACAACATAGTTTGTAGGACATAACTAAGTTGCCGTGTTAACAGCTTTGATGCCTTTTGAAGACGATAGATTTGCAAGTCTGCACAATTTCATAACCTAAGGTGTATCCATACAATGTACCTAACTACAATTTATGTGTCGCGAATCACACAAACCGAAATTACGCGGCTAGAACAGCGAAAAAGCAACTAAATTCAACTAGACTTTCCCTGGGATTGAAACCTGATCTATAAAAGCCGTGTTGACAGCTTTAAGGATAATGTATGTCTATGTATCGTCACCAAAGGTACATGGAGGAGAATAGAGGAAAAATGTTGCATTAGGTCGATGTGACTGTAGCATGGGATCAGTTTTGGTGAAATTTGGACCACCGACATCATCAGGCTTAAATTTTTGCTTTATCTCAACCTTATGACTTCCGAGCGTTACAACAGTTTGAACAGTTCAATCTAGTTGTCGGCAGATATAGAAATGATGTAGAAGTATGCAGCTCGGAACACTTGCATGCAAAAACAAGAGAAGATGTGAGTTCTCATAAAATTCCATTATGTAAGTCAAATAATCTTCATAAACAATGCTTTAGCAAGTTTTTTATGAAAATCAGCAGCTAATTCATGGCTGTATCTGAAGTATTGTACTCAGTAGAATATAATTGAAATCAGTAGGGTCATTAGAATTTTCTAGAAGGTACTAACTAGTATCTGACGACCAAATACATGAAATAAGCTGCACCGAGCAGTTCAGAACTATGTTTTTAGAATTTGAGAAGCAGTCATCATCGTTTCTTATCCACTGATTTTCAGCAGTAAATCAACATGCTCCATAAATCCAATCACAATCCCCAACAAGCTTTTAATGCATTTATGCTCTTCAACTGATTCTTTTCTTACTTCTTCTATTTATGTTTCTGCTCTCTGACTCGCTCTCATCGACTCTCATTTTCTTTCTGTTGTTTTATCTTCATCCAATTACCAACAATGTTACATGTTATTATGTTATGCTGTATTATGTGCGTATTTGCATTGTATGTAAATAAATATGAAATAATGTAAATATACAATGATGATAATTAAATAACAATGTGATGTATGAGATGTGTTTAAGCGAACCAACAAAAAAAAAGACGAGACATAAAGGCAAAGAGATTTTCTTTTCTTTCATCTTCTGAGACTTTTTCCTTTTCACACTTTCTGATGCATAAATATGTAATCTTATTACAGATGTTAAGCTTCACAAAAGTCGATGATCTCAAACAGCACGGAATATATTTATTTCTTGGTAATTTTTAGACAATAATAAACAATGGATGTAAACAAAATGATATTTGCAGTCGCAGAGCTACAAAAGCTGTCGCTGTTTCTAAGGCAACCGAAAATAGAATGAATGCCACATGAAAATCTGATCTGAAGCTTATTTTCTATTCTAATCCCGAGTGGTACATTATGGCAATGGATGTTATAAAGCAGTAATCTAAAAATGCAGTCATATGACAATGCGACATATTTAAGCAGACATCTGGTTGTCACATGACAGTGGTATGTCAATTAACAGACATGTAACTGTCACATGACAGTGGTAATTAATAGCCATGTAACTGTCACGTGTCAATATTATGTTACTTGATAGACATTTAGCTGCTAAATGACTACCACATGTGGCTACCACATAGCAATCTTATGTCAATTGACAAGCATGTGGTTGCATGATGAAAATGTTATGTTGTTTGACAGACATGTGGGGTGCCACATGAAAATGTTATCCCAATTGATAGACATGTAACAGCGACGTGATATTCATATCGTTGCAACATCGCAGTCTCTTCACTGACACATCACAACAACATTATTAACACTTCACATCTAAGTCACTTACACATCACATCCACGGCATTGACAAGTCGCAGTCACGTTGCTACCACGTCGCAGCAACAAATATCATCATGTATCGCTCAGACCCTAAGCACCCTTACACGAAAACACGAAAACATCTTTTATCATCAACGAAAGCAGAGATAAAAATTTTCAAAAAAAAAAAAATATGACAATGACGTGAGGATTAAGTCGTTTATTTGATTTTAATTCGTTTATCATGCGTTGTATATTTTTATAAATACAATACATTATTATATTCAAATTGTACCGCACAGCAATTTGCGTTTGATATAGACATAAACGAGAAAATGAACATAAAGAATATGTTTTCATTGTCAAAATCGCGTGTGTAAAAAATGAAAAAAACATTTTTTGCCATTAATTTTTTTATTCGATTTCCGACGTCTCAAAATTATCTTCATTTCCATTCTAATAGGAAAATTCACAAAATTCATGAATTTTTTTAAAATTTATTTCTGAATTAAAGTTCAACGACGCTTTTTTTGTGAACTTTTTCAATGTCAAATTCCTAGAAATTTTGATATATTTGATTGCTCTTTGCATCATGGCACGTACAATGGAAATCTTTAAATGTAATGAATTGAATCTGTTCCTTAGATGTTATAAAATGAATGAATATGATGATAATTGGATGAAACGTGATGCCGAAAGACATTATGCAATTTTTATTATGTTTTAAATTATTTTGTATTTTTAGAGATATTTTCATGGCTGAACAACAAAGAAAATTTATGAGCTTAAGATATTTCAATCTTAACGGTGGATTATCTGATTTTTTGGAAAGCAATTAGTGAGTAATTGGAATTAACTTTCTGTGAAATTCTTCAAATTTATTTGCAAATTGTTGTTTCGAAAGTGATTTTTCTTCGGATTTATTGATGGATTAGCGTGAAAATGAAGGCTGTTTTGAATGTGAAATTGGAAGATGCCAACTAGCTATAGAGGCAGTTTTAGACGTTAACTAAAAAAGACTGAATCACAGTTGATCAGAATTCTAGGCCACTGAATTGTCAAAAATTCTCAAAATTTCAAAAATTTCAAAAAATGAATAACCGTTAATTTTTGAATTTGAAAGGATCGGTTTGGGACTCTTAGACCAATACATAATAAGTGAACAGCCCACATGAAGCTCAAAAATGTCGAAGAACACTCAAAAATGTCGAACAACACTCAAAATTCTGTGACTGAATAATTTATTCCGTCATCATTCAGACAATTTCCTGTCATCCATTCAAACCACAAGAAGCTAAAAGCATTTGATTACAAATTCACTGCATCAATCAAAAAAGCCAACAAAATCCCTCGGTTCCATGTTTCACATTACATTTCACATGTTTATCATACGATTTTACATCAGCCCCCATCAGCAACAAGCCAGCTAAAATTCAAATTTTTCTACCCAAACCACAATAGACACATGTTATAGACTAAGCAAACATACCATAAAACTCATATTGGCTTTTTATTCAATTTCAACCACAGCAATAATTCTTTCCGTTTTTTTTTTTCCTTCTTATGCTTCAATTTTGCAAAAAGCGGTCGTTAATCTCGAGTGAATGATGCTTAAAAAAAGCCTTGCTGCTTATTATCCTCACTTTACTGTTTGTTTTTATATTCTTCTTCTTCTTCTTTTTCAACTTAACGCTACTTCTGCCTATGAGGCCACTTAATCACTTCAATTTGTTGAATAAATAGATATATAAATGAAAAGAATTATTTTTTTGTATTCTCCGTTCTGTGCTTCAATTAATTGGCAATCCGGACAATTTTTTTTATCACTCGCGTTCTCAAGTACTTTTTCGTTATCGGAAAGTAATTCTCAAGGACTTGTTATCTTCAATCAATTTACTATAATCATCAGATGGAAGCAAAATTTTTCTCATCAATTTGATTGATGAATTGATTAATTTTTTAAGACACGCGACACATTTAATAGATTAATATTTTAGGAGCGATACGGAATAGTACTTGCTTACGATAAACCGCTAATTTAACAACTGAAAGTGAAAATTTTTTGTGCTTTGATTTTATAATGCGCCCCACGCATACCAGAAGCATAATCAACAAATTCGGTGCATCCCCCATCCATAGTAAAATATTGCTACAGTTAATTGACTTGAGAGAAGCAAAAAAAAAGTGGAAGTTTGATAGGAAGAAAGAAAAAGAGAAAATTATGTGAGAATTGAAAAAAATGTTGTATTAATTAAAATAAATAATGGAAGTAGGGAGAAATGCTGCAACTTTGCGTGCAGAAAAATATCGGAAAGATATAAGAGAAGAATAGAGTTCAACGAGAGTGAGAGATGACTTTGATTTCACTTAGTTTGGATGGTATTTGCGTGCATTAAGCTTGCAATTCCGTTGGGGCCGTTCGCTTATTACGTATTGTGTTTATGGAAAATGATGGAAAATACAATATTGTGGATTTTATCTCAAATTAATTTAATTTGTTACTTACATGCTTCTTAGATATCGAGAAATCACTGAAGAATGCCTTAAGCTTTTTATTAATCAGTTTAAAAGGTTGAAAATGTTTTCAAGAATTTTATTTAAGCTTCCGTTGTCAATTTTTGCAATGAAATTAATTAAATCTCAAGTTTCTTGACATTTCTTGTCTTTTTTATCTCTTATTCTTACATTTGAAGCAAATCCCAGTAATTTAATCTCACTTAAAATCAGTTAAATCACAAATTAACTTATTTTCCACGTTTTTGCAAAAAAAAAAAACTCAAAGGATAAGTTCAGTTTGCTTTGTTTTAACGAAATTTCAAATTTGAAAAAGTCGTTGAAAATTTGAATTTTAGAAAAACGTTAAAATATACATTTTAATATTCTAGACAGGTCGAGAAACTTTAAAAGACCACATAATTTGCGTCTGTCCATGAACTCCAATGTCCACTCAACAGTAATTAATATAAAATTTATCAAATAACTTTGTCCTTATGATAAATATTAATATACATGCTTCAAAAAGTAATTAAAAAAGTAATTTCTGCTTCGTCATTTTTGTTTTTTCGAGTCAGCTCTGACATCATTACAGTTTTTTCATCTGCATTTTTATTTATGTTCATGTTCAACACTCATAATCAATGGAATCGTCAACGAGACAAATGAGATTACAATTATGTCATATAACGATGGTGATTAAGATGAAGAGAATGAGTGAAATAAAGAAGAGTGAGAAGTGGGATTTTTTTTTCTTTTTATTATACAGAATGACACAGCAGCATCAGCAGAAGCAGCATTATATGTCGCATAAAATATGAATATTTCACTGTATGCCATTAAGTGCGTGTACATAAAATGTCACATTGGGTTTTGGAATATGATACTGATCAAATATAAAAGCACGACATAGAATCTGCAATGACTGTAGCGATAAAATTAGAAACACAATAGAGGTTGTAGATTGTGCTTCTTCATCGTTTTCTTTCTGTTCTTGTAATCATAAAATAGAATCCAACATGACATGAATGGAATGTATTTTTGAAATTTAAAGTCACGATGTTTCCTTATAGCTATATATATAAAGCTTTAGTGGAACGCAACAGCAAGTCTCATCTGTTGGACGTCAAATGACTTAGATACATCGATAAAGAGACAAGTGACCAAGCAAAGTGTTGCATTGTGACTAGTGTTGCACTATGACTAGTGTTGTACTGTGACAAGATGTTGCACTGTGACTAGTGTTGCACTGTGACTAGTGTTGCACTATGACAAGAGTTGCACTATGACAATTGTTGCACTATGATAAATGTCGCCCTGTGACAAGTGTTGCACTTTGACAAGTGTCACACTGTCATAAGTGTCACACTGTCATAAGTGTCACATTGTCATAAGTGTCACACTGTCATAAGTGTCACACTGTCATAAGTGTCACATTGCATAAGTGTCACATTGCATAAGTGTCACACTGTCATAAGTGTCACACTGTCATAAGTGCCACACTGTCATAAGTGTCACGCTGTTATAAGTGTTGTACTGTTCAAATGAGAATCTTACCTCGAGTGACACAACCATGTCGCTAAAGCACAATCAAACGACACAATGCAACGACCTTGCATTAACACAGTGTCCAATTCACTACATTGTGCTTCTTACATTTTACACAGCATGTCGCTCAGTTAAAAATCTCCACAAACTTTATGTAAGATTAAAGCTCAAAACATCTTCAACCCCAAAAACTTATTCCAGATTAAAGCTCTAAATATCAATTTTTAAGAGCCTTTCATCACCATCCAAGCATCCTAAAGCCAACATCTTCTCGAAAATTATTTAAAAATCGATTATAGCTGCATCCCAAACTTTATCCTATCCAATTTATTTAATGCCAAGCATAAAAAAAACAACATTTATTGTATGGATGTACATGAGATTCCATAAGATAATGAATGTGAATTGAAACAACCGGAGCTCCAATGAAGGGATATAAAATCAATAATTTAATGCAGTTGATGCTGTGAAAGCTCAAATAACAATAATTCTAATATACACTCAACATCCATTACATCTTCGACTTGTGGTCCTTTTCACCAGACATTATTTTTAAAGGCAGAGACTATTGGGTTAATGTTGAGATGGTCAGGATGATGATAACTAATCTGAGATGCATGATGCAGAAAGTGACACTTTTTTGGCATTGAAATGGAGCATAAGAAACTGTCATGTTGATGTCAGGGCGACTTATTGACGTTTTGTCGTCGACACAGTATCGCTGCAGTGTGGTATGGCTAACATGTTGTGCTTCTCGGTAAGGTTCAGTCAAGAACCGCATACTTGCATTTCCTATGTTTTAGACAGGTCAGCAGTATTCGGACAGTACCTTGCAACTCGTCCAATGCAACCGACCTGCACTTTTTGTCCGTCCATGACCCAAGTGTAGGTATGGTTCCAACAGCTTGAGCCCATCTTCTTGAAATTTCTACAAAATTCCCCAAAATGCGCTTCCATTTCCACTCAAACTCAGTAACCACCAGAGCTATTTCCATATTAACACCAATCTCCACTTTGTGGTCACTTGTGTTTTAAATATATAGAGCACATAGAATACAAGATGAACATTTTATTTATATCTACCAATTTCCTAGAAGCATCGAAAGTTCGTGGTTGAGTGAAAAACAATACCAGCACCAGCTGAGCTTATAAAATTGAAGAGCCATATAATAACAAGCAATGTTCTCTTTTTTTCCAATATTGCTCGTTCAGTGCATTGAATATAGCCAAAATGACGATGAAAGGAAGGAGAAAATTTATAGCATAAAGAGTGAAAACGGAAAATTTATGACCATGCAATTGCAGGTTCTCAATTTCTATATCCATCTCACTCACACATTTCATATCGCAAACCGATAGATGAATTGTATAGCTTTCTGAAATATTGTAAGTGCCTTAACAATGTGCCGATCGGAACAGAGTAAAATAAAGTGTAATAATATCGAAGGGTGTCAAGACGGAAACAAATTGTTGTTCCGAAAGAAAAGCAAAATAAATTTTATTTTTTTTACTGCTTGACTGTAACTGAAGCAGAAGAAGACACCTTGTGTTAACAATTTCCGATGTGTACAACAATGGGTACGACTTTAAGCTCACAAACATACAGCACAGAAGAATGAAAGAAAAAAAAAACAATCAATTTGTAGATCCAGCGCAGCATAAAAAATTATATAGACGGAGATTCGTGTACGATTAAAGACTGATGTTTTGATAATTATTCACTTTCAGTCTTTTCTTATATTCAACATCTTCAATGTCTTGTTTAGCATAGCGTTAAGTTGGAGTGATGCTTGAAGTTTATGTTTTGGTGGCGTTTGACTGTCTTTTAAGTCATTTTT
Organism: Chironomus tepperi; assembly: GCF_022539635.2. NCBI lineage: Eukaryota > Metazoa > Arthropoda > Insecta > Diptera > Chironomidae > Chironomus > Chironomus tepperi. The sequence goes on from NW_027226473.1 coordinate 1,237,495, forward strand.
CGGTATTTTGTAGGAGAAAATGTTTGTTTCGGCTTTAATTTGGGTGCATTTCCTGATCGGGATAGATTGCTTTATTGCAGACAAGCAGACAGCATAATTATGTATAGTTCTAAGCTCCAAATTAGCAAAAATTTCGAAATGACAGCATTGAAACTAAAGATTTTCGAGTTATCTTAGTGATGGTAGCGTGACACATCTTGGAGGTAATCCTATACCAAAACTGCACACGGCATAGGATTCATGGCACTTCCAAACATTTTTAGCGGCACACAGTTTGCCCACCACTGAGATCTAGTTAAATTTGACTTTTAACTGTAAAAATGGACCGAAATTGACTATAACGAAGCCGTCAAGACACAGTAACGTCTTGCCGTCAACATAGGACGTAGAGTTGCAATTACGACTACAATATGCTGCTCAGGATTCTCAAAAGAGACGCTATGACAGCCACAATCTAGTACAATTCCTTAGCCGGAAGTAGAACACTAAGCATCTCAATAACCTTGCTATAATCACCAAATATCTAAAGTACATAACTCAAAATAAAGCATTTCCTACTCGCTTATGCAATGATCGTGATTTTGGATATTTTTATATTTTCGGTGACTTTACATCTTATTCTTATTACCGTGAATGTATTACGTGCACATCTAATCTATGTATTACATTTTTATTTTTATTACATTTTATTGTAACATTTACCTCAGGTGGATGGAAGTAAAGAAGAAGAAGCTCTTTTTTAACTGAAACGAGATTGTGCTCATGATGACGCTATGAGATTTATGTTATGGCATAATGGATGAAATTCATCACTCTCATATCTCGCATACTTTTTATTTAAATAATAATTTTTTGTAAAATCTTTCTAAGAAATTTCGTGTTTATAGATAACTTAAAAATTCATATTTCTTCTTTATGACTGTGTGTTTAACCATGTAAGCGGGTCTGTGGTGTAAAGGGAATAAAATAATAAATCGCGGTCATTTCATTCGTCCATTAAATTTTTCTCATCCTCTTACAGTTTTGATGTTAATTTAATTATTTTTTATGACTGATACCCGAGTTAAAGGGGGTTTTAATGTGACTAGTTGAATGTCTTGTGCTAAGGATGAATCCGAATTGCACAAAATGTTGTTTATACGGAATCCGGCACTAGGTCAGAGTCACACAGCCAGACTCGATTTTTGATCAACTAGTCAACATGTGCTATTCGGGGAATAATGCTGTTACAAAGCGCTTTTTTAAGTATCTAGTCCGAATGACTTCAATTACTAAGAGGCACGATGTGGTAAACCGTAAAAATAGATCGACAAGATACCATCACAGCAACCTTGAATCTTGTCGTTAACATGATTAAAAAACGGCGCCTTAGCGAAAATTTTGTGCTGTTTATGATTCTTTAGTGTGTCTAATTTCAAATTGTCCATAGAAGCAGACATGCAACTAGTCAAATAAGCAGCCTGTTTACTAGAAATCAACAAGATCCTCAAGCGGCTACAAAGAAGGAGATTTTGAACGAAAATTCGACACCTGCAGTCTTAAACGTCCAATAAGCTACCACCAAAAATACAATAATGCATTTCAGATGCGCTAACCTGCAGCTTTCGACCATAAATACACATTAACTCTAAAATCCAGCTGGCTGCAAAATATCATCTTGTATACCCCGGGATACTCACTCATTGTTAATAGAAGAGGTGATTTAGCTGGTTTCTGTAATAAAATGTTTTGCTTAAAGAGCTTTATAGCACCTTTATAGCACAATAAAATCACCGATAAATGATCCGTGGGTGAAATAATGAAGGCGATATGGTCTGGGACTGATTTGTCTGAATAATCAATCAATGAATGTATATGTATGGGCAGTAATATGGTTTGTATTGGCTTGATGTTCTGCCCGAGACAGAGCTGATCCAGTTGATATCTAATTCTAATGTATTTTTGTTCACTCGAGATGTAGCAACGCTTTATTGCAGTGATCTGAAGCCTGCATGCCAAATTCCAGTTAAATTGTCATTTAATGCTCAAATTTGAAAATAACGGTAAATTTAGAAGGAAGGCTATACAATACTCAGGCATCAGGGTAAGATTGCATTCCAAAATCATTTATAACACAACATCAGTAGCCATATCGCCTCACTATCCGTACCAAAAAGCAATTTTCATGCCATTCCACCATTATTGCCACATTAAATTAATCCAGTATCAAAAATCCTCTAATATCTTATTATAGTAAGTTAATATCTACTGAACTGTAAAGCTATAATAAAAAAACTTCATATACAATTACGTAAGATTACATTTATCATTCTAACGCGAAGCATTTTAATCCACAGTTTACGAGACAGAGACACCTTTCTGTCTTCTTGTTAAGCACAGCAGTTAAGCAGCATTTACGTCAATTTATTTCACTTTTTTTGCTTAAAAAAATCTGAATTTTGTTGCCAGAGAGCATCGAGCTCATTCGCTAAAAGCCACTGATAATTTATTCCCAATTGCATCATATCAGCATAAAATTATCTCAGCAAAAGCTTCTTTTTTGAAGAAAATGAATTTTTCTCTCCAAGGATTATCTTGTGGATGTACATGCTGAAAAACATGTTTTAATTTTTTTATGACTAAGATTTTTTTTTTGTTGCTAACAATGCTGTAATTTTAAGGTGTAACACTTGGTAGTAAAATATTTTGTAAGTATGAAAGTTCCAACGTAAATTATAAATGTTTTTGTGTGTAACAAAAATTAAAGTATATTTTATGAAATGATTTGCAGATGTTTAAATGTTGGGTTTAGTCACATTTACTGGTTTTTAGATTTTTTGCTAAATTTTCAAAGGAGTCGTTCATGAATGATCTCTACAATTTTGTAATGAAATTAATGTACATAAGTCATCAGCCTCCTGGGCATCCCGAAAGACACATGGTGTAGAAATGAACATAAATTCAGCTTTAAGTCAGCTTTACTATAAGCATTAATTAGCTCTCTAACTCCATTAATTAAGGTCTTCAAAGTTGACTTTCTGGACGGTAAAAGAGCCCGTGGACGCCCAAAAAACTCTTGGAAGGAAGCTGTCGATAGAGCCAGCTTCAGGCGACTCCTGTGGGAGGTCATGGATCACAATTGATCTGTACGACCAACGAAGTAAGTAAGTAAGTAGGACTCTAAGCATAGGTCAGTATCGTTAAAATACTTCTTCAGCCCAGAGTCAATTTTAGGCCTGGTTATGGCTCTTTGGACATTTCTACAGCGACAAAGCTAGGTTTAGCTTGGATTTAGCTGACATCTATGGGATGTCATGAATCACAATCAATCTGTACTGTTTAGATGTATGTAGACTTATGATGAATCTCTTTTAGATGGAAAGGAGAGAGGATTGAGTATTTGTTACACTTCAAGCCATACCACAGAAGCCGTAATGCTCAGATTATTAATTGGCATAACGTCTAGTTAGACAAATTTTACAAGATATTCCAGAGAAAAGGTTGTTAGTCGACAGTAGGTCTAGTTAACAACAATACATTATGTCAAACTGTCCACTCAGGATATTATCGCCGTCTTGGCGGTGCCCTAGCAAGTATATATCAGGTGAGCAAGCTCTTGAGAGAATGCTCTTTGACTGTTATGAATGAGGTTGCCCTGACGACTATGTGATGGCTGATATTACCTCATTTTTACAGCGACTAATCAAATTTGTCTCAATTTCCCAGTCTTCTGACCCAGAATCTGGTGTCTATCTTTGAAAAAGCTCATTTTTATGTTACATAACACCCAACCATCCCCTCAATAAATTTGATAACCCAGAATTTACTCAACAAACTTTAAAATTCAATAAAAGTTCTTCCAACTCGAAAGTTTTCTCTTTTTTTTTTGACAACCAAAATGCAAGAAAAAATGTGCATTCATGTGTGAATTTGTACTTAAGGGATTTTAAACACAAACTAAAATGAACAGCTCGAACTAAATGAGCACATCTAAGCATGAAAAAGTTTCTAAAATATAGAATTTATTACGTTTTCTCGCTAGTTAAAATCTTCTGAGAATTGAAACAGTTTTGGGAAAGTTTACCGAATGTTATGAGTTCTTTGTTAGTTTCCACAGGTATTCGTTGTCTGTGCAGCTTTAATAGAAAAGTTTTTATCCAACCCAAATAAATATATTTAATTGAAATTTACACTATTGACATAATAAATTAATTAAAATATTTAATTAGTCAATAATACAGCATAACAAACCGTTGATGGCACGTGTATGCTTCAACTCGTCACAAATTTATCGACCGCAAAATACAAGCTTATGAATTATAAATTGTTGAGATCAACAAATTCTGATGTAACCAAAAGAGGGATTTGATATACATTTTTTGGTTATGGAGATTTTTCCGTACCTTTTAATGAGTTTTGTTGGAAATTTATCGGTACTTTAGTACATGTTGTGTTGATAATTAAGTCATTTAATGATGATATATGGGGTATGAACTCTGATGAATAGTACAGGTCGGTTAATTAAACCCAAATATGGCTGCAGGTCTGGGTGACTCTAGCTTGCATACGAAGTCAGAATCACGCCTTTCGGGGCCTGTTTTGGATCTATAGACCAAAATTAGCCCAAATGGTCCTGGTAGCAAGCCTAGATGACACTGTAGTAAAGACCAAATCGTTATCACGTCACCAAATCAACCTAAACTCCAGCACTAGGTCGGTGTTGCTCTGCCATGATGACCAAGTTAGAGGCAGATCGTTTTGGTGCCATATTTTTGGACAATTTTCCAAAATCGACCCAAAATGCGGCATTACTCTGATATGATGACTAAGTCCGAGTTTCATCGTCCTGGAGTCGGATTTTTTATCGATTAACCGACTTGTGCTATTTGGGTCTGTAAATTGTTGAAGTACTTATGTATTTCCACACAGAATCAACTCCTATATTATTGCAAGTCAGCTATTCCACAAATATGAAACTACATTTATCACCACAAAAGTCCAAATTGACGTACTGAAATCCACAAAATTGTATCCAAAATTTAATATTTATTCAGCAAATATTATTACAGCGAATGAATATTTTAAAACTAGAGACAATAAAGCTTTTTCACAAATAAAGAAAAATGATGAATGCTCAATTTGCTTTATGCTGTATGCATTTTTCCCAAAAAATAATTTAATTAAATGTGCAAATTTTGGGGTGTATATTTTTTGTGAATGATATCAATTTTTAATTTAGTTGTGAAATTCAATTTTATTGAGAGCTATGAAAGAGATGTAGTCAGAATTTTTTTTGAGGGGCTCATCTTATATCTTACTATTATGGAAGCAACCAATAGTCAAGGACGTAGTCAACCAGGGGTCAAGCGCAAGATCAATCAAGGGTCAAGTGAGCAGTCAATCAGCCATGAGTAAAGCATACAGTCAACTAAGGGTCTAGCGCGCAGTCAACTTGAGTCAAGTGGGCAATTCAAAAAAAGGGTCAAGGGGGCAGTCAACCAAGATTTAAGCTCATACCCTACTAAGGGTCAAGCGCGCAGTAAACTAAGGGTCAAGGTTGTATTGAGTAGGGTTCAGTTCCCTTTTTGGACACAACTCTTCAATTTGCTAGACATAAAAATTCAAATACCCTCAAAATATTCAACCAATTCACCCTCCTTTTCCTCTTTGAACCTAAACCTTTCAGACTACAGCTGAGGGGGTCCATCTCAGTCCCCCTTGATACACTCCTGCACCTAACTGCTACAAATCCTGCACCAAATTCTCTCCAAACATTTTTAGAAAATTGTCATTTTCTATTGAAATTAAAAACGTGATTCAATTTATCAAAAATTGATTAGTTCTAATCAAGTTCTAATTGAGCCACAATGCCCAAATACTGAAATATTGCCATTTTATATCTTCTGCCTACCTCCACTTCGCGAATTCATTGCTGCACTTGATACTACAAAATTCAATGATTAATTAATACAAATAAAACATTTCAGATTTTGCTATTTTTATATTTTGTTGTTATGCATGCACTTGTCATTTGCTTGTCATTAATTTTCACAATAGAATGAACCTTGCGGCGACATTATTTCACACGTAAAAGCCTCTGAAAAATGACATATCATCACCATGAATGCAAATTCAGTTTAAATTAAATTACGTTATGAAGTGAGAGAAGCCTTTTTATATTTTGTGTTGTTGTGCTGCGTTTAATTTGCATGTATTTTGCCACAGGTGGAAATAAGGGAAATTAAATTTAAAAATTTTTTTGTGACTCTACGAATTGGTTTATGTCGATTTGGAGATGAAGGAAGAGTCCAAGGGTCAGTTTATCAAGTTGTGGCTGTTGATTCGATGTGCTTCTGATGTCTTGACTTCAACTAAAATCCTCTGAAATCTAGGACAGGATTGATGATTTGAGACACTACTGGGATATCAGTCTCAGTTCTTAGTTTTTAGTTCCAACTAGGCAGAAGTATCATAATCGTATCAGATGGCAAGGGTGATTTAGTACGGTTCCGACATGAGGTAATGTGCCCCGTGCATCCTGTCGCCAAGGAAGTGAGTAAGTAACCATAACAAGCAGTGAGACATTCTTTCGAGAACTTGGTCACCTTAAATAAACTAGATGAGCATGCTTGTAGTCTCAGCTTACTCTGCCCTTGGGAGATACATAATCTGTTGCCCGCTTTGGAAGGGTGATCAAGTAGCTTCCAGACAGAAGAGTGTTCCTTTTCTACGAGACCAGAGAGGACCCTTACATGCAAATAGCATGATTTGAGCTTGCTCATCTTAAATATGCAAATATACCATTCCCCAATTCGATTGAACGCCCATGCCTTATTAACCACAATATGCAAATACTAGGACAAACTCAAGAAGCCAGAGAAATATGAATTGGGTCCAAATCCCCAAATTTGGGTATAAATGTTTAATAACTAACGACATTGAACTTCAATAATACTATAAAAGTATCCAATCCAAATCATCGCTTGCAACACCATACAAATCTCATATTAAACATCTCTTCCAGTACTTCACAATCACGTGAATATTTATGGCTTCAAATATATTTTTAATTTTCACCTTCATTCAATTCATTTCTGCGAATTTCATAGCTGAAAACGATATAAAGTGAGAAAAAAAAGCAACATCAAAGGAAAATAAAAATATGAAACCAATTTAATTGGGTGCGGGGATAACAAATTGAGCTTCGTGTAAATTTTGAATTGATTTTTCACGTATGAAAAGAATGATTCCATTGAAAAGAAATAAATATTTTTGTTTTGGATTGATTTACTTCAAGTAACTGATGAGGCTCATTAGATATTATGCTTTCAATGATAATTGGGAGTTAGAAGGTGTAAATGTCATGGTTGGGATGGAATAGAGCGCATATTTATTAAAGAACGTCCATTAATGCGGCAATGACCTCACATGCCCCCACAGGCTTAACTAGTGGCTTTAAGGCAAATTCTCACCTTACCGAATGACTTATTGGTGCCATAGCCTGAGCCATAGCCAGATCGATCTCCCAAACCGGTCCGCCTCCTCCTTGAAGGACACCCTGGTAAGCCTCACTCGGCTGCTTTTCGAGACATGTCAAATACCAATTTCCCAACCCAATCCAAACTGCAACTATACTTACTCAAAAATCCAGCTCTAAAAAATATGTGAAAATATTCGCAAGAAAAAATTTCATTTTTTAATTTATTTTTTGCTCATTTAATATGATTCATTACGCTTTTTTGCACTTCAACATAATCACTGACTCAATGTGCTGCAACATTGATCATGAAAGCAAAATTTATTGTTTTCTCGTGCTTTAAACTTGACTTGCTTCAATCGTAGGAAAAATTTTGCTATTGTGAGAAAAATTTTAACTGGCGTTATTGAATGGATATAAGCTTGGATGTAGCTTCGTGTAGGTATTTTCGGAATTGGAGTTAATGAAAATCAATCAAATATATTGATGCTTTTAAACTAATAAATTAGCACCGATTAGTAAATTTAAAATGTGAAAATCATTTATATTTCCATTGCTGTTTGGATATCAGTGCATGGGATAATGCAGAGGTGGGCAACCTTTTTTGGGTCTCGGCTAGCCTAAGCCTTATCATGGCAAACCTGAGATTTTTGGTAAGGCACACTGATGAGCCACAGTTACTGAGAATTATGCAGATACACATCAATGTGCCGCGACACATAGATTGCACCCAACAGCAACACCACTGCAACAATCTCATTATTATAACAACGCAAATCTCAATAATTGAACATGAATATAGCTCCGAGTGACACAGCAGTCAGATTGATCAGATGAATTCGAATGATTTTAATTAGTAATTCAATATCAGTTGTAATTTATTTTTGATGCAAATGAGCTCATTTAATATGTTGAAGGTTTTCATGATGATGCTTTGGATATGCCTTTGCTCGTCGTTGGTGCCTGAGTGACACAAATGAAGAAGGCTCTGACACGGAACTTTAAAGGCTGCACTAAGCCTTTTTTTGAACACTAAATAGAAGCCGCCTCCATGTGACATTCATGTAGATGCCATGTGACATTCATGTAACTGTCATGTGGTATTAATGTATTTGCCATATAGCAGTCTATGTAGATTGCAATGTGGTATCCATGGAGTAGACATGTGATATCAATGTAGTTGTCATGTTGACACTCCATGTAGCTTATCAATGTGGCAGTCCATGTAGCTTACCATATGGCAGTCCGTGCAACTACCATGTGACATCCGTGTAGCCTACCATGTCGCATCGATGCAGCATGGCATCCTCAAGTTGATAACTCCTATTTAGAAGTTTAGTATAGCCTTAGAATCTCCGTGGCATAGCCCTTTTCTAAAGTGTCCCTCGGGCTAATTGCACATCAAAACATTTGTTCTACGTTTACCCTATTGCTTCATTCGTTAATTAATGATTTAATGATAATATCACCAAAATTACCTCATTACGATAAACATTTGGATTTAATTCATTCAGAGCCAAAATTAAATGAGATTTTTAACAAATATGATTCAAAAGCTTAAGCACGACAAAATTTAATCCAATCTAAAATTTTCTCCATTTTCCCCAAATATAAGCTACATTTTCAATGAATTTATTGCACAAAAATGTAAGTATGTTTCTGATTAAGCACGTAATCATCCCAATTATATTATCCCCCAATATTCTACACATGCAATATATAATAACACATTAAAATTATCAGATAAGCATCTGTACGCTGCAGGCATTCACAGTATTTAGGTTAATAGAACTAATTCAAATTTTTATTCATGCGGAAATTCAGCTTTTGGTAATTTTTTCTATTTATATCTGATAAGGCACACAAAAAATAAAAGTTGCATCCATAAATTTGGAATTAAAGCTCGATAAAGTATCTTTAAAGCCACAAATTTGCATAATTTCAATATTTTAATGGGTAAACCGAGCAACACACCTGAAAAAAGCTGATTTTTACGACGAAAAATGTGGTTTGCCGCATTTTGTTGCTCAAGTGTGTCGCTCGAGTGTGTGGCTTGGGTATGTCGCTCGAGTGTGTCACTGAGTTGCTCGAGTGTGTTGCTCGAGTTTGTCGCTTAAATGTGTCGCTCGAATATGTCACTCGAGTGTGTTGCTCCAATATGTCACTCGAGTGTGTTGCTCCAATATGTCACTCGAGTGTGTCGCTTAAATGTTTCACTCTTGTGTTTCGCTAAAATGTGCTGCATGAGTGTGTCACTCGTGTGTGTCGCTCAAATGTGTCACACGAGTGTATCACTCGAATGTGTTACTCGGAATTTATCAAAATTTACCATCCATAAAATCATATTTGTTGTGTACTTAACTTTTTCATTATCGTCATTTAGTTCTGTTTGTGCAGCACTATGAAATAAAAACACATAATTTTATGATACCTCACATTTCATGTATCATAAAAAGCATCCGAAATGGCAAAGCTTAAAAAAAAATATAAAATGATGGAATTAATTGAGCATGCAGTAACGAGATGGTTTTTAATTTATGCAATGAAACTACTCTGATTTTCTACACATTATGATGCTCATGATTTTATTTACATTTCATCTTTGAGTGTGGTCTTGTTATGTACATTATCTCAAAAACCTCATCATGTAGATTCTTCATGTTGAACGATTATCTCATCACATACATGCATATATTCGTAATCAGCACTAATGAAACTGAAGTAATTTCATTTTCAACACTTCATAAGTAATTGAGACTAGGATGAAATTAGATTTAAAGTTTAATGACTGTGAGTTCCGAGGAGCACAAGTTGGTTGATCGATTCAAAGTCCGGTACCAGGTCGGCGTTACTCTGACTTGGTGTCAGATATGCTTTAAATACTATATCGTGCCAGAGTAATTGAGGACCATGCCAGAGTAATTGAGGAACATGCCAGAGTGATTGAGGACCATGCCAGAGTAATTGAGGACCATGCCAGAGTAATTGAGGACCATGCCAGAGTAATTGAGGAACATGCCAGAGTAATCTGGTACCATTGTAGGCTAAACACGACTTCAAATTGAGTCCAGCACCAAGTAAGAGTCACGTCGGTTTAGGGTCAGTAATTAAATTGATTAACCGGCTTGTACAGCATCTGAAGGAGACCAAAGTTCATTGATCTGCAAGTCCAGCCAAGTAAGTACGTAGGTAATCGAATTATGCTACTCGGGACCTGATTTTGCATTCAATCGACTCAACATTTTACAGAATCCTTAACAAAGAAGCACACAAAGGATTCAAAAAATGTCACAAAAATATGCAAACTCTATTTGACTTTATGTATGAACAAAAAAAAAACCCGACAGCAACAGTTTTCTACTTAAAACAACTGAGCAGCATGATTAGGTTTCTGAAGCCGTTAACGAAAACGGAAAACGGGCCGTTTTTTCGAAAAATAAAAACGGAAAACGGCCGTTTTTTGCTAGCCGTTTTTCCGTTTTTTAATATGGGTGTTTTTTGGATAAATTTTTTCAAAATTTTCGACTTTGAATTAATTTTTCTAATAATCTGGTAATTTTATAACTCCATTCTTTATATACACTTACGGGATTTGTGCAGATCTTTATTTCTGTACAATTACTTTTTACCGTCATGCTTTATTTAATTAAATATTTTAATTTTTATGCCGGTTTCTCGGAATTAAAATATCAAATTCCGACTTTCAACATGAATTTTATGCACTTTATTCTACTTGTCACTATGGTTGAGTTGATATTTCGAGTGTATTTCACCTAAAACTATCGTTTGTTGCTCTTTAAACGCTGCAAAAATCTTTAATTAAAGAGAAAAATTGAAATTTTAGTGATTCCGAGAAACTTTTTTCCTAATCCGTGAGAAAATTCGTTTTTTGATTTTATGTTTTTGCAGGAGTTATAGACTAACAATACAAAATAAAGACAGATTTAGATATAATAATTAATATTAGAACGAAATTAACAGTTAGTTAATTCGTTTAATAAGCTAAAGTAATGTTTTTTTATGAAGCAAATTTTGTAGTTTTTGAGACACGAATTAGACGAATTTGACTTATCCAGAGAATCACCCATATGACTTTTTCTCTGAATTTTTGGAAAATTTTCAAAAATTTTCAAAAATTTTCAAAAATTTTATTAATTTTCAAAAATTTTATTAATTTTTCGACTCAAAAAATTTTTAAATAATAAATTAAACTAAGAAAATTATTATTCGTCAATTTTTTTGGCCTGCTGTATACTTTTAGAAGTAAATTTTTCATGTACATATCTTGGTAAATCAAAAGGACTTCAATTTGAATGCAACGTATTGTTTCCATTCCATTAAAAAACGGACTCGTTAACGGCCGTTTTTCAGAAAAAAACGGAAACGGCCGTTTTTTAAAAATGCCGTTTTTCAGAAACCCTAAGCATGATGAAAGCAAGTAAATGACAAGAAAAAAATTTCTCATAGAACAAAGAAATTTTTATAAAATTTTTCCTTCCTAATGTGCTTGACTCTACATGAGCAAAAAAAAAGAATTTAAATTAAGTAAATTTGATAGTCGTTTCCATTTCTCATTCCTATCCCACCCTATAGTTTAATGAACAATGTGTGATGCAATTGTATTAACTTTATTTCATAGAAACGAAACAATTTGAAAAATTTTCTATAAAGACTCGATGCAGAATGGAATTTTAGTTGTGAAAATCGTTTGTAGATATTGGGGGGTTGAGCTTGCGGGTTGAACTTGAGTGACACAAGTATGCAAAGGAAGCAATTGGAATTTGGTAATTTAAAGAGTAATTTTTGAAGTTGTATGGTTTTGGGGAGAGTCAAATGTACAACATTAGATTGAATAGTGACAGGAAAGTGACAGCATGAGTGTCAGTATGAAGTCAGAGAGGCTTTGGAATGGAGCTTCTATGTCCGTAGCTCATGCTTGACACTTATGCTTGAGTGATGGAGGTGATTCTACAATTCCAAAAAGAGAATGAAGTGTTGAACATAATTGAGTCCATGTCATGCAAAACCAAAACCAAAATCGACTTCCTATTCCAAATCACCACATTCAACATCTCAAGCTACAAACTTTCTCCCCCCAACTATGTTCCTCTGATAAATCTAAGAATGTTTATTTAAATATCATATTTACTATATTTCATAATTGCTCAGTCGTTCGATTAAAAAACAGAAAACTCCCACACATTGATGCTTCCAATAAAATTCAACAAAATCCTTACAAGACAGAATAAACTGTAGAGATATTTAATTAAATATCAAAAATGATAAGCTTTTCTATATTTATATAAATATAAAAAAAAACTTCAACAGCAAACATCGAATGTTAAAAAAATTTCAGATTGCGTCATTAAAGAATTGAAAAACAGAAAATTGTTGTGATGGCTTAAAAGAACAAGTTAGGGGGTTATCTGTAAATGATGTCAAAATAGTTAGAGGGATTGGGAATTTGAAGCTATTCGATACTTTCATGCAATAGAATGAAAGACTATGATAGAGGTAAGAGTTGGATCCAGGAGTGAGGTAATGGGGCCAAAACCCACTCATCCTCACTCTTTTTGGACATTTTTTAGGATATTAGGCCGGGGTCGAGGTTTATAGAGGATTCGTCTGAAATATTGCATGTCAAGCAAGCTTTAGACTTAGCCACAAGTTTCAATCTAAAAAAGCAGGATCCTGCACATCTAAAATTCAGAAGGTAATGGAGGTCTGTAGTACTTAGCCAAACCATAATTTTTTGACGCAGGCCTTGATCCCCTTAAAAATTTCTGCTTATGTCTTTATACAGCCATTCTTAAAATCACAGCGTTTGATGCACAGTTGCCATGGTTAGGTAATCCCTTCCGTTAATAAATGAAGGTTTTCTTGTTTTCCAACTCGTCTGTTAAATGTTCCAGTGTATACACCAATGCATTGTACCTAGTGCCAATTTGTGAGTCGTCCATACACAAAGCACCAGATGGTTTGACAAGAAACAACGAAAAAACTCTCGAATCATTATGGTTGGTATCGAACCCGGATCATTATGGTTGGTAGGCTGACACTCTAACCACTACGCCACTGCTGCTTCTTCGCAGCCAATGAGTAGTAAGCTGAACTTAACTTGTGTTTTCAAATTTCATCCTTTTCACTGACATCACTTAAGAACGATTCCCCAAAAAGAACTTTATCAATATAGACACATTTTGAAAATGTTTAAGACTAAAAGTCAAGAACAGAACGAACAAACGCCCACTGTTGTTAGAGTGAATATTGAAAAATCCAATCTAGTCAATGAGAAAAAACATTATTTTGAGAATTTTTTCATTAAAATAACAAAAAAATATGTTGGCAATGCTGATAAATAAATTAAAATTGACATGATTTTCATGTTGATGACTTAATTTTGGTTTTGGAATTTTTATAATTAGATTTGTCGCTTCCATATACACAAAATTAAATTCCGGGAAAAAAAATCAACAAAATTAAATTCCAAGTTTTTAAAATTTTTTACAGTCAGCCTTAATTGCATCCATAAAGTGTTGATAAGTTCTTGTTTTAATTTCAAAAATTCATTAAAATGACAACATTTATGGAATGACTTTTATGAAGCATCTGATGGTGCTTCATGTTTCCACCACTGAAATATCAAAGCTTATAAGCTGATTTAAGCATTTCCAATTAAACAGATGACGATGACATTTTACTACACAGTCTCTTGACAATTTAATGATGTGCGATGAAAATGATCTCTTTTTCCTCACATCCAGTTCAATTTAATAGTACAGTGATGTGAATACTGACTGTGAACTTGAAGTATCTAATGAGTTTCTGAAGTAATTTTTTATGAAAAACTTTATAACAAAATTGATAGCAATGAAGTTCTTAATGACATCTGAAATTGATGTAAAATGACAGTTAAGTGGGTTGTATTGAGAGTGTAAAGCAGCGTAGGCTGATTGATGTAATGAAGAAAGTTTTAATAGCGGTTGTTCTTCATTCAACTATCATTAGTGTATCTATATGATGATGATTAGCTTTAAGGGGCGTATTTAGGAGAGATATGCAGTGAGGGATGGCAAGAGATCGCGAGGAAGACCAAAGAATTCCTGGATTGCATGTGTTAAAAAGGACACTAGAGTCCTTAATATCCCGAACTCTCAGAAGGTTTCGAAGGATAGAGCTGTCTTCAGACATTCCCTATGCGCTGCAATGGGTCCTCGTGCGCCCCAGCTAAGGAAGTAAGTAAGTAAGTATGCAGTGAGGGAGAGGAAAATCAAAGTCAAACTTCCCCATTACCTCTCTTGTTGTACAAATTCCTTCATATTACAAGGCTTTTTGGACCAATGATCCCAAAACCCTGAGTACGTCCCTAATTACAAGGTGACCTATTAATGCATGTGAATTAATGGACAGGTTACGAAAAAGGACAAGTTAAAAAGTTTCTCATGCTGGTTTCTCATGGGTTCGAACATGACCACTTGGTCGGTATGACAATAATTAGGTACCAAAGTACGAAACCATTCCACCATCGAGCCACCTCGACTCACAATTGAACTTCTTGTTATAGCTCTTTAATTAGCACCAAAGTGAATCCGCATCTATCTGGCAGCTTTATCAATTCAACACAAAGCGCCCTCCATTCGGTGCTAGTCAAAGAGCTTTAACTCAGCCTTTTTCAACTGTATCACTCGGTTTTGAGTACATAAAGTATATAAATCAGTCATTAAACAGCCATAAGCATTTTCATTAATCAATTTCTTTCCTATAAAATTGTTAATTTTTTATACAAATAAAATAATAAAAAGCCATAAAAGCTTCATGCTACTAAACAACTGCATGAGTAAGTAAATAAACCAATTAAATGTGATTTATTTTCATTTGACTAAATGCATTGGCTGTAGAATAAATGAATTATATTGTATAGGCAGGCAACAAAAATATTAAACCAATTTATTCATGTTTGATTATCAGTGCTTAAAAGCAATGAATGTTAATTATTGAACAGTTTATTATCTTTTATCAAGTGGAAAAATAAATAATTTATCTATCAGAGATTCAAATATTTTGTGGCTGTTTATATCCAGTGGGGGGCAACCTTTCATTTTTTTCTAACCGGTATTTTTTGAATTTTTTTATAAAAACGTAACAAAATTAACGGTTTTTCAATTATTGGAGGGAGGTTCGTAACCCCAATGACCCTCCTCCCTCCTGGCTTCGCCCCTGCCTTGACCCAAACTGCATTCGGCCCGGGGTGTGCCGCAAATTATTCATGGTTGCCATATTGCAACCATGTAACTAATTTTCATATTTACTGCCATAAAATTTGGCACTTGGATGCCAATTGACCGCCATCTGACTGCCATAAGAATCTTGCGCCAATCGGGTACAACTCATGGCATTTCCAACATTTTATGACGACACACTAGCGTGCCGCGACCCACAGATTCCTCACCACTGCTATATATTAACCATATTAAGCATGAACAGGCCTATTTATTATCATTTCAGTCTATTGATCAACAACAAAATGAATTATAAATGCTTGCAGCTGGACTGCAGTCTATTTTAATCACAATTATCGCAATGTTTTGGAATTTCTGTCATAACTTTATTTACCGACAACTGCTTTATTGCTGATTATTTCGAATTCTAACAATTTAGTTCCATTCTCTTTATAATTGTGAATATACAAACTTCAGTATAGCTACGAGTCCAGCACTTTATCAAAATTATTTTTTATCAAAAGTCACCAGACGAGTGTCCATCCAGTAAAGTAATGAAAATGAAGATAAAGCACACACATTTAATAGAAAAATAATAAGAATAATTGAATAAGTCAACAATCAACCACGAATGAATGCTGAATGTGATATTTTATGTCAAGCTCCTTTCCTTTCCTCGTCCACAAAATGTCACTATCTCGACAAAACTTCCATCCACTTCATATTCTTTCTCTCATTCTCTTGTACAATTTTAATCATAAAAAAATCTGTTGATGACATTTTTATAATGCAACGTAATCAAAAGTGCAACAGCAGTAATAGCAACAAACATTTCGAAACACCAATCGCTTTAACAAGGAATCAAAATGGCAATGGCACCGATGATAAAAGTGACTGAATAATAATTTTTTTGATGACTTTTTTGCTCATCTTATTCAATCAATTTCATTTCTACGGGAACATTTTTGTGTAGCTATCCTTCTTCTTATTGACGGTGACACTTTGATGCTTTCGTGATGCATCGACGGGGTTCATGGATAAAAAGTTACTTTCGTGGTAATAGCTTATAGTGGATTTTACTAGTTTCTATTAATTTTGACTTTGTCGTCTTGACAAATTAAATTCTTGTGAACTTAAAATGGGGTTGTTTGGAAATGATGTTCATAGACATTTTGGATTTTAAGGTTCAAGTCCTCCTGTCTGTCATGAAATGTTGCATGTCACATAGCAACACAGCAAGTATTACAGAGCAACATAGCAACACAGCAAGTGCCATACTGCAACATAGCAAATGTAACATAGAAACACAGCAAGTGTCACACAGCAACGCTGCAAGTATCACACAGCAACACAGAAAATTTCACACAGCAACACAGTAAGTGTCACACAGCAACACAGTAAGTGTCACACAGCAACACAGTAAGTGTCACACAGCATCACAACAAGTGTCACACAGCAACAATCGCATCCAATTTGTACATCATTTATGAACGATCCCCAAAAGATATTCACGCTTTATTGGTTTATTGAACTCTTAGTGCACCGAGTTTTATTTTGTTATTATTTCTCGTCCTGCTAATGGCAAAATAAGAATATCTTCCATTGAACATCAAAAGTATACAAAGGAAATTGAGTCAAGGATGAATAAAGTATGATATTTGAAAGTTTTTGAGGTATGATGACGCATTTTGGAGGAAATTTGATCAGTATTTTATTATAATGTTGTGTATATGGAGGTGGACTGGCGCATACATATGGAACACTGGATCAACACACTTTGGAATCTTATCGGTCGATAAATGGGCGGTTTACTAAGCGTCGAGTTGAAAAGCGTGAAATTGACAAGTGACCTACGTCAGGTTCGTTGGAAAGGTTACTTTCTCTAGTCCATCCCTCTAAACTGTGAAGCATCCAGGATCCATGCAGACTCCAGATTAACATTTTCTGAAGCAACATAGCAACAATGGGATTGCAATCAGGAACGAAGCCAAAAAATAGGGAACGTTGTGGCTTTGACTCAAATCTCCTACCCTTCCCTGCAAACACTCCATGATCACTATGAGGCTGTTCAGATGGCAAAACGCAAAATACCCTCGAGATGCTCTAGCTTCATCGTAAGGGCTATTTTCAACCATTTTTTAAGGCATATCATAAGATTTGCAACAGCGTGCTGGTCAAGATAATAATCCACAAGAACCTAACTATAACAAGCCACATTAGTCAAACTGCTCCCATCCACCATCCTCAACAAAACAAGCTAAAAAAATCTCATCATTTCACATAAAATTCTTTGTGTACTTCAGATGCGGTACTCGTGTGCATTTGATGATGCTTTCATTTTTTATACCATCATCAAGTTAATGTCTTAAAAAAAAAAAGTCGTAGACAAAACATAGCAATTTTTAAGCAGTGCAACAGCATTTATTGCAGTCTGTTGCGATGAAGATGAATGTGGATGAGAAAATTAAGTTTATTGCTGTTAGGGATGAATGCTCGTGTAAGGCTTTAGCAGAAAGAATATTTAAGGATTTACATTTTTATGGAGTCAATTGCCACGTAATGGCACTTGTCTTATATTTAAATAAAAACTTTTGTAGATAAAAATAAAATAATTTATGAGGTGATGCTGAAAATTGCCTTGGATTTGTCACTTAACGATGATTCATTTTTGATTCTGTGGATATCCTTTTGAGGATATAGTTTGGAATATATGATATGAAAAGGTCTGTAAGTTGGATTTTTATAGTATTAAGTGGAATTTTGAGAGTCTTTTAAAGACATTTTTAGCTGAATATTGTTGTGGATATAAGAATGGGATTTAGAGTTACAACAAGCTACATACTGAATGATTCAAATTTTCAAAATGACTTTCAATTTATTTAAATTGCTTCGTCATTATAGCTCATCGAGTTGTTCGTTCTTTAAAATATCTAAACCACTTTTCTTCGTGGTTTGACGCTATTGTTGTGAACGGATATACATATAATTAGCATTGTTAAAGTTGTCGAGCATTCTTGTGTAGCGATAAGTTGCGA